>NC_081363.1:46588539-47188539 GCF_030684315.1 Stegostoma tigrinum
TTCTTGTAAGTGTTTGTCGCAGAGTTTCTGTGGGTTTGTGGGCCACCATGATTCCTAGTGGTCTTCGGAGCCTTGTTGTCAGTTCTGATATGTTCTTGATTTATGGCAGTGTGGCCAGTGTGTTGGGGTATACTGTGTCCTACTGTTGTTGTCTGTTTTGTAGGCATCTGTGGATGAAGTTGCGGGGATATCTGTTTAAAACAAGCATCTTGTATAAGTGTTCTTCCTCTTTCCTGCATAGTTCTGGAGTGTTCCAGTGTGTCCTGGCTCATTTAAATAGTGCCCTAATGGAGCTTTGTTTGTGGATGTTGGGGCGGTTGCTGTTGAAGCTAAGGATTTGATCCATATCCATTGCTTTTCTGAATACTGAGGTTTGGAACTCCTCGTTTGTCAATCGCTCTACTTTAACATCTAGAAACGGAAGGTGTTTGCTGTTTTCTTCTTCACTTGTGAATTTAATCTTTGTGAATACACTGTTGATGAGGTGGTGGGTCTTTTCTAATTTGTTGCATTTAATAAAGACAAGTGTGTCGTTTACATATCGGACCCACAGTTTAGGTTGAAAGCAAGGGACGGTGGTGTAGAACTGCCAGACTAGAACCCATGCGGATCAAATCCTCAACTTCCACAGCAACCACCCCAAAGTCCACATGCAAAGCTGCATTATTTCATTAGTTAAATGGGCCAGGACACACTGCAATATGCCAGAACTACACCAGGAAGAGGAAGATCACTTGTACAAGATCCTCACTTTAGACGGATATCCCTGCAACTTCATCCGCAGATGCCTACATAACTGACTACAACAGGAGGACACAGCACAACAAAATACCACGCAATGACTGCCACAAATATTACATCGAACAGACAAGAAGGAAACTAGCCATCAGAATACATGAACATCAGCTGGCAGCAAAACGGCAGAATGAACTCTCTTTAAAATTGGTACATTCAGGCGATGAAGGCCATCAGTTTAACTGGGACACGGTAACCATAGTAGCCCAAGCCAAACATAGACACGCACGGGACTTCCGAGAGATATGGTTCTCCAACCATATTTCAATCAACAAACAGATAGAATTGGACCCCATATACAAACCCATACAGATCAAAACCGAAAATGACACTACTCACCATAACAGACCAGATAGTATAAATTCCAAGTGGAGTAGAATAACATCACCTCATTGGAGGCTCCACTGATGATGTCACCTAACATGGTGACAAAACGTCTGAACAAAAAACAAGCCAGCTCGGCGAGCAAGTCATCAACCTCCCAATTTGATACTGACCCACATTAGGAGATATGCAGACTAGTGATCAAAAGCTTGGTCAACAAGGTAGATTTCAAGGATTACTCAATATTTTAAAAGATGAAGGACAGCAGGACGAGATTTGTGAACTAAAAGCCTGATTTTATTTTTTATTTATTTGCGGAATGTGGGTGTCAGCATTTATTGTTCATTCCTAATTGCCTGGAGAGTAGTTATGAGTAAACCACATTGCTGTGGGTCTGGAATTACAGCACACCAGATAAGCAGACTATTAGTGAGTTAGACAGGTATTTAACAACTGATGGTCACACAGTCACTATTAGGGTATGTCTCTATTCCAGACTTGCATTGAATTTAAATTTCACAATCTGCTGTGGTGAAATTTGAACCTGCGTCCCCAGAACATTAGCATGGTGTTCTGGATTGTTAGTTCAGTGATATTACCATTACACTACTACCAACCCCTTGAATGCATGTCACCAAAGCTGAGGTGAAAGTTTGGGATGGACCAGAGACCCAAGTGGATACCAAACACAGATAAAAGGCAATTCTTCCATTTAACAATGATCAAGACCACAGGGGATTTGTAAATATTATAGACAGCATAAGATATATGCACTTAACAGCATGGTTTATGTCTCTGAAAAATTTTAAATATACTAAATATACTATTCTTGCATACAATATGGCGTGATTCAGAACTTTAGTGTTTGCAGTTCATTTTCACAAATCTGTGAAAGGTGAGAGATAGTTGACTGCTTCCTAACCAAACTTCTTAAGATTTCGAATGTAATGTTTGTTGGTCCAAACCTCCAATCATTTAGAAATCCTCTGTAAAATCCAATGATAGAAAAACTATAGAAATCTTTGCAAAGTTTAAATTCCAAATTAAAATGTCAATACGAATAGAACAGGGTCAAGAACAAGGCAGTATTTTGAAAAGAATGGTTGAAAAAGTGTGAGAAAAGTTTCAGTTGCCTAGACCAGAATAAAACTGGAACAATGTAAAGTATTTCCAGAGTCTGCTGTGAATATCTCTTGGTCACTGAACCAGAATCCCACATGGATTTACTCAGAGACCAGGTTTCCTGTAATGTTTCCGGACCTCTATCTTCAACACTCAAGTTAACGGATGTCAAGTGAGCTTAACGTCATTGCCAAATCAAAAGAAAACAAAATCCTGCCACCAAGTGGACATTTCCAGAAAACCAACAAAAATCAAAGGCAGACTTCAATTTTGTCTTTGCTAAATTTCAACATTTTTCATCCATTGTTAAGCATGACAAAATTGCTGCTGTCCTAATTGTGTTCTTTATCTCACTTACGTTCCTTTATTTAGTTGTTCTAAGAAACCTCTGTGGTAGTTTCCGATCTGGCTATGAAGAGCTTGGCCATAAGCCTTCAAATGAATACAAGTATTACTGTAACCAGATTTAGTTCCCCTTACTTGGCAAGATCTGTACTCCTGCTGATTGAAGCTTCAAAGCAAAAATGTCAATACATCTGGAGTGCTGCCATAAGACACCAACATTCTGTCAAGTGCACCAACTTCACATCACTCACACAATCACTGTCAAATAAAAATGTTAACATATCACAATGCACCTGCCTTTTAGATAAAAATGCTCCTTTGTCACAGTTTGACATTTTTCATTCCTCTATTTTTTTCTGTTTTGTTTCCTACACATCATAGCTGTAATAACTGTGAAGTCATCATTTATTTCATCTCAGTGGTAGGCCAGCCTTGAAATGGCATTTGTTTTATAAAGAAATTAAGAGCTAAATGAAAACATTTTGCCCCAGTTACTTTCTTTACTTGAGGTAAACATCAGAAAATGCTTTAAATCACATCTTATGTTGTGCTTGCTCTATTCTGTAAGCTAATATTATAAATACTCTCTTGGCCAGTCTTCCATTTTCAACTGCATAAAATTGAGCTCATCTGTAACTCTGGCCTATTGTCGCTTTGACCATTACCTTTAAATCATACCCATTTAAATCATAAACTCTGTTTGCCAACACACACTGACTCTTAGTCACTAATACCTTGACTATTTCTCCTACTTTCAAATTCCTCTACAGTGTTATTCTTCTAAATGTTCTGTCTCCTCCTATTCACTGCTTGTTTTAATGGTTCCTCCAATGATGTCTTCTCTCCCCAATTAGTTCCACTTCTCTACCTCTCTTTTCTTGGAGCTTAGAATGTCAAGGACAACATTAGGCTATTTCACCTTTTGTGTCTGCTGCACCATTCAATAACATGATGGCTGATTTGATTGTGGTCTCAACTCCAATTTTCTGTCTATAACAGATAACCCTTGACTCCTTTGACACTCAAAAATCTGTCTAACTCAGGCTTGAATAAATTCAAGGACCCAGCCTCCATGACTTTCTGGGGAAGTGATTACTAATAACCTTTGAGAGAAACATTTTTTCCTCATTTCCGGATTGCAAGTAAGAATTTTTATTCTTACCCTATGTCCCCAAGTTTTAGCCTCCCCCTCAAATGGAAACATCCTGTGTTTATGATGACACAGATGTTACATGTTTCAATAAAATCACCTTTCATTCTCCAAAGCTCTGATGAGTATACACCTAACATGTTCAACTTTCTTTAGAAGATAAACCTTTCATTTCAGGAATATAACAAGTGAACCATTTCTGAAATTGCCTCTAGAGCTTTTGTTTCAAATAAGGAGCTCCAAATTGTGCATTGTACTCCAGGTATGGTCACATCAAGATGTTGTACAGCTGCAGACAAACATCCCTATTTTTATATTTCATTGCCCTTGCAAGAAATGACAACATTCGACTTCCCTTCTTAATCACTTGCTAAACCCACATACTCACTTTATGTGATTCATCAGGGCTTCCAAATCCCTCTGTACTACCAAGTTTTCAAATCTCTCTCCATTTAAATAGTACGCTGCTTTTCTAATCTATTATCTTGCTTTCGTTAAGAGTCTCTTGAAAACCTATTTCTTTGCTCAAACTTCTGCTCAGATCTCCTTAAGCTCATCTCAATTTTTTTTGACAGCTCTACTTGGAAGCACCTTGGAATGATTTGTAAATAGTAAATGCACTGTAAATGTGCAAGCCTAGATTATTGGTCACATCAAATTTGTGATGCCTGTGTGTATCTGTTCAAGCTACTTAACATAAAACTTTGGAGATCAGTGCAATGCTGTTTCACAAAATATACTATTACCAATGCAATTTCAAAGTATCTACATTAAAAAAGCATGCACTTGTATCTTAACAGCCACTCTTGTCAAACATCCCACACAATACTGGTTTAATGCCCATGAGAGGAATTTTTAATTTGAAGGCTGCACTATTGCATTAATATTGTGTTACAGTGTACATATTTGTTAAACTTACTGGTTCCAATATCAATAAATGAATTGATTCAATCTTCTAAAACATCAAGACACAATTCTTTTGCTTTTGTTGGCATTATCTTGAATGATCTAATTCAAATGCCATGAAGTGCAAATTCATTCTGTTGATTAATAACAAGACCTTTGGCCACATATCACACCAAGTTCCTAAAATATGTAGTTCAGTTCACCCCTTGCAGCTATAATGAAATCTTCAGTATAATGATTTTTTTTAAACTTTAACAGAATTGCTGGTAGATTACTAAGCTAAAATAAGTTGACTTGGTCATGTCATTCAAGGTACCATGTGTGTCAAAGTTTTAAATACTATACCTACCACAAACCTTCTCACAGGTGGTCTGAATTTGCTCATACTGGTCCTGCAAGTAGATTTAATATTTCATAAGGACTGCTCCATCTCATGCCTATGTTATTGACACCACATGGAGGTCAGGAAATTGGTTCTTTCTGGGAACAGTTTGCAGAAATATGCAGGCTGTTGACTTCTTTCTCATGGGGTGCATTAACAGAGAGGCTCACGATTACTAGTAATGATCCTTCTCCAGATGTTTGCAGTCTTTTAACTCTATCTTCAACTTCACTCTGAAAAACAAATTAGACAGGACGGATTCTTTGCAGATACTTTACTCTAACTTTATAAACGTGTATTTCTATAGGAATCCTTTCTTATAGGAGGCCTTGAGGCAAAATGGGCTGTGTCCCTGCTGTGAATCTGAAGCTCTGGGTTTTGAGCCCCACTCCAGGATTTGATGGGAGTTGCTTTCTAACAAGTTGGCTAATTCTCCTTCCAATAATTTAAACAGGAGAAAATTGAGAGAATTATTTTACAGCCTTATCCTCTGATCTCCAAAACTTTCTTATATTCTTTGAACCCATGCAATCCAGTATGTACGGCCATTGCGCATTTGCTATGCACAACAAGAAATTACATTTTAAAGTGCCACTGTTGTAATTCAACTTCCCAAGGTACTTGGAAAAACATTATCAAATGAAATTTAACATCAAGACACCTGAGGGAATATGGAGATATCCTTATGGATAAATGGACAAGTGATCAAAAGCTTGGTCAAGGAAGTATCGAGGTCCCAAGGATTATTCAGTGCATTGATAGATGATGGTAAGGAGGCCAGGCAAGAAAATCTCCTTTCCAGAATCAAACCTCGAATACAACAGTATTGCAACGCACTTTGCGCATTTCCAGAAAACAAGAAATCAAGAAATGTACATTGCCCCAGTGATGTAATAAAGGTCTGGTCTAATATCAGGCTAATTATATCAAGTTCAGTTTTCTTTTCTGACCTGTGCTGAGTTAGATGACCTTAGACAGGGCATGAACTGAGATGGTATTTTAGTATTCATGGGTTAAGGAGGTGAAAAGCTTCCAGCAATTAGAAAATCAACTGATCTAAAACCATGATAATAAAATGTGAGGCTGGATGAACACAGCAGGCCAAGCAGCATCTCAGGAGCACAAAAGCTGACGTTTCGGGCCTAGACCCTTCATCAGAGAGGGGGATGGGGAGAGGGAACTGGAATAAATAGGGAGAGAGGGGGAGGCGGACCGAAGATGGAGAGTAAAGAAGATAGGTGGAGAGAGTATAGGTGGGGAGGTAGGGAGGGGATAGGTCAGTCCAGGGAAGACGGACAGGTCAAGGAGGTGGGATGAGGTTAGTAGGTAGATGGGGGTGCGGCTTGGGGTGGGAGGAAGGGATGGGTGAGAGGAAGAACCGGTTAGGGAGGCAGAGACAGGTTGGACTGGTTTTGGGATGCAGTGGGTGGGGGGGAAGAGCTGGGCTGGTTGTGTGGTGCAGTGGGGGGAGGGGACGAACTGGGCTGGTTTAGGGATGCAGTAGGGGAAGGGGAGATTTTGAAACTGGTGAAGTCCACATTGATACCATATGGCTGCAGGGTTCCCAGGCGGAATATGAGTTGCTGTTCCTGCAACCTTCGGGTGGCATCATTGTGGCAGTGCAGGAGGCCCATGATGGACATGTCATCTAGAGAATGGGAGGGGGAGTGGAAATGGTTTGCGACTGGGAGGTGCAGTTGTTTGTTGCGAACTGAGCGGAGGTGTTCTGCAAAGCGGTCCCCAAGCCTCCGCTTGGTTTCCCCAATGTAGAGGAAGCCGCACCGGGTACAGTGGATGCAGTATACCACATTGGCAGATGTGCAGGTGAACCTCTGCTTAATGTGGAATGTCATCTTGGGGCCTGGGATAGGGGTGAGGGAGGAGGTGTGGGGACAAGTGTAGCATTTCCTGCGGTTGCAGGGGAAGGTGCCGGGTGTGGTGGGGTTGGAGGGCAGTGTGGAGCTCCACACTGCCCTCCAACCCCACCACACCCGGCACCTTCCCCTGCAACCGCAGGAAATGCTACACTTGTCCCCACACCTCCTCCCTCACCCCTATCCCAGGCCCCAAGATGACATTCCACATTAAGCAGAGGTTCACCTGCACATCTGCCAATGTGGTATACTGCATCCACTGTACCCGGTGCGGCTTCCTCTACATTGGGAAAACCAAGCGGAGGCTTGGGGACCGCTTTGCAGAACACCTCCGCTCAGTTCGCAACAAACAACTGCACCTCCCAGTCGCAAACCATTTCCACTCCCCCTCCCATTCTCTAGATGACATGTCCATCATGGGCCTCCTGCACTGCCACAATGATGCCACCCGAAGGTTGCAGGAACAGCAACTCATATTCCGCCTGGGAACCCTGCAGCCATATGGTATCAATGTGGACTTCACCAGTTTCAAAATCTCCCCTTCCCCTACTGCATCCCTAAACCAGCCCAGTTCGTCCCCTCCCCCCACTGCACCACACAACCAGCCCAGCTCTTCCCCCCCACCCACTGCATCCCAAAACCAGTCCAACCTGTCTCTGCCTCCCTAACCGGTTCTTCCTCTCACCCATCCCTTCCTCCCACCCCAAGCCACACCCCCATCTACCTACTAAACCTCATCCCACCTCCTTGACCTGTCCATCTTCCCTGGACTGACCTATCCCCTCCCTACCTCCCCACCTATACTCTCTCCACCTATCTTCTTTACTCTCCATCTTCGGTCCGCCTCCCCCTCTCTCCCTATTTATTCCAGTTCCCTCTCCCCATCCCCCTCTCTGATGAAGGGTCTAGGCCCGAAACGTCAGCTTTTGTGCTCCTGAGATGCTGCTTGGCCTGCTGTGTTCATCCAGCCTCACATTTTATTATCTTGGAATTCTCCAGCATCTGCAGTTCCCATTATCTCTGATCTAAAGCCATTTTTTTTTAAACGGCCAATCAATTGACTTGCCTTCCAGTAACAGAATGGATACTGAATTCAATATATTGCCACTGACTCAGGTGTTCTCATGCTTTTCTAAACACAATGACCACTGTAGTAATAAAACCTACACTGAGCTGAAATTTAATATTGTGTTATTAGTTGGGTAATTGAATAACCTGTCAATGCTCAGCTTGGTAGTCACTGAAAAATGCAGTCCCACGACACAAGTCCATGTTGTATAGCATTAACGTAACGCTTTACAAAAAGTTAAACGTATGCTTAACTAGGAACTTTATCAAACTCTTGATCATTTAACAGGCTTAAATATTAAACCTAACTGTATACGTTATTTGAAAAAAATCTAAATTAGATAACACAGTCATAAATTAGTGTTTTTCATCAGAATATGTCTTCAGTGCAAGGTCCATCCATTGTAACGCTGCAGAAATGAAAAGCAGACTTTTTAGAAGCGTACAATCAGAATCTTATGTTCTCATGTGCATGCTGCAGGTTGGGGCTACATAACATGGAACGTTTCCTGTGTCACTGAATATTCTTTGTCTTGTTCTGAACTTTTGATTTTCTAACAGCTATTATTACAATAACTAGAAGCGGATGAACAAAAAGTGATTTTTGTACAACTGAATTATCTATAACCTGCAAGTGTGATATGTAGCAATACGGGAAATAAATTCTCACTGTAAGCTGCTACTAATAGACTGCTGTGAGAATGATTCACCCCCATCAATTGAATGTGTCAAATTTCAATTAGTCAATACGCGATCAAATGACAATTAAAGCTTCTCTTTTGTACTTTAACCTCCAAATTCTCTCATTACCTCTCCTAAAGGTGCTTACTTTCATGAGGATATAGTTACACAGGTGTCATTCACACTTTGGTCCTTTGCCTAAATGGAACTTTCCCTGTACAAGCATAGATATTGAGCACTGACAATTGTCGGTGGCATCTCAGCTGAGCATGATTTTATCTCCACCCAATGTCTGCTTCTTGGTGTCATTAGATAGAAATTAGGCAGTAGAAACTTGATCAACTAATCTTTCTAAACCCTGGAATGCTGAGGGCAATTTTACTGTCCCTATTGCCATCCTGGCCACATTCGCTAACTGAGCATAGACCAGCAAACAAATATTGGACAGCTGCAGTCCTTATACCTTAATCCCATAGTCTATGATGCCTTTGCCACCAGAGCCATTAGAATAAAAAATGTTCCCATATTTAGATTCAGTTCAGTTTTCTGTTGCTGAGTTCACTTTGGCCTGGTTGGATTTGATCATTTTGTGCTATTTAATGTATTATGTGTTCTGTGGTTTATCAGTTGCCTACAACAACTGCTGGAAATAAACCCTGGGGTTTGGCATGCTTACAACAATCATTTGCTTCATGGTTTACATTTCTGTTGTAAATGAATGTCAGTAACTGTGCCAACATTCATAAAGAGTACATCTCCTGCGATGCCATGAAATGTACAATGTTCCTCAATTTATTAAAAGCATAGAATTTTAACAAACTAACAATTGGTTTACATGCAGAAAACTTTACAAAGTGTCGCAACTGTTAGGGTCTATGTTGCTTTTATTGAGTTAATTTCTTTCATACACTAATCAGAACACTGTGCAGTCTTCTTCATTCTAGATTTTGTGGTTTAATGTTTAGGACTAGAATTATTTTTAAAGTCTCAGTAATGACTGGAATTACAAAATTGTAATCAGTGAGAAAGGATGCAGCCTGTTTAGACTGAAAAAAATATAAATGTGGTGGCCACATGTACTCTCGTCTTTACCCCGAAATGATGAAAGATGCCGTGCTAAGAAGTTATAGCGATACAAGGACTGTATACCAACCTTAAAGTAGTGAATAGCTTCTCACGTTCAATAAATGCAGTGTCCTTCATATCTGTAAAGTTTCAGATGCTGCAGCATGTGATATGCTCCATATTTATATCAACATATATTCTTGAATGTTTATTTGTTATACATCAAAAATTTACATTTAGCATATCGTTGATACATGCTCTGAGTAACTGAGAAAAATATGAACAGTAGTTTATGACAATAAATGTTCAGTATTGCCAACTTAAAGAATCTGAATCCAATTTTAACTCCAGTATCATTTTCAGCAGATGAATAATGGTTTAAGTTAGAGGTTCACTAGCAGCCCTTGAAATGAGGTTCAAGATATTAAAATTCCCTGACCTCATTTAAGTTCCACCGATCAATTCCTCATCCATTCAGTCAGTCAAGCACCTCTCTATTTTTCTACCAAAACAGGACCTTGCAACAATGAATTATTTGGCTTTTAAGGGCTAATGACATACCTCCTTTCCTCAATCCCTGGTTTTGAGAACAGCTCTTTTCCCATTTGAGTCCACAACAAAAGTGTAGAAAAATAAAAATGAAACAACCCTTACAGTACGTATCCCATTGTTAGGATCTCTCGAGTACTCTGATACTGTTAGTTTTATAGTGGTAGGTTTGTATTTTGTGCTGCTGATGGGAGATTATTGAATTAGATTCTAATTTGTACGTTGGTTTTAATCTTTTTTCATCGTTTGCAGATAATTATTGGCTGGGTTCTGTTGTAATGATGGTGGCTATCTGGTTAGTTTCACATATATTATGATTGTGTAATCTAATACTCATAAACCTCATTGATGGAAGATATATTAGAATTTTGCAAGAGTCTCATTTTTAATTGTTTTTGTTTAAATGCTTGGATTTGACTGTTATGGTTAGGCTTTCTTCTAACACTTTTAGGTTTAAAGTTATCGCATAGAGTGTTTCATAAGCAGTTCAAGTGTTTTGACCTCTCCTCAGGTCTTTTGGGAAGGCATGCATGGTCCTTTAACACTGAGAGCTATGCTGGAGGAGCAAAGGTTTGGTTAGGGCCACCCAAGTCAGTGATGCTGAAAAGTAGGAACCAGACTAAAGACAGGAGTGGAAGATGCAAGGAGAAAGAAACAAAGATGAGAACGTGGAGGGGGTGTTGATGGCAGTTGGGAGTTGGCAAAGAAGAGGAGATGCACAGGTGAGAGAGGACAGGCAAAGAATCAAAGAAGCCATACATTTACATAATGCTTTTCACAACCATTGGACATTTCAAAGAGTTTTACAGCCAATGAAATGCTTTTAAAGTGCAATCCCTTCGGTAATGCAGGAAGTGCAGCAGCTGATATGTGCACCACAAGATTCCACAAGCAGCAATCTGATAATGACCAGATGATCATTTTTTGTGATGTTGCCTGAAGGATAAAAATTGACCAGGATTTCAGGGATAATTCTGCTGCCAAAGTTCAAAATAATATCATGGGATCTTTACTCTTCGTTTGATAGAGCTAATAGGTTTAACACCTTCTCTAATAGATACCTTCAACAGTGTAACATCCCCACAGTTTGAGTCTTGAATTTAATTATTAAACTCTAGAGTGGGATTTAAACCTGGAATCTTGCAATTCAAAGGCAACAGTGCTACTAACTGAGATATGCATCTTATGCCAGCACGAGGAAAGAAACAGGAGGAATTGGGAAAAAGAGTGTGGGAGGAAGGAGTGAGCAGCAGGAAGAAGAGGGAATGGAAGTGCATGAGGGGAGGTGGTAATGAGTGAGGTAATGAGGTAGCTTTGGATCTTCTTGCAATTGTTTGTAAATAATCAGCATGAATTAACCTCTTTTGATAATCATTGAACACCATGCCCCATTTTACTGGAAAATCTCTAGTCTTTTATTTAGGGAATGGACAGTGAATGGAATGTGGTCTGATGGAAGATTTTGAAATGCAACATTGCATAAATAGCTAAATTTTGAAGAAAAAAAATACTGGAGGGTCTTGAGACTGAAATAAAAGGTCAAAAATGTTTGAACAAGAGCTTAAATCAAATTAGACAACCTACCGTTGGTGTGGTGTGATCTTAATGTTAGCTTATTACGTGAAGATAAGCCATATTGTTTGAATTGAATGTGATCATAATGGTTTGTCCATGCATTAATCAAGTGTTTACCTGGTCCTCAAGAGAGACTAATGTAGTCCATGTCTAATGGACTCCCGTGTCTGGTTTAGATCATAACAGGATGCTGTTTTCACATCCCTGACTCAGACTATCACTGATTTAGATCAGTGAGAGGTAACCCCATAAAGGTAAGATGCTCATACCTCTTCCAGAAGGGATTGATGCCACTGAATCTGAGAAAGAATCTAAAGCAGACGTGAATTTGAAACAAGCACCTTTACTACATAAGCCTACAGGGAGCTTTAATATGAATCTGAGGCAGTAATTCGATCTCAAGTTCTGTCCAATTTCATAACTTACTTGAGCTTTGCTGCTGCAGTTTCTGCTGCAGTTTCTACTGTCATTATAGCTCCTCAAATTCCGATCACTGTCAGCTACCTATAATTATACATTCACTTCATGACATAAAGGCCATTCATACATAAGAAAATATTCTTAATGTTAGTAATTAAAGTAACTTTAATCAAGACTGTGATAGTAACCCATCAAATACAAATTATCATTTTTGTTCTGGTTCTGCAAATGAATACTCAGAAATATACAATATGAAATAATTTTCAGAACATTTAACACGAGAAGTAGATGTGATGTTCTAATAATGTATATGACAACAGTCCTGGGGAGTCCAAAACCATTTTCCTACACCTTCTCAGACAATTTTCCCCATCTTTTCCTGAAAGCTCAGACTATTTTTAAGGTTCTAGTCCATGGACTCCACTAATAAACCTTGTATGTAAGCCTCACTAATGAGTGTTGCAAAGATTGTCCCAACACTTCGGTTTATCTATATAATCCTGGACCGATTCTCTCCCATGTTAGAAGGATGCCCAGTGAGCAGGTCTTTGTTGATGTGTTGCTTTGTCCATGTTATGACATAACAATATCAAAATTCTTTACAAAAAGTGCCAGGTTTGTTTATATAAAGAACAACTAAAGGGGGATAAACTGATGACTGAGGTATTTGTTTACATGTCACAACATTTATGACTTTTAATGCCATTGAACACAGCTAGGGGCATTTGATTTATACACAAGTTGATTTATTGTGTGTTGACGGTTTAACTCTGTTCAGTCTACCAAAATAATGCTGCAGAGGTCTGTGGTGTTCTTGCAGGATTTTTTGATTTACAACTTGATCTTAGACACATTTTCTTCAGAGGCTCTAGCCTCTTGGGGTTTGAACTCCTGCTTCCTTTTAGTTTGTTCTATTTCATTACATCATTATCATCGTGATTGTTCCTCCCATTACTCTACATTTGCCATTCATCATAACAACACAGGGACATATAGTAGGGTCGAGACGACACTGGGCTAGTAGTACAGTTGCCAAAGCCAACACTCTGGGGTCATGGATTCTAATCTCACCCTCACAACTGTCAAAAATTAAATTTTATTAATAAAAATCTGGAATTAAGAAAGTGAGACATAGAAGATTGGTGCAAGCGTAGGCCATTTGGCCATTCAATCCTGCACCACCCTCCATTGTGGTCATGGCTGATCAAGCGATTTCAATATCCCACTCCTACTTTCTCCCTGTACCGTTTGACCCCTTTAGCCACAAGGGCCCCGTCCAGCTCCCTCTTGAACTTATCTAATGAACTGGCCCCAACAGCTTTCTGGAATTGAAAGCAGGCCATTGTTAATGGCAAAACTGAAATGATCAATTATAATTAAAGTCCACACAGTTCACTAAAGTCCTGAATGACCTTTAATGTCCTCCTATCCTTACGTAACTTGGCCTACCTATGACTTTAGATTCACAGTAATGTGGTTGACTCTTAACATCCCGCTAAATTGGCTTGACAAGCATTTCAGTTCAAGGTCATTTTTAGGGTTGGGAATCATATTCTGGCCTTCTGAGCGACACTCACTTCCCATTAAATAACATGGTGGTTCAGTGGTTAGCACTGCTGCCTCACAGCGCTAGGAACCTTGGTTTGATTCCACCCTGGGGTAATTATCTGTGTGGAGTTTGCCCATTCTCCCTATGTTTGCGTGGGTTTCCATCAGGTGTTCCAGTTTCCTCCCAAAGTCCAAAGATGTGCAGGCTAGGTGGATTGGCTATGCTAAATTGCCCAGAATGTCCAGGGATGCATAGGTTAGGTGGGATTGCCATGGGAAATGAGATGGGGGGTGTTTCTGTGTGGGATGCTCTTCGGAGGGTTGGTGTGGACTTGTTGGGCTGAATGGCCTCTTTCCACACTGTAGGGATTCTATGAAATAAAACAAAACACAAATAAATGCTTAAAGGAAGTCCCTGGGTTGTGAACGGGTTCCATCCTGCTGTCTGTTTGCAAGTTGATTTGTACACAAGTCAGAACACAATACAGGACAATGCAAAGCAGCTGTTCTTAATACAGGAAATAGTCATATGTCAGGACTTTAAAATTACATCCCTATAGGAGATCGTTTTTGTAAGAATGAGTGTTTGTAAGTTGGACGTTCATAAATTAAGAACCTGTCTGTACTGTTACACACAAAAGCAATTCTAGATAAGTTCACTGTACTGTGAGTAAAAATCCATATTTTTATTTACAAAAGAGTTTTAAAAAATCACTTTGGTTGAGCATGCTTGGGGTAAATACATTCCAGTTCTTTAACTTTTTAATTTTTAATGCCTACGTCATGCCTTAATGTGAAAAGTTGAAAGAGCAAGTACATTACACACAAAAAAAAACCCTATGTGAGACGGATGAGCTGATATGGTTCATTGCATCAGTAATGAACAGTTCCTGCACTGGGTTTTTCACTGGACTACCAAATTTGAGCTGGTGAATGGAAAAAGTCTGGGAGCAATATGGAACTAATGGGTACAATCAGAAAAAAATGTGCAACGGCAAATTCCACAAAGAGTTTGCAAAGTTTCTGTTTCCATAATAAGAAACCCATGGAATGTACACTGACATTGTGGTTTGGTCAGTAATTTGATGAGCAAAGATTCAGGAAAGAGGAAGCAAGTGTTTTGTCACAAGATGTGGTTATGATCTTTTAAAAAATAAATCTCATCATTCCATTCAAAATCCATGACTTTTTATTGAGTATGGAACTCAGCATTATTATTCCTTGTTCATCAGTTTTCCCTTTTCCTCCCCTTCTTTGCTAAAAAATTTGGTGTAAAGTATGGACACTAGTAGCTAGCCTGAGGAGTGATCTGACCCATGTGAGTCAAGGCAGGGAGAAAGATCAGAAATCCACCATTCTCAGAGAGGCAGTAAGGGAGCAGGGGGTAGGTGCAGTGACTAAAAAGCCTCAAATATGGACTTTGTGAAGGTCCTGCTGAATTTAACAATTTTGGATTTTATGTCTTTTTCTGGCCACAGTTAACCTGATTAAGAGATGGCTTGGTTTTTATTTATCTTGGAGACTAAGTGTCAGCTCTCTGATGCCTCCTTCACCTCTCCTTCTTCATTCTTCCTCGTTTAATCAAACATTGAATAATTTTTCCTTTCACCTCAACCATTTTCTCTGAATGAAAGGTGTTCTGTGGAACCTGTATGGGTCCTGGGTATGCCGGTCATTTCATGGAATGAACTTTTAAGAAACTTCCATTCGTGCAATGGGCGATATTGCCCTGAATTGCCCTTGAGAAGATGGTGGTGAGCTGCCTCTTTGGAGGGGTGAGTACAACCACAGTGCCACTGGGCGTGGAGCTCCAGAATTTTGAACCTGCAACAATGAAGGAATGCTGATATAGATGTCCACCTTTTTTTTTAGCTTCCTCCTTCTTTCAATTGAGCTTCTTTCAATTTCATTTACTGCATTCTCTGCTCACGATTAAGTATCTTTCACAATGAGATGAAATGCTGATTAGGTGGTCACCTTGTGAAACACCTGTGTTCGGTTCAAGTGTACAATCCTCAAGTCAACTAATTTTAATTTTCTGTCCCACATCCCTTTAGTGCTTTCTGAGTTCATCCTCTGACAGAGGATCTGGAATCTCAAGGAACAGTGCCTCATCAGAAAAAGTTGTGCCCTGTACAACGTTCCAAATTCACATTGACTTCAATAATTTTTTTAATGAATGAAAGATTTTTTAAAATGAATGATTTTTTTTGTCACAGGTTTTGAAAGAAGAAAAGCAGTAAATTACAGTGAAAAGCATTTCCACCATTGCCATGATCTGGCATCATTTTGAATAGGTTAAGAATAGGAAAAAAAATTAGAATGATATAGCTTGAAGAGTCCACCAGTCTTGAGCCAGCTCATCATCAGTGATGCCTGCGCTGCCATCCCTCCTCCACTGCCTTGCCACCGTCTACGCCAGACACAACCAACATTGAGATAACAAAGTGTGGAGTTGGATAAACACAGCAGGCCAAGCAGCATCTTAGGAGTATAAAAGCTGATGTTTCGGGCCTAGAACCTTCATCAGAAAAGCCTTTTCTGATGAAGGGCCTAGGCCCAAAACGTCAGCTTTTGTACTCCTAAGATGCTGCTTGGCCTTCTGCGTTCATCCAGCTCCACACTTTTGTTATCTCGGCTTCTCCAGCATCTGCAGTTCCCATTATATGTGATCACAACCAACATTGACTTCACCATTCTTCAGATGCCATCTTTCACTGCTTGGGTTGGTTCTCCTTTGCCACTGCATTGGCCCCACATATGCTGGGACCCACCAACGTCAGAGTCACATTTCTTGCTGGTGGGCCCAACTCTTCGATGTCGCTGTGATGCCCTTCTGCCCCAGTTTACTGGTAGCTCTCCAATACCATCTCAAGGGCAATCATAGATAGGCAAACTTGCTGGCCTTGCCGGCAATGACTTTGTTCTAAGAAAAAAGAATTCGCAACATCTTCCCATATTTTACAGGTGGTCTCAGCTGGTAATGCCTATTTACCCCTCCTTCAGTCACATTCTTTTTGTTTATTTTTGCTTGTCCTAGTACAATCTCCTTTCACGTCACACCTTACACCATCACGCCTTTGCTGTTTAATCTCTTCTGTCTTTCCTCTATCAGAGAGGGTTGTATTGAAGTAATTGGATTTTGCAGTGGGCAGGAATGACTTTGGTGTGCATAGCCCTGTAAAGCAGCAACACCCCAACCCCCAGCTGACAAATTCTGGTGGGCAGAGGTCCCAGGTAAACTCATCACATAGCCACTGTGCCCAAAGGTTATCACGACACCTTCTTGGATATTTATTCATTTTTTGGTGCTTCTTCAGGACAAACAATGCGCTTCTAAATTCATGCTATATTCCTGCAGGTTAGCTGGGGACTGTGCTGTTATCAAACTATTTTTCACATTTGCACCTGAGTTACCTGTTATTTAGTCATTATAAAGTTGTCCTGAGTTTCCCATGGGATGAAATTTTTCAGAACAATAAAAAGCTGGGAATGATTACAAAGCAGTAATCTAATCGAGAGGCTCAGGTGACCACCTGAGAAACAGGGATTCCGTTACAGCTTTGGAATCTGTTTTTGTTTACAATGTATATAGTTTTAATATTACATGGAGTTGTAATTATATTTTTGACAGCTTTTGAGCCAGCAGAGGTTCTTAATTCAGATGCCAGCCATCAGTGAAAAGTATATTTCTCAGGAAAGATAATCAACAAATATGACATTCATGAGGTTTACTGAAAATCAAGCTGTAAGATGAAGTTCTCTTCATACATTTGAGAAAAATTATCAGTTCACTAAAACAAAGAGATTAAATCCTTAGTTTTGTCTTGGTGATGCTATTAGTACAGAAATGTATTAATCATTTGTCAGCCTCCCCGATAGGTTTGTTAGTGCAGCTGCTGTCCAATATGGAAGTGAGCCACACTTACGAGGCAAATGGAACAGGCCCATGGTCAGTCTCCATTTTTCTGAACCATGTCTTTTCCATGAATTAGTGAGCTCAAAATTGAGAGGGTAGGTAAAAGAATACACACATCAGCCAGAAATGAACTTACCTCACTGCCCCTCCTCTGATTTCACAACCCTCTGTCTTTCTTGGTCTTCTATCTCCAATTAAGCTCTTATATTCAAATTCAAGCCAGTGTTTTGAGCTTACCACCTACACAAGTCAAAAGCTGATGTTGTAGGAGTAATATATAAACATGGATGTAAGATGTTAGCCTTTATTTCGATGGAATGGAACATTAAGATAGGAGAGTCTTACTGCAACTATACATTGCATTAATTGAGACCACATCTAGAATACTACACATGTCTGGCTTACTTATTTAAGGAGGGATCTACTTGCATTTGAGGCAGATCAAGGAAGGCATTGTCTTATGAGGAACAATCAAACTGGTTTAGCCTAATATTCATTGGAGTTTAGAAGAATGAGAGCATACTCTTATTGAAACATAAGGATTCTGAGGGCTTGACAAGGTGGATGCTAACAAGATATTCATCACCATGAGGGGATCTAGAATCAGGAGGCACGGTTTCAAAATTAGGTGCCTCCCATTTAACATGGTGATCAGGAAGAATTTCTTCTTTCAGAAGGCCATTAAGCTTTGGAATTCTCTTCCCTAGTCAGCAATGGACTCTGGGTCATTTAACATGTTGAAGGCTGAGTTAGACAGAATTTGAATTGACAAGGGAATCAAGCATCGTGGGGGTTGCAGGAAGAACAGTAAAGTCAAGATCACATATCAAATTAGCCATGATCATACCGAATGGCAGAGCAGGCTGGAGAGGCCATATTGCCCACATTTATTATGCCCCTCTATCACAAATGGTCTATAATTTTCATTGATCACATACAGCATATATACATATATCATTGTAGGACAAGCTGTCCCTGGACTGTTCACAGTATTTATTGTATTCTCTCTAATACCATTTGCTTTGTATCTGCCTCAAGTCACTTATAATTGAGATTTTGGTCTTCCAACTGTCGAGCCTTTGAACTTCCACAAACAGCTGTTGATTTCCACTTCTTTACATCCACCTTGTCATAAAGCCTGTAATCTCTCCAAACCTGGTTATCTCTGCTGAAATAGCTCAATCATCTCTTACCAATTTACAAGGAGTTCAAATTAAAATCACTGCAAGTGGTTTAGCCATGCAACACCAGACCTGGTTGTGCCACATCCAGCCACATGGGAGTACAACTGTTCCTTCCATGGCATACACTCTCCTAACTCAAACATGTGTCATTGTTCCTTCCCTATTTCTGGGTACAAGTACAGGAAGTCCCTAGCTAATACAATTGAGGGAGCATTTGATTATAGCAGACAGACTACGGAGTTTTAACATTGCTGTCAGACAACAGACAATGCTGACCTTACCAGTGACACTGACACCCCAAGCATGAACAAAATCAAACAATCACTTTCTCATGAATCCTCTTCCTCATTTGAACTAGTTCAGGTCCCCAAAAGGAATATTCAGTCTCATCTGTTAATATAGAGTAATTTCAATCTAAACAGTGGCCAACACTATATTCTGCATTCTTTTATATTACCCTGATGTACTTATTGGAAAATATGATTTGTCTGATCAGCATGCAAAATAATACCTTTCACTGTTCCTTAGTAGGTGTGACAATCATAAATTAAATCACAACAAGTGTGGAATGCAGCAAGATGGGGAAGAGCTTGACTTGAAATAGAAACATTTAACCTCTAGAAAATGCCCACTTGTCTAGGTCAGCTCTGTCTCTGTGATTTTGTAAGATTTACTAATTTCAATTTTTAAAACATTAATTCAGGATGCAGGCATTGCCCAGAATTTATCACCCATTCATAGTTACTTTTGAGAAGCATATGGGGAGTTGCCGTCTTGAACTGCTGAGTCCATTTACTGTAGGTAGACCCACAATGGTATAAGGGAGGAAGTTCCATGATTTTGACCAAGTGATACTGAAGGAATGGTGTTGTTGTTCCAAGTCAAGAATTAGTGCTGACTGTGTGGATTCATTATGTGTCCTGAAATTGCCAGATTAGTTGTGCAGTGACAACATTTTAGGAAGTAAAGCTACACCTCTACAAATAATTGGTCTGACCACATTCGGAGTATTGTGTTAAGGTCTGGGCACTTATTTAAGGAAGGATGTTAAAGCCCTGGAGACAGTTCAAAGGAGATTTGCTAAAATAATACCAGGAATGAGGGATTTTAGATTTTAAAAAATAGAGAAATTAGGCTTGACAGATTTTACGAACTGCCGATGCTGGAGAATCTAAGATAACAAGGTGTAGAACTGGATGAACACAGCAGGCCAAGCAGCATCAGAGGAGCAGGAAGGCTGACATTTCGGGTCTAGACCCTTCTGGGCCCAAAATGCCAGCTTTCCTGTTCCTGTGATGCTGCTTGGCCTGCTGTGTTCATCCAGCTCTACACCTTGTTATCTGAGAAATTAGGCTTATTCTCCTTGAAGCAGAGAAGATCAAGAAGTGACCTTATTGAGGTGTTCAAAATTCTAAAAAAAAATTGACATGGTGAAGAAGATATTCTGCCTTCACTAATTGGTATGTCAGTAACTGGGGGCTACAATTTCAGAATTGTCAACAAAAGAGCTAGGAGTGAGATGATAAGAAACTTGCTTACTCGGAGTGTTATTAGGATTTGGAATGTGCTGTCTGAGAGAGTGGTGAAGGCAGATTCAATAGGAGGTTTCAATTTGAAATTGATGAATTTAAAGGGCTACATAGTTACAGCTGGACAATGGGACTAGCTCGGTAGCTCCTTTAGGAGTTGGTATCGGAACAATGGGCCAAATGGTTTCTTCTATTCTGTAAAATTCCACAAGTGTCTATTGGCATCGGAGAGAGTACAACTTAAGTTTGCAAGAATGATACCTGGATTTCAGGGGTTAAGCTGTGAGGAGGGATTATACAAATTAGGCTTGTTTTGTCCAGAATTTAGAAGGTTAAGGGGTGAGTTGATAAAAGTCTAAAGGGATTAATAAGAAATGACATGGGATATAAAGATAAACTATTTACACTGGTTGGAGATTCTAGGACTGGCAGGCATAGTCTAAAAATTCAGGCCAAGCCCTTCAGATGAGATGTTAGTAAGCATGCCTATACACGATGGGTGACAGATGTTTCTCATCTACAAAGGGCAGTTGATGTTAGATCAAATGTTAGTTTTAAATCTGAGATAGATGATTTTTTTGTTGAGCAGAAGTATAAATGGATATGGGCCAAAGGCAGACATATGGAGTTAGGCCACAGATCAGCCATGGTCTCATTGAATGGCAGAACAGGCTTGAATAGCTGAATGACTTATTCCTATTCCTATGTTCCTACATTTCTATAATTTAGCATGGCAATCAGCTCTCAGAACTGCATCCCAGGAAGGAAACATTGGCATTATTAGTGCAGTCTCATCAGAATCATACCAGAACTAGAAGGGTGAGATTATTAGTACAGTTGAGGTCAAGGCTTAGAACTGTTACTTGCTGGGGATACTAGAGAGCTTTAACATGTAACTCTATCTCAATGTGTTGGACTACTCAAGGAAGACACAAAGAGAAACTGAAGAGAGGATTTGATGTTGCAAAAGAAACATATCAGAAGCATGTATATTGCAGTTCAAAATAAGCACAAGGTGAAATGAGCTGAATTCAGTCACTGAGTACAGTAGCAAACCTAAACTCTGGAAAGAAGAAGCATTGCAAATCAAAATGTATCCTGGCCATGAGTGAGTTAAACATTTTTCTTATTGATGATCTTTTAGTGTTACTGCTGAGAATCTGAAGGTCAACCCTACAATGCTAATTGGGCATTCAAAGTGGCTCTGTAAAACCAACCAACCACCTCTAGCTAGTGAGAAGATGTGACACAGACTGCCTAGAGATTTAGTTAAACTTAACTGGATTTCCTTCCTGTTTTAAAATGGCTTCTTTTGAGAGATAAGCAGAGAATGTCCCTTTGATAAAACAAATAGATAATGAGTGGAATGGTAATGTTGATGCAAGCAGGTTATTTTCCTTGGACTGTAAGCACAGCGCTACAGGAGTAAGACCAAAATTAACAAGCCTCAAGCAAGACTTGACATTAAAGGGAATTGTTTTCCCATGGAGTTGTAAGTTTCTGGAGCAGCAAAAAAAATTTTATGACTGTTAATTAACTCTTTAAAAAAAGGAACTGAAGGAAGAAATGGTAAGGAATGGAATTTAAGTTTATAAGTATAAATACAGATGGAGCCAATTTAATGCTATTTGGAACACAATGACTTCTCAGATGCTGCTAAATAGAAATGTTACTTTCTAGGAAAAGAGTAAACCTAGGATATTGGATGGGAGTGCACAACAATATCTTGGAGTTTCATTTGATTTTCCTGGTTTGAAGAGAGAAACCAGGAAGAAATATTTCAAAACCTTACTTCAGAAGGTTAGCTGCATGGGATCTAATCCACAATGGAATTTGATCTGTGGAACAATGACCCTTATTTGGCAAAAGATCATCTTTCACATCCCATGTTCTCTTATTCTCTTAGTAAACCATTTGAAGAAGAGCATGAAGAAATGTATCAGGTAATATCAATTCTGTCCACTTGTTCAGGATCCCAGTATTGAAATTAAACATTTAGCCTCCAGGACATGCAAGTGCAATGCAGTGGAAGCCCAGGTGACAACACAAAACTGGTTGGCAGCATTAATTCTTTACATATGCAGGGCTATCTGGCAAATGGAGCCCAAATACAGAATCATATCTTGTGTTAGACACTGCTGTGAGTTTTCACAATAACCTGCGATGTGGCACCATGCCAAAAGCCTTCTAGAAAACCAAGTAGAGTATGTCTAACAGATCCCCTTCATCCACAGTATTTTGCTTCTTCAGAGAACCTAAAAGATTTGGTAAATATGATATTGCTTTGACAAAACATTTCTGATTCTTTCTGATTACTTTGAATTTTTGTCAGTGCTCGGCTATAATCGCTTTAACAATTGACACAGCACGTTGTCCATGACAGACCCCAACATAAGTTGTCCATAATTTTTTTGTCTTCTGCCGACTTCCTTCCTTGAATATTTGCTATGTTTCAGTCTGATGGACAATTCCTGAGCACAGGGAATTTTCAAAAATTAACACACACACATTTACTATCTCATTAGCCATGAGACCTAAGGATAAAATTGTTAATGATCCAGAGTCTGTTACAATAGGGCAATCCACAGTGCAGCTTATTAGTTAGATATCTTTTCCCACTGTTTGGTACAACTTTATCTTGTGATCCAAGTCTCAGCTCATGAGGAAATGCACCATGAGGAAAATGAGATAGTTAAGGCTTTAGTGAAAGATGAAACTAATAGTCTACTTCAATATGCCAATCTGATTTAAGGATTAGAATAGAAATAGAAAAAAACCACAGAAATGAACACATGATGAAACAGCGATAAATAAGGCGCAGAAAGATAAATAAAGAGAGAGAAAGGAAGATTTGGATTAAGAAAGAGAAAAAAAAGGGAACAGTAAGACAGAAAAAAAATCACATTTTAAAAATCTCCAAAATCTATGTGCAAGAATGATAGTCCACAATTTTAGTGGTTTCCTTTTGGAGTTGGAAGTTGAATGGTATTGCAGAAACATATTGTTACAAAGAACTTACATATTTTAAGACCCAGTCTTAACTTTCTTTAGTGCATTTAATTAAGAGTTAATGTACAATTGTTGCAATCTATTGAAAACTAACCGGTCATTGAGGGTGAGCTGAGTCCATAAATGTAAAAATGGAAATTATTCTCTAATTTATAGTGCTTTACAAATTATAAGTATCTCTCTTCCTTGGCACAAATAGATCTGTATTAATCACAATACATGTGTGAAATAGGCAATTATTTTGCAGGCAAGGTCCCCTCCAAATATTATCACGAGTAACCTAATATTAATTACACGTATTCATCTCTGTTTACACTTTAACTTCAAACAGGGATTGGAAGTCTGTGGCCTGTGGACCAATCTGGCTTTTTGCTAGGTTTGATCCAGGCCACCAGCCATCTGGAAGATCATTGAGAAAAAATCTGCCCCAAAGATGCATTTAACCTCAAAGCAGAAACAGCAGCTTTGCACATCAGGGAGAGGGGCTTGAGAACACAGGCACCAAGGGCAAAAAGCATATAAAAGCAGATCTCAAGGAGGAGCTCGTGAGCGTGAGATCTATGGGGACAAAGAAAGTACGGCCACATATTGAAGGAGAGCAGCCTGAAAGTCCAGGATCCACTGCCCACTAGAGTGGCAAAGGCCTTTGAAGGAAAGCAGATTGAGAGTGTTGATGCGACCAGCAGAGTTGGTATCAGAAGGCCTACCACAGAATGAACACAAAAATGACAACTTCCAACAACAGTAGAAAAGTGGATGTGGAGTATGGCGATTTTAATGAACAATGAACAACTGACTTGTGGAGACGAAATGCAAACTCGTTTGCCTGATTAATGGAGAAGAAGTTTCTGGTACCAAAAAACAAAGTGAACATGAGAGGACATTACAGCACAACGCATATCAAAAAATTCACGGTTAGGTGCATGAAGATAAAGTCAGTGCACTTGGAAGGAATTTGGATGCGCAGCAAGCAAATTTCATAAGACTAAGAAAGGGGATGGACAGTGTTACACAAGCCAGTTATGTGGTGAATGAACTCATCACAAAAAAACCTAGGCCTCATTCGAGGGAGAGTGTGTGAAGCAGTGCATCATTGTGCCTGCAGCTTTATCGGCTCCAGAGAAACTAAGACATTGTTTCAGAGTGTGAGCTTGTCTCACAGGAACATGTCGGATCAAATTAATGAAATGGCTCTGGACGTTGAAAAGTCTTTGAAAGGTTTTGCAGCTGATTTTAAGTCCTACTCTCTGTTGATTTGATGAGACAACAGAACAAATACAGGCTGACTAGTGACCTTCGTGCATCGAATCACAGCAGATTCTGAGGTTAAAATGGATTTTCTTTCTCTAGTAGCAATGTATGACGCTACCAAAGGGGAAGAAACTTTTGAGAAAATTAAGTGGTCTTACTACTGATAGTGCTCCAACCATTACTGGATCTCAGAAGGGATTAATTGCTACAGTCAAGAAAGAAATGAATTACCTCAACCTTGATCTGAGTGAGTTGATTGTATGCCACTGCATTATTCGTCAAGAGAATATGTGCATGCAGTTCCCAAGGCTTAGCAATGTAATGTTGAAAATAGTATCAAGTATTAACTTTATTAAAAGTACAGCTTTAAGCAGCCGCCAGTTTGAAGAGTTGTCGGGAGGATGCTAATGCGGTTTTATGAACTGGAGGGCCGAGAGAAAATTTTCATGGAGGCAAATGGAAAAATTGTGGCTGTACTCAAAACGCACAAGTGGCCATGTGACATGACATTCCCTGTCGACTTTATGCTGCGCCTGACTCTGCTTTGATTTTTTTAACCACAACATTCAATATTGAAGGTGCTGATGTACCTGAAAACCTTCAACTTAAAGGCAAAGAACAGTGAAGTGACCATGAATTGAAGGCCAAATACAGCAAGCTGCCTCTGCTAGAAATCTGCAGATTCCATGTTACTGACTCCCAAATTTGAGGAGGCTCATGCTAAATATTGCATTGCTGTTTGGAACAACTGTTGTGAGCATTTCTTCTCAGAGTTTTCTTTTAGTGAAGAACCATCTACATTCCAGATTAACAGGCACAAATTTGGAACCATTGTTGTAAGTAGCAACATCTTTGTTGCCAACAGATGCAGAAAAGCTCACTAAGGCAAAGCGACCTCGACCATTGCAATGAAACAGTGGTGAGTTGAATGTTTCAGATTTCTCTCTTAAAAATCTAAACTGACCTGCTGTCTCTGGGGTGTGGTCCTTGATTGATTTTGTCCATGTGTTTCTGACCCCTGATAGGAGAAAGGATCCAAACTGCTTTAAACTGTTAAAAGTGGCATGTAAGTGGTTAACAACATATCATATATATTTATTGTGAGCAGTAAACTATTAACTCTGAACGGACATATTGCCTGGAAACAACATCTCAAAGTGTAAGGTTGACTTAGTCCTTACAAAGATGGTTCAAAATATTCATCGATTAAGTAACTCAGAAACAATTACTTGCAATTGACATGATTGGGGGTTTAGCTCAGGATTGAATAAGTTAGGAGCAAAGGGATGAATTTTGTGACGGGAGCTGACAATGTTGGTTTCAGATATCCAGGTGTTTTAAATAGAAGGAACTGCAGCTCGTTCAAGATTCAATGTCAGACAAACAGGCTGACAATGCTAGCGAGTTTTGAGAAGATTTGTAGCTCAGGTTGAGGTTCTGGATGTGAGTTTGCTTGCTGAGCTGGAAGGTTAGTTTTCAGACGTTTCGTCACCATTCTAGGTAACATCATCAGTGAGCCTCCGACAAAGCGCTGGTGTTATGTCCCACTTTCTATTTATCTGGTTAGGTTTCCTTGGGTTGGTGATGTCATTTCCTGGATTGGTGATGTCATTTCCTGTTCTTTTTCTCAGAGGATGGTAGATTGGCTCCAAATCAATGTGTTTGTTGATGGAGTTCCGGTTGGAATGCCACGCTTCTAGGAATTCTCGTGCGTGTCTCTGTTTGGCTTGTCCTAGGATGGATGTGTTGCCCCAATCAAAGTGGTGTCCTTCCTCATCTGTATGTAAGGATACGAGTGATAGTGGGTCATGTCGTTTTGTGGCTAGTTGATGTTCATGTATTCTGGTGGCTAGCTTTCTGCCAGTTTGTCCAATGTAGTGTTTGTCACAGTTCTTGCAAGGTATTTTGTAGATGACGTTTGTTTTGTTTGTTGTCTGTATAGGGTCTTTTTTTTTCTATACAGACAACAAACAAAACAAATGTCATCTACAAAATACCTTGCAAGAACTGTGACAAACACTACATTGGACAAACTGGCAGAAAGCTAGCCACCAGAATACATGAACATCAACTAGCCACAAAACGACATGACCCACTATCACTCGTATCCTTACATACAGATGAGGAAGGACACCACTTTGATTGGGACAACACCTCCATCCTAGGACAAGCCAAACAGAGACAAGCACGAGAATTCCTAGAAGCATGGCATTCCAACCGGAACTCCATCAGCAAGCACATTGATTTGGAGCCAATCTACCATCCCCTGAGAAAAAGAACAGGAAATGACATCACCAATGCAGGAAATGACATCACCAACCCAAGGAAACCTAACCAGATAAATAGAAAGCGGGACATAACACCAGCGCTTCGTTGGAGGCGCACTGTTGATGTTACCTAGAATGGTGATGAAACATCTGGGAACAAACCGGCAAGCTCAGTGAACCAGCTTACATCTGGAACACAATAAAGACCCACTCTCTTGTGGACCGAAGGGAGGAGAGTGCTGTCTTGGAGTTGAAAGGAGGACATCGGGTTGGCTGTGCACCCTTGCGACCAGTGGATCTTAATGCTGGCTTCGGCCTAACGCTGGTTCAGGGGAGCAGCTAACCTGCAATGATGGCTGCGGCAAGTGCTCGTGCCCCAGGTCAGGGGGTCCGGAACACCATCCGTGTTTCTGTAAAGAAGGTGGATGAAGGTGCACCTGTGGACCGCACCTTCTTCGTGAAGAGGGTCCTGTTGGACTGTTGTGGGTTCGCTGCTGCGGACATTTACTGCCTGCAGGATTTCCCCGGAGGAGGTTTTTACGACGTGACCTTCAGGAGTGCCAAGCTTTGCGAGCGCTTCCTGGAGGTTTTTCAAGGAGAAAGGAGGTGAGGGCCCCCTCTCTGTATTGACCGCTATCCCACTGTTTATGATGCCAGCACAGAGGAGCCGTATGGTGA
Organism: Stegostoma tigrinum; assembly: GCF_030684315.1. Classification (NCBI taxonomy): domain Eukaryota; kingdom Metazoa; phylum Chordata; class Chondrichthyes; order Orectolobiformes; family Stegostomatidae; genus Stegostoma; species Stegostoma tigrinum. The sequence continues at coordinate 46,616,181 of NC_081363.1, forward strand.
CTGTACACATGTACAACCCGCATGTGCCAGCAGTTGATGTCCTGACCTTCCTCGGAAGGTATGTGAAGGTGGAAGGGGACCTAACTGACATCGTGGACCCCTTTGGCATCTGGACGAGTAAGAGGCAGGTCAAGGTGATGCTGAGGATGGGCGCAGACGGGAATGTCGCACACCCACCGTCCAGCTTCGCGATCGGCGGGAGCAGGGGCTACCTGACCTATGCAGGGCAACCTGAAGTCTGCCATGCCTGTGGTAGGTCAGGTCACATGGTGGCCGACTGCAAAGCCATCATCTGCAGGGAGGAGGAACACCTTGCAAAGGATTGCCCACGAGAGAGAAGCTGCAACCTTTGCGGGTAAGCGGGCCACTTCTATAGGGCATTCCCACGGCGGGGTACCACCTACGCCCAGGTCGCCGGCAGGGGAAATGCGAGGTCAGCCCCCCCGGAGGAGAGGAAGGCACCAGGGCCCAGCAAGGACCCCACTAATGTGCAGGAGGGCCCAGCCCTGCAGGATGGGCCCGAGGCCAGCAGAGCACCCCTGCAGGCTCCGATTCCCCCCCCGACTACCCGGAGCCAATGGAGGCGGCGACAGGCGACCCAGGGGAGTGGACAACAGTCCGGAAAGCGAGGAGGAAGGTGCGTCGACGGGCCCAGGAACCGCAACCATCAGGCGGGAAGAGGCAGCTACAGGGGGGCTATAAGAGCTCTGACGAGGAGGATTCGGAGAGGGCCCACCCGAAGCAGAAGTTAAAGGTCTCGAGGGGGAAGGAAAGCAGCACCCCGCTTCCAGGTGACGGGAGGCGTCCTGAGGCTCCCTCCGATACCCAGTCAAGTGCCGCTGGAGCACCGGAGGGCCCCCCGGAACTTCCAGGCGGGAAGGAGGAAACAGCGCGTCCCCAGCCTGACCGGAGCCGGACCCTCCTGCCTCCGCACCCCTGACGGGGAATGCCACCCGGAAGGCAGCATGGACAGTTTCCTGAGCCTGGAGAGCGTCCAGCAGTTAGCCCGGGCAATGGGCATGAAGGGACAGATGGAGGGGCTGGACCTTGGACTCGGGGAGGGTACTGCGGTCACTGCCCACAATGGGGCTACGAGTTGTGAGCATTAATGTGCGCAGCGTCAAGTCAACCGCGAGATGTGTGTCCACGTTGGCCTACCTGACCACCATCAAGACGGACCTCCTGTTTCTGCAGGAGTGCGGGATACCGCACCTCGGCAGGTACGGGAAATGGTCCGGCGCCTGGACCTGTGGGCCTTCGATCTGGTCGGGGGGTAACGACTGTCGCTCCTCGGGCCTAGCTTTTCTGCTGCGGGGGCGCGACTTCACCATCTCTCAAGTTCAGGAGGTGGTGGGGGGACGCCTCCTAGTGGCTGACATCACCTACAGAAATGCTCCCCTGAGGCTGATCAACGTGTACGCCCCAGCGGTACGGAGTGAGCGGTTGGCCGTCCTGCAGCGGCTTCCACCCCTGCTGGCTACGTCCAGGCCGGTCATCCTAGGCGGAGACTTCAACTGCATCATTGATGCAGACGAAAGATCTGGCGTGGGGACAGCGGGTGGGGGGAGTCAACTGGACGTCACGTCCAGATTCCTGATGGGCACGGTGAAGGACGCCAAGCTGCTCGACGTCTTCAGCACCCCTGCAGACAGAGCGCAGCAGAGGTACACCTGGTCGCGGCCAGACGGGTCTATCTGCTCAAGGATAGACTTCCTGTTTGTGTCACGGGCGTTCTCGGTGAGGTCCACCGGCGTCGAGCCGGTGTTCTTCTCTGACCAATGCCTCCTGCTGGCCGACTGTCACTTACAGGACGACCAGCCGGCCGGCAAGGGGACGTGGAAGCTCAACACGACTCTGTTGACCCCAGAGAACGTCGAGGAGCTTAAGAGGGAGTACGCCGGTTGGAGAACCGTGAAACCCCTCTTTGAGTCTCCAGGCGACTGGTGGGAGACGGTGAAGGAGAACATCAAGAGGTTCTTTGTCCTCAAGGGTGTTCAGAAGGCAAGAGAGAGACGGGGAAAGCTGTCACGACTCCAGAAAAGGGTGCAGAACCTGCTCCTTCTGCAGTTGATGGGGGTCGATGTCACGGAGGACCTCCGCGAGGTGAGGGGCCAGCAAGCCTCGCTCTTCGCCGTGGAGGCCTCCAGGATAATCTTCCGGTCCAGGGTCCGCTCCGTGGAGCAGGACGAGACGTGCTCGCGTTTCTTCTTTCAGAAGGTGCACAAAGAGAGCTCTGTGCTTAGCCGGCTGAAGGAGGACGATGGCTCGGTGACGTCGTCGCGGTCCGACATTTTAAGGATCAGCAGATCCTTCTATGCCGGACTGTACGACACGAAGCCCACGGACAGCACGGCCTCCGAGTCGTTCCTGTCGTCTATCACGGAGGTCTTAGACGACGGCACAAGGGAGAGGCTGGACCGGCCGATATCCCTGGACGAGCTGGCCAGAGCCCTCAATTCCTTGCAGAGGAATAGGACTCCCGGAAGCGACGGCTTACCGGTCGAGCTGTATTCCGCTCTGTGGGGCCTGGTCGGCCAGGACCTGCTGGAGGTGTACGATAGTGCGCTTCGGGCAGGGGAAATGTGCAAGTCCATGAGGAAGGGCATCATCACCCTCATTTACAAGAGGAAGGGGGAGAGGGAAGAAATTAAGAATTGGCGTCCCATTTCACTATTGAACGTGGACTACAAAATCCTGGCCAAGGTCATAGCCAACCGGGTCAGGTCTGTCCTGGAGTCAGTGATTCACCCTGACCAAACCTGTGCTGTGCCGGGCAGGAAGATCGCTGAGAGCCTCGCGCTCATCAGGGATACGATCGCCTACGTACAGGACAGGCGGGTGGACACCTGCCTCGTCAGCCTGGACCAGGAGAAGGCCTTCGACAGGGTCTCTCATGCTTACATGAGGGACGTCCTCTCCAAATTGGGGTTCGGGGACGGCATCCGCAATTGGATCCGGCTGCTCTACACCAACATCATTAGCGCAGTCTCGATCAACGGGTGGGAATCAGACAGTTTTCCTGTTAGATCTGGAGTCAGGCAGGGCTGCCCACTCTCTCCTGCCTTGTTCGTGTGCTGTGTGGAGCCCTTCGCCGCCTCCATCAGGAAGGATGTGAGCCTGAAGGGCGAGACTATCCCAGGCAGCGGAGGCCTTCAGGTCAAGACCTCCCTGTACATGGACGATGTCGCCGTCTTCTGCACCGATCGTCGGTCGGTGAGTAGACTATTGGACATCTGCGGCCAGTTTGAACTGGCCTCGGGTGCCAAAGTCAATAGGGGTAAGAGCGAGGTCATGTTCTTCGGGAACTGGGACGACCGCTCCTTCATCCCCTTCACCGTCAGGACAGACTACCTGAAGGTGCTGGGTGTTTGGTTTGGTGGAGCTGGGGCATGCACTAAGACTTGGGAGGAGCTTATCACCAAATTTAAGCAGAAGCTGGGCAGGTGGACGCTCCGGTCCCCCTCCATCGCGGGTAGGAACCTGGTTGTCAGGTGCGAGGGGCTTTCGGTACTGTTGTATGTGGCGCAGGCCTGGCCTATTCCCCGGACCTGCGCCGCTGCAGTCACCCGGGCCATCTTCCACTTCATTTGGGGGTCGAGGATGGACCGGGTCCGCAGAGACACCATGTACAAAGACCTGGGAAATGGGGGAAAGGGCGTACCAAACGCCACCCTCGCCCTGATGGCTACCCTTGCGTGCGGCTGCATCAAGCTGTGCGTAGATCCTTAGTACGCAAACACCAAGTGTCACTACTTACTGAGGTTCTACCTGTCCCCGGTGTTGCGAAGGATGGGCCTGGCCTCGTTGCCGCGGAACGCTCAGAGTAGTTGGACCGTTCCGTACCACCTGTACTTCGTGGAGAAATTTTTGAAAGGAAACACCTTTGACCACAAGGCCGTCAGGCAGTGGTCAGCACATGGTATCCTCGAGACCCTTCAGGAAAAGGAGAGGGTGGATCCCGTCGTGTGGTTCCCCACGCAGACTGCCAAAGTCGTTTGGCAGAATGCCTCATCGCCAGAACTTTCAAACAAGCACAAGGACATTGCTTGGCTGGCGGTGAGAGGGGCTCTGCCAGTGAGATCCTTTATGCATGCCCGGAATCTCTGCGCCACCACACGCTGCCCTCGAGGCGGCTGCGGGGGGGACGAGACTGTCGATCACCTCCTTCTGGAGTGTGCCTATGCGCAGGAGGTCTGGAGGGGGATGCAGTGGTATTTGTCGAGGTTCGTCCCGAGCAGCTCCGTGACGCGGGATTCCGTGCTCTACGGGCTGTTTCCGGGGACGCACACCGAGACCAACATCAACTGCGCCTGGAGGACCATCAATGCGGTGAAAGACGCTCTTTGGTCTGCCCGCAACTTGCTGGTCTGCCAGCTGAAAGAACTGACCCCAACCGAATGTTGCAGACTGGCGCACTCCAAATTCCAGGACTACGTGCTGAGGGACGTGCTAAAGCTTGGGGCAGCCGCCGCCAAGGCGCGGTGGGGAAAGACCACCGTATGAGCCCCCTCGTCCAGAAAAGGGAAAAGAACCCTATCTGGTAACTGGGCCCAGCTGGCGCCTTCCCCAACTGGTCAGGGGGCCAACTGGGACTGTGCGGGGTGACGACTGCCGGGGCGGTTTCTTTGCTTTGTTTTTTTTCTCTGTTTTGTTTTTTTTTCCTTTAGTTGGTGTACGTACCCCCGGGTAACCCGGAGTGGCTTGCATGATGGGTAGGTGTATAAATGTTTTATTTTTTGTACATTCTATGAATAAAGTATATTTTTTCAAATAAAAAAAAGGTGATGAAACGTCTGAAAACTAACCTTCCAGCTCAGCGAGCAAACTCACATCCAGGCTGACAATGCATATGTAAGGTGATTCCACGTCAGTGGATTGAAACAAAATGCCAAAAGTGTTCAACAGGTCAGGGAGCACTTAGGTCAGGAGAAACAGAATTAGCATTTCAATTTGATGATCTTGCATTAGAATTGGAAAATATTAGAGAGAGAGAGAGAGAGAGAAATCAGCAACTAACCTGAAATTGGATGGTGATCCCTTAAAATTCTTCCTGGAGCTGAATGTATGTTCATCTGGGCAAGGTTTAGGAAGAATTGTTGTTGGAGTATTGAGGCTGAAAATGACACTGTTGGAGTCAAGGCAGTGTTAAATGTTACCTGTAGAGTAGTTCTGGTGTACATTCCCAACACTATTAACCAAAGCAAAATGGCATCTGGAGCAGCCGTACCAGAAGTATATGCAGGGCCAAGGATGCCATTTGTGACCTGAAAGCTGTAGCACTGAAAAAACTGGCACTACGCAATCAAAATTTACAGCCAATTTGATATTCAGTGTATCATACATATTTAACCGTCAGGTGAAAAACAAAAGAGCTGCAAATGCTGTAAATCAGGAATAAAAGCAAAAGTTGCTGGAAAAGCTCAGCAGGTCTGGCAGCATCGGTGAAGAAAAAATCAGAGGTAACATTTTGGGTCCAGTGACCCTTCCTCAGAAGGCTAAATAATAGATATGGAATAAGCCATAGAATCATAGAATGGTGCAAAACAGGAGAAGGCTAGTTAATCCATTGTTCTGGGCTGCCTCACTCCACAGTTCGGTATTGTCTGCACAATAATCCTGAATTTCAGTATATTCTGTATCTTATACATATCTGGGTGTATCAGTGTTTTGTTTTACAAACATTTAATGCCATGAAACACAGCAATATGAAGACCACAAAGTGGGGATCAGTCCAAGGGTCAGATCACCTCCTAGTTCAAGGCAATGTCTATTCCAGGTCATAAAAGTGTTGAGTCTCAAATTTCAGTGTGTGTTATGCTCAAGGACAGACACTAATCTGGTGAAAGGTCTCAAATAAAAGCAAAAAAACTGCAAGATGTTGGAAATCTGAAACAAACACAGAAAAGTGCTGGAGCAAGTATGGCAGTATCTGAGGGGAGATAAGCAGAGTTAATATTTCAAGTTCGCAATAATTCTTCTTCAGAACTTGAGGACGTAAAACATTAACACTGTTTCTCTCTCCACAGATGCTGCCAGGCCTGCCAAGTTTCTCCAGCATTTTCTGTGTTTGTTTCAGTAAAATCTATTTGTTCAAATGAATGTTGAAAGTATCAGCTTGGAGCTTGTTGGCTATAGCTTGATGTTTGATCACAGTTTGTGAACTTCAAAAAGCCGTATACTTTCTAGATTCTGAAGAGATTCTATTGGATTGAAAGATTGCAAAAGGAACATCACTATTCAAGAAACAAAGGAAAGAAATGTTGCTTGCCATTTGTCAGCCCAAACATGAATTTTGTCTAGGTCTTAGATAACAAAGTGTGAAGCTGGATGAACACAGCAGGCCAAGCAGCATTTTGTCTAGATCTTGTTGCATTTGTACATGGCCTGCTTCAATCTCTCACCTTGAGTATTTCTCACATCTTCAGTATTCTATCTCCTCAAATCCTTACACCACACCCTTCAATAGTCCTCAATTTACTCTACTTATCCAATGTTGATGCCCTATTAGATAAGCTTAATATTAAAGTGTTGAAAATTTGAATTTGTCCTGTATCCCTAGAACTTAAAATACATTATTGATGGTATGTAGAATCACAAAATTTACAGCCAATTTGATATTCAGTGTATCATACATATTTAACCGTCAGGCTATAAATAATAAAAGCCAAAAGAACTGCAAATGCTGTAAATCAGGCATGTGATTTACAGCAGAAAACCAGTTTTGGTGTTAATGTTCCTCACAACTCTCCTCCAATTTTACGCAATATAACCCTATCTGCATAATTATCAACATAATACGTTTCACTCTGCATAACATGCATTTTACTATATGGTGCATGTATTTCAATATTCAATGCATGCTTGAAAAGATAAAGTGTCTGATTTCACTGTGGCTAAATTACATTTACATCTGCCATCATCCATCCGAACTGTAATTCATGGTGGCATTGCATAAAACACTTTTGTATTGAAAAACCTCAACTTAAGATCACACCATGAAATCAAAGTTTTTATGGGGGTTAAGTTTCTGTGGAGGAAATTAGTGACAAATCACTTTAAACAGAGCATGGCAAGCTTGGTTTGTATTTTGCTTCGAAGCACGACTTTCATTTGGATTGTGCCTATAATGTGGCAACACATTTCAAAGTGTCTTAAAGAATTGCTATCAGACTGAAGTCTATCCACAGAGCTGGGGAGAAATACAGAGCCATTAGCTGTGTGGTCAGTCGACATGTCTCATCACCTAGTTGTCTCTCTTTGGTTTCTCATGATGACTTAGATGGAACTGCTATGGTGGATTGTCACAGAATGAAGGTTGCATGACTGCTACCAGGATACTGACCTGCAATAGTCTCTGTGTATAGTCACACATCAGTTGATGTTGAGGGAGTACAGTAGCTTTATATAACAGGGTTAGCTTGAGGTGCTCAATAAGCAATGCTTCTGTAGTTCATGGCATCCTGCACAATAACGAAGAACTGCAAATCCTGGTGAAACTTTGTGCTTGCCTCATTTGTCTCTCTCTGCGAGGATGATGACTGTAGTTAGCTCTCAACATAGAGATATCATTAGTGATCTCCCTCATGGAGAAGTGGTCAGCAACCCACGATGTGTTGGAAATATCCTCAGCTTCAACCAGGAAGGAGCCATTAACATAAAGGCTTACTTTCATCGGTCACCCTCACCCTCACCAGCGTTGCTGTCCTTGGCCTTCTCTGGACTGCATCTGTGGCTGCAGAAAGTAGCAGTTTTCAGTGGGGACTTTCTTACTGAAGCTCAGAAATCTCACACCATGGACAGAATCTTAGAAGGTTCTGCACTTTTGTGCCACATGCAGATCCTCATACCAACGGTGTCTGAGTTCTGATCACCTGAGCAATTTTCCCAAAGGTTACTTCCTGAATCCCCTTCAAATGAGGGATAGTGTGTGCACCCCCATGTCAGACAGCCTGATGCTACAGATAGTTAGCAAACTCACCAGAGGAGGTGGGCATTGCTGATATCCATGGGGGATCTATGAAACACCTCAAAGTGAAGGAACCTTCTGAAGACTAATGAGGTAGTTGTAGGTAAGTGAGGCCATGGCTGTCAGGCCAACAATGTAGGGGAATCCCCTTCCCAGGACAACCTGTGACCAAATCAGAGGCCCACCCACTCAGGGAGGCTGGGGAATGGGAACTGCTTCAATCACCCATCGAGATTTAGTCCTATCCACCATTGTGAAGATGCTGGTACAGTCACTGATTTGGCCCCTAATAATTGATAATAAAGAGCTACCTGCTGCTGCCAGGTGGGTATGTGATTCTGGACAGACCCCACCTTTAACTAAACTGCTTCGAGGTAAGGACACCTCAGGAAGATTCTCCCACTAATGTAAATTTGCCCCTGAATTTCTGCCAAACCTGAGGCCGTGTGATTAGGAAGATTCTGCCCATTGTTTCTCCTGAGGATCATATAAGGGAATTATTCCCTGCACATGCTGGATGGGTGTAACATCCTGCTGACAGTTCCTTTCCTCCATTTTTCCTCCCTGTTGTAGTACCTCTTCAAGCTTTGCATCGTCCCCATCTATTCTCTGAGTAATGTGCTCCCAGGGAAATGACTGCTTGTGCATCCAGGACCCGATGATACTTTTTGTGTGGAAGCTTTGAACTCTGTAAAAATTCCACCAGCTGTTAACAAATACCTTCAAAAAACTATAGACAACAGCAAACACTCTTAAAATTGTAGCACCAGCTTGAATAAATAAACAAGCCATGAAGTTTTAAGTAATTGGTTAAACAGGGCTAGGGGTCATTTCTTTCTCCTATTGAATGTGTGTTCCATTGTGTGAGACTAAGAGAGGGTATAGGCTCGAGCGCTGGGCATTGAGATGCCACCACTGACATCAAATCAGTATGTACACCGAGACTTGCCATGACCTGTTTGCTCTGCTTACATTTAGTGGACATTGACTGTTTACTGCTCATGCCGTTACCAATATAGAATCTGGTGCAAGTCTCCACGAAACAGTACCCATACATTGCAGATGCCATTTTGTAAACAAATAACACCAGCAACATCCAAATGATGGTCACTGCTGATCTGAATTTTACACCAAATGTCTCTTCTAAAGGCCATGAACCTAGTTCAGGCGGAGTTGGGAGACTATTGAGTTAATATACTTCTTGTAGCAAGTTTTGAGAAATTGCTATTTTACCGGGAACCCCATCAGATTGAGGAATGTGCTGCTGCTGCTGTTTAGCCAGAGGTATTTCTGTGTGGGTGTTAAATAGTGGAGAAAGTGGGTCAGAGCTCAAAACATATGTTGAATTTGACAATAGATCGTTGCCTGTTTTCCCATGCAGGCCAATTTTACAATGTTTGTTTGTGAAAGCCAGTGAAATGTTTGACAAATGATTTAAAAATAGATATATCACTCAAGAAGTTTTTTTTATTAAATTGAGCCCTTCATCATACAATAAGACTTTATAAATTTGCATGTAATACAAGCCAGGCTGAAGATCTGTAAGATAATCCATGGAACTACCCTGCTGGTTTAGTTAATAAGCTTGGCAATTCTCTCACAAACATACCAGTAAAAAATGGATGCCTAGATAGAGAGACGTTAGTTTTTTTTTAATTCTAAGTGAAGGAACATGGTTAAAGAATAAACTAGAGACATTATAAATGGAAACAATACTTGTACCGAGTGTTTCATAGAAGACATACTCTTGTTACACCAATTAGAAAATATATTTACATCAAGTAAACTTAAAAAAAATGGAAAGTGCTGGAAACACTCAGTGGATCTGGCAGCACCTATGGTAACTAAGATAAATTTATTCCAGAGGTATTCATGTTGTTTTTAGGAATTTAATGGAAGGTGTTCATTCTTTGGAAATTAGAATGTGGCTGATGCCATTGATATTTGTATTCACATAGTAAAACTGATGTTGACTGAATGGCAAAACCAAAGATGGCAGTAGAGAAAATTCAAATCTGCCTCTTCTCTTTGACCATGTCTTGGGGCACATGATGAAGACTGAATTCTCATTTGAAAACTCTGGTGAACATATATTTCCTCTGCTATCTTTGATTGTGTTGCTCCACTGCTTTGTTTACAGTCAAGAATTTCTGTTTTGCAAAACGGAAATTCCTGATGACACTGGGGTTTTAAAGGCCATGTGTCACCAGAAGTTTGTGGCTGGAAGCCAAATTCTCTTGCTCACAAAAAAAATTAATTGCATGCTGATGTTGCTGCTCACAAGAGTAGCCAGTTCACTAATACCTTTTCTGAGGTGCCAGCAAACTGTGGTCCACCAATGCTTTTAAACTGCAGTTTGATTTAGCTCTTGTTTTTAAAAATGTCTGTGATGTTTAATGTTAAAAAAAACACAGATTTAATCTATTTGCTTTGATGTTGTTCAATTGGCTACATGAGAAGCAATGTCAGCTTGCAAAGAATTCAGCAAAGAGGAGTTTGAGTGGAAAACTTAAATTCCAGACAAGACTATGCCTCTGATTTTTACCAACATCAAAATTTAGCAATCTAATAGTTTGCACTGGCACTGCAGAGTTGCCACATTAATACATAACCCTGGTATGTGTAGTGATATAGAAAAAGTTTGGAACAGCTGCAAATTGTTTGGACTAATATGGTCACATAATGTTGTGAATGTCATATTGTGCTTCCAACTTAATATCCTTCAGAAATGAACATGGGAATTACTAGACAAAGGAAAACATTAATCTAACTCACTGTCTTCAGGGTGGGCACATGATACAATAATAATAGTGTATAAATCCTAGTAATCAATTTCTATCAAATAGTTTGCGGCACATTTAGTCATAAAGTGGGAAAAACCTTTGATGGAAAGATTTGAAAACCATAGGTCTATAGATCATAACACAAAGATTCTCCTAAGCATACCACACTTAACCATATTCCGTGTCTTCAAATTATTCATATTAGGTATTCTGAGATACTATTTTCTGAAATAACGATATGTAAGAGCGCTTGGTGTTGTGATGTGATGACAACTCAGGGGGCGTGCAGTCATTTCTCAGGTGGAAAACCTAGCTATGATGTGGAGGTACTGGTGTTGGCCTGAGGTGGCCAAGGTCAGAAATCACACGACACCAGGTTATGGTCCAACCGGTTTATTTGAAATCACAAGATTTCGCAGCCTCACTTCTTCGGGTGTTAGTGAGAGACATAGTACCAGATGCAGAATTTATAAGTAAAAGATCAAAGCCTAGCCACAGGGGAGCATAAGGACATACAATAATGTAGCAGCTATGGGGAATTGGATAATTGGGAGATAGGTTGGAATTTTTCCAACTAAGATATGAATATCGAACAAGTGTTTTGTCTCCTGCCACCAGAGTAAAGGGCATCACTGAATTTGAGTAGAATATTCTATGAGGGTGGGGAAACAAACAGAGTTATGATTCATATTAGAAAAGAATTGCATTCCTGATGCAAGATTTTCAGAAAAATAATTGAAGGATTAAAAGATTTAGAAACAAGGCTTCAGAGGTAATCACTGGATTATGCCTGTTGAATATGTGAACACAGAAATGGGAAGAAATGGCAGATAAATGTGCATTTAATGGGATGGTGAGAGGAACGGCTCAGGTTCCCAGGGGCCTTGTAAACAGTTTTAAGGCAGATATAAACCATTGAGCTTCCACCTAAACAGCATCAAAAGTAATCTCTTCAACAGGGGTTAACCAATGCAAAGGGGAAGGTCCCAATACTCGGGATGTAAAAGCAAAGAGGACAGAGACAGTGCATAGAAAGGTGGGAAACACAAATAGCAATGGAATAAAGATTAATGTACAAAAAGCAAGAATTTGATGGAGGTAAAAAGGGAAGGTGGCTTGTGTGGTGTTGGAATGCAGGACGATTTATGTGAGGAATGTTACAAATAAGATTGATGAGCTGCAGGCACAAGTAGTCAGATGAGGTTACGATGTAGCGAAAATGGTGAAATCCTGGCTCACATGCAGGCAGGAATGGGAACTGCACATTCCCAGCCAAAAAACATTCAGGAGGGACAAGAGACAGAGAAAGGAAAGTAGGAAGGGTGACAGCATCGGTCAGGGATAATTAGCCGGAATTTATGGTCCTCAGTGAGATGAGGGAGGCAGAGGCACAGTGCTGCCGTCCGAACTCAGCAACTGGTGGGAAGACAGGCAAGAAATAGAGGGAAGAGTACTCGTTGCCCAATCAGAAGTAAAAGTTGGTCAAATGACTGCGGCAACACATCATTAACAGGAAGTTAGTCACGTCTACAAATTTAAAGACCCCCGCTTTCTCAATTTTTCTTAATTTCCATAACAGGCACTGTAAAGTTAAAACATGAAGTAAAAGTACCTCTGGGCAATTAGGGGTGGGTACAGCCAGCGACACCCACATCCATGAATAAAAGAAACTGACCGAAGGTCAATGGGACATTCAGCAACACTAGCTCCCCGGTATATCGACATGCATATAGATCTGTAGATGGGACACCGAGCAGCCAGATGATGCTATCAGTCTTTTATGAAATTAAGATAGAAGAAATTTTCAACAGAGTTTCATTTACAATTAAAAGCTGAAATTGCAAATACTAGAGACCTGTGCCACTCAATTCTCTGTCACTTTATCTAAAAGATGAAAAGAACACAAGTTCCTGCAGCGCTGACTTTTAAAAAGCAGCAAAATGGTCCAAAAAGTGCAGCTACAAAGTTCTCCTGAAAGAAAACAAAGCTTTCCAAATACTAAATATGCATTTTTCTACACTGTGAAAGCTAACTGACCTTTGTTGAGACCGCGATTGGTTTGCCATTTGCTTTCTTCAAATTACTGCCAAAATAAAATAATCCTGCAAGATACCTCACTCCTGATTTAGTGCAAATGCCGTCGAGAGGTTGAAACCTGTTACTGCAAGCTTGCAACTTTTCACCTACAAACCTGCAATTTGGAAAACAGCACTTTTAAAGGGACAAAGAGCAGTAAATGAGAAGAGTAAAAAGAAGCAAAAGCAGAAAATAAAAAAAAGGAGAAACAAGCAAAACGAGTCATAGAAATCAACAAATACAGCACAGCACTCAAATTGTTAAACAAAAACAAAAGCCTGCAACAAAAAAGCAAACACTTCATCATGGACTGAGCAACCAAACAGATATTACTGAGTCACAAATTTTCGAATACTCTCTTTAGACTTAGTTTACAGACCAAGTAATGGATGACCCAAAGGAGGAAGTCTGGAAATCTTGCTTGCCATTGTCAAGGAAAAGTTTTGATGTGGAGGAGTCAGTGTTGGACTGGGGTGGACAAGATCAGAAGTCATACAACACAAGGTTATAGTTCCACAGGTTTATTTGAAATTACAAGCTTTCAAAACACTCCTCCTTCATTATACGAAGTGAAAAGCTTCACAGAATTAATACATTGGGTCTTTCCATGGATAATCATAAAGATTCAAAGTAAGACTTAGAAAGTTCCAAAAACAAGTATAATTTTCTCAAAATTCAGCTAAAAGTAATAATTAACTTCAAGATTAACAAATTTCCACTCATGCCATATTGACAGAAAGCCCAAGAGTTGATTGACCCACTTTTGATCATCAGTAAAGTATTGGAAGGGGTCATCAACAGTACTATCAAGCAGCAATTGCTCAAAAATAACCTGTTCAGTGAAGTTAGAAACTGAATTGGTCCAGCCATATAAACGCTGGACAGAGGCAGGAACACTGCAGCAAGTAATTCTCTCCAAAGCCAGTCCACTCCCAGATAAAAGCCAGGAGTGCGAAGGAATACTCCTCACTTGCCTTCATGGATGCAACTCCAACAACACTCAAGAAACTTGACACCAGCCAGAACAAAATATGATGTGTGATTGGCACTATATTCACAAACATTCACTTGCTCCACTAGTAGCAAGAGTGTGAACCAAATACAAGAAGCAGTGCAGAAATTGGTTAAGGTTATTTCGATAGCACTTTCCAAATTCAAAACCGTTGCCATCTAGAAGGACTCTTAACTGTCCTTTGAAATGGCACTAGCAAATTGCTCTGTCCCTTTGTCAAATTAGAGATCGGCATTGCATGCTGGTCCATCCACTAATGCCCACATTGCATGCTGGCCTATTCACCAGTGCCCACATTGCATGCTGGAGTATCCACTAACGTCCACATTGCATGCTGGCCTATTCACTAATGCCCACATTGCATGCTGGCCTTTCTACTAACGCCCACATTGCATGCTGGCCTATCCACTAATGCCCACATTGCATGCTGGCCTATCCACCAGTGCCCACATTGCATGCTGGAGTATCCACGAACGCCCACATTGCATGCTGATCTATCCACTAACGCCCACATTGCACGCTGGCCTATTCACTAATGCCCACATTGCATGCTGGCCTACCCACCAGTGCCCACATTGCATGCTGGCCCATCCACTAACGCCCACATTGCATGCTGGCCTATCCACCAGTGCCCACATTGTATGCTGGCCCATCCACTAACGCCCACATTGCATGCTGGCCCATCCACTAACGCCCACATTGCATGCTGGCCTATCCACCAGTGCCCACATTGCATGCTGGAGTATCCACGAACGCCCACATTGCATGCTGATCTATCCACTAACGCCCACATTGCACGCTGGCCTATTCACTAATGCCCACATTGCATGCTGGCCTACCCACCAGTGCCCACATTGCATGCTGGCCCATCCACTAACGCCCACATTGCATGCTGGCCTATCCACCAGTGCCCACATTGTATGCTGGCCCATCCACTAACGCCCACATTGCATGCTGGCCCATCCACTAACGCCCACATTGCATGCTGTCCTATCCACCAGTGCCCACATTGTATGCTGGCCCATCCACTAATGCCCACATTGCATGCTGGCCCATCCACTAATGCCCTTGTGGCATGCTGGCCCATTCATTAACGCCCACATTGCATGCTGGCCTATCCACCAGTGCCCACATTGTATGCTGGCCCATCCACCCATGCCCACATTGCATGCTGGCCTATCCACTAATGCCCACATTGCATGCTGGCCTATCCACCAGTGCCCACGTTGCTTGAATGCACTGGTAGGCCCTCCATAGTGCCAGGACTCTAGCCTTGCTTAGGGGTCAGTATCATAGAATCACAGGAGTGCAAAAGCAGGCCATTAAGCCCATCAGGTCCATACCAACCCTCCTAAGAGCATCCCACCCAGGCCCACCCGCATTACCTTGCTTTTCCCCTGGCTTATCCACCAGACTGCTCATCTGGGTTCCTTATGGAGACTCAATATTTAGAAACTTACCCTGAGTATCTCTTGTACTCTTCTCACCTGTCCAAAGCCCATTCAAACCTGTGGGATCAAGATCAAGCCCAAGCTGCCCTTTTTATTGCACCTTTCTTTTTAGATGCATCTTAAAAACATTAATATTACCAAAAGTATTGTCTTCTTGGAAATTTGCACAGTTAGTTAATAATATTCATTTATGTTTTATAAAAACAAATCCTGGACTTTCTCAAATGGGAAAGTAATGGATAATTAACATGCACGTCAGTAGAAAAGGGGCACTGTGGCATTCATCTGGTCATGTTTACATGACTTGTGACCTCCTGCAGTCACTTAAGAGGTCAGTAAAGTGGGCTGGCAGACTTCAGAGACAATTAAGTGAAACTACACATTTTATATTTGGCTGCTAGCTCGGCCTACTGGTATTTCAGAAGTCTTAATTTGTAACTGGCTATAACGTTAGTGAGATATTTAAAGGTATAAAGACGTTTTAAAATTAAGTTGGCATCTTGAAGGCATCTTATAAACTAAACTAACTATACTGTAAAGCACGCATTCACCTATTTTATTGACTTCAGTCATCAAAGCAATCTGTGTTGTATAAATTGGATTAATGATGCTGCAAATTTACTTGCACATTTATTCTTATTTATCGATCTTCTTTTCTCTTTCCAAAATATTGACCTATGATTCTTTTTGCAGCTTTGAAATATAGTAAAAATAGAGTGAAAAAATAGGCTGTGGACAAATAAACATTAAAATGTCAGTCTAACTGAATATGTCCCCATGCACATAAAATTCTTTATGTAAGCAATAAGATTACTGTTTATGACATGCCTTTCCTGTTTCTACTGTACAGAGTCTGTGGCAATGTACACATGGAATTTGTTAGACTGTATCCTTTACATTTCAGTAGGGTCTTTTCTTGGTAAGTTCAGCTTTCAACTCGTTTTGGCTCTGTTGCCCTGTCAACACTGGTGATGGCTGATGTTAACTTGCCATTTGCTGGTGTCATTAATCAGATCAAGAGAGCAGCAGAAACTTTTGAAGGGACAGCATTGAGCTACTAAAGTTATTGCGACATTTTTGTCATATTGGAGCCAGTCTCACATGTTGTCTGTAGCACAGTGTTGTCATTGAGACAATTAGACAGTATGACCTTTTGTTAAACTGCTGATTCTGCAAAAGCCTTCTGCCGCTTGTTTAAAGTGGAGAAGCTGGGCTTGGGTATAATTTCAAAGAGGCCACTAGAGATGAGAACAAAGTTGGTGAAGCCCCCAAATTTAAAAGTTGCAGCAGCTAATCACAGGCTCTATATGACCACTGGATGTCAGCAAGTTGGGAGGAGTTTATATCTCTTGGATAATGATGTTACTTTAGATGGTCCTGGGACCACAGCGGTCAAAGTACTACAGAAATAAATTCAAAAAGACGGGTTTATGTTTTAATTTCTCAATTTTGTTTTCATAGATGGTATGGGAGCTGCTTGCAGACCAGATGCAAGTTACATTTTCTGACTTGTATCAGTGATAGTGGGAACTGCAGGTGCTGGAGAATCCAAGATAATAAAGTATGAAGCTGGATGAACACAGCAGGCCAAGCAGCATCTCAGGAGCACAAAAGCTGACATTTCGAGCCTAGACCCTTCATCAGAAAGGGGGATGGGGAGAGGGTTCTGAAATAAATAGGGAGAGAGGGGGAGGCAGACCGAAGATGGAGAGAAAAGAAGATAAGTGGAGAGGAGAGTATAGGTGGGGAGGTAGGGAGGGGATAGGTCAGCCCAGAGAAGACGGACAGGTCAAGGAGGTGGGATGAGGTTAGTAGGTTGAAAATGGAGGTGCAGCTTGGGGTGGGAGGAAGGGATGGGTGAGAGGAGGAACAGGTTAGGGAGACAGAGACAGGCTGGGCTGGTTTTGGGATGCAGTGGGGGAAGGGGAGATTTTGAAGCTGGTGAAGTCCACATTGATTCCATTGGGCTGCAGGGTTCCCAAGCGGAATATGAGTTGCTGTTCCTGCAACCTTCGGGTGGCATTGTTGTGGCACTGCAGGAGGCCCATGATGGACATGTCATCTAAAGAATGGGAGGGGGAGTTGAAATGGTTCACGACTGGGAGGTGCAGTTGTTTATTGCGAACCGAGCGGAGGTGTTCTGCAAAGCAGTCCCCAAGCCTCCGCTTGGTTTCCCCAATGTAGAGGAAGCCACACCAGGTACAATGGATACAGTATACCACATTGGCAGATGTGCAGGTGAACATCTTCATATGGAAAGTCATCTTGGGGCCTGGGATAGGGGTGAGGGAGGAGGTGTAGGGGCAAGTGTAGCATTTCCTGCGGTTGCAGGGGAAGGTGCTGGGTGTGGTGGGGTTGGAGGGCAGTGTGGAGCGAACAAGGGAGTCACGGAGAGAGTTGTCTCTCCGGAAAGCAGACAGGGGTGGGGATGGAAAAATGTCTTGGGTGGTGGGGTCGGATTGTAGATGTCGGAAGTGTCGGAGGATGATGCGTTGTATCCGGAGGTTGGTGGGGTGGTGTGTGAGAACGAAGGGGATCCTCTTTGGGCGGTTGTGGCGGGGGCGGGGTGTGAGGGATGTGTTGCGGGAAATGTGGGAGATTTTCTGACTTGTGTTGAGTTATATAAGATTATGGTTGATATTGCTATTTGGGTCTCATCATGAAGGGAAAGATCCGTTGGATTTCTTACTCTTTACCATGAAGACTACTGATAGTAGTCATATGTAGTTATCAGAATGAAGATATTAAAGGAAGGTGGATCTGATGAATAAGATCAGCACAGGAACTTATTGAATGGCAAAGTGGACATGGGCTCAAAGAGCTAACTGACCTGCTTCTACTCCTAGTCCTTATGTTTTAATAGAATCTCATATGGTTATCCAATTCTCTTATGTTGCGAGGAGTATCATAGAAAATGGAATTCCTCTTAGGTTCTTCTCCTTCCTCCCCTCAGTTGTCCGTATTTCCTACCCTCAATTTCTTCTCTTTGTCTCCTCATGGGGACCCTCCTAGAACTTAGAACTTCTCACACAATAGCTGCTGTGAAACGATAGCAAAGTTACTGAGCTCTTGGAGCCTCGAGGTGAATGTAATAACTTATAAAAATAATCTGATCACCTGTTCTTAGGGCAGATGTTCCATGAGGATGCCATGTGTTCGGAATGTCACAGGGCTGCCCAATCAGGGTTGTCAACCCTAAATGTTGGTCAGACTAGGTTAGGGCTGACAAGTTTTCTAATGAGCCACTAAGGAAGCAGTGAGGGTTTTATTTTGGTACGATAGTGGTCAATAGCAGATCTCTATTTCTAAATTAGAGAAGAGACAAAAGTAGATTGAATTCAATCATCATACTGAAATGAGAATGGGATTTAATATTAATCCTTTGTACCTGATTCAGCAACAACCCTACCTGGCATGTCAGCAAATGTAGCATGATGAGACATTCTGTAGTTGCAGAGATTTAGATGTCTTCCCAAACTGCTGAATGATTGTCTGGAATCAATTTTCCTTTCTACACACGCAAAGGAGCTGACTCATTTTCAACCAGTCTATTTTAAACCATTACAGCCACCACGGGTGCTTGTACAATTTCCAGTTCAGACAATGTGGCCTGGAGGTGGCTTCTGCAGGGTGCGGTCCCTCCAGTCAGTGAAATCCAGCTTAGACAGAAACATTTACCCCTGGCACACAAATGTTGCCGTGAAACCACTCGAGCATAGTCATCATGTTCAGTTTTTAAAAATTCACTGAGCATGGAGTTAAGCAGCTCCTGTGAAGGCCAGCTGGCTATGGCAGGGAGTAGCTGAGATAGGGCAGGCCACTAGTGGGATTTAGTTCAAGTTGAAATTGGATTTAATATAAAAATTGACTTGGAAGTATGTTCCATTGAAACTGCTGATGTAACAGCAGCTGTGTACTATTAAAAGTTGCTGATACTCTATGCCAGAGAAAGGGGAAGAGTTAATTTTAAAAATAAATCCATCAATGTTACTTGCTAAACACTTTTCTGTCCAAAAGATATTGATTCATAAGGCACTGATTCATAATGGAGTAGTTTGTTGTTGCAGGCTGTATGAACCTCACAAAAGGGTTAATCTTCAAAAATGATCAAAGCCAAAGGCTGTGGTAATATGACAGCCAAAGAAACAAAAGATGAGTTTAGAGGGGGTGCGATTGGCAGGATAACAGCAATCCGAGAAGTTAAGAACCAAAGACGAAAATGTTGAATTGGCAAAATAATAAAATACAACACAAAATGTGGGCAGAAATTAGCATTGTGCTAGTGTGCAGGAAATATTTGTGGATGATCCATTAACTGAAGAGGCTGTTAGGTTGAAGGTGAGATCAGGGAGGACCTTACCCTTTTCTGGAAAGGAGAGAAGAGATGAAAGCAGAGCTGCATGAAATAAAACAGATGTAGTTGAGGACTTTGTCTATTACAGTTGGGGAATTCTGATGAAGGGTCACTGGACACGAAATGTTAACTCTGTTTCCTCTCTCTCCACAGGTGCTGACAGATCTGCTGAATTCCTCCAGCAATTCCTGTTTTTGTTTCAGACCTTCAGCATCTGCAGTTCTTTGTTTCCTTACAGTATGGAAGTCCTCAGTTGAAGAGAATAGACATATCAGAAGTGCTGGTATGGAGTGTTGCATCAAATGAACAGAGGTGATGAAGCCAGAGAAACTGGGAGAAAGGAGGAGTATTCTTTTACAAAGAGGCCTCTGAACAAGTATTGTCAAGGTAACTGTGGCCTCATTGTAATATTGGCTGATAACGTCTCCCCATAAATGGAGCCAGACAAAATGATTGAAAGGAAGGGAAGGGTTGGAAATGGATCATGTGAAGGTGAGAAAGGTGAAATTGGAACCAGGTTCAATGAATTTTCCAGTTTAAGTAATGCATGGTGCTGATAAATACATGGTTCATCTAATCATACTAGAAGAGTGGGGAGGGAGATGGACCTGGGTAGGACTGGAAGAAGGAGTTTTCCTGGGAATAAGAGACGTATCCCACAAAAAGAACAGCATAGCTGAGATCCCACAGACACCCAGAGCACCAACTCATGAAAGGAGGAAGTGAATAGAGTTCAAAGAGATGTTGGTCACTGTGAGAAGTTGTTTAGCGAAGAAAGCACCAAAGGATGGAAAATTGATGGCTATCTGTGCAGAGATAAGTAGAGACCTCTCAAACACTGTTGGCAGGGGAGAGAGAGTGTTGAGGGATTGGATGCCCATTGTGATAGGGGGAGAAATATGGCCAGGGAACTGGAACCAGTGAAGTGACAGACAGCATCAGATTAGTCACAGATATTGCTATGGAGAGACTGGATAAGTAATGGAAAAGTAGATTTGAAATTGGAAGGAATTAGTTCAGTGGTCAGGAACTAGCTGAGAAAGTGGCTTGTCTGGTGTCTAGGGCAGTTCTGTTTGTGCATTTTGGGAAGGCTGAAGAAAACTGTTTAAAGTTGGGGGACTGCAAAGTTTGTTGTCATGGAGGGAAGATCTCCAAAGGTGATGGGGTCAGTTCCAGTGCTGTAAATGAAGGCTTTCATTTTAATAATTGAGTCATAGTCAAAGGGAGAAAGGGGAATGTTTTCAGAGAGTTGCTTTTTGTCCTTTGTTTAGTAGAAGTTAGTGTAAGTCCCTTGTCAACAGGTTTAAACATGATAGTGTGGTTAAAAGTAAGATAATAGAATGGGCGGAATAGAGCAGAAGGAGATCAGCTGATTACAAATCTCTCAGATTGAAGGAATGTATAGGTTAGAGGGTACTATGAATCCACAGCAAGAGTTGAGGCACAAAACAGAGACTGGATCTGAGGGAAGAGAATGTTCTGGTGGTTACTCACCTTCATGAATTTTTGAAGCTTGTGATTCTTCACATCCGAAAGGAGGTTAAAGACGTTTTTGTTAAAGTGCTGGATGAGGCACGTTTTGTTTTTCTTTCCCTCCACCTCTCTTCACTTGCTCAGAACATTATTATATTTGTAATTTTCTCGGTTGTGATGAAAGTTCACAGACCTGAAACAGTGGAATGGATTTTTACCAAGTCGGGTTGACATGGAGCCCATTAAAAATGGTGACTGAGACATTATTCAGGGATTCCTGGCCCTATTCCCAGATGTCCAATTTTCAGGTGTGCTTTTTAAGAGTTTGTGCTTGTTTGGGCTGTGGGCCTGTCCTCAGCATTTCTAGCCTGGCCAGCTCAATTGTTGAGATAGGCATGGCTTACTGTAAGCAATGGCTCAATGGCTCATACGTAATGAAGCTTGGCTGAGAGCCAAGACAACCATTAGATTGTTGAAACACCCAAGCCCATACTTAGTTGACGGCTCCATCAATCGGATCCCTTTCACTTTCCTGATGTATTACATTACACAAGGTGAAGTGATGCAGCATTTCTTTTCATTGCGTACTTTGCTGACTCACTCATAAGGGATTTCTTTCCCTACGATCAGAAGAGGATGCCACAAAGCCAGATCAAATCGAAAAGAAAGACTTGTATTTATATAGCCCTATTCATGATCTCAAAATCCCAAAAGTGCTTTATAGAGAGTGATGCACTTAAATGCAGTCACTGTTGTAATATTAGAAACATAGCAGCCACTTTGTGCATAGTAAGATCCCAGTCAGCACAAATGCTGGTCCAGTCTTTCCATCCGGGTCAGTGATAGTTTCAGCTGTGTGGGGGAATGCACAGCAATATAGGGAAAGGTCAATGTTCTTCTCCACTCCACTAGCACAAGTGACATCATCTTCTCCTTGGTATCTCACACTCGCTTTCAGCTACTGCACCCGCCTCCCAACAAGGCCTGTGTTCTAATACTCTTACTATTACCTGCAACATCTTCCCTCACTCACCATTGCTGTCCCAAGCCCCAACAGTACTAACCCTGCATCCCACTGATCTGCCTACTCCCTCGTTCAGAAGTTACCAAAAGTAACTGCTGTGCCAGCCACTTCCATTTTTTGTAATACCGCCCTTCAGCCATTTAATGAGGAAAGCAGCTCACAAAAGGGCAGAAAGTGTCAAGGTAGCTGTTTGGCTGACCAAGGTTTAGCTCCTCCCCCTTAATACTGAGAGCATCCTGACTCTGACCACTTCAAGTAGATAACTGACCCTGTCCAAGCCTCTGGACAAGTATCAGAGACTGACCCTTATTTACTGTGCCAAGCACTCCTGACTGAAGGCTATCTCCCTTGACTTGATTCCAGTCTGCTAACAGCCAGGACCAGCTTCCTAGCTTCGTGTTTGTGCTAAACGGCAAGGCAAGATGGTGGTATTGTGAGCCTTGTATGAATGGCTGATGGAGCAAAAAGGGCATGTCAAGGTACTGCAAGTCAGTGATACTGTGAAAGAGAGTGAGTGCTGTGACAGCAAGTGAATACCTTGGAGATGCAGCCTGCTGTAGTCAATGGGCAGTGTGCACGCCCCTAACATGTTGGCGTGGATATCCAACAGAGGGTTCCTTTGCTGTGTACAGTGAGCTGAAGTCACCAAGTACTCGCTAGGATTTTGAGTTTCGCTGCAAATTCTCTATGTCTTCCTTGTTTGCCACATTTGGTCGGTAAATGAGGTGAGTTGTGTCATTTATAATGTGCTTAACTAGTCACAGTTCCCCTTAATTAGTAGCATGCCACTGCCAAGTAAAAAGCTCATCTTGCCACTTGGAAAAAGCATAAGAGATGAAGTGAATTCCTGCGGATGTTGAGCTAAGCTTGCTGGGCTTCACACCTGATATGACACAAATCACACTATAGCCCCTGTTATTCAGATCCCTATGAGATTCTACCCATAGTGAGTGCAGTGGCTCATGAGACCATAAGCGACAAAATAAGAACTATTGCTACAAACTCTGTGCATATCAATATAACGTTTTTAACTCAAAAATAAACAATCCATTAAATTGCACCAACACCAACCTGATTACATTGGGCACAAAATAAATTAATTCCATTTCAGAGCAAGTCTTATATTCTCTGTTTAAATAGCAGAAGAACTCCACTAAATGCAATTTGGTATTGGGCATCCAAAAACATAGCAGTGGGAATAGATTGTGTGAGGTCATTAGGTGGCCATAAAGAGTCTGTCAATTCAGCTAGAATTTGGATGTTCTACACAAGGTAAATTTGGTACGATTATAACAATGCAGACAAAACGCCATTAATTGTACCAAGCCTAATGAACCCCCAGCTGAGGAACAAATCTGCTCTATCCTGATCTTTAGCCAGTCATTTTCACATCCTGAGCAAGCATTCTTGAATCATTTCCTGTTTGCAAAGATAACTCAGCAAAACTCCAAAAGACTTCTCTTTTCCCATCCGACACTATAGGCTTGTTATCTTCCTGGAACTTGACATTTACTTGGTGCCAGCAGCTCAGGAACCATTCTGTGCTACACAGCATTTAATTAGCTCCATCTGTACTTACCATGGTCTAACTGCACTTTGTTCCTAACTCTATATTCTCTAGATCCTCTTTTAAAGGAGTTACTCAAAAGCAGTAGCTTATTTTATTTGGAGTTTGACTCTTTTAGTTCTAACTCCATGGGAAAAAAAAACAATTTCTTTTAATCGCTTGTCTTGCTTGAGGTTTGTTAATTTCATGCTTGTGCTCTGTAGCTCTGTGCTCACAGTCCAAGTAAAATAACCTGCTTGCATCAACATTATCCATTCCTCTCAGCACTTTAAAAGCATGAATTATATTTCCTGTCAACTTTCTCCTAGTAAAAACAAGTTCAATTTTATGAATATGACTTGGATCCCCATGTCCCAGAAATGTCCATGTTGCTTCTCTCTGAAGTCTCCAATGGATGAATTCCTGTTTGAAAGTGGGGTGCCCAAAATGAATACATTTTACAAATTCCTAAAGTGATAAAGATAAATATAATTTATTTTCACTTCCATAAGACATATGACTTCAGCTTTAGCTTCAGCTTTAATTGAAATACTTCACATAGACATAACTTTTTACTATATACTCTACTGGTTTGAGATTATCATTAGTAGTCCTTGTTAATCAATTACATGTTGTAATTAACTGGCAATGTTACTGGTTTGAATAACCAGATTGAAATCTGACCTGAACTCATTGTGAACGTAACTATTTTGTGTTAAAACACTATGTTTGGATGGAAACGAATGAGCTACCCTGTTGAGGTGTGTTGAAGATTCTAATATGCGACCTTCAAATTTTGACGTCTATTTAAATTTATCATGGGTCAATTTTCTCGAGGCTCATGAAACTCAACAGCTAAAAGGAGTTGGAAGCAGTTGGATCCTACCTGAATACATTTTTCCAGCACCTCTTGTGGGCCAAGAGAAGCAGGAGTGCTCCTCAAGCAGAGCAGATGCCCCATGATCAGCAAACCTTAAGTTTAGACACTCAGGTTGTCCCTGTTTACTCCTTCACCCTTGTTATGGTCTCTCCACTGTAATCTTTTCATTACTGTGGTATCTCTCATGGTGGTTGATTTGAGAGCTTGTTTTCCTAACCCAACTTTTGAGCAGCCTCCCCAATTGTTTCAGTTTGGTAGTTGGGAGGTTACAGAGGCTCCGCTAACAAAACTTCAGGTGGCATGGGAAGAAGATCAAGGGACCTAGCTGTAGACTGCAGTTTCTCAACATGGGCTCAGCAATCAAAAATGGGTGAGTTGAGTGGCACCAGCAGTACCATTGACTGAGAATCTGTGAGGGAGCAATTTATTCTCATGCTGAGAGGTGGCCTCTATTATGGGATCATGAGAGCCAATCTTCTTAGCTTTGGACTCTGCCAAAGAACAGGAAAAATGTGACATCCTGAATGCCCCCTTTCAGCCATGGTTCCCAAAGCCAAGCTAGCTGTAGACTGAGTTTTGATGCACCAGTTTGTGAAATCACTTGGTTCTTTTACATAGAGCCAAGCTCCTGGTGCAATGCTCTGGCAGAGACAAACTCAGCAAATTTTTTCTCACTGCCTCCTCAGTACATGCCTGAGGGCTTCAAGGGAGTAGGAGATGTCTCTTCACCACTCCATTGCCTGTTTTCCAAATTTTACAATACAGGACTAAAGAACATTGTTGCTTGGTTGCTACCTACTTCAGTCATTTGTGCTTCAGTTTGATACACTGCCTTTACAGCCAGAATGTGCTTCTGTCTGGCTGCCTTTAAGTAGAATCCTGGCCACCCAATATCATTTTGCTGGGTAAGTGCGCAACCAATGGATTTTGCTGATAATTTGCTGTAAATAGCAGACAGCATGGGTATTGTGT
The DNA here is from genome assembly GCF_030684315.1 of Stegostoma tigrinum. Lineage (NCBI taxonomy): Eukaryota > Metazoa > Chordata > Chondrichthyes > Orectolobiformes > Stegostomatidae > Stegostoma > Stegostoma tigrinum. Next base: position 46,641,718 of record NC_081363.1, read on the forward strand.
GCATCCTTCATTGATAGATGTGGGTGGATGATGCCCTCCCTTCCCCCACTTCTATCAAATCATCCCCATTTTGGGTGTGATCCACTTTTGAGGCAATTATCTCACTGAAAGAGTTTGCAGAAATGGTTCCAGATGTGTTTGCAGAAGCATTCATATTCGTTAGTGGCAAGATCATTTCTGCTCTAGTGCATTTTGCCAACATTTTCTCTCAACAGCTTAATAGAATGATCCATAGATGCATTCCAATTGTAAAACAGCTACCCTGTTGTGCAGTGCAGCTCCCTTAACATTTTCACTATAGCTTAGGAATGCTTAAAGTAGCTGAAACTCTGGTTTTATGTTTCCACATTGGAACTCAGACAGGATCATTTTATCTGAATCAAACACACCAGATGAACCATCTTTTGGATGTAAATCAGACCAATATATACAGTAAACTCACAAATTAAGATGCATTTAGCATACGTAGTTGGAGCAATTTCATTAAATTTAAGAAAACATGGGAAAAGGCAGAAGCTCTCTCTTTACCTAATGTGGTAGAATTGTACTTTTATGTTGACTTGGTTTGAATATTTCAACAATACACTCTCGTCATGGAGAGTTAATCATAGGAATTATGATACAAACTGCAAGTCTGATAAAGATTTAACTTTCAGACAGGGGGGTATCGCTCAATAACCCATTCTATTTTCACTTCAGTTTCTTGCGCCATCAAGTCTACATCATTGAACAGCTTTATAACTGTTTACATTACAGCTAAATAACAGTTATTATTTATGGAATAATTCCTGATTAAAATGCCAAATATTTGTATTTGTTTCCATGGAAATGTTGCAATACTTGGACACTGTGCCCACAGAATCAACAAATCTCTCTCAGGAACTTTGCTGTTTCGTTCCTCTGGAGATTCAGGAGTGTTTTATGAAATGGGAACTTAATGGTTTCAGGCTTTAGTGAGAACTAGATTTCCAGTTAGGCCGTGTATTCCAGCACATGTGCAGAATGGCAGCCTGACAGGCCGTATGTGCTCTGTCAAGTTGGTTCCTTTTAATAGATGAAAGACCCGGTTGTTTAATGGGCACAGTACTATGGCAAGTCCGAAAGGGCAGAACAAGGGGCCCAGTCAGTTGGTCAGAGATGTTTGAAGCAGAAGATTTGGTTTTTGATCTGCTGGCCAGTAAGATGCTTGGAGACAGCAGATTGAGTGTCTAGGCGGTAAAGATGCTGTTGTTAGTTGTTTCCAAGCAGTCAGGAGTTAGAACTAGTCCTGAGGAGCTAAAATATTAGCAGAAGATCACTGGTTCTATGTTGGAGAAAAATGGAGAAGCCAATGTAGGTATCTCCATAACAGCTGCTTGAGGAGCCGGTGGTTCATTGAGCTCCTAGGTGCCAATGATAGCTTAGAGCTGGAGCTTAAAGAAGTCCATATGCAGTATTTGCTTGGTGCAACTTGGGAGCCTAGTGTTCAGAGAAGCCCGGTGACAACGTCAGCTTAGTGAAACTAGTTATCCAGGAAATTGTGAAATTTTGCTAGTGAGTATGTGCTAGAGTTAGGAAGTTTGGAAAATGAAGTCTCAGAAGAAGCGAATGAACTACCAGGACAAAAGCAGCCTGTGAGGCAGATGAAGCTGGAACAGCAATTAAGGAAATTCAGAGGGTAGATCTTTGAAAGCAAAGATTTGATAATACTTGTAAAGGAGACAAAGTTTGATTATATTTAGTGATCCATAATGTCACTCATGTTTGGATGGTTTGCTGAAAAATCTGTGGGTTCTTGACTGCGTCGATAATGTGCACTGTGGTGTGTCTAACAACTGGTTTCTGTTAACCCATAGTTACGTCATTTTAATTTTGGATGTTAGAGAACATTTATACGTACAATATATATGATAGAGTCATCATTGCCATACAACACAGAAAAAGACCCTCCAATCCAGCTAGTCCACACGAACATGTTCCCAAGTTAAACTAGTCCTTCTTGTCTGTGTTTGGCCCACATCCCTCCAAACCTTTCCTTTTCATGCATTTATTCAAATGTCTTTTAAATATTATAACTGTACCTGCATTCAACACTTCCTCTGTCAGTTCATTCCACACACAAACTCTGTGTAAGAAAGTTACCCTTCATGTCCTTTCTCCGCTCACCTTAAAAATACGCCCCCTAGTTTTGAACTCCCCCTCTTTAAGGAAAAGGACCTTTGATATTTGCCTCACGAGTTTATAAACTTCTATAAGGTCAGACCTCAACCTCCTACACTCACTGAATATGTCCCAGCCTATTCAGCTTATTTTTATAAATCAAGCCTCCATTCCTGGAAATATCTTAGTAAATCTTTTCTGAACCCTCACCAATTTAATAATATCCTTCCCGTAGCAGGGTGATCACAAAGTGTTTTCCTTTTCTAACTTCGTAGAGGAAAGTTAGTTTTGTTTATTTAAAACAAAGGAAGCTCGTGGCTTTATTCCCTTGTACACGACTGGGATTTCAACCCTTGTCTATTTCAAGCATAAAAAAAAGTTGCTAGTTCTTAATTAGATCATAACATAACTTGCTGGCTGTTGTGGGATGAGAGTGTTGGAACTCGCTGAGGTTAAGGCTGATAAGATTCTGACAGCTGAATTTTATACTTACTGTAAATCAAAACATTTTTGTGAGTTGCAGCAATATTTCTGCAAAGGGACGATTAAGCCCTGACTGATTTTTGAAAGTTAATAGCATTACCATTAGTTGTAATTAAAATTATGGGCTAAGAAAGCTGATGAATTAATGGGCAGAGTATTTGCAAGTGGATGGAGGAAAAGTTAATCCATGCAGCAATTCAAGATAATAAAATGTGAGGTTGGATGAACACAGCAGGCCCAGCAGCATCTCAGGAGCACAAAAGCTGACGTTTCGGGCCCAGACCCTTCATCAGAGAGCTTTGATGAAGGGTCTAGGCCCGAAACGTCAGCTTTTGTGCTCCTGAGATGCTGCTTGGCCTGCTGTGTTCATCCAGCCTCAGATTTTATTATCTCGGATTCTCCAGCATCTGCAGTTCCCATTATCCCCATGCAGCAATTCATTTGGGTTTGCTCAAATTAAGTTCCAAATGGAGCAGTTTGAAATGAAAAACAAATTAAGCTACACAAGTTAGAAAAAGAGTAATGAAATGTAAAAGTATGAACATGAAAGAGGAATGCAAAAGCTTGAATATGATCTCCAGAGGAAGAGGTTCGCAGTGGAGGAAGGAGGTAATGACAGAGCTTCAAATAGAGAAAGCTGCCAGACAGAATAAACTTGATCAAAATCAGCTTAGATCAGAGGGCAAATTAAAAGGAAATAGCTGGAATCATAAATTGCATCCCATTCTAAACTTTGCTGTACACTATATCTTTCTCTATTGTCTAAATTAATTGAGGACAGCATTAAGAGATATTTTATCTCATTCAAAAAGGTGGCTAATAATGTTAACGTGGTCAAATGGCACACAATAGCCTCTCATTTGTAGAGTATTTTTGTCGGAAAACCTTTAGATTATGAAATTGTTAAAACTATGATGTCTAATCTAATATTAATAATCATATTCCTAATGCTCATCAGTTAAAAATTGAGACATTAATAAAAGACCAAATGAAACATTGATAGAATTTGCTTGGAGTAAAATGTTACGGGAGCAATTGTTTCAGGCTCTGAAAGTTGAGCAGATTTTTGAGAATCTGAGAAAGCTAATAATAATAATGGAAGATGCCACAACAATGATCCTAACCCTGAATTTTTCTTTTTAATTTAAAAAACATACAAGTTAAAGATGGTGTAGAATGCAAATTCTGAGAATGTAACTTAGTAACTAAAAACTTCCTACGTGGATAATACTTAGTCCCAAAAGGAACATGGGATTTCACACCTGGAGGATATCAAGGAACTTCAGACAGAGACACTGCAAAGGAAGAGATGCATTGCAAAACCTGAACTCTAAACTCCTGTGATTGCAAAGATACTGGAGGCTGATTGTGATATCAGCAGAAACTATCACCTGTGTGCTTTATCTTGGGTCGTAGATATAAATGTGAGGTAAAAGAAAGCAGTTCTGAGCGAAAGACACGTTTATATTTTCCCCTTCCTAGAATACACAAAAGAAGGAGAAACATCTGCAACCTGTGACTTCGTTTGCTAGCCTTTGGTCTAGTTCTGCAGGATTAGTTTGCACTGCAAAGGCTGAAGAATACCTTCTCAACTCCCTTGCAGATAAAATAAGGTTTCAGAAGCAAGAATTGTCATTTTTTCAATGGAAAGGACTATAAAGTGACCGTGAAGGGTCAGTGATACCTGGCACCAAACCAGGAGTGTTTGCAAGTGCTGAAACATTGGATACAACAGTAATTTGCCTATCAATACATACATGCCTCAAGTTAATTTTAGGTAACAGAGTATAGTTTCAATAACATGTTGACTGTTTAACACTTTTCATAATTTGTGTGAATATTGTTTTATTTGTTTGATACTGTGATATGTTGTGGCTTTGTTCTTTAGTATGTACTTGGGATGTCTACTTTAAAGAAAGAAATTACTAATCCCTAACAGAATAATAACATAAATTTTGTGGCCTCATCTGGGACTTTAACTACTGCTATACAATTTATTTGTTCTTCTATATCACAGGGTAGATGTCCTTGTTTCTATTCTTGTTTTAGTATACGTAATGCTTTATTATAAGATAATCATTAAGGAAAATAACTTTCCTAGTCCTCTCTCAATCGTAGATGACCATTTTACATAGATGATAGTTGCAGCAGGACCAGAAACATATGTTTTTACTTATATCTCTCTCCTGTTGCCCCAAAGTTTTAAAAAAAAACAACTGAAAGAACTGCAGGAACAAAAACAAAATCGCTGGAAAAGCTCAGCGGGTCTGGTAACATCTGTTAACTCTGTTTTTTTTCCTTTACAGATGCTGCCAGACCTGCTGAGCTTTTCCAATGATTTTGTTTTTGTTAAAAAATAACAGTTTTCTAAGTATTTAATTCTATGATACTTCCATGTTCTCTTCCATAAAAAAAACACATCTGATGTGAAGCTTTACAATCAGAGTTAGAACTATGTAAGACACCAGTTAGGTTGCAACTTGAACAATATATGCAGCTCTTGACTCTCTAGTTTAGGAAATATACAAAGGCCATATGAAGGGTACTGAATAGATACACTAAAAATATTCCAGAGATGAAAAAAGAATAGGGAGTCTTGGTCTCTTTTCAGTAGAACAAGTAAGGTTATGAAATTGAATAGGTGTGTTCAAAATTGAATGTTTCAAATAAGATAGACAACTAGAAACTTTTTCCACTAGTTAATATGTTGGTAAATAGAGAGTCATTGGGAATTTCCACGGGAGCTCTCCTGATGAACCAATGTAATTTTGGGTGAAACACCAGATTGAAGTTTGAAAGGGAGTTTGCAACAATTTTCTGATGAAGTTACAGTGGTTGCCCCAAGGAAATCCATGATAAGTTTAATATCATCACCAAAAGACCAGTATAACATTTTTTTGTGGAGAATATCATTGACACATGCAGTGCCCAATCAGCAACAGCGTTGGAAGCTGAATCTACAACAGCTACTGAAAGGGAAATGGATAAAAATCTGAGCAAAAGACCATGAAGATAATGCAAGGAAAAGTGAATACATGAACATAGATAATTCACAGTTGTGGATTGCTTTATATAAATGAATCTGAAATACTAACACAAAGGGTATTGGAAAATGTTTGGGTATCACAGCTACAGAAGCTTCCATTGTCGAGGAAGATCTGCCTACTGAGTCAGTATGGGTGGAAATTAGGAACAGCAACGGAGTAGTCACCTTGTTAGGGGTTTACTACAGGCCCCCCAATAGCAGCAGGGAGATTGAAGAAAGCATAGGTCGACAGATTTTGGAAAAGTGTGCACGCAGTAGGGTTGTTGTAATGGGTGACTTTAACTTTCCTAATATTGATTGGAACCTCCTTCGAGCAGAAGATTTGAATGGAGCTGTTTTTGTAAGGTGTGTTCAGGAGGGTTTCCTAACGCAGTACGTTGACAGGCCGACGAGGGGAGAGGCCATTCTAGACGTGGTGCTCGGAAACGAGCCGGGGCAGGTATCAGATCTTGTAATGGGAGAGCATTTTAGTGATAGTGACCATAACTGCCTCACATTCTACATAGCTATGGAGAAGGAGAGGATTAGGCAAAATGGGAGGATATTTAATTGGGGAAGAGGAAACTATGATGCGATTAGACATGAGTTAGGAAGCATGGACTGGGAGCAGTTGTTCCATGGTAAGGGAACTATAGACATGTGGAGACTGTTTAAGGAACAGTTGTTGGGAGTGATGAGTAAATATGTCCCTCTGAGACAGGCAAGAAGGGGTAAGATAAAGGAACCTTGGATGACGAGAGCGGTGGAGCTTCTAGTGAAAAGGAAGAAGGTAGCTTACATAAGGTGGAGGAAGCTAGGGTCAAGTTCAGCTAGAGAGGATTACATGCAGGCAAGGAAGGAGCTCAAAAATGGTCTGAGGAGAGCCAGGAGGGGGCACGAGAAGGGCTTGGCAGAAGGAATCCGGGAAAACACAAAGGCATTTTACACTTACGTGAGGAATAAGAGAATGATCAAAGAAAGAGTAGGGCCGATCAGGGATAGCATAGGGAACTTGTGTGTGGAGCCTGAGGAGGTAGGGGAAGCCCTAAATGAGTTTTTTGCTTCTGTCTTTACGAAAGAAACGAACTTTGTAGTGAATGAAACCTTTGAAGAGCAGGTGTGCATGCTGGAATGGATAGAGATAGACGAAGCTGATGTGCTGAAAATTTTGTCAAACATTAAGATTGACAAGTCGCCAGGCCCGGACCAGATTTGTCCTCGGCTGCTTTGGGAAGCGAGAAATTGCTTCGCCACTTGCGAAAATCTTTGCATCCTCGCTCTCCACTGGAGTCGTACCTGAGGACTGGAGAGAGGCAAATGTAATTCCTCTCTTCAAGAAAGGAAATAGGGAAATCCCCGGCAATTATAGACCGGTAAGTCTCACGTCTGTCGTCTGCAAGGTGTTAGAAAGGATTCTGAGGGATAAGATTTATGACCATCTGGAAGAGCATGGCTTGATCAAATACAGTCAACACGGCTTTGTGAGGGGTAGGTCATGCCTTACAAACCTTATCGAGTTTTTTGAGGATGTGACTAGAAAAGTTGATGAGGGTCGAGCTGTGGATGTGGTGTATATGGACTTCAGTAAGGCATTTGATAAGGTCCCCCATGGTAGGCTCATTCAGAAGGTCAGGAGGAATGGGATACAGGGGAACTTAGCTGCTTGGATACAGAATTGGCTGGCCAACAGAAGACAGCGAGTGGTAGTAGAAGGAAAATATTCTGCCTGGAAGTCAGTGGTGAGTGGGGTTCCACAGGGCTCTGTCCTTGGGCCTCTACTGTTTTGTAATTTTTATTAATGACTTGGATGAGGGGATTGAAGGATGGGTCAGCAAGTTTGCAGACGACACAAAGGTCGGAGGTGTCGTTGACAGTGTAGAGGGCGGTTGTAGGCTGCAGCGGGACATTGACAGGATGCAGAGATGGGCTGAGAGGTGGCAGATGGAGTTCAACCTGGATAAATGCGAGGTGATGCATTTTGGAAGGTCGAATTTGAAAGCTGAGTACAGGATTAAGGATGGGATTCTTGGCAGCGTGGAGGAACAGAGGGATCTTGGTGTGCAGATACATAGATCCCTTAAAATGGCCACCCAAGTGGACAGGGTTGTTAAGAAAGCATATGGTGTTTTGGCTTTCATTAACAGGGGGATTGAGTTTAAGAGTCGTGAGATCTTGTTGCAGCTCTATAAAACTTTGGTTAGACCACACTTGGAATACTGCGTCCAGTTCTGGGCGCCCTATTATAGGAAAGATGTGGATGCTTTGGAGAGGGTTCAGAGGAGGTTTACCAGGATGCTGCCTGGACTGGAGGGCTTATCTTATGAAGAGAGGTTGACTGAGCTCGGTCTCTTTTCATTGGAGAAAAGGAGGAGGAGAGGGGACCTAATTGAGGTATACAAGATAATGAGAGGCATAGATAGAGTTGATAGCCAGAGACTATTTCCCAGGGCAGAAATGGCTAGCACGAGGGGTCATAGTTTTAAGCTGGTTGGTGGAAAGTATAGAGGGGATGTCAGAGGCAGGTTCTTTACGCAGAGAGTTGTGAGAGCATGGAATGCGTTGCCAGCAGCAGTTGTGGAAGCAAGGTCATTGGGGTCATTTAAGAGACTGCTGGACATGTATATGGTCACAAAAATTTGAGGGTGCATACATGAGGATCAATGGTCGGCACAACATTGTGGGCTGAAGGGCCTGTTCTGTGCTGTACTGTTCTATGTTCTATGTTCTATGTTCTAGTACGATTTTACACAATAAAAGCAGTGTTGGTTGTCTAAGCGGGGCCATGAAAGAAGGAGTGAATTTCAGAATTGCAATATTCTAGTACTGAAAAATGATTTTTTTTCAGTTGAATTATCAAGGGGGCTATTGAAAGTATTCAGGAGCTACATTGCTGAATGCTGACATATGAATTAATGTGAAGAAAATGTGGACTATGATCTCGGTGAAAGATTAAAATGATTAAAAATTTGGTCCTAAAACAAGAATATCAGGACTATAAGCTTCAAATTGGCAATGGCATATTAATGTAGCTTGCATGGGTCTTTGACTTATGGCCTGTTTATACTGGACTTGGAAGAGGAAATCAGAGATGGCAACCAACCTACATGATTGTAATATTTACCAGTGACTGAACACAGAACAGCATTAACAGAGTGCTTTCAGTAAAGCAGGAAATCCTGGATGTGGGCATAGCTGTGGTGAAGAGAGAGACAAGAAACGTTGCAACATTTAATTAATGAGATAATTTGCTTTCACTGTTATGCCATGTTTTGAGAAGTTTATAATTGCTTTAATTTGAAACATAGTATATAGGTTACTGACATCAGCAGAATGATCACATAATTGTGAACATTATAAGCAAAACAGCGTTGCCAAAAAGTTATCCTTAATGCTCATACTCGGTAGCCTTTGCAGCCAGCATTTCTGTAAATAAAGTACATACTCTCTCTCTCCCTTTGTATGAAATAGGGGCAGAAGTAGGCCATTTTGCCCTTTAAGTCTGCTCTACCATTCAATAAGATCATGGTTGAATCATTTGTGTTTCAAATTTCAGACTCCATCTTCCCTCCCACCTACCCAACCCTCCCTCCCAACTGATCAACCCCCATCCTAACTCCCTACCTACACTCACCTTTACTGGCTCCATCCCCGCCTCCTTGACCTGTCCGTTTCCTCTCCACCTACCTGTTCCTCTACCCACCTTCCATCATCGCCTCCCCCTCTCTATTTATTTCAGAGTCGCCTTCCCCTCCCCCATTTCTGAAGAAGAGTCCAGTCGTGAAACATCAGCTTTCCTGCTCCTCTGATGCTACTTGGCCTGCTGTGTTCATCAAGCTCTACTCCTTGTTATCTCAGACTCCAGCATTGGCAGTTCCTACTATTTATGAGCTCTAGTTTTGTGCTCCCACAAGAGAAAATATACTTCCTACACATTCTTTATCAAAACCATTCAGGGTCTTATATGCTTCAATCAAGTTAGCCCTTAGTCTCCCAAACTCCAGTAGAATCATACCAGTCTACCCAACTTACCTTCATAAGTCAATTCACTCATTGCAGTTATTGATTCAGAACCCTCTCTGAACTGCCTCCAATATATCTATACATCCTTCCTTAATTAAGGAGACCAGAACAGCATATTGTGTTTGAGATGTGATCTTAACCATTGCCCTGAATCACTGAATCATAGCAACCTTCCTTTTATAATTAATTCCTTTTGATATGGGATAACATCCCATTAGCCTTCTTCATTACATTCTGCAACTGCATATTAATGTTTTGTGATTCATGCACCAGAACATTCCTCCATATTTTGTAATTCCATAGTTGTTCTCTGATTAAGCAAAACTCTGTATTTTCATTCTTCCTGCTGAAGTGAATAATTTCACATTTTCCCAGAATACACTCTCTTAATCAATGTAAATCCACCTGCAAATTCCTGATGTCTTCTTTACAACATACATTCCACCTGTATGTTGCCACCTGCAAAATTAGCCACCATGCCTTTGCTTCACCCATCTAAGTCATTGATGTAAATTGTAAAATGCTGAGGCTCCAGCACAGACTCCCACAGGACTCCACCCATTGCATCCAGCTAATCAGACAAGGACCCTCTTATGCATACTCTCCATTTTATACCATTTGGCCGTGAGCAGTTATTTACATCAATATTCTTTAACATGGTACCTTATCTAATTCTTTTCAGAAATCCATGTACAGTATGTCAATAGGTTCTCCTTTACCACAGTACGTTACATTTTTAACAAAGACCTGTAGACTGCTAGGTTATGAAGGAGAGAAAAAAAAAATAAAACAAACATTTCTTCCACTGAGATGCAGCATGCACTGCCTAGAGCATTTCCACCGGTTGACAAGGCACCTCTGATGCAATAAAGGAGTGAACGTTCTCTTGATCTATTTGCTTTATTATAGTGCCAATGATTGGCTGTTTGCTGACAATTCCAAAAAATTGAGCTCCATTCACAACTCTTCCATTAACGAAGCAGCTTATGCCAATTTACATTAGAGTTCGAACAACACTCCAACTTAGTAGGTTCCAGGCAATATTCACCTCATATAAGGCACAGATATACAATGATATCATCACCAAGTTGTCTTCTATCAAAGTCTTGCATGTTACTCTTGCTCAGAAGTTCAATTGTACCAGCTGTATAAATACATACAAAGGGAAACAGAGGCTAGATGGTCTAGACCCGAAACGTCAGCTTTCCTGCTCTGGTGATGCTGCTTGGCCAGCCATGTTCATCCAACTCTATACCTTGTTGTCTCAGATTCTCCAGCATAGGCAGTTCCTATTATCTCTAGATAGTGGCTCACCTGTTTTCCCCTCAATATCATGCCATCCTCAGCGATGCTCAAGTTGGAATGTGGTCAGTTACCTTGGTGAGAGGTGCTGTATAAATATCACACAGTTGTTGGCCTGATCAGCATCTTCACCTCTGGGCTCACATCTACCTCTTTAATCACTGGTTCATCGAGGTTGCAGAATGTACAGAATTCATTGCAGGAATTCACTAATGTTGTTTTGATAGCATCTCACTCCAACTTCTATCACAAATTATGGCAGCTCTGTAAGGTAACAGCATCACCTCAAAGTTTCCCACAAATTCGCATAACATCCTTAACTGGATATATATTGTATTTATTCATTGTCACTTAGTCAAAGACTTGGCAAACCTTACTTGACAATACTGTGGAAGCATTTTTATCATGAAGACTTCAGTAGAACAAGAAAAAGACCAACAGATATCTTCCCAGGGCAACTGGATATGGGCACCACATTCATTTTCATTAGAATTATACAAACAATGAGAACGAATGAACAAAATGCTAATGTGCGTGTATGCGTAACATTATGTGTTAGTACCAGAAAGCATCAGGATTGATCTTGGATCTATGTTACATTAACAGATTTCAGCTCGTTGCCTTTAATATCCAAATGCCAGCAAAGAGAAAAATGAGATAACAAGGTGTAGAGCTGGATGAACACAGCAGGCCAAGCAGCATCAGTGGAGCAGGAAAGCTGGCGTTTCGGGGCCTCGACCCTTCTTCAAAAATGGAGAGAAAAATGATCTGGTATTCTCACTCCTACTTAATCTGTGGTGACTCTTTGCTGGAAATTCCCATGTGTTAGGATGCATAATAGGACTGATTGTTATTTTCAGTGAACAAAGATACGAACTCTTACTGGGGCTGCCAGGGAGAAGCATTTAGATTTCTTTTAATAACATTGATACTAACTGAAATGTCTCCTTTTCTAATCTATACACTAGGGTTTTGGTGATCCTTTTAAGGTATACACTGAAAAAAATATATTTTCATTGAAAACCTGTGTTCTTGAAAACCCAGTTTATGGTAATGTAAATAGTATTCTTTAGATAAATAAAAACATGAGCATAGAATGTGCTCTTGGAGCAAGGAATGATGATGTCATTATTGCAGACATTCTGACCAGTCCTTTGAGGCCAGAGGAATGAGGAACATGATACCAAATGACCAAATCACATGGGACCTTGCAAATCTGTGCAACACTACCAACATAATACATATACCATTCGTTTACATGACAGAACTATTAGATTTATACTCCACTGGGCAATGTAATGGCTTTTTACAGACTTTTGCTTAATGTCAACTGAGATTAAACAGCTAAAGTTTCAACGATAAAATGTGGACACAGCATGACCAGGGTTGAACCCAGCGTAGAGTTATAGACGAAATATCTTCTACATTACAATTCTTCACTATAATTAAATTAAAATCGAATGCAAAAAAAAAAGCTGAGGAAGGTATCTATGATTTAGTCCAAATCAAGTTAAACAGTACACATGGATTATTTTCACTTGAAATATTTCAATCTTAGCACCTGCCATTGTGAGATATAAAGCAGGGAGAATAGGATAATTAATGAACTACCTGAGTAAAAATAAAACTCCCTTTTCATTTTCTCACATGTCAAGAGTTTGCACACAAGTAAAACTATGAACACAACTCTCCTTGAGGTTATTAGATCTTTTAAAAAAGTGTCAAAAAGCATATCACAAAAAAACAAGGTCATCTGGTCATTATCTCTATCTCAGGTGGAACGTTGCTGTGCACAGTTTGACTATTGTGCTTCTTACATTACACCAGACTACACTATAAAAATGTTTAACTGACTGTAAAGTGCTTTGGGGCCATGAAAACTTGTATAGAAATGTAAGTCCTACATTCTTTTCTTTACTCAGGTGCAGCACCCAAAACTGATCACAGAATTTCGCATGTAATCTGAATAAACCTCTGAAGAACAAAAGCATTAGTTCTTAATTTTCCTACTTGAAACATCTTGAGTTAAAAGCCGACATTTATGTTTTTATGCAAATTTGCTACCCTCCTGAGTGGTGAATTTGAATGTGGGAAATATTGTATAAGGCAATTCGTTTTCAAAAAGCTGAATTGACATCTCAAGAAGAAACTTCACCCATCAGAATATCAGGTACTTGTTCTTGGGAGGAGTCAGTCAGTGTGTGTCCTTACCCCTTTGATTGTTACTGTCCTAGTGCAAAGTTCTATATAGCTAAACAATAAGGTGTACTTACTCCTCAGTCTAATCTGGTGTCTCTCAAGAGACTATCATGCAACTTGAATGTAGTGCAACTAGTTTTTTTAATGCATTCACAGGATGAGGGTGTCACTGTCTAGGCAGCATTTATTACCCATCCCTAATTGCCCAGCGGGCAGTTAAGAGTCAACCACATTGCTGTGGGTGTGGAGTAACTCGTAAACCAGACTGGAAGGATGGCAGTTTCCTTCCCTAAAGGGCATTAGTGAACCAGGTGGAAAAACCAGGGGTTTTTCTCAACAATTAACAATGGATGCACGGTCATTGGTAGACTCTTAATTCCAGATATTTATTGAGTTCAAATTCCACCATCTGCCATGGCAGGATTCTGACCCAGATCCCCAGAATGTTATTTGGCTCTCTGGATTAACAGTCCCAGCGATAATGCCACTGGCCATTGCCTCCTTAAGTAGCATGTAACAAACAGACTCTATTCAACAAGACCAAGCCTCATTCTGCCAATGGCACCCTTTACCATGTGGTATTAGTAACCTAGACTAATGCCAATAAGAAGAATTGGGGTCAATGAATCAACCCAAGTCATCTCAGATGGTTCTGGGAGACACAACCACATGACAAACTAGGGAATGAATTTAATGGGGTGGAGAATGGTGGGTGAGCACTGCACTCATGCATAATTAAGCGTAAGCCATTGGTCAGAATCTATCAGTAACAGGGCATTTTGAGCATGTGCAAGGCCCATAGCAAGCTGAGATATGGCAGAACTGATGCAAAAGATCAACCTGATACAGGGACACTTTGTGATTGACAGCAAAATTACTTAAAGACCACGTCAATACTCTACTATGTGCATTGATAACATAGCGGACGATGTTTTACAAGAACGTGGGTTAAATGAAGAGACAGGCAATTACAATAAAATTATCAGAGCTTTAAGTATGTCATGCAACATATTCATTGTGAAATTAGAATTTAATAAACAGAAGCAAAGCAAGGAGAGGGTATAGGTTTGTTTATCAATTATCAATATCATTTAGTAGACAAAAGTGAATACCAGATGTCAAAAGATGACCAGACTGAAGATTGGAAAGATTTGATCACTGTCGGAGTTTTGGAGGAAACCCTATTGGATTTCTTACAATTCAGGGAAGACTTAACTTTAATAAAAGCAGTGTAAATAGCGAGAAGCAAGGAGTCTTCATTCAAGGCGATAGATAGGTCTCCTGGACAGAAACATTTGATGCAGTGTAATATATTGGGCACAGAATCAAAAGTGTGCCAAAGCTGTAGCCAGTGACACATGAAGAAAGGATGACAAATGCCATTACGCAGTGTTCTCACTGTGACAGGGAGAGGCTGCACCAGCCTGAAAATTATTCTGACAAAAACATGGAGTGTCACACTTTTGGAAAGGCTGGTCACTTTCTAACAGTCTGTCACAGTAAGAGGATTTAACCTAGAAAGGAAAAATGATCAGTGTGAGCAGTATTCAAGAGACTGAAGAGGCAGATAGCAACAAAATCAAGTTCCTAGGGGAAATAAAAATTTTTAAAAAGAACTATTAGAATACTGAAATAGAAATGAATGGGCACCAAACATATTTGAACTTGACACCCGAGCAGGGATGTCAGAACACTCAGATACTGTGGAAAGACTGAATCAAGAAATATTCCAACAATCCACAAGTTGACTGCAGAGATCAAGTGGTATCCAATTAAAGTAAAAGTGTATTCGACATCTTTCGGCAGCACTCTGTTCCTGAGATATTCAAGAAGTCAATAACAAATGTCTTCGAGGGATTAAAAGGTGTCATTTACCACAGGGATTTTAATCCAAGGTAAACCAAAATAGAGAACATTAATAGGATAAGGGCAGCGCTGGAAGCCTTGCTGGAAGCAGTACTACCCGTAATTGAGAAATGTGAGTTCTCAAAGTTTATAATCATATTCTTGGGCCATATTGTTCAACGAATTGGCAATAACAGCGGACATGCAGAGGGCCAGTGCCATCAAAGAGTTCCCATCAGCCAGAAAAGTTGCAGAATGAGCCAAGCAGGCACATACTTGCCACATCTTGCACAAATCCTCAGTCAGGACCAGGCATGGTGTTGGAATGAAACTCAAAAGCAATGTTTTGTAAAATTAAGGAAATGTTGACATTATTAAAAATTCTATTTCATGACTAAAAAAAACCCAAAAGAGCTGTGAATGCTAGAAATCAGAACCAAAAACAGAAATTGCAGGAAAGCTCAGCAGATCTGGCAGCATTTGTGGAGAGAAATCAGAGTTAACGTTTCAGGTCCATAATTCCTCAGAACTGATGGTGACTAGGAAAAGGTTAGTTTTTATGCAGAAGATAAGGTGAGAGAAGGGGATAAAGGGTAAATGATAGGTGGAGATACAGCGAGAAGAATAGAGAAAGGAGTGGATATCAGTCAGCCTAGGTGAATGTATACCTATGACCTATTAGTAGCTATGGTTACAATGACTCTCAGGGTACAAATGCAAACTTGGAGAGCATAAAGTCTCAACTACTTCAGAGGGAACTTCAAACAAGATTGGATAAATGATAATACCGTTCAAAATTTATACTTGTACAACAGAGACGGGGGAAAATATAGGATGTGGTAACTATTGGATAAAGATATTGATTTGGGGGTACATAAAGTAAAGGGTTAACATTTGACCATTGAAGGGTATGTCACATATTGTTGATCACAGTCATAGAGAGACACTGAAGATAGAGACAATAGTTGAAACCTCTTGCTTGTAGGATATAAAGAAATACTTACTTTGAAACACTCAGACTTCAGCAATTTTCCTTTGGTAATATAGTACACCCAACCTCCTCCGAAACTAGCCCCAAGACATCAAAATCAAGAACAGGAACAGCATGAGGAGATAGTCAAAAAATAACCTGATGCCAGCTGTGAAAGCCATTAAGCAATTCTCACACCAGAGAGCTATTAACTTGAAAAATGTTTCCACTGCATTATCATCTTCCTTGTGACCTCTTTCATTTAAACTTCCATGCACTGTGCATTAAGACTTTTATACACTTACAGATTTTCCATTAAGGAGACATAACATCAACCTTTTAAAAAACATTGTCATTCAGGTAACTGTTGGCAGTACATTTATTATGGGTACATGTCCCACTTGACAGAGTTGAGGATATAACCAGCTGCCACTTCAATGCATTTCTTCCAAAATCTTTTGGAAGCATTATTAAAAAGCACTCCCATTTCCTTGGTCAGGTGAACATGGTAGAACCCATGGCACTATATAAGAAAGAGCAATGTTGTTATAGCCATAAACTCATAAAGCTGTACAGAATGGAAACAGACCCTTCAATCCACTTTTCCATGTCCTCCAGATATCCTAAATTAATCCAGTCCCATTTGCCAGCATTTGGCCCATATCCCTCTAAACCCTTGACAACAAAGTGTGGAGCTGGATGAACACAGCAGGCCAAGCAGCATCTCAGGAGCAGGAAAGCTGACATTTCAGGCCTAGACCCTTCATCCGAAAAGGGAAGGGGGAGAGGGTTCTGAAATAAAAAGTGGGGGGCGCTGATCAAAGATGGATAGAGGAGAAGATAGGTGGAGAGGAGACAGACGAGAGTTGCAGTGGGAGAGAGATTCCCTGAGGTTTGTCCGGAGGGAGGAGGTTAACTTCTTCAGGTTAGGCATCCCTGGAAGAGGCTTCGCAGCAAGGTTAAAATTGTGTCAGAGATAACGGGAAACCTCAGGGGATCTCTCAGATTCTTGGATCTCTCGGGGGTCTAGGATTCTCCAGCATCTGCAGCTCCCATTATCTCCCTCTAAACCCTTCCTATTCATGTACCCATTCTGCTGCATTTTAAATGTTATATTTGTACTGGCCTCTGCCACTTCCTCTGCAGCACACTCCATTCATGCACCACCCTCTGCATGTAAAAGTTACTCCTGACGTCCTTTTTAAATCTTTTCCCTCTCACCTAAAACCTGTGCCCTCTAGTTTTGCACTCCCCTACCCTAGGGAAAGACCTTGGCTTTTCACTCTATCCATGCCCCTCATGATTTTGCAAACATCTATGAGGTCACCCCTCAGCCTCTGACACTCCAGGGAAAATAGCTCCAGCCTATTCAGCCTCTCCCTATAGCTCAAACCTTCCAACCCTGGCAACATCCTTGTAAATCTTTTTTGCACCCTTTCAAGTTTAACAACATATTTCCTATGGCAAGGTGACCAGATCTGAATGCAGTATGCGAAAAATGGCCTAACCAATGTCCTGTATAGCCACAATATGACATTCCTACTCCTATATTCAATGTACTGACCAATAAAGTTCCCCTTACTCAATATTTATTTCTCAGACAATATCACAATAATAAATGTTCTGGTCATGATTATTTTGCTGTTTGGGGGATCTTGCTGCTCTTTCCTGCACTATATGTCCCTCCCAACTCTTCTTTGGCTTTAAGGTTCACTGTGACATCCTGAAATCAGGAAAGGCAATATATAAGTGGAAGTTTTTTTTGCTCCCTTAACACTTCTGATTCAGAGCAGGGCGTATTAACACTGAGTCTGAGATCACAAGCCTGGGGATGAGTATCTTGCTGGATACCAACATTGTATTTAAAGGCAACGTTTAACCCATTGGTAGTGGAAAAGCATTTTAAATTTTTAGATTCAGGAGCACAGAGTAAACATGACTGCCAGACTACGCTGCTAATCATAGAGTGACCAGCAGTATCCCTATGAGTTGCCAGCATCCTCTTGACTCAACCTTTGCTCTAGCCCAATAGCCCTGGTGTTGGTGGGGGAGTGTCCTGTGTTATTTGCTCTTGCTCTGTACTGAAAACATAAAACTGACCCCCGTATTCTGTTTTCTATTCACCAGAACTGCCTAGAACAGAGCTCAAATATTTCAAGAATGCTATGTTAAAGCAATGGCTCACTCTCAACAAAGACAATGCTAGATTTTAAATGGGTGAGCTCGAAAGGGGTAAATATATGTATAAATAGAAAATGAGACTGGCTGAAGGAAACCATGAATTAAGTTTATATACTTAGATTTGATAGCTTATTGAACAGCCTTTCACCGAACATGCTGAATGCTGACTCCGCTGAATATGCACATGACAAATGGACAGATCCGGATTTAGTGGGGAGCTGAGACTTGGCTCCATGCCAAAGCACAATGTGCTGTATATACAGCTAAGAGTATTTATTTTTGTAATCCTGGATCTTTCAAATATTCTCCACTTCATTTCTCAGCCGGAGGAATTTGTCTTGTAAAAGATTGGCTGCTTTGAATAATAAACTTTACACTCCAGTTACACACACTAGAGTGTAGTAATGTGTGGGAGTTAATTTGTATTGTATCAGAACTTTTGTATCAAAATGTGGTTTCACAAGGGAAAGGAGACAAACTACTATTTCCAGAGGAAATAAAATGTTTAAAAATATGCTTGCGTTTCTTATGACTGAACTAGTCTTTCCATTCTCCTTCTGTAAAATTATTTCAATCTCTTGAAAATTTGAACCGAAAAATGTACAATCCGTATTGTAGAAATTCAAATTTTGGTATTTTTGATCTTCATTTTGGCAGTAAGCCATTCAGTTATTATTGCCTGTGTTAAAATAATGCCAAATGGAAATTCCACATGCAAGGAGCATTTGGATTTTTCAATCAGCAAATTGAAGCTCAAGCTTGTCATTCAAACTCTGTTAATTAAGTTTAAAATTTTTATTAGTTCTGCAGTGGGATTAAAAGAAGTGCTACAAACTAGCAATAAAGCTGCAAATGTTTACATTTCTATTGCAAATAGTGAACTGACAATATAGTCTAACTTAATGGAGGAAAAGACATCTCCCACCTCATTTTAGATTAATTATACAGGGGGTTCTGCTTTCCTGCGCAACATCATGTTATAGAAAATCATTCTTTTGAAATAATGGGACCTATGGGAAAAGTGGGGTTAGGTTCAGACCACCAAAAATATCACTCAGAATTGCTCAAAAATCACTCAAAAGTCTAACACAAAGGATAGCATAGTTTGAATAAATTTTTAATTCATATCTAACAATGAAATAAAAATAATTTAATACCTTATCTTGAAAAAATGTCAAGATGACTTGATGGTGGGAAGAGGTTTTGAGGTTGCTCTGTTGCTCTGTTGTTAATGCAGGGGATAAGGGTTGTTATCATCATCATCACCTTCAGGTGCAGTTGTGGTTGCAGTGTTAGGGCGAAAAACAATTAATCCAGAAATGGATGGCCGTGATTCATTGTCTTCTGACTGTTCCATGGGAGTTGCCTTAAAATTTCAGTTTTTGCTGCTTTGCCCGTTTTCTTCTTTCATGAAGAAGCTGTTCATAGGGTGCCAAATGAGATCTTATTCCATGAATTGCTACCCTACTGTGGTCTGCATTCTAATTGTTGTCCTCTGATCATTGCAGCTGCTTCCCAATTTCCCTAGGATAGAAGAAAATAGAAATGGAAAGCTGCATCCTAGTCTTCATCTTCATCATCTCCAGGTTCCTCTTCCCCCTCAGCAACAAGTTGTTGTAGATCAGCTATAGAAAGCTCTTCACAGTTGGACTCAAGCAGCTATTCAACATCCTCACTCTCCACCTCTGCAAATCCAACTTGCTTTGCAAGGTCAGCACCATGTTCTTTGAATCTGAGGAGCTCCTCTGGTGGAGCAAAGCCTTTACTGACATCATCCCAATCCTCCACAACAATGTCAATTGTATTTTGATGTTAAGGTTAATCCAAAATTGCAGAACACTGTCCTTATCCACTGCAGTCAGCCTATTAAGTATGCACCTTAAACAACAAGCTCTAAGAGCTGCTAATGCACCCTTTTGGTGTTAATATCGCACATGCTCAGGATAAGAGCCTGCAAAACGATCCTGTGATGTCAACACGTACTTCTCCGCTTGCCAATGGAATCGTGTTATAGACATAAGTTTGTGTTTTCGAAACAACATTCCTCTATTCGCCAGCTGCATTACAGTCAATTTGCCTTGCCAGAACACATGCTATAGCAGAACCCCTGTATATTCTGACTGCTGATCATGGAGAGGCAGAAAAAGCAACCTGAAACATGGCCAATCTTCTTCTCTTCTTCTTCTTCTTCTTCTTCTTCTTCTTCTTCTTCTTCTTCTTCTTCTATGTTTTTGTTTTCTGTGGTTGTCCCATGAGGTCAAGATGGACTTGTTGCCATTCTTATTCAACTGGCTGAAGTGGCCGATCTCAATGCATGGTTAGCTGACTGCCATGTGTGGGGATGTGATACTTGGAGGGGCTTTTTGTCAGCCACCATGACTGTTTCTGCTGTTTCTGATGAAGTATCTTGTTGTGTTTGATGTTTTCCTTTTCTATTTTGGTCAGCCACAAGCCAAGGACTCCTATAATTTACCGACCAGATCAGACTTTTTCAGTGATGCTTAAAGACATCCCTAGAGTGGTTCTGTGATTGAATTTGAGTTCAGTGATATCTTCAAGATTCTGGTACCAAGCATACAGAGCAGTGGTAATAAAATGTGAGGCTGGATGAACACAGCAAGCCAAGCAGCATCTCAGGAGCTCCTGAGATGCTGCTTGGCCTGCTGTGTTCATCCAGCCTCACATTTTATTATCTTGGAATCTCCAGCATCTGAAGTTCCCATTATCTCTGATACAGAGCAGTGGAACTAGTTTTAAGTGATTAGTTTGGGAGAGATCACTGATGTTGGATTGCCTTGCTTGTGACCAGATTTGGAATACTTTGCGAAGGCACCACTAATAGAAATTTTCCAGTGGTTTGAATGGTGTAGCAAAATGCAGGGGACGGGGACAATCGAAATGTGGAGCTGGTTTAAGGAACAGATATTGCGTGTCCTTGATAGGTATGTCCCTGTCAGGCAGGGAGGAAGTGCTAAGGTAAGGGAACCGTGGTTTACTAAAGAAATTGTATCTCTTGTTAAGCTGAAGAGGGAGGCTTATGTGACGATCAGACGAGATGGTTCAGATGGGGTAATGGAGAGTTACAGATTAGCTAGGAAGGATTTAAAGAGAGTTAAGAAGAGCAAGGAGGGGACATGAGCAGACTTTAGCAGGTAGAATAAAGGAGAACTCTAAAGCTTTCTATAGGCATGTGAGGAATAAGAGGGTGACTAGGGTAGGAATAGGGCCAGTCAAAGACAGAGGTAGGATGTTTTGTGTGGGCCCTGTGGAGATCAGAGAGGAGCTAAACGAATATTTCTCATCTGTTTTTCACTCAGGAAAAGGAGAATATTGTAGAGGAGAAGACTGAGTTATGGGCTACTAGAATTGAAAGGATTAAGGTTAGTAAGGAGGAGGTGTTACCAATTCTGGAAGGTGTGAAGGTAGATAAATCCCCTGGGCCGGATGGGATTTTTCCGAGGTTTCTCTGGGAAGTTAGGGAGGAGGTGGCGGAGACTTTGGCCTTGATCTTTAAGTCCTCATTGTCTACAGGTTTAGCACCAGGGGACTGGAGGATTGCAAATATTGTGCCCTTGTTCAAGAAGGGCAGTAGGGATGACCCAGGTAATTATAGACTTGTGAGCCTTACGTCTGTTGTAGGAAAAGTTTTGGAAAGGACTATAAGAGATAGCATTTACAATCATTTAGCAAGCAACAATTTGATTGGAGACAGTTAACATGGATTCATCAAGGGCAGGTCATGTCTCAGAAACCTCATTGAGTTTTTTGAGAAGGTGACCAAGCATGTGGATGAGGGTAGGGCAGTTGACGTGGTGTACATGGACTTCAGTAAAGCCTTTGATAAGGTTCCACATGGTAGGCTTTGGAGAAATTACAGAGGCACGGGATTGAGGCAGATTTAGCAGTTTGGATTAGAAACTGGCTTTCTGTAAGAAGGCAACAAATGGTGGTTGATGGAAAATATTCAGCCTGGAGTCCGGTTACTAGTGGTGTGCCTCAAGGATTTGTTTTGGGACCACTGCTGTTTGTCATTTTTATAAATGTCTTGGATGCAGGCATAGGTGGATGGATTAGTAGGTTTGCAGAAGACACTAAAGTCAGTGGAGTAGTGGACAGTGTGAAAGAATGTTGCAGGTTGCAGGGAGACTTGGATAAACTGCAGAATTGAGCTGAAAGGTGGCAAATGGAGTTCAATGCAGATAAATGTGAGGTGATTCACTTTGGGAAGAATAATAGGAAGGCAGAATACTGGGTCAATGGAAAGATTCTTGGTAGTGTGGATGTGCAGAAGGATCTTGGTGTCCATGTACATAGATCCCTGAAAGTTGCCACCCAGGTTGATAGTGCTGTTAAGAAGGCTTATGGTGTGTTAGGTTTTATTGGTAGAGGGATTGAGTTCTGGAGCCATGAGGTCATGCTGCAACTATACAAAACGCCAATGCGGCCTCATTTGGAATATTGCATTCAGTTCTGGTTGCCCCATTACAGGAAGGAATTGGAAGCATTGGAAAAGGTGCAGAGGAGATATACCAGGATGCTGCCTGGTCTGGAGCAAAGGTCTTATGAAGAAGGGCTGAGGGACTTGGGTCTGTTCTCATTGGAGAGAAGAGGCTAAGAGGGGATTTAACAGAGGCATACGAGATGATCAGAGGATTAGGTAGGGTGGACAGCGAGAATCTTTTTCCTAGGATGATGACGTCAACTTGTACGAGGGGGCATAGCTACAAATTGAGGGGTAATAGATTTAAGACAGATGTCAGAGGCATGTTTTTACTCAGAGAGTGGTGAGGGTGTAGAACGGCCTGCCAGCCAATGTAGTTAACTCAGCCACATTAGGGGCATTTAAACAGTCCTTGGATAAGCATATGGATGATGATGGGATAGTGTAGGGGGAGGGGCTTATGTTAGTTCACAGGTCGGCACAACATCAAGGGCCTGTTCTGCGCTGTATTATTCTATGTTCTATGTTCTTTGTTTGGAAGTGGCTGCTGTGGGCTGTGAAGCACATGGGAATGCAGGATCCCTGCTATCTGGTACACCATGGCCTTGCACTTGTGACCAGAGGAAGCCCTCTAGACCCAGAAGGCAGAGGATTCAGAATACAAAGGGAACAGAAAGCTACAGAAATCAATGTAAGGAGTCAAGCCCTGAGGATCTCGCTACAGTGCTGCAAACATTTGATTGATCTCATATGACTGGTCAGATTTGGAGAATACATCCAGTGTCAAGCAATAGAATGAACACCAACAGTATGTATACTGTGATGGAGCATAATGTAATAACAATGTCAATGTCACATGATTATGTGGAAAGAACTGGAAGGAAGCAGACACTTGAACAGAGTCTTGAGAGAATGTCTGTGTGTGGATCAAGCTGTAAAGAAAAGATTATTGCAGAAAATTTCATGGATTTGAGCAGCAGCACTTGGATTTAATAGAGCAAAACAAAACACAGAATAAAAAATCTGCAAATGCCCTATCATACAAACTGCATCTTACCTTATACAGCTCAGATCGCCACAGCTCCATCATTTATCGTCAATAATCTCTGTTAATCAGAGTTTATACCTAACATTCAAGAGCTCTACTGCATCCTCACACGTTCGAACTGCTGAAAGCATTACAGTCACAGTTTACAACTTATACACACTTCCAGTTATTCAACCACTGCAGCTATATCATGCCGATTATGAGACATCTATGACACACTTCCCTCTCTTTTGCAAAGCAAGGTGCTGAGCAACTGAAGGCAACAGGGACTGACCAGACATGAATAGATGTGCCTGAATGTTCTAACATCATGGACAAGAATGCACCTTTCAATATTAGAGCACCCATTGCTGAGGCCATGGTAAGTGGAGGGGTTGAAACCATTGAAGCTGAAGGTACCCTTGGAGGTAATCCTCTGTCTCATTTCCCACGTCGCCTGATATATCACCAATCCTTCTGATTTACAAGCTGCATAGCTGTAAACATGCACTTCCTACATTTCTCCCACTCCTTAAAACATAACCAATCCTTCTTGTCATTTATATATTAAAAAGTGTAATTTGGTCATATAGCATAGGACCAATAAGCAGAGAACAACACAGTTGTGATTATCACACAAGCAGCCATTAACTTCAAAGCTGACCCTTTGCTTAAGTTAGTGGATAGCATAAACATAGGAACTGCAGAAGGTGAAACATTGGGCATGAATGTCTTACAGCCAGAGCAAGGGTAAACCTGAGAGTGAAATCCCATAAACATCCTGCTGCAGAAAACTCAAATAAACATTTTGCTGGGGTATCCTCTGGAAGAATGCTGATTGTGTACACAAAACACTTGGTGGATGGGAAGCCTGCAAGACAGTCTGTGGTCAATGTTGAGGAGCATGAAGAGTCCAACAGCAAGTTGGCACAGAGCTTTGCACAGATCTTGCAACACAGTAATCTGTTGAGATCTGTTCAGTGGCAACAGGCCCAACCCGGATGAGTGGTAGAGGCTTTGCATCATGGTGGAAAATGCTAGGAGCATACCAGAACTTCAGGCAGTTGGAGGACAGAGGTGAGTGTAGTGGCTATCATTAACGAGAAGGTGCCGGGGAAGCTGAAAGGTCAGACAGTGGAAAAATCCTCCAGGCCCAATGTTCTGAAGTAGAAAGCTGAGGAGATCACACAGGCATTAGTGGAGACTTCCAACAATTTCTGGAGTCATGGAGGGTCCTAAAGAACTGGAAAATATTTAACATAACATTCTTACTTAAGAAGAGAGGGAGGCAGAAGACTGGAAATTATAATAAAATGTGAGGCTGGATGAACACAGCAGGCCAAGCAGCATCTCAGGATCACAAAAGCTGACGTTTCGGGCCTAGACCCTTCATCAGAGAGGGGGATGGGGGGAGGGAACTGGAATAAATAGGGAGAGAGGGGGAGGCGGACCGAAGATGGAGAGTAAAGAAGATAGGTGGAGAGAGTGTAGGTGGGGAGGTAGGGAGGGGATAGGTCAGTCCAGGGAAGACGGACAGGTCAAGGAGGTGGGATGAGGTTAGTAGGTAGTCTGGGTGTAGAGGTGGTCACGGTTGGGGCCAAATTGGGAAGGCTGAAATGTGGACTGTAGTCCCTTGGGGATGATCTGGTTCCGTAGGCAGGTGCTGAGGAAGGTGATGTGGCTGTGGTACCTGGTTTGCTTCAGGACATGGTCGAGCAGTTTCAAGGCCGAAGAGATTACAAGAGAGTTGCAATGGGAGAGAGATTCCCTGAGGTTGGTCCGGAGGGAGGAGGGTAACTTCTTCAGGTTAGGCATCCCTGGAAGAGGCTTCGCAGTGAGGTTAAAATAGTATCAGAGATAATGGGAACTGCAGATGCTGGAGATTCCAAGATAATAAAATGTGAGGCTGGATGAACACAGCAGGCCAAGCAGCATCTCAGGAGCACAAAAGCTGACGTTTCGGGCCTAGACCCTTCATCAGAGAGGGGGATGGGGGGAGAGAACTGGAATAAATAGGGAGAGAGGGGGAGGCGGACCGAAGATGGAGAGTAAAGAAGATAGGTGGAGAGAGTGTAGGTGGGGAGGTAGGGAGGGGATAGGTCAGTCCAGGGAAGACGGACAGGTCAAGGAGGTGGGATGAGGTTAGTAGGTAGTCTGGGTGTAGAGGTGGTCACGGTTGGGGCCTGCTGTGTTCATCCAGCCTCACATTTTATTATCTTGAAATCTCCAGCATCTGCAGTTCCCATTATCTCTGATACTATTTTAACCTCACTGCGAAGCCTCTTCCAGGGATGCCTAACCTGAAGAAGTTACCCTCCTCCCTCCGGACCAACCTCAGGGAATCTCTCTCCCATTGCAACTCTCTTGTAATCTCTTCGGCCTTGAAACTGCTCGACCATGTCCTGAAGCAAACCAGGTACCACAGCCACATCACCTTCCTCAGCATCTGCCTACGGAACCAGATCATCCCCAAGGGACTACAGTCCACATTTCAGCCTTCCCAATTTGGCCCCAACTGTGACCACCTCTACACCCAGACTACCTACTAACCTCATCCCACATCCTTGACCTGTCCGTCTTCCCTGGACTGACCTATCCCCTCCCTACCTCCCCACCTACACTCTCTCCACCTATCTTCTTTACTCTCCATCTTCGGTCCGCCTCCCCCTCTCTCCCTATTTATTCCAGTTCCCTCCCCCCATCCCCCTCTCTGATGAAGGGTCTAGGCCCGAAATGTCAGCTTTTGTGCTCCTGAGATGCTGCTTGGCCTGCTGTGTTGATTCAGCCTCACATTTTATTATCTTGGAATCTCCAGCGTCTGCAGTTCCCATTATCTCTGATACTGGAAATTATAACCGGTTAGCCTGATCTCGGTTGTTGGTAAGTTTTTAGAATCCCTTATTAAGGACTTGGAAGGGCATGGTAAAAAAAGGGTTGAGCACAGCTGTTGTCAAAGGGAAGTCATTCCTGAAAATTCTGGTAGAATCATTTGAGGAGGTAGCAAGCAAATTAGAGAGCCAGTGGATGTGATCTACTTGGATTTCCAGAGGGCCTTTGACAAGGTAATGCACAGGAGGTTGATAATTAGAACATGTTGTTGGGGAGAGAAACTGGCATGGACAGAAGATTGGTTGACTGGCAGAAGGCAGAGAGTGGGGAGGCTTTTTCAGGATGGAAGCTAATGACTACTGGAGTACCATAAGGGTCAGTGTTTGGACAATAACTAATCACAGTATACATTAACAATCTGGATGAAGGAACTAAGGACATTGTTGCTAAGTTTGCAGCTGATACAAAGATATGTAGAAGGACCAATAGTGTGGAAGCGGGGAGTCTGTAGAAGAAATAGGAAGGGCCAGGAGAGTGGGCAAAGAAATATTAGATGGAATACAATGTGGGAAGGTGTGAGGTCGTACACTTTCACAGGAGTAATAGAGGTGCAGACTATTTTCTAATGGGATGACACTTCTGAATCATAATCTGAAGCATAAAGGGACAAGGGAATCCTATTCAGGAATCTCTTAAGGTCACCATGCAGCTTCATTTGGCGTTCAGGAAAGCAAATACAATGTTAGCATTCATTTCAAGAGGGCTAGAATGCAATAACAGGATGTACTGCTGAGCCTATATAACACTCTGGGCAGACCATGTTTGGAATACTCTGAATAGATTTGGGTTCTGTGTCTAATGAAGGATGTGATGCCTTGCAGAGGTCAACTGAAGCTTTACAACAATGATCCTGGGATGCAGGCTTGTCATATGAGGAATGGTTGAGGACTTTGGTTCTGTACTCAATGGAGTTTAGAAGGATAGGGAGGTGGTGGTATTTTATTGAGACTTACAGAATACTGAGAGGCCTGGATAGAGTGGACTTGGAGAAAATGTTTTCACTGGTAAGAGAAACTGGGGTGTGAGGGGAAAGCTTCCCAGTGCAGGGATAATCCTTTATTATTGAGATGAGGAACAATTTTTCAACTTGAGGGTGGCGAATCTATGGAATTGGTCAAATATTTGAGTGTATTTAAGGCAGAGATAGGTAGGTTATTGATTAGTCAGGGAATCAAGTGTTACAGGGAGGAGAATGGTTTTGAGAAACATATCAACCATGATTGAACAGCACAACAGGCTTGATGGGCTGAAATCGCTCTCAGGCACACTCACACACACACAAAATGCACTGATACACACATACTCTCTCACACACACAAAACATATTCTACTTCTACATCTTGTGGTCTTATGGTCTTCTTGAAGCAAGAACATACTGCTCTCTCTTAGAATGACAGCATTCATCTTCCAAACAATGCCATTCTGCCAGCTGGACAGATTACTGCCACCCATGTCGTGAAGATGCAGTTCCAGACCCAAATGAAAATGTCCTGCAATTTTGGCTACAAGAGCACCATGACCCCCCCAATCACATGCACGCGTGCACACACACAAAACACACACACACACACACACACACACACACACACACACACACACACACACAAAACACATACACTCTCACATCCACAAACACTCACAATTACATATACACTCTCACACACACAAAACCCACATATACACTCTCTCACTCACACACACAAAACACACACACACATATACGCTCTCTCACACACAACACACATATACACTCTCTCACATACACAAAACACACGCACACACACATATACGTTCTCTCACACACACAAAATACACACACATACATACACGCTCTCTCTCACACACAAAATACACACGCACACATATGCGCTCTCTCACACACACAAAATACACACACATACATACACGCTCTCTCACACATACAAAATACACACACACACATATACGCTCTCTCACACACACAAAACACACGCCCACACACATATACGCTCTCTCACACACACAAAACACACGCACACATATATGCTCTCACACACACACGTATGCGCTCTCTCACATACACAAAACACATACACTCACACATGCACAAAACACGCAGGCACACACACACACACACACACACACACACACACACACACACACACACACACACACACACACACACACACACACACACACACACAACCCACCCATTGAGAGTAGCAGCCTTCTATAACGCACACTGCAGCTGCTGGCATTACACTGCTAAGGCACATGAGTCCAGGTAATGGCACATGTAAATTGAGCACTCATGACATTTGTAAGGGCATTTTATTGTCTTTTGAAAGTAATGCAAAATGAGTTCATTTATAAGTGTTGTTTGGAATGTGAGATTGTGGTAAACGGGGAAATGGAGTTGTATTCACCAGTATCACATTCTGATGATGCCTTCAGAGAGAATTTGTTCATTGGCTGTGTGTCTAAACTGCTTCCGCTTTTTCCTCCTCCCCCTATTCTTCAGTTGTACACCGTGTCATTGATGGCAAAGGCTATCCTCTCATGATGGTAAAATTGCACTGTGTGCAGCAAATCATGACAAATTCTGACTCGCACACTTCCGAACATTGCAGGGCTCCCCTAGAACAAGCCAGGTATTATTTCAGTCTGGCCAGTAATCTTCTCCATCCCATTCCTTGTGGCTGCACGCATAGTCTTCTCATATGCTTGAATTGTGGCCTTGAATTGTCTGCCATATGGACCGCTATCTCCCAGTAGTCACCCTTTTTATCACCTGGGTGGTTCAAATGCAGCTTTTACAATGGACCCTTGCAGAACAAAAGCATGCATTTACTACCAGGACACAAGGCATTAATGCACATGATTGTCTATTTGTGGCCACATAACTGCTGAATATTGGGTGAATGGAATATAAGCAGATGCAATATTGTGCAGGGTTGGCATATGGCACTTGCAAAGTTGTGAGGGTGCTGTCAATGGTACCCTGAAGTAAAAGAGAGTCTGTATTTCCAACAAGTTTGTGTACTTTTTCCATTTGCTACTCATAGGGAAGAAACATTGGAGTAGCTAAGTGTCAATACACAGAGTTAACTAGAGAACTTACAATGTACCAGGGAACTCCCTCATGCAGTGGTGGAAAGTGAGCTGAGGCACATGGCACATAACTCCAGCTAGCCTACAAGGAACTAAACAGATCATAGTCACCTACACAGCCACTGGTAATGTGGCTCTTGTCCTTTCTAGAATTGCAACTGTTGGTGCATCTGATGGAAGATTTCAGCAAGGTTAAAGTTAATGAAGCAAAGATGCCTATGCATTATTGCTTATAAATAACAAAGTGTGAAGCTGGGTGAACACAGCAGGCCAAGCAGCATCTCAGGAGCACAAAAGCTGATGTTTCGGGCCTAGACCCTTCGTCAGAGAGCTCTGATGAAGGGTCTAGGCCCGAAACGTCAGCTTTTGTGCTCCTGAGATGCTGCTTGGCCTGCTGTGTTCATCCAGCTTCACACTTTATTATCTAAGTATTTAACAGAGTTGCTTTAACAAGAAAGAAACATCAATGTCTAATGACTCTTCTGTAGTGTGGTCCATTTATAAGGAACGTGGTCAAGCTAGCAGTTGGCTCAAAGAATACTTTAGTTGTAAAAATGTATGATGATTGGGCATTATGGCACAATTCAAGAAGTATCAGTAATTTCTTTGTATATTTAGCAACTAGTGCCATTAGTGCCATTAAACCTCTCTGTCAATCTTCTTGATAACGATGTCTACAGCATCTACAAGGTTCATATCCAGCAAAAGATGCACACATACCAGATGTTTTTCTGTAATTGTATCAAAGGTTCAAGAACAAACACCAAGAAAAAGAATAAAAGGCCTTGCATGCTTATACTTTATGGAGCTCAGTGGGGCTTATAATCCAGTTAACCGAAAAATTCTTATAGAAAATTTGAATCTGCCATGGCAATTACTCAGCTCTGTAAGACCTGGCTGAAAACATCTGTTTTGTTTTTTCAACACATCTGGAATTCGCTAACGTTGTATCCACCCAGTGAACCTTCAGATACTTTAATCAGTTCTGGAGAAAGAAACAGTAAAGTCCTCAGTTACATTGAGTGTTAGAAGGGCTGAGATGACTGATGAAAAACAAGATTTCATCTTGTGCAACACTGAAGAGATCTTGCTGGAGTGCTAGGTCTCTACAAGATAATATTGGAAGGAGCAACTTGTTCTATTTATGTCAGAAACCTAACAACAGCTGTAGCTCAGATTTTATACCAGTATAAAACTCTGTGGAGGCTACTAAAAGGGATATTTCTCACAGTGTTTCACCTGCCTCTGAAGCCCTGTTCTAGGCAGCATTGTCACCTGATTCCATTGTAGGTCAAAGTCCAAATGAGAAGTTGGCTGTTTGCTGTGCAATCAAGATTCCTGGAGCATGTAAATAGCTGCTGGAAATGTCTGATTGCAATTGACTTGCCAGGTCTTTCTCTGTTCTTAGAGTCAAATTCACAAGGCATCTTTTGCCAGTTACACAAAGTTACCTCCAGCTGCAAACTATTGTTATGCAATTTGATAGTAAAAAGAGATGTAATTTTCTTTTACCAATTCTAAAATTCTTTTACCAATCCCATCTCAGGTACAGAATATTTGCGCAATTTGATGCGCCAAGACTAACATCATGCCTGACACATTAGAATGTGTGGAAAGCAAGAGATTTTTCATTTATTGGTTTAAAACTGAAAACTAATCATGAATTTGAGCAGAGTTTTGCAGTTTTTGAAATGGTTATTCACAATGATTAATTATGACTGTGTGCTTCTAACTCATTTTCAAGAACTGATCTAGTTAACCTATGTTCTTGTGCCAAGTTAACTGATCTCAACCAGGGCAGTAGTTTGCTACTATATGTATACATTTACATTACTGAGTTTGCTGTTCAGTAATAACAACATAGTGGAAAAGATCATTTGGAATTTGTGTTCCTGATCCAGTCTTTCCTGCAGGAAAATATGCATAAATGGAGGGCAGATGTGAGTGTGATCAAGCTTAACAGTGTTGCTTTCCATAGTGGAATAGTCTGTTGACAAGCATGGTCATGGAATGTACATGAAGAATGGATGATATATTGGTGGGCTATGCATTGAACTGTTTCCAAGCAAGTGGAAGAGTTTCACAGGACAGACGAAGAGGTAAGATCTGTGGGAGGAATGAGCAGAGGAATGGAAGAAACTTCATCCGTTTTTCTCTAATGATTCTGCCTAATCCCAAATTCACAGCAATGGCTCCTCTACTATTGCAGATTTCTGATTCTTGCGGCCTCCCTGAGCGCAATTGACAATTTAGATCTCATGTCAAATTCAAGAAGTTGACTTACGAGTGGGGAGTTGAGTAACATTGATTGGGCAAAGAGACAAAATACTTGGTGGCAAATAATCACAGAGAAACCTTTAATGAAACAATTTCAAATGTGCAACAAAAACACATTTCATTAAGAAGTAAGAAACTCAGCAAGAAAGATCCTTTTGTGGTTAACTCAGGAAGTTGAGAACAGTATTAGGTTAAAGGGATCAGATTAAAATGCTGCAAATAATACCAGCAATCTTGTGGAGGGGGAATGTTTTAGGAACCAGAAAGGGGATACCAAAACTGAAAATGAAAATTAGGTCAAACACCCAGGAATAAAGCATCATTTTATAAGAGGTTTAACAAGCATTTATAAAGGAGGAGAGTAACTGAAGTAAACATTAATGCTTTAGGAGCAGAGACAGGAGAAATTATCACAAGCAAATGGTAGAAACACTGATCAAATATGAACTGTTTATCTTCATACTGTTGTGCAGGTGTTCAAACGTGTGAAGAAACGAAAGCACCAAATATTAGCCTAAAAAAAGGGCCAGAACATTTAAAGGGTTAAAATCAAACAAGTTTCCAGGGCCTGAGGATTTATAAGGCCATGGAAAAGATGGCTGCAATGACAGTGGATGTATAGGTTATAATATTCCAAAACCTCTTAGGTTCCCGAACATCCCAGCAGACTGGAAGTTAGCAAATGAAACATTACTATTCAAGAAATGAAGAAGAGGGAAAATGGGAACTACAAGACAGAAAGCATGATAGCCATTGTAGGAAAAAAACTGGGAAATATAATTGTGGAAACGTTAACAATGTTTCAAAGAAGTGATTGTTCTGGCAAATCAATGTGGCTTTGAGAACAGGAAATCATGCCTGACAATCTTTTTTAAGAGTTTGTTGAGGATGCAACTAATAGGCTCAATAAATGGGAACCAACAGACTAAAATTACACTTGAATTTTAAAAAGCTTTGATAAACTTCCACACTAATGTTGAGGTGCAAAATACAATTTTATGAGCTTTGGATGAAACTTGTAAATGCTCATGTTCATGGGTCTTGGATGTATTCATACTAGGAAAGCAGGAAGTTGGCACACAGGTATACCAAGGAATTAAGATGGCAAATCAAATTTTGGCCTGTATTTTAGAGGGATTGAAGGATAAGAATAAGGAAGCCTAGCACAATTGTATGGAGCTTTGGTGATGTTGGAATATTGTGTGCTGCTTTGGTCTCTACATTTAAGGATAGATATACCTGCTTTGGACGTGACATAGCAAAGATACACTAGGTTACTTTCTGGGATAACAGGCTGTCCTATGAGTTGAACCTGTGTATATCAAGCTTATTTTGTCTGGAGATGAGAAGAAATAAAGGTGATCTCATTGAAATATATAAGATTCCGAATGGGCTTGACAGGTAGATACTGAGATGTTGTCTCCCCTTGCCAGGGAATCTAGAACATGGGAGCTCAGTATCAGGATAACAGCTAGTCCAATTAGAACTGGGATGAGGAGAACTTTCTTCACACATAATGTTGTTAGTCTTTGGAATCTTCAGTCCCAAAGATTCGTGGATGCTCCATTATTGAATATATGGCTGGGAATGGCAGAAGTTTGGTCTCTCAGGGAATTAGGGGTATGAGGAATAGGTGAGAAGCCTGGTCTGCATCTCAAAATCGCACAGGAAACTGGCGTTGAGGCCAAAGATTGGCCATAACGATATTAAATGACAGAGGACATCAGAGGGGCCAAACTGTTTATGTCTGCTCCTGTTATGCACCTTTGATGAAAGTAAACTTTATTGTCATTGTGTCAGTGCATCACACTGAAGTGCCATGTAATTGGTAAACATGAAATGTGGTCCTTATCACTGAGGATTAGAGTTTGGTCTGAAATCCCAGAAAAGCTGTCATTTTAACTCACTGCAAGAATTGGCTCCCAAATTTCATTATTTATCATTATATTATTTTGAGGCCATAATGTTAATCTTTAAAACTTCAATCCTAATGAATCACATCTCTCTCTCTCTCTCTCTCTCTCTCTCTACATATATATATATATGGCTCCATTCACTCTATCCGATTATAACATTGTACTTCAGCTAGAGGTCAGGATAACACTTTGTCAATTAACCCCTGAACTAGTGGCCAACACATTAACTTTCTCCCCAGCAATCAGCTGGGAAAGTGCTTGCATTGCTGACAATGTACACATGTGATATCAGTTTCCCAACATTTGGAACATGCACAACCAATCAGCAGCAGAGCCCTAGAGGCTTCTGTGGAATTCTGGGAAGAAATCTTGATCTTCTTAGGAAAGGTTCACTGGTACTGACATAAGATGCACTTGACTTTTGACCTTGATTTCAAAGGCACCTGTGTGTGCTTTTGAAATCTGCTTTGACCAATTATCCACTTTTAGCCTAAATTGTTTAAACCCTGGAACACATTAACTAGGTTTAGTACACAGCCATGTCATTCTGGACTTCCTGTTGTAAAGAGATCTCTTAACATAGCTAGAAGAGAACGTGGGGATGGGGCATGAGATTAATCAGTTTTCCTGACTGACAGTTTCAAACAAAGCAGTCTTTCAGCCACCTGGTTTGCATCTCACACACCTGCAGTGAAATGGTGGATTGATTCTTTGTAACATAGCCTTGATCCTTCCACTTACAGGTACATTAAATTCTTTAAAAGTACTGTCTGCAGTCGTAAGTAACTCGATGAATTGTGAACAAAAAAGATCTTTGCAAGTTTGTCTTTAGCTATGGCACTGCAGCATGCAAGGAAAATGCCTAAATTTAAGAGAAGTAACATGTCTTTCTGTGAGGTATACATTTTCAACTGAGGCTCGATTATACCTGTGATCATCCAAATATTCTTATTCACTATTTTTCTCGAGCTACTGCCGAGGGATTTAAAAACTTGTTTAAACAATACAGGTGAATAAGAAAAATTGCACTGAAAAAGGTCGTGACATGGATTTCAATGTAACTGTTTACATTCTTGCTATGGAATGAAACAGTGCAGTGGTTAGAAAATTGTTATGAATTTAAGTCAATTATATTTACTATAATCCATCTTTTAATTTAAAATAAAGATAAAATGAAGCTTGAATCTTGTATAAGTCCCACACAGTTCAGTTATGAATCTTCCAGGGGTGTTATTTTGATTGCTCGAGAAATGGCTGCCTTTTGCTGGTTTTTGTTTTTTTCAGACATGAGAGCAGAAGTGGTTCTTCTGGCTCCACATAAATGCTACGCTCTGCTGCTCGCTACTTGATGCCCTTCCAGGTCTACAACTCCCCTGCCTCTCACCCTTTACACCTAACACTTGCTTCATTACTGCCCTGCTGGCTTGGGTCAGCTCTCCTGTGCAGCCACTACACAACTCCCAGTTGCTGGTGCAGTGAGTTGCCGGCCCATGGCGCATGTGGGATCCTGCTAATGAGGTCAGTACCTGAAAATGGTTGAACTTTAAGTGAGCAGCAGGGTCGTTCCATTGAGTTCATGTCCCATTCTGACAGATGTTAAACATTGCTCCCTTGGTATTTAGCATACAAGCTAAGTTCTCAATAAATCTGATCCTATTCGTTTGCAATGCGCTAACTTGATTTTTACAGTCTTATGTTCTGACAGGACTTACTTAACTAAAACTTTCAAAATTAAGTGAAGCATTTTAGAAATCTGAAAATGGATATTAAACTTTCAGACAGTTCAATCAGGTGTATTGAAGGATTGACCTGAAAACTTCAGGGTAATGTCACAAATTCAAAAGCTGTCATATGA
Organism: Stegostoma tigrinum; assembly: GCF_030684315.1. NCBI lineage: Eukaryota > Metazoa > Chordata > Chondrichthyes > Orectolobiformes > Stegostomatidae > Stegostoma > Stegostoma tigrinum. Next base: position 46,677,377 of record NC_081363.1, read on the forward strand.
ATATGTTAATATTCTAGATTACAAACATTGGGTCAATAGAAATTTAATGATACGTGAATGATTGTTATTTTAGCTTGACTCTGTCTTTTCTACTTAGATTACTTAGTTCATTAATTCAACACTAATTTGCATTCATATAGCAACTATAATAGTGAAATGTTTGGCAATGTTTCACAGGTGAATAATCAGACAAGATATGACAAATAGGAAAATTTCAAGCATGAACAAAAACAGAAGTTGCTGGAAAAGCTCAGCAGGTGTAGCAATAACTCTGATTTTTTTCTTCACAGATAATGTTTTGGGTCCAGTGACCCTTCCTCAGAACTGATGGTACCTGGGAAAACATTGTTTTATATGCAGAAATTAGGGAGGGGGATGGGATAGGGTGTAAATGATGGGATAGAGCCCAAAGAGAAAAAAGAGCAGTTGGATAGATAAAGGAGTTGCTAATGATTTTGCTGGCAGGGTGAATAGTTGTTAATGGGGACTGTTAGTGACTAAAAACATGGTGGACAGCTGTAGGGCGCTGAGACATGGGAGAGTTTAGACCTTAAAATTATTGAACTCAATATTGAGTCAGAGGTATGCAGGGTCCCCAAATGGAAAATGAGGTGTTGTTTTTCCAGCTTATGATGAGTGTCACTGGAACACTGCAAAAAGCCAGGGACAGAGATGTTGGCCAGGGAGCAGGGTGGTGTGTTAAAATGGTAGGCAACAGGTAGCTCAGGGTCTTTTTTGCGAGCAAAACGTAGATGTTCTGCGAAGTGGTCACCCAGTCTAAGTTTTGTTTCCCTAGTGCAGAGGAGGCCACATTGTGAGCAGCAAATGCAGTAGGCTAGATTGTGGGAAGTGCAGGTGAGCTGCTGCTTCACCTGGAAGGTATGTTTGGGCCCTTGGAGACTGGGGAGGGAGGAGGTAAATGGACAGGTGTTGCACCTTTGCCAGTTGCAGGGGAAAGTGGTGTGGGGCTGTGGGGGTGAAGGAAGAGTGGATCAGGGTGTCTCAGAGGGAATGGTCCTTGCAGAAGGCATTTCTTCCTGATTTACTGCATCTGCAGTTCTTTTGGTTTTTAGTTAAAATTTTAAGCATGTTTAGTTTAAGGCTGTAATGAACTGAACAGCCCTGGTGAAAAATCTGTGAGCAGGCTATTGGTGAGCAATGCTATTTGAAATACTGTTGACAATATCGCTATCGCTTTGCTGATGATTGAGAGCAGACTAATGGAATGGTATATGGGTGAAATCAGATTTCATTTCTTCTTCTTCTTCTTCCTGGGACGACATACCCAGGTAATTTCACACATTGTCAGACAGATGCCAGTGTTGCACTGGAACAGTTTGTTTAGAAAGTGGTCAGTTCTGGGGCACAAATCGTCAGTACCAATTTCAAGGTTGTTGTGAGGCCACATAGCCCGTGTTACATCCAACACATTCAGCTGTTTATTGCTATGTTATGGAGTGAATCAAATTAGCTGAAGACTGGCATCTTGATAGTGGGGACTTCAGGAAATGGTTAAGATGGGTCCCTAGTCTCATGTGCTGGGTGACCCCATCACTGAGAATGGGGATCCTTATACTCAGCCCAAACCTCCTCCCACCATTTTTTACCTAACTATATCAGCATAACCCCATATTCCATGCTCCATCAACTGCTTATGTGACGTCTTCATGAAAGCATCTTACACTACTTGTTTCAACAGCTCTCTTTGATTTTAAGTCCCACATTCTCACTAATCTCTAGGCAATGATGTTTCACGGGGATTTCCTATTTGTTTCCTTGGTTACTATTTTATATTAATGGCCTCTAGTTATTACTACTTATACAAAACTTGCCAAATTTTTAAGATTTCTATTAGGTCATCTTTAAACCTTCTCTTTTCAAGAAAAGGAAAACAGACCTGTTTATCCCCTCCTGACAGCTATAATATTGCAGCTCCATAGATCTTTTTGCAGCTTTTCCAATGTCTCTACACCCTACTCAGAATGCTCCAAAAGCCATATTAACCAAGGTTTGGAACAAACTTATCATAACCATTCAACGCCATTTCTCTAGAATCATTCCTCCTGTTCCATTTGCCTTTCTTAAATGATCTTAATAACCTGTAACATGACTTATTGATTTATGCATTTTTACTCTATGTTTCTAAACCAAATTTTTCAACATGTCCTCTGTAGTTTTCTTGCCAAAGTATAAAGTATCCAAAGAAGAGACATATTGGACTTGAAATGTTAACTATTTTCTCTCTTTGCAGGTGCTGCCAGACCTGCTGAGTTTTGACAGCATTTTGGTTTCATATAGATCTCCAGCAGTTGTAGTATTGTACTACAGAAAATCTCACTCTCATGTACATTGAAATTCATCTGTCAATTATTTATCCATTGTGCAAGTTTATCAATGTCTTATAATTGGTAATAGTCTGCTAATATTCTTGATAACCAAACTGATAAGAAAGAACCAGACTGAGTCATTTTATTCAAAGACTGATCAGGTAAATATCTGGATAATAAAATGTGAGGCTGGATGAACACAGCAGGCCAAGCATCATCTCAGGAGCACAAAAGCTGACGTTTCGGGCCTAGACCCTTCATCAGAGAGGGGGATGGGGGGAGGGAACTGGAATAAATAGGGAGAGAGAGGGAGGCGGACCGAAGATGGAGAGTAAAGAAGATAGGTGGAGAGAGTGTAGGTGGGGACGTAGGGAGGGGATAGGTCAGTCCAGGGAAGACGGACAGGTCAAGGAGGTGGGATGAGGTTAGTAGGTAGCTGGGGGTGCGGCTTGGGGTGGGAGGAAGGGATGGGTGAGAGGAAGAACCGGTTAGGGAGGCAGAGACAGGTTGGACTGGTTTTGGGATGCAGTGGGTGGAGGGGAAGAGCTGGGCTGGTTGTGTGGTGCAGTGGGGGGAGGGGATGAACTGGGCTGGTTTAGGGATGTAGTAGGGGAAGGGGAGATTTTGAAACTGGTGAAGTCCACATTGATACCATATGGCTGCAGGGTTCCCAGGCGGAATATGAGTTGCTGTTCCTGCAACCTTCGGGTGGCATCATTGTGGCAGTGCAGGAGGCCCATGATGGACATGTCATCAAGAGAATGGGAGGGGGAGTGGAAATGGTTTGCGACTGGGAGGTGCAGTTGTTTGTTGCGAACTGAGCGGAGGTGTTCTGCAAAGCGGTCCCCAAGCCTCCGCTTGGTTTCCCCAATGTAGAGGAAGCCGCACTGGGTACAGTGGATGCAGTATACCACATTGGCAGATGTGCAGGTGAACCTCTGCTTAATGTGGAATGTCATCTTGGGGCCTGGGATGGGGGTGAGGGAGGAGGTGTGGGGACAAGTGTAGCATTTCCTGCGGTTGCAGGGGAAGGTGCCGGGTGTGGTGGGGTTGGAGGGCAGTGTGGAGCGAACAAGGGAGTCACGGAGAGAGTGGTCTCTCCGGAAAGCAGACAGGGGAGGGGATGGAAAAATGTCTTGGGTGGTGGGTTCCGCCTCCGCCGCATCTGCTCCCACGATAAATTCACCAACACCTTCCACCCCAACCTTTAGTTCACCTGGGCCATCTCCAGCACATCCCTCACCTTCCTGGACCTCTGTCTCCATCTCAGGCAACCCGCTTGTAACTGATGTCCATTTCAAGCCCACCGACTCCCACAGCTACCTAGAATACACCTCCTCCCACCCACCCTCCTGCAAAATTCCATCCCCTATTCCCAATTCCTCCGCCTCCGCCGCATCTGCTCCCACGATAAGAAATTCCACTCCCGCACATCCCAGATGTCCAAGTTCTTTAAGGACCGCAACTTTCCCCCCACGGTGATCGAGAACGCCCTTGACCGCATCTCCCGCATTTCCCGCGACACATCCCTTACACCCCGCCCCCGCCACAACCGCCCCAAGAGGATCCCCCTCGTTCTCACACACCACCCTACCAACCTCCGGATACAACACATTATCCTCCGACACTTCTGCCATTTACAATCCGACCCCACCACCCAAGACATTTTTCCATCCCCTCCCCTGTCTGCTTTCCGGAGAGACCACTCTCTCCGTGACTCCCTTGTTCGCTCCACACTGCCCTCCAACCCCACCACACCCGGCACCTTCCCCTGCAACCGCAGGAAATGCTACACTTGTCCCCACACCTCCTCCCTCATCCCCATCCCAGGCCCCAAGATGACATTCCACATTAAGCAGAGGTTCACCTGCACATCTGCCAATGTGGTATACTGCATCCACTGTACCCGGTGCGGCTTCCTCTACATTGGGGAAACCAAGCGGAGGCTTGGGGACCGCTTTGCAGAACACCTCCGCTCAGTTCGCAACAAACAACTGCACCTCCCAGTCGCAAACCATTTCCACTCCCCCTCCCATTCTCTTGATGACATGTCCATCATGGGCCTCCTGCACTGCCACAATGATGCCACCCGAAGGTTGCAGGAACAGCAACTCATATTCCGCCTGGGAACCCTGCAGCCATATGGTATCAATGTGGACTTCACCAGTTTCAAAATCTCCCCTTCCCCTACTACATCCCTAAACCAGCCCAGTTCATCCCCTCCCCCCACTGCACCACACAACCAGCCCAGCTCTTCCCCTCCACCCACTGCATCCCAAAACCAGTCCAACCTGTCTCTGCCTCCCTAACCGGTTCTTCCTCTCACCCATCCCTTCCTCCCACCCCAAGCCGCACCCCCAGCTACCTACTAACCTCATCCCACCTCCTTGACCTGTCCGTCTTCCCTGGACTGACCTATCCCCTCCCTACGTCCCCACCTACACTCTCTCCACCTATCTTCTTTACTCTCCATCTTCGGTCCGCCTCCCTCTCTCTCCCTATTTATTCCAGTTCCCTCCCCCCATCCCCCTCTCTGATGAAGGGTCTAGGCCCGAAACGTCAGCTTTTGTGCTCCTGAGATGATGCTTGGCCTGCTGTGTTCATCCAGCCTGACATTTCATTATCTTGGAATCTCCAGCATCTGCAGTTCCCATTATCTCAGGTAAATATCTACTGACTCCACTCCCTGTATTAGTAAATGGCATTTTTATGTTCACTGTTCAGAACTGTTATTACACACTTCTGGAACAGGTGGGATGTTGATGTTGCTGGTTAGGCCAGAATTTATCACCCATCCTGATTTACCAAGAGGGCAGTTAGGAGTCAACCATATTGCTGTGGGTCTGGAGTCAAATACAGGCCAGCCCCTGTAAGAATGGCAGTTTCCTTCCCTGAAGGACATTAGTGAACCCGATGGGTTTTTTTTCGACAATTGGCAAAGGTTTTATGGTGATTATTAGACTCTTAATTCCAGTTTTTTTTAAAACTGAAATCAAATTCTACCACCTGCCATGGCAACCCCAGGTCCCCAGAACATTACCTGTGTTTCTAGAGTAATAGTCTGGTAATAATACCATTAGGTCTTCACTTCTCTTACAAAAATAAATTTGTATTTAGAATCCACATCAAACTCAGCTAATCCTTCAATAGCCAATTTAAACAGTTAATCAAACTGTCCCAGCTGAGTTCAGGGTGATTCAAGTCCTATCTCTTCTCAACCCACACCCCCCAGCATTAGACAAAATTGGAGTTTGGAAACAGGGATGGGACATCCACATCTTGCTCCATCCCCATTTCTAAGGTCCAAGCGTTTCTTGAAATCTGTGAAAATTTGGTCAAAAATGCCCCATAATGTTTCTTTCAAATTGTCATGGAAGACAAAGGAATCCTGACCAAAAATGAGGCCAAACTGTATAATGCCACAATTTATCCTTCCTGTGAGAAATATTAGAAAGCTATGTGAGCTCAGCACAGTGATTTTCACAACTGATTGGCACTTATGGTACATTATTAATACACCCCATACTTTTATAGATCTCAACCTAACTCAGTGCTGAGTCTGGCATGAAGAGATCTTGCAAGAACATTTTGTAGCCAGGTTGCACATTTAGTCTTAATAAGAGGGAGGTGCTGAAAATCTTCACTGAAAAGAAACAAAAAAGGGATATTTCCAGTGCCCCAACAAATTTAAGAATATGGAATCTCTCATGGGGATACATGTAATCGAGATTAAAGCAATAGGCATTGGCTGTACTTCAGGCTGAGGGCGTATTGCCCACACACTGGAGTAAACTTGTTTCCACTTGGCCTACTCTACTCAATTTAATTTTCCGGGCATTGGCCCTTTATTTAGTAGGAGGCAGAATTTATTTCCAGAAGGAAGTCCCATCTCATGGCAGGTGGTAAAATCAGAGTCCAGCAGTGTCAAGCAGGAGGAGTAAACACTGCAGAGGTTAATTCAGGTGAGATCTCACTGGGGCAAGGGTAAAGGTTGCACTTGGGAAGCAAAAACTATGTGACCAGGCCCACCACCACCACCCCCCCCTCCGGCACTGGGACCATGGGAAGGATCCATGTTCCCTCCCAACTGTACAGGTCAGTTATTGCCTCTTCAGTTGCACACTGGGAGCAGGGTCCCTCCTGTTGCCTGTTATATCACAGCGGCAGCAGGAGGCACCTGCAGCCTATAGTTGTGCAATAATGTCATTTAGGACATGAGCAGGTGACCCACTGATGCCACCCTCCAGATGCCTATAAAATTGCAGGGCACAGGTTGGATAGGCTGCTGATGTTATTGTGCCCTCATCTGTGGGTTGGTGCCCACCATGGGTGACAATACAGCCCAATGTTTTGACTCTTGTGGTGCAGTAGTAATGTGTCTACCTCTGAGCCAGGAGGCCCCAGTTCAAATCCCACCTGTTCTAGTGGTGTATAATAACATCTCTGAGCAGGTTGATTAGAAAATAGTTTTTCTTTTCTCTAACTGTTTGGTCCATATTGACTTCCATTCAGGTGAACTTTGGCTCAAATTTCATCCTGTTTCAAGAATTCTACAAATTGCCAACAAAATCGGATCTGTCAGAATCTGCATCATTTTACAGAAGAGTTTGTATAATTTATCGTGGCAGAGTGGACCTAGACCTTGAAAATGATTAAAAGGAGGACGCAGGATTCAACAGAATTCAAACTATAAAGAATTTACAATACCTTCATGGCAACAATAAATACATTGCCTTTAAAGATATTATCAGAAATAATTCTCTTCCCTTTGAGTTCATCACTTTCCAAATAGTAAGTAAACAGAAGTCATTGTTTATGAAAATAAAATGGAAAATTGTCTTTGTTAACAGAACAAACTAAATCTGGAAATTTCTGAGCTGAATTTCTTGTGGTTTTGCAGATGAACGAAGTCAAAGCCAGGACAGAGTCTGAATATTACATCATAACATGCTAAATGCAGAGAGAGCTAAACAGCTAGATTGGGACATTTAACTTCCCTTTAGCAACAATACCATACTGATGAAAATTAGTGAAATCACCACAGCACAGTACTGAAGTGATTCAACTACATGAAGATGACCTAGGCAAATGTGCAAAAGAGAAATGAATAGGAGAAAGTATCAAAGAGTTTAAACAAAGAATGTGAGAGGCTTATTGTTAACACCAGCTGAGAGGAGTGAGTTAGCTCTCCCCTTTCAGAACCCTGGGTTATCTGCAACAGCAGGCAGTCTGAGTGACATGGACTACGGTGAGATTGTGACAGAACTGGATGAGACTAGTGAGGCTTATCTCAACATCTCGGGGAGCATTTCACTCAATCCATTATGCATCTGCCAAACAGCAAGACAAGTTTCTTCCTGGGCAGCTGTGAGTTTCCAATGAAGGAGGATGATAGCTTGTTAAACACCTTATGAACACTACAGCTCTCCTCAGTAATATTCAGTGTCCTCTCTAACTGAATGCACCCGACAAGCCAACATTGAAAATTCTCAACATGGAAGTCAGAGCAGGTACCCAGTGATGTCGGCATTCCACTGGTTGCAAGGACTCTCCATGTGGATCAGCAGCAAACAACATAGAGTCCTTTGGCCCATTGGCCCAAACGTGCATGCTGACCATGATGCCTACTTAGTTAATTCCAATTGCTCACATTTGGACTATACCCTTCTAAACCCTTCCCATCTATGTACCTATCCAAATGCTTTTTAAATGTTGCCATTGTACCTGCCTCAACCACTTTCTCTGGCAGCCTATTCCCTATACGCACCACTTTCTGTGTGAAGAAGTGTCCTCTCAGGTCCTTCTTAAATCCATCCCCTTTCACTTTAAATCTATTCCCTCCAGTTTTTAATTCCCCATCCCTGGGCAAAAGACTATATGTATTTATCTGCAGTCTAAGAAACAACCTTCAACCATCACCCTCATGATTTTATACACCTCAATTCTCCTACATTCCAAGGAATAAAGTCCCATTCTGGCCAACCACTCCCTATAACCGAGTCCTGGCAAAATTCCCGTAAATCTTTGCGCACTTTCCAGTTTTGCTATTCCTTTCCTTTAGCAGCATGACCAAAACTGTACACAATCTCCAAATATAGTCTCACCAATGACTTGTACAACTGTAACATAATGTCTCTACTTCTATACTCAATACCCCAACCAATGAAGGCCAGTATGCTAAATGCCTTCTTCACTATCCTGTCCACCCTGTGACGCCCCTTTCAATGAACCATATACTTGTACTCCTAGGTCCCTCTGTTCCAAACACTGCTCAGCACCTTATCACTTACAGTATAGGTCCTACCTTGGCTGACTTTCCAAAATGCAACACCTCACACTTAACTGTATTGAATTGCATTTGCAAATCCACAGCCCACTTCCCCGTCTGATCAAGGTATCTCTCTGAAATTTTTGATAACCTTCTTCACTATCTGAAAACTTGCTAATCTTGTCTTGTACATTCACAGTTTTGTACAGCTGCAGCATTACCTCTTGGTTCCAGAACTCGATCCCTCTATTAATAAAAGCTAAAACACTGTATGCCTTCTTAACAGCCCTGTCAACCTGGGTGGCAACTTTCAAGGATCTGTGTACATGGGCACTGAGATCTCTCTGCTCATTTACACTACTAAGAATCTTACCATTAGCCGAGTACTTTGCCTTCCGGTTACTCCTACCAAAGTGCATCACCTCACACTTGTCTGCATTAAACTCCATTTGCCACCTCTCAACCCAACTCTGCAGCTTATCTATGTCTCTCTGCAACCTACAGCATCCTTCGTCACTATCCACAACTCCACCAACCTTAGTGTCGTCTGCGAATTTACTAAACCATCTTTCTACGCCCTCATCCAGGTCATTTATAAAAATGACAAACAGCAGTGGACCCAACACCGACCCTTGCGGTACACCACTAGTAACTGGTCTCCAGGATGAACATTTCCCATCAACTTCCACCTTCTGCCTTCTTTCAGCAAGCCAATTTCCAATCCAAACTGCTATATCTCCCACAATTCCATTCCTCCGCATTTTGTACAATAGCCTACTGTGGGGAACCTTATCGAACGCCTTGCTGAAATCCATATACACCACATCAACCAGTTTACTCTCATCTACCTGTTTGGTCACCTTCTCAAAGAACTCAATAGGGTGTGTGAGGCACGACCTATCCTTCACAAAACCATGCTGACTATCCCTAATCAATTTATTCTGTTCTAGATGATTATAAATCCTATCCCTTATAACCTTTTCCAACACTTTACCAACAACTGAGGTAAGGCTCACTGGTCTATAATTACCAGGGTTGTCTCTACTCCCCTTCTTGAACAGGGGAACCACATTTGCTATCCTCCAGTTGTCTGGCACTATTCCTGTAGACAATGACGAGTTAAAGATCAATGCCAAAGGCTCCGCAATCTCCTCCCTGGCTTCCCAGAGGATCCTAGGATAAATCCCATCCAGCCCAGGGGACTTATCTATCTTCACCCTCTGTAGGATTTCTAATACCTCTTCCTTGTGAACCTCAATCCCACCTAGTCTAGTAGCCTGTATCTCAGTATTATCCTCGACAACATTGTCGTTTTCTAGAGTGAATACTGTTGAAAAGTATTCATTTAGTGCTTCCCCTATCTCCTCTGACTCCACACACAACTTATCACTACTATCCTTGATTGGCCCTAATCTTACTTTCGTCATTCTTTTATTCCTTAAATACCTATAGAAAGCCTTAGGGTTTACCCTGATCCTATCCGCCAACAACTTCTCATGTCTCCTCCTGGCTCTTCTGAGCTCTCTCTTAAGGTCTTTCCTGGCTACCTCGTGGCCCTCAAGTGCTCTAACTGAGTTTTCACTTCTCATCCTAACATAAACCTTCTTCTTCCTCTTGACCAGAGATTCCACCTCCTTCGTAAACCACGGCTCCCGCCTCTACAGCTTCCTCCCTGCCTGACAGGTACATACCTATCTAGGACACACAGGAGCTTTTCCTTGAATAAGCTCCATATTTCTAATGTGCCCATCCCCTGACTTTGCTACCTTTTTTAAACAATGGAGCAACATGAGCCACCCTCCAGTCTTCTGATACTTCACCAGTGGCTAAAGATGAAGTAAAAATTTCTGCAATATATCTGTGAATCTTAGGGAATGATCCATGGACACTAGCTGCATGCCATCCCTTGTCCACGGACATTAGCATTGACACGTGCCAATTCTTAATGACCATCATGGTTCGTCTCCAGTCAACTTGCAGATCCTCTTGAATCACAGGCCTACTTTGCAGTGTGCACTGAGGATGGATGGAAATGGGTTAGTGAAAGGGGTAATGAAGCTTTGGGGGAGGGGCAGTGTGAAAGCGATCATGTAGGTTTAGCGGGGAGACGGGTGGCAGAAGGTGGTTGGAAAATGTCTGGGTCAATGCCCAGGGTGTACAAAGTCAGTGTAACTTTGATGGGGGAAAGCACAGGCTCCATGTCCACTGACTGTGAGGATATTGAAGTGGCAAACTCATGGAGAACGGGTTTATTAATTCCAGCACCATGTAATTTAAAACAATTCTTTGTACATTTGCATTGCATGCATAATGAATGTGCTAATGTGTCAAATGCTGGCTAAAGTGGATTGCACCATATCACTGGTGCTGGCGAATCTAACAGTGTCATCTCTGATACAGAGGTTAGCAACACTAAAGAGGTGAATGTTGGGCAAAAGCATCTCATCTCTTGTGAATCTTTCGAGACCAGTGTGGGACAACAGAATCATTGCTGTCTCATAAATCATGTAAGTATGACAAAAGCCTCTAGTGAATGGAAAGGGGAATGGTTGAGGTGAGTCTGGGATGGAAAGGCGATTGAAATGCAGTAGTGTTTTGATGTAATGTCTTGATTACTCAGCCATTGTGGCATCTTCACCAAGTTGGTGCGTGTGCCCCGACCAGGGTTGAGTTTGAGCAGATGACAGGGCTGCTGAAGATTCACTTCTGTTGCTTGGAAAGCTCTGGGTGAGGGCCCTCATAGTGTAGAGCAGACAGACTGTGCAGCATCATCCTGATGTGCTGTGCTCTGCACAATTAGAGCTGACAACAAGGTGATGGGATAGATGCTGAGGAACTGGGGGATTGGGTGCAGTTCCCTGAGGAGGAGGATAGAGACATTGATCTAAAGAAAGTCCTTCTTGTAGTTGAGAGAGATCAGCTGCACTGGGCCCTATAAGGCAGGTAAGGCCTGATCGACACCCAGTTCCAATAAATGTGAGGTGGGAGCAGGACACCATGACTTACAGTCAAGGTCAAGATGCCAGCTTTTGGTTGGCATTGTGATTGCGAGAATTCAATTCCTTTTGCTGGCTGTCAATGAAAGCTCACGGTTTATCACAGGGCTTGTTTGAATGCCTGTCAGTACATGACAGTCTCCATCTGAACAGTGACAAGATATGGATGGTTACTCAGCATTCTAGTTACGTATCCATCTCTTCTTCTTTGCTGAAGGCAAAATACAGCTAGTTTGGGTATTCCAATAACCGCGATCCTTATTTTTAAGTCCGTTAATTGAACGTGATGTTTTTCATCTCCAATAAGTGAACATAATCATACAGGTATAAATGAAAACAGGAGATACAAGTTTCTTTGTACCTGACTGGTTTCAATTTCTTTTGATGAAAGTGCTAATTCAATTCAGACCTGTTCTTATTTGTTGACGATTTCATGATAGTTGATCAACCAGTGTTCAGGTGACTACTGAAGCCATTTGTTAGTCAATGTCTTTTCTTTTTTGAAATCATTTCACTCCATGAAAGTTCCATGTATTAAAATCAGATGATGGAAATAAAGAATTGATAGATTATATTTTGTCACTAATGACATCCTCTCTATGTTATCACCATCAACACAAAAATCCACCATCTGATAGACTGAACGGCCTTTTACAGTGTTACAAATATGCAATACAATGTCATAAATGTATTTCAAGGAATTGGAATTTCAAAGAATTTCAAGGAATTTCACACCTGCCAAAGAAGTGTATAGTAAGACATCTGGGTGTAGTGATGGCTTATAAAAAGACTTTTGTAAGGACAGAAAAAATGAACTAGGAAGTTCTAAAGAGTTCAAGAAAATGGGCCCTACTTAGAACATTGATAGATATTCTGTGTAAATATGTCTGCCATCAGAAAATCAGAAGCACAGAAATACATATCACTTTATGGGCCTAATGGGATTAATAACCTTTCTCAAATCATGCTTTTTTATGGTTACACTCTCCAACTTTGGTGTCACTGTAAAACAGTTTGGTTTACTGAAATGTCACGGAGATAGTATTAATCAGAGTTGAGGCTTGACTTCAGCAAGAAGCAGTGTGAAACCAGCAAACTGTGGAGGCAATCCCATGATCTGAACTTTAACACCACGTGAAATTTGAGGGGAGGTTATACTAGGTTTAATGATTTCTACATCTCCTGGATACCTTTCTGAATCTACCTGAAGTTAATTTATATGGATGGACAGTGTAGGTGCTGCCACCTTCTGGGAGATGGGCTCTGCACATGTATTTAACGACATAATGGGCCTCTATCCTTTTGGACAACTGGAATTGCAGGCTTTGGGAAGCAAGGCAGTGTTCAAACCATTAAATGCTATATAGAGATAGTGCAAGATTGGAGCAAGCATCTCTTGAAACTAAGATAACGGTAGTAATAATGTATACTAATATATGCACTTTTTAACAAAGGTGTCCTCTGAGGTGGTTGGAGATAACCTGTGATGCGTGAGAACGTTTTAAAATAAATGTTTTGCAGCCAAGATACCTATACTCTGCAAAAAGTCATACATGTAACACTGACATTTGTCCAGTGCCTTTGGAATATAGAAGAATATTTTACATAGTTTTGCTTTATCAGAGTAGAAAATGCAAAATTGGACAATGTATATATTGGTGAAACTTATATTCCACATTTTTCAGGAAGCAAAGGACCTCAAAACAACACCTTCATTGCAAGAGGCAGAATCTTACTCTTTTTAGCCCATCCCCAGAGGGATTTCTTGTTGGATCTTACCAAATACCCCTTTAGCTTCTCACCTCAGCCCTCTGGCGACGATCACAATCGATCCTGTGCCCAACTTACCATGTGTGTTCTCCAAGCAATTCATCACTCAGTGGTTATCTGCTGAAGAACAATCTTCTCTTACACCTGCATCATCTTGAAGAGGTTGCTGTGCACTCAGATGAACACCAGCATTCCAGAGATGTCTAGCTTATTCGAGGCTGTTTCCTGAGGATGTCTAAGAGGAAAGTGGTCGTAAAATATAGGAGCAGAAATAGACCATTTGATCCACTGAGACTGTTCCATCATGATACGTTTCTCAACCCCATTCTATTGCCTTTTTCCTGTAACCCTTAATCCCCTTATTATCTTTCTCTCTGTTAAATTCACTCAATGACTTGACCTCCACAACATTCTACAGTGAAGAGTTCCACAGATTCATCACTCTCTGGTTAAAGAAATTCTTTGCTATCTCATTTCTGAATGGCCGTCCCTTCACTCTGAGGCTGTGCCCTAGTCTGTCCCATCAGCGGAAACTATCCAGGCCTCTCAGTATTCTATAAGTTTCAGTGACATCACCCCTCTTCCTTCCAGACTCCATCAGGTACAGACTCAGAATTCTCAACCGCTCCTTATGTGACAAGCTCTTCTGAAACCTCTTCAAAGTCAACACGTCCTTCAAGAGATGCAATGCCCAAAACTACTCACAATATTCCAAAGATGGCCTGACTGGAGACTTACACAGCCTCAGCAGTACCTCTCAGTTCTTGTATTCTAGCTCTCTTAAAATGAATATTAACATTGCATTTATCTTTCTGACTACCAACTGAACCTGCATATTGATCATAAAAGTATTGTGAACGAGGACTCCTCAGTCCCTTTGTGCTTCAGATTTCTGAAGTCCTTCCCTTTTTGGAAAATAGACTGCACCTCTATTCTTCCTATCAAAGTGCATAACTCTCCTAGTCTGTCCAAGTCCTTTTCCAGCCTCCCTGTTTCCTCAACATGACTTGTCCCTCCACCTGTCATAGAATCCCTATAGTGTGGAAACAGGCCCTTCATCCCAACAAGTCCACACCTTGGAGCATCCCACCATGACCCATCCCTCTATAACCCACCTAAGCTACACATTCCTGAACACAATGGGCAATTTAGCATGGCCAATCCACCTAGCCTGCACATCTTTGGAGTATGGAAGGAAACTGGAGAAAACCCACGCAGACACGGGGAGAATGTGCAAACTCCACACAGTCACGCAAGGATGGAATTGAACCCGGGTCCCTGGCACTGTGAGGCAGCAGTGCTAACCACTGAGCCACCGTGCTGCCCCTATCTTTTGTGTGTCATTTGCAGACTTAGCAACAATGCCCTCAGCTCCTTCGTTCCGATTGCCAGTGTGTTCAGTGAATGGTTGTGGTCCCAAAATTGACTCCTGCAGAACTCCACTAGTCACTGGCTGCCACTCTGAAAAATACCCCTTTATCCCCACTCTCTACCTTCTGCCAGTCAGCCAATCCTGTATCAATGCCAGTTCCTTGTCCCTAACACAATGTTCTCTTATTTAGCAACCTCCCCTGCAGCATCTTGTCAAAGGCTTTCTGGGAATCCAAATTGATCATGTCCATTATATCTCCTTTATCTAACTTGCTCATTACCTCCTCAAATAATTCTAAAAGGTTTGTCAGACATGACCTCCCTTGACAAAGCAGTGCTGACTCAGGTCCATTTTTATCGTGGACTTCCAAGTGCTCCACAATCTCATCCTTAATATTGGACTCTAAAACCTTACCAATGACCAAGGTCAGACTAATCGGCCTATAATATCCTGTCTTCTGCATCTGTCCATTCTTAAACAGCGGTGTTACATCAGTCATTTTCCAGTCCTTTATGACCCTGGCTTCAGTGATTTCTGAAAGGTCACACCAACACGTCCACAATTTCCTCAGCTATCTCCTTCAGAACTCTGGGGTGCAGTCCATTTGGTTCAGGTTATTTATTCACATTCAGACCTTTCAACTTCTCCAACATGTTCTCCTTAGTGATAGCCACTACACTCGCCTCTGTTCCCTGACTCTCTTGAAGTTCTGGTATGCTACTGGTGTCTTCCACTTTGAAGACTAATGCAAAGTACCTGCTCAGTTCCTCTGCCATTTCTCTGCTCCCCATTGCTGCTTGTCCAGCTCCATTTTCCAGTGATCCAATGTCCACTGTTACCTCTCTTTGACCTTTTATATAGTTAAAAAACTCTTGCAATCTTCTTTTTAATTACTAGCTAGCTTACCCTCATATTTCATCTTCTTCTCCCCCCCACAACGTTGCTTTCATTGTTAATCTCTGCTGGTTTTTTAAAGGCTCCCCAATCCTCTGGATTCCCACTAATCTTCATCATATTGTATGCTTTTTCTTTTGCTTTTATGCTGTCTCTGACTTCTCTTGTCAGCCATGCTTGCCTTATCATAGTCCAACTTCTTGGGATGAATTTCAGCCATACCTCCTGAATAACCCCAGAAACTTTATTCCCGTTCTACTCTCTTCCCTGCTAGACTCTCCTTCCATTCAACTTTGGCCAGCTCCTCCCTCATGTCATTGTAGTTACCTTTATTCAATTGTAATACCCCTACATCTAATTCTAGCTTCTCCCTCTAAAACTACAGGGTGAATTCTGTCATATTATAGTCACTACCTCCTAGGGGTTCCTTTACCTCATGCTCCCAAATCAAGTCTGCCTTATTACATATCACCAAATCCAGAATTACCCGTTCCCTGGTGGACTCTACCACAATCTGCTCCAAGAAACCATGTCGTAGATTTTCCATGGAATTTAGATTTTCTTGGGATCCGCTACCAACCTGATTTTCCCAGCCCACCTGCACATTAAAGTCTTCTGTGATTATTGTGATGGTGCCTTTCTAACTTGCACTTTCTTTCTCCTGATTTATTTTCTGCCAGACATCCAAACTACTGCCATGACACCTGTCCACAACTCCTATCAGGGTCTTTTCTCCTATTAGGTTCCTCAACTCAACCCATACAGATTCTATACCTTCCGACTACAAATTACTTCTTGCTATTGACTTAATTTCATTTCTTAAGAACAAGGCAATCTTACTTCCTCCTCCAACCTGCCTGTCCTTTCAAAAGGGCGCATATTCTTGGATAATTAGTTCCCAGCCCCGATCCCCTTGCAGCCACCTCTCTGTGATACCCAGAACATTGTACCTGCCAATTTTGATTTGTGCAGCAAGCTTATTTACTTTGTTTAGTATACTGCATGCATTTAAGTAAATCATCCTCAGTCCTGCATTGATTTCCCCCCTTCTCATAATTGTCTCCTTATTTGCTGTGTCTGATATTAGATTCCTAACCCTTTCCATCCCCTTTTTTCTGCTACTTTACATTCATGTATTAATATGTACAAATTATGGCTGTTACTTGCCCTTTCTGGTGTAATAAATGTGACATTTGCACAGAAATACTAGAAATAAATTTATAACTATGTATTTATGTTTATTTAATATATTTAAAATCACTAACAAATAAAATCTGACTTGCATTGTATAACACATGGCTCTAGCAGTTTGTAACAGGAATTTTACTGCTAATACAAGTTATTTAACAACAATTGGCAATGCACTAAAGGTTTCTAAGGTGAATACAAATATATAGAACTAACAAGTGTATCTTGCAGATGGATCAACTAATTGCATTTGTCATGAATAACATTGGATCAGTGAGTTGGATACATTTATTAAATGAAAGACTGTAGCATTTTTGTCAAATTAAATCATTGTGCCCTAGAATTTCCTTGGAATGAGTTATGGTCTCTTATCCTTCCTAACATAAATAGCACCCAGCCATGGCCTGCAGAGGGAGATACTTGCAAGTTTCCTGGGTTTGATCATTTGTATCAACACTGGCATTGTAATTGGTGTAAAGTCTGTGTAAAATGGGTGTAAGAGTTTGAATTGAGTGGAAATCTCTCTGCTAAAAGTTCAACCAGTAAGCTTCAGCTGAGGGACAGGGCAAATGTCACACTTTTCACTTCACTCATCAATAACATTACTGCGCATTCTTACAACATTTTTATTATATGTGTACAGAAATATGACTAGGTAGATGTCATTTAGACCCAGAAGACAGCAGCATGCAGCACCAAGGCAAAGGAGAAATACACAGATCATCACTGTTTTTGACTCACATTCCGCCCCCAAGTAACACAAAGACAGGAGGCACAAACCCCTGGATGTGGGGGCCACCAAGCAACCTAGAAGTATAGCATATGTCCCCCTCCATCTCCACAGCTGCAGTGCAGTGGTGCCTTGCAAGGTAACCCCTGGGCCCCCTGTTGCATGCTCATGCTATGTTGGGCAAAGCTGTTGTAGTATGGAATTGTATGACAGACCATTCTTCAGTTTCTGAAAGCAACACTTTCATGCTAAGCCTTCACACTGCATTCTAGCTAAGTTGGCAACTTAGCTGTTTTGCATTTTGGCTACAAAACACACCTAACAGTAAATACTTCAATGCACAAATGTTAGCAAACTATCTTAAATCCACACATTTCACATTTTAGTTCCCCTACACAATTTAATGCATCCTCCTCAATTTCTCATTTTTCATGAGTTAATTCTAATTCCAGGAGGTCCAGATCTGAGATTTTCAATACCTTTTTAAAAGAATGTTAATTTTGGCCCAGACTGATTCTTCAGAATTGATAGAGTCCTAGTCATAGAGACATGCAGCATAGAAACAGGCCCTTCAGCCCACCATGTCTATGCTGAACATCATACTACTAATCCCATTTACCTACACTTAGCCCATAACCTACTTTGCCGTGGTATTTTAAGTGCTCACCCAGATGCTTTTTAAATATTGCAAGAGTATCAGCCTCTACAACCCTCTCAGGTAGTGCATTCCATACTGAGAAAACTTCTCCTCCAAACCTTCTACTCCTCACCTTAAACTTGTGCCCTCTGGTCTTAGACTCATCTGCAATGGGGAAGAGATTTTTACGATTGACTTTGTCTATGTCTCTCTAATTTTGTACACCTCAATCAGAGCCGTCTCAGCTTCTTCTGCTCCAAGGAAAATACCCCCAGCCTATCCAGCTTCTCCTCGTGACTGAGACTTTCCATCCCAGGCAA
The DNA here is from genome assembly GCF_030684315.1 of Stegostoma tigrinum. Taxonomy (NCBI): domain Eukaryota; kingdom Metazoa; phylum Chordata; class Chondrichthyes; order Orectolobiformes; family Stegostomatidae; genus Stegostoma; species Stegostoma tigrinum. Next base: position 46,695,879 of record NC_081363.1, read on the forward strand.
CATCCTGCTGAATCTCCGCTGCACCCTCTCCAGTCCTCCTGACAGTGTGTCAACCAGAACTGCGGAGGGTATACTATACGTGGCCTAACCAATGTTTTATAAAATTGTAACAAGTCTTTCATGCTTCTATATTTTACATTCTGGCTAATGACGTCAAGCACCCAATAATTCTTCTTCACCACCTTGTTCATCTGTGTTGATGCCTTCAGGGAAATATAGGCTGGTACACCAAGCTCCCTTTGTTCCTCAGTGCTCTCGGGGGACCTACCATCCAATCTGTATGCTCTTACCTTATTAGATCTCCAAAAACATATCTTCTAAACCTTTCAGGATTAAATTCCATCCATCATTGCGCTGCCCAATTTACCAGCTGATCAATACCAGACTGTAGCCTGAGGCCATCCTCCTCACTATCAACAATGCCACTGCTTTGCATGTCAGTCTGCAAACATACTAATTATACCTTCTACATTCACGTCCAAGTCATTAATGTACATAACAAAAATCAAGAATACTGATTGTATCAGAGATAATGGGAACTGCAGATGCTGGAGAATCCGAGATAACAAAGTGTGGAGCTGGATGAACACAGCAGGCCAAGCAGCATCAGAGGAGCATGCTGCTTGGCCTGCTGTGTTCATCCAGCTCCACACTTTGTTATCAAGAATACGGATCCCTTGTTTAACTCTTTACACCCATGAAGAGAAAGGGCATTGAGCTTTTGAAACCCACTCAGCTAATATTGTGGGAGATGGCGAATTCAGCAGCAACATGCTAGAGCAGATTCATAACTGAATACCTACACTGTTGCCCTAGAATTCCTGTGAAGCACCTGCATATAGCATCCCCACATCCACTTCTCTGAATTCTTCATGCATAAGGAAAACTCATTCAATTTTGTATCCATTCTATTTCTTTAGTCCCATTGTAGCTGTGGGAACTGGAAAAGAATATAAACAATGATGAAGGGGGAGGATCAAGACGAAAAAGTTCTGGGGATGTTTTCGCCTGTCCTTCTACAGCTTGAAGCTACTCTGCATCTTAACGATGTTTAGCGCCTTGGCTAAACTCTGTTATTATTTCATGAATCTTCTGTGGAATACGAGATAAATATCACAGATATATTCTAGCATTTTGAACATTGCTTTGGCCACGTATACTTCTGTACTTCATTACATCATGCTTGCTGCTGGACTAGGAGGATTACGGAGAGACAACCTGGTTGGAATACATATGTTCAAGAAGCTAGTCAACACTCCCTCCAAAGAACTGCAGTATGCTTGACTGCTTAAGAATTATCTGTCTTGAGTTTCCAATGATTGTCCTTAATGAGGCCTGAGCTATTTTTATGCCCATCACTTGAATTTTCAAGGGCTAATTTTTAGAGTAGTAACAATCTTTGGAACAACACTAAACACAGATAAATGCGCAGTTAATCCCTTTTATCGATGGCATATATCTACCTCTTCATTAAATTTAACAAGCAGGTGGAAATAATGCATAAAGTGATCATCCTGTTGGGTAAACATAGAGATATTGATAAAGATAAAGGCCTGCTCCAGCTTTATCTGCCTTGACAAGTTGAAAGCAGCAAAGGATTACATCGTACTGAGTAATGTCATCAAGGAAAGAAAAGGAATCACTTTTAGACCAACACTGTAAAAAAATTTGTCTAAATATGGTGTGATCAAAATTTGGCTCAAGGTAAACTTTTCAGGTTTTCCCTTGTTTTAAGCTTAATTTGTAGCAAGTCTAACAGTTGATGTAATGTAGTCAGTGAAGCTGTGAGTATTATAAACTCTAATGTGATTATTTCCACTAAAATGTGTGGTTGAGATTGATAGTTAGAGTTATTATTCAAACATGTTCTTGTATTTAAATATTTATGACTACATTGAGCTTTGTTTTCATATATGTCTTTACTTCACCAGCTGACCCCCACGTTATGAAATTGATGCAATAAATTAGACACTGGGGCTTTAAATGATGTTATATGCAGACCCTCTTGATTCAAGTGAAAGCTTGGACTGTAAAAGATAAATGCCAGACATCAAACCCAGATTTTGTTTTTGATTCTGTGACAATATATCACTAGTGCAGACTTGCCAGTTTTTTTTTTCTCTTAACAGGTCCTCGGGAAGAGATTAGAACAGTGGAACACATTAGTTCTTGACAAGATGATTGAAACAGCACTTTCTCGTCCAAAGAAGCATATTTTATCATTTCCAGTTTGTACCTAACTTGTTTTTTTCTTTGAAACGTACAGTTTGAATTGTATTTTTTATAATACTGACAGTTAACATCAGGAACTTGATTTAGGAGGCATCATATCCTGTTTTTGTTGATTTACAATATTCAAGTATTGACTGTGTTTAGAAATGGAAGCAGTAAATTTAAGCCTTTGGAGTGGAGCTACAGAAATCACAGTGTATGCTATAATGCCTTAAGTCATTGATTGGGTCACCCCATTACTGCACACACAAGAATAATCTGCCACCATAGGGGCTATAGTCTATCATATTAAGTCAAAGGTCCTCATGTCACATTTGTTTTATCATGAACTCAGACTAATTCATTTTGAAACATACAGAATGCTTTCATTCAACTTTTGTGAATGATTGAGAGGGTAATAATTTCAAATTATTAAGTGATCAAGCAATAGCTTCTGCTTTGAGATATCAGTAACCAGAAGCATATGAATCCTACCCCAAATTCCTCTTCAATCCTCCTGAAACACACTTTTTGATATGTTTGTATCAGACATGCCTACTGTTCCTTTTTTGTTGAGTAACCAATTTTCAGGTGTACATTAAATCAATGAGTGGCAGTAGTTGCTTGACTATGGACAGTGTAACAACAAAGGCCAATTTTATTTTCAACATGCATTTTCCAGTAAAGGCAATTGGAAAGCGGATAGTCAGTGGAAAGCTGGCTGATATTTACAAGAGGAAAGGTGCAGACAAATATAGCTTCAGGGTGAGATTAGCCAAATCAGATTTGTTGTGTTGGAACTCAGAGTTAACATTTGACAATATCTTTAAGCGACATGCTCATGATATCATCACTGCATCATAGCATGTGACTGGAGGTTTAAAGATCTCATACTCTACCCTACCCTTAAAATGCTTGAGGCATGACATGCTACAGAGAACATGCTGCTGTATCATTATTTAACATTAGTATGTAATAGTTAACCTGTTGGATTCTTCAATACCATGATATCCAACCCAGTTACTGATGTAATGAGGGATATCCTGCAGGAGGCAAAATCACATTAACACTAAGAACTACAAATGGGACATTCTTGTCAATTTGACATGGCACTACAACAAATCCTTACGATTGGCAAGAGATAAGGGCACAGACCACCTACAGATAATACAAAAAATGTAGATACCAACATAACGGAAATCCTTTATCTATGTGATCTGCCAGAAATGTTATTTAAATAAAACAAATTTGTCTGGGACTGACCTCACAAATTTATGGCTCCATGGCTAGTGAATTGAGGAGTGAGTGTACACAGGGGAATGCTTAATTCAGTGGAGAGTTAGGTTAACAATTAGTTGTCAATTTAATATTTCTTCTTAATGCTATTGTACACATTACAGTTGCTGATAGCAGGAGTTCCATCTTTGATGACATTCACATAATGTAAGTTAAGAAGAGAAATGCTGAAGTCCAAAATCATGACAAAATGCCTTTAGAACAAGAAACTGAATGTAAAATGGTATGTGAGTGTCAGGAACCTGTGGAAATCCTGATGTTTAACCCTTTATGGGGCTTGCCTGTGAAATTTAGATTTCTAATGGATAATTCCCTGCTTTCTGGAATTCCTTTAGCCAGGGGCTGGTTAATCTGTGGAATGTATTTCTGCAGAAGGCAGCCATTGAGGGTATTTACCATAAAGATAGATAGGTTCTTGATTAGTAAGGGTGTCAGGGGATATGGGGTGAAGGCAGGAGAATGGGGTTGAGAAACATATCAGACATGATCAAATGTTGGAACAGACTTGATGGGCTGAATGGCCTAATCGTATGGTCTAATGGTCTTACGAGTGAATAATCCTCTCAACCTGACTCCCACCCTTCACCCAACCAGCGGCACCCTTGTGCCAACTAAGCCTCCAGCCAGACCTAACTATCCTGGGGACATGGCATTTTCCCAATCATCCAAATATCATTCTTGATCCAATTAATTTGACAACATACCCAGGATCTGATTATCTCATCCCAATCTACCTCTCAGCCAGATCTAACTATCTCCTCAGCATCTGACAAACCCCCAATTGACTATTCATCCTGACTTTATGTTCCTCCCTGACCATGCAACTAAATCCCTGCAGAAAAGTCACCCACCGATCCATGCCATCTAACTCACCCACCTACCTCAGCTACCAACATACTTCATCCATATACCCACCTAGCTCCCACCCAGTCATCCACAAAACCACTTTACTTACCTACCTATACATCCACTACCATCTATCCATGCATCCACGAAACCGCCTCACATACCTCCACACTCATCCATACCCACCTAATCCTCATCCATTTGCTCACCAAATCACGTCACCCAGCCAGTCATCATTTCATTGACAATTACAGACAGGACCTTTACATCTACCTGAATACTGCAGCTAGTGTTGGAAAAGGGGCCTGTCCTCTTTCCCCTTACGTTATTGTGCCCTGCCAAAATTGCCCTGGAGATGATGCATTCCACAATTCAATGAGAGCTGGGACCAGAAGGGTCTTGAAAAAATGCACAGTAGCATCAGAATCTTCATGGGTGTGCATTGCCATTGATGACAAGATTCTTGCCCATGTGATGGGGGCTCTTTTCCTGAAACGTGTTAAGGCAGCAACGCTGCCATTGACAAGCAGAAATGTTGTGGATCATAAATTAAAACTGGCATACTTTCCTGTTGCCTTTGGTACGAGTTGGTAAGTAATAGTTAAAGAGAAGCCTTTGGATAGATATTGCATATACAGACTGTCAGATATTTGACAATTTATTTCAGTAGATTGGAGAATGATTTTCCAAAGTGCATCAAAAATTCAGATATAGAGAGTGTCAGGGAAGGCTGTTAATTTGATGGAAACCACAGAGTAACCAGAAGCTGCCTCCGTTGGGTGCAGAGATTAACTCAGGCGCTTTTTGATACATACATATTACCCCCTCTGGAAAGATAACGAAACACTTAGAATATTTAAATGAGGCCACTGGAATTGGCTTTTTTTATTGGTATTTAAATTGAACATCACATGCATCAGGTTTTTGAGATTCCTGAGTGTCACGAATTAAAGGAAGGTGAGAAGATTGTGATTGGAATGCCTGACATTACAACATATTTCCCCTGCGACTCTTTAATGATAGCCTCCCATTTTACAGCATCTATGCTGTTACAGTCAGACCCCAGGCAAGCTTCCGCAAATTATCCAGCCCCAAGTGAGGAAGAATGAACTGAGCCCTTCTCTTAATCCACCCATCCTCCTCAATTGGTCCCATCAAGGTCTATTTACAAAGATTCCAATCCCTTTCCCCCTGATTAAATTAACTTATGATTCAAAAGGAGCCAGTTTAACTAAACTTTCCTGACTCATCAAAAGAGCGAGTGTATTAATTACTAAATGCGAAAAGAAATAAAAATAGAACACGCGTATATACAGTTTGGATATGAAGAATGAGTCTAATAAAAGGTAGAAGTTAAAAGATACACAAATCAGTCTTTATGGGTTGCTCAAGAGAATAGACAGTCGAATGTTGCTAGTTGAACTCTCAGTTTCAAGATTCTAGGCTTTGCAATTTAGTTGAAATCCTTTTTATTGTTTCATTTTGACTGGCATGCTGGTTAGCTTTTTTCTGGCACTCGGTGCTACAGAGTCCTTTCTCTGCAAAGGAGGGATGACTAGTGGATGGTTCTTCAGCTGTGCTCAAACTCAGACTAGTACACACAAGTACCTTAGCTCACTAGAAAACCTTTCAAGTGGTTGATCTGGCCTTTAACCTTGTTCTTGTGTACTTTTGAAAGTGGGAGATAGAATACATGTCTCTTGCTAGAGTGTTGATGCTGCCAAGAGATTACAGTTCAGTCTGCAGTGCATTTCCTTCATTTTATGTCCATCCCTTTGAAGCCTCCTGGGCACTTTATCAGGTGTGACATGCCAGAGTCTCTCTTCCCAGCCAGCCTCTGACCGTGCATCTGCAGTCCTTTGTTTCTCTCTCGCAGTCCTTCAATTTACAAAAGACTTGGGAATAAAACTTCACTGCATCTGTAAGTAATCTCAGGTTATGATCTGTTATCATGGCAAGGTTTAAACCCAGTTGAGGTGGCAACCCTTTCTGCTCCACTTGGTTTAGTATAACATTGGGGTGGCACCTTTAACCGTGAAACCGTTACAGCATTTTCAAGTGACTGGATTGTAACAATAATTTACCCTATAATTTGACAAATCAAACATCATTTGAGATCTAATTAGATTAGATTAGATTCCCTACAGTGTGGAAACAGGCCATTCAGCCCAACAAGTTCATACCGCCCCTTGAAGCATCCCACCCAGACCCATTCCCCTATAATCCACACACCCATGACCACTATGGGCAATTTAGCATGGCCGATCCACCTAGCCTGCACATCTTTGGACTGTGGGAGGAAACCTGAGCACCCGGAGGAAACCCACGCGGAAACGGGGAGAATGTGCAAACTCCACACAGTTACCCGAGGCTGGAATTGAACCTGGGTCCCTGGCGCTGTGAGGCTGCAGTGCTAACCACTGGGCCACTGTGCCGCCTCTAATTAGATTGTTTCAAATTTGAATTATTTTGGGGTCTGAGTTTTTTCATTAGGTAGTCAAACAAATAACATAAATAAGACACATTTGTTTCATTGGTGGCTAAAGCAAAGTTTATGCCTTTTTATTGAATTAAAATCCTCCCCAGTGTCCATCTTAGTAGATCTTCACCTATCCTTCTCATCTCCTGTGTGGAACATCCCAGTTTCACTAATCTCTTTTCATATCTAATACCTATCATTCCTGGCATCATCTGAATGATCTTCTACAAGCTCTTTATACCTTTCTAAATTAGGGTACTCAAAACCAGACACAATCATCGAATAGCGGCCAACTGCTCATACTTTATCGTTACCTTTATCCTTCCTTTATTTTATGCTACTTTTTATAACGTCTAAGATTTTATTAGTTGTGATGGTGGTGAGCCTCAGCAGTAAAATTTCGAGTGCAATACTAACTTCACACAGAATGAAGACCAAATATGAGATGTAAGAGATATTGGAAGAGCCGAGTTCACCCTTATCCTTATGGATTATGCCCTTTACAGCTGATTAAGGAATGGTTCTAAAACAGCAGTGGAGAAGATTTATAGCCCAAACTGTCCTCTAGCCCTAAAATGGTATTGACCTACATAGTCATAAGATGATAAATGTGGCTAGGGTGAGGTTAAAAAGTTAATGAATGTAAGTTTGAAATCAGATATTTTTTCAGTTCCAAAATATGGTGGGAATCATCTGAAATCTTTCACCTCATGGGAAACAGATGCGTGCTGCAAAACAAAAACTGCACATTTCAAATAAGCAGTTTGTGAGGTTTTGTTAAATGGTAATTACTTGTCTGATAGACATTTCAGGCATAAGTCCAAGTGATGCTATTTTAAACAAATATTTATAATAACTAGATTTCCCATAACCAGAAGTTGTTCAAAAGTTGTGTAAATGATAGAATGGCATTTGCAATTTATACCTCACATGGTTTCATTTTTGACATTTGGGGTTGAATGCCCTGTATATAGTGTTGCATGGTTTTAGTAAAATATGCACTTCTGCAAGAGAGAACCTTGAACTTACTGCAGTGATATTTTGTGCCAGACAGTGTGTTGTAAAAACTTTCTGTATATTTTCTGGAACAAAGTGCAAATGTCCTACAGGTCAGATGACTAAAGCAAGCGAATAATAACTTTTCCCCTTAAAAACACTCCTGTTATTTCTGTCTTATATCTAGATGGTGAACACATTTAACTTGTTCACTGCACATTGCTGTTGGGACCTCACTATCTACACCTGCTTCCAATCTATACAATGATTGCTGGGAATCAGAGAATGCAGAATTAAAAATTAGGTTTTAGTAATGCACACATTAAAATAAATTACATATGATTTAAAGTATAAAAATACACTGCTGTGAAGTCACAAGAATTACAGGCAGCAACCTAAGATGTAGACACTCTCAAAAAATATAAGTGAAAACATGGGCTTGTAACTTAACAATCTTACTATATGTAAAAGAATGCGTTTGTTTGGATATGAACACACTGAAAAACAGAAACCTGTGATTAACAGATGCAGTCTTATACAATATTTCCTAGAAAAATAACTAGTTTATTCCAAGCTATACAGCTGGGGGCAAGATCCCTGTCTTCATGTGACAATGTCTGCCTTCAAAAGGATCAGAATGCTCAAAATGTTCATAAATATAAACAGTAATTTAGTGCAGCAGAGAATAATGGAGAGTTTGAGATGATGGCAGTACAGACAAAACATCCGTAGTAAATCAAACACGTACACTAACATCTCTCAAAGGAAAATGCCTGCTTTTGTAACGTATGAAGTAAACTTTCCCACGCTAATTGCTCTTTGGGCTGTATCGATGGCAAATATTTTTGAAACACGCTTTGTTTCACATTTAAATGTTTGGAAGGGTTATGCATTTTATTTGTCAAGATGAGTTTAAGTAGAATTTTACACATGTAAACAGAAAATGCCTTCACAAATGTACAAAACAACTGTGTCACCAACAGGTTTTAATGGTTCTGGTTATGTTGACAGACAGAAGAATCTGGGGCTCTTCTCCTCAAGGAAAAGAAAGCTAAGAGGAGATTTGCTAGAGGTGTTTAATGGCATGAAGGGTTTAGACAGACTGAGTTTAAAACAAAATGTGCTTCCAATATCTGTAGGGTCAATAATCAGAAGGCATGAATTAAGGGATTTGGCAAAAGGGCCAGGAGCTACATGAGGAACAACTTTTCTATGTAGCGAGTGGTTTGGAATGCACTGCCTGACAGGGTGGTGCTTACAGATGCAATAGCAGCCTTCAAAAGGAGGTTGGGTAAATTATAAGGAGAAAACAATTGCAGGGATATGGGGAACAAGTGGGAGAGTGAAACACGCTGGATTGCTGACTAAGAGTCCAACGTGCACTCATTAGGAAGGATAGCCTTCTTTTGTGCGCTATGTATGCTCTATTAAATAAAATTACATAGAATAGCAACAGAGCATCATGCTGTTCAGTTTTACACGCCTGCTTGTGGTCTCCTCCCATGTTATTACTACATCTTACCTTCTCAACCTTCATTCCATGCCTTTCCCCGCCTCTGTGTTTATTAAGATTGTTCTTAAAGGCAGTCGTGGTATTCATCTCAACAACTCCTTGCGGTACAGACATCAACATTCTCATCATTCTTGAGGTCGTAGTGCTTCTTCCATCTTCTTCAGCGGAGTGCCCTGGGCAACATTCACTCTAAGCTGTACAGCTGTGCACGCAGCCATTCCAAGGTTCTGTGTAAGGCCATTGGCGTTGGCATGCTAACTGGTCTATTATTTTCTTGTTCATAATGTTGCTGCTGTACATGGATCATGGAGGCCATGAAGCTAGGAAAATAAAACTGAGGGACTGTGATCCTAGGTTCAACAATATCTTCAGCAGGTTTTTTGATAATCTTCCTTCCATCATAAGATCAGAAGTGGGGATATTCACTTATGATTGTACAATATTCAGCACCGTTTACAACTCCTGAGATACTGAAGTGCTTATGTAGCAAGATGTGGACAAGATCCAGACCTGGATAATAAAGTGTGAAGCTGGATGAACACAGCAGGCCAAGCAGCATCTCAGGAGCACAAAAGCTGATGTTTCGGGCCTAGACCCTTCATCAGAAGATCCAGACCTGGGTTGATAAGTAGCAGATAACATTCATACTACACAGATGCCAGATAATGAACATCTCCAACAAGACAGAATCCAGTTGCCATCTTTAATATTCAATTGCATTGTGAATGTTGAATACCACACTAACAACATCATTGGGGATTACCATTAGCCAGAAACTGAACCGAACCAGTCAAATAAATGGTGCAACAGCAAGAGCAGGTCAGAATCGTGGATTTCCAAGGCAAACATTTGACATCCTAACTTGCCAAAACATCTTGATCAGTTACAAGGCATAAGTCAGGGATGCGATTAGCCACTTGCCTGGATAAATGCAGCTCAAACAGCACACAAAAGGCTCAATGCCATTTAGGACAAAACAGTTCACTAATTTGGCACCACATTCACAAATGTTCGCCAATGATGCAGAGTATGCAGCTACCAGTCAAAGATCCTTCAACAACACCTTAAAAACTCTTGACCTCTACCAGCAGCAGGATAAGGTTAGTTGATGCATTCTAACACTGCTACCTGCAAGTTCACCTCTAAGACATGTAATTGGAACCAAATGTCTGCCCCTTCACGGTAACCTGGACCAAATCCTGGATCCCAGCCTAGCAGGGAATATCCACACTCTATGAGCTTGCTATTACATTCTCAAGGCCAATTCAGGATGGGTAATAAATGCAGGCAATACTCTCCACGATGAACTAATAAATTTTGAAAATTTAGATTTTTTGGTGACAATCTTACATTGTGGTCCCCAGTTTAAAATTGCCACATAAATTAGAACATATTTTTGATGTATTTTCTTTTGAGTTAATTCAAATGGCACCAGGTCCCTTTGCGAACTTCATCTGTTTTTTAGAAGAAACTTCTTCACCTGTTTGGTGTTTCATTATAGCTCAGTGTGAGGAAGAACAACTTGCATTTATATGGTGCATTGGATGTCTGAAAGCACTTTACGGCAATTAAGTAAGTGCAATCACTGTTGTAATGTATAAAACCTCATAGTTAGTTTGCACACAGTAAACTCCCACAAACAGGAATGTACTAATGACCAGATAATCTGTTGTTATGTTATTAATTTGAGAGATTAGTTAATTGAGCACAAGAATAATTCTGCTGCTCTTCTTCATTTTTTATGTCAGTGTATTCAGGTTTTATGCTCTAATTCTTGAATTTTCCTTGAGAAATATTTTCCAGGTACCTTTTCCCTCAAATCAAAGCTCTTGTAATTCTACAGCTAAATTACAGTTATCCATTGTAGTATTACATTTCTTTCCATCATTTCCTTCTACAGTTATTTCTATTAAGGATCTGAAGATGGCAAAAGGGAAAGTTTCAATAAGTGCCTTTAAATCCGTGATCATCTTGTTACAGCTGCATGAGGAAGTGTACCTCAATGAGTGTCACGATAACTTCAGCTGAAATCATGTTACTTCAAAATAAAGAAGCCACTGTTTGCACAGCCAGCTCCTCTAAACTTCTCTTATCAAGCTCTGTGTTCCACCATTCTTGTCAGTCTGTCAAAAAAATGGATGTGGCAGGTCTAAAATCTTGTCAGGGGACTAGCAGTGACGTGACAGGTCAATCCCACCAGTCAGTTAGTATCTCAGTGGTCTAACATCCCGCAGAGTTTTACGTGTATAGTGTTCATCAGCAGCTGTGTTAGCACAGCTTTTCCTGCTGACAATCCAAGCGTAATAGAGTCATAGTGGCGGCCATACAGAAGGCACTTCAAACCCAAAAGAAAATTGATGAAGCGTGTAACACAGCATAACCTCACGATTAATCACACATTTAAAGGACTAGCATCTCCAGCTGCTTTGTGTAGTTACTGCTGGATATGACCAGCATGTCCCAAGAACAATCTTCCTAAATGCTAATATGAGCTAATTGGTCGTGAGCTGTCAACCCATGACACAATCTATTTTCTTTCTGCAATAAGGTTTTCTAATTTAAAGGTTTAGGAAAATCTGAGGACTGTCGTGTCAAAAATGCAGTTAACGCTATTTTACTCTAAACTTTTTAACTGACAATTTGCAGTTATTGACACATTCCATTTCTATCCCACAACTAACACAGAGGCAGAAAAAGGCTAAAATATCTGCAGCAGAAAACCAGAGCAGAAAATCTCAATCCTTGAATGTTCTTCTGAAACAACGATCTTGTGAAATTGGTAGAGGGCAGATGGTTGTTCAAAGGTATACTTGGTCAAAATTCAATCGTATAACACAAACCATCTTTGGAATAACACACTTCTACCACAATTCTCAACTAAAAGGAACTTCACCTCAGAATTTCCTGGAGAAAAAGAGTTTGTTTAAGATTAAAGCTGTTGCTAAAAATAGGCATAGGAACGATAGACGAACAAACACGGCTTGGGATAAACCAGCCACAGTGTATAATGTTATAGATGGAATTCCTTTGGCACTGCTTATGTAAAATTTTGTGTATAGTTAATTGCTAAATGTGCCTGTTTCTTTAATGCCATTGCCCAAACTATGGCTGCCTTTAAATTCTTGAGGTCAATTCAAAACAATTGTATGTGCTTTTAAGACTCCTGGTATACTATAACTTTTATATAGGCATATCCTTCCTGACAACTTTCCATTATAATATGCTTGTCCACATTTACAATTAAAATTAGCTATGTGAACGTGTCAAGGGCTACATTGGCTAATTTAATTAATAGATAGGTAATTGAGAGACTTGATGTATGTGTGCTCAAATCATTCCAAGGCAGTTTGAGACTTCGTGTTCCATTAATACAAACATAAAAGTGCCCGTGAAGGTACGTGAAAGTTATAAACATTTAACTGACACATTACGAGACAGAGAGGACCGCAGATGTTGCAAGTCAGTGTTGATAAAATGTGGAGCACAGCAGGCCAGGCAACATCTGAGGGGCAGGAAAGTGATTCATAAAGCCCTCAACTGCATTTCCCACACTTCTGCCCTCAAACTCCCTCACCCCAACAACAATATGGATAGAGTTCCCCCAGTCCTCAGATACCACCCCACCAATCACCAAACCAATGCATCATTCTCCACCATTTTCAATGTCTGCAATCAGAACCCACCTTTAAAAAGATGTTACCTGCCCCACCTGCTTTCCGTAGGGACTGCTCACTTCACAACTTCTTCGTCTGCTTCACACTCCCCACTAATCTTTCCTTCACACCAGGCACCATTCCCTGCAACTGCAGGAAGTGCTACACCTCCCCCCATACCCTCCCCCTCACCTCCGTCCAAGGCCCCAAACTGGCATTCCAAAACCTAGTCTATTGCATCTGCTGCTCCTGTTGTGGTCTTCTCTACATTGGAGAGACCAAGTGCAGACTCGGTGATCGATTCACAGAGCATCTGCGCTCTGTACGCTCCAGTCGACACCGTCTTCCAGTTGCCAGCCATTTTAACACCCCCTCCCACTCCCTTGGCAACATGTCCATCCAGGGTCTCATCCGCTGTCACAATGAGGCTACACATAATCTGGAGGAACAACATCTTATATTCTACCTTGTGAGCTTACAGCCCAATGGCCTCAACATAGAATTTACCAGTTTCAAAATCTCCCCACCCTAGCGTCATCCCATGTCCAGCCCTCCTATTCATCCCTGCTTCCTTGACCTGACACAGCCTGCCTATGTTCCATCTCACCTCTCTGTCCACACTTCCCATTGACTACTCTCTACAAGCTTCTAACTGATTCCACATATCACCATCTCACCTACCTTCCCCCAGCCCCACACCCCTCCCTCTATTTATTTCCCAGCTCCATACCCACTCTTCGGTCCTGATGAAGCGTCCCGACCTGAAATGTCTGCTTTCCTGCTCCCCTGATGCTGCTTGACCTGCTGTGGTCCTCCAACAGGTACACTGTCTCCGTTTAGGAAGGGGATCCTGTCCTCCTGATACATGATCTTTATCTGATTCCAGCCCCACACTAGGGTGGTTGACTCTATCAAATCTCTACAGATAGTTTATAACTTGCTCATTGCAACTAGGGGAGGGAAATGAAGACCATTTTTTTAGAAAAAAGCACTGTAATTAGACAGTGCCGCCAGAGGCAGTGCTCTAATTCCTTAGTTTTGTGTCACTGAAATCCTTAGACTGTACTGCAGGACAACTCCTATATGTTAACAACCTCCACTTCTCAAATAACTGCAAGCGAGTTTAAATATCATATAAAAATAAATACTTTGGAGCACTTTAAAATAGTGATTGAATGGTTTGCTCGGTATGGTCCCAATTATCACATGCCTTCAAATTCCTTTTCAGCTGGACTAGATCTTGACTCCCCATGAGCAATGCATGACACTTCGAATAATGGCTAGAAGAACAGCATGATTTTTATTTGTCATATTTTTCAGTTAGTTTTCAAAACATGTAGTAGGTACTAATGAAAATCTGTAAACCATTAATGTTGTAAAGTGGATCACCAGTATAACTCCATTAAATCAGAGTATTGGAATACTATTCCAAATTTTAAAAATTCTACACAATTCCTGGTTGGGGGTCATTCAAATACTGGCTATGTTGGGGGTCAGGTAATGCTATGTTGTTGCAAGTTAAAAAGGCAAGATTGTACTGCTGTCAACAAAACAATATTCAGTATTTTGCTCTATTTCTATTGATGAATATCAAGAATTAAAGTATATGCAATAGACAAATAATGCGTGAACATTATTTATTTTTGTTCTTGAGGATTGCTACAAAATACTAACATAGCAGGATCACAAAGTAGTTGAAAACAGCAGGATTCCACACGTTCTTTCTGTGTGTTTTGAAAAGCAATATTATCTTTATAATCCTTCTGCACGTTAATTTGGAAATAAGACATTGCCGTAAATATGCAAAAAGGCTGGTATACAATAAAATGTGCTATTAATTTATTAATATTGCATTTTTAAAGATTTGATAGTTGCATTTTTCACCTCAGTAGTAATGTTCCCCCACCCCCTCTAAAGGTTAATTTGTATGATCTTGCCTCAAAATAGCCCATTGTGTAGCACAGCTCAGTCTTTCATTGTGCTATGCCATCAAAATGACTGTATGATCTTCGTTGAAAAAAGACCACTCTTAAATTCAGCATTGTAGTTCCTAAAAAGAATGATGTTTTTAGCGATAAAGCAACATAAATTACTCTAGAATGCCAATGAATTAAGTTTGACGGAACTATTTATGCAGACCTTTACATTGAGAATAGGTCACAGGTCAAAAGGGCTGCAGCACATTAAATTAGTGGCATTTAATCACTTTCCTGCCATTGCACTTCTGCAGGTGCTCTGTGTGACAGGCTGTGTACACCTTTCTGTCATCAAACAGCTGACAAGGAAAAGTAGTGGGCAGCAATCAGACAGAGCTTTATGGGATAGTTCAGGCTGCCATGCTCATTCTGTTTGTTTATGTTTCAGTAGGAAACCATGTGACCAGTCAGTACATTGTTATTGTTAGAGGTTTAATGATGGGGTTTCAATTTTCAGGAGGACCAACATGGTTTGTTTAAACAGAGAAGGTCCTACTAAGGTCAGACCATGACAGCTCATTAAGGAATTGCATGTTTATTCCATATGAAAAGGAAATTCGAGGTTTCGGCTCAGCTTGGCCTTCTTAGTATAAAACCGTCGAGACAGAACAAGAAAACTATTGCTAGGAAAAGTTCAAAGATTTTTATCTTCAGTAATCTATCTTATAGACCAGCTATTATTGCGCAACCTGATCTAATGCAAAACCTCATTGATCAAATTTCAGGCGAGAATTTTAAAACCACAAACAAGATCTCCTCTCACACTGCTCAGGCTGCACATTGGCTTCAGGCTGTGACTTCTTTTGGTACGTTTAACTGATATTAACAGAAAACCCACTGACCTATCAGCTATTTGTTAGCATTGAAAACATAATCACATTGCAGATGATGGTGGACAGAGATCTGTGTATATATTGTACCATGAACGTGCAAATCTGTTTTGCGTAACAAGGTGTTGATGTGCAGTCAAAGATATTGAAGCAGCACTGGAATTATAACTGGGTACCTGGGCCTGCATTCCTTCCGTTACACCTTGGCACAAAATGTACAATGCAAAATGAGGGTTGGAAATTCAGTAATGCGTGAAGGCTAAATATCCCAAGCAATAGTGAAAAAGGTAGGTTGGTGACCAAGTTGCTGAAAGTAACTCTTCCTACCTTTTTGAAATCAGTCTTTGAATTTTCACGGCTATTGTACATATACTGCAGATATATAAGCTGCATCTGCAATTTCTGCATAAATATAGTTAGTAACAAGATCACGCCTTCTTTTTAACAAACAAACCATGATTCCAATTTTATTTTACTTTACTTTTCACAAGTAAAATGTTTTTTTCTTTAATTATCAGTCAAGCTAGAGTGCAAAGCTCACTATGTTGTTGCAGATGAAGAATACATATATACAAGAATGCTTGTGGTCTGGCAGGTTGGACACAATAGATAGTTCTGCTGTTTGTTGCATGGGAGCTGAAGCAGATGTTGGGGCTCTGGGTTGGCACAGGCCCCAGATGCTGGCAGGGAGTCAATGCACACAGGCTGCAGGGTTCAGAGGAGGAGTATCCAGGGACCATTTGTTCATAAACACAGCTGAGGGCCAACAACCTGCTCTATGCTTTCCTTGTGCTTCTCTGTCGGATTTTTTTTGCATGCAATCTCTCTAGCAGAGTAAAAGCAGGCACACACTACTCCTGAAGCCCACGCACTCTAGAAGTTATTAAACAGTTTTGCTTAACCCTGCTTGCCTGTCATTTGTTATTTCCATTTTCTGATGTCCACTGCTCGGGAATGTAAGAATGCTTGAAGCTGTACTGCTGGGTTATGGAATTAAGCTTTAATTGAATTAGAACATTGCGGAAATTATACAGAGTGTTTATAATAGAAATTTCTGGTTTACTCAATCCTTTCCATATAACAAACAATGAGGTTTGACGTGTTTTCTTTCAACAAGGCAGGAAATAGAGGATAAGTATGTTACTGGTACGAACATGTTACCGAATCCTTTCTCTTTTCCGAGTGACATCTGTGTTCTAATAAAAACATTCCACCATCAAAATACCAGGAAATTCTGGAAGTATCTGTGTTCTCTTCAGGCTATTCTACAATTAGCATTCTTGGCTTACAGAATAGGAAAATATGGAGAACATAATCCAAGTGTTTTTAAAATACCATTCATGATTACATCTTTAGGAGCAAAGCTCAGAAAGATTACCTAATTATGTTATTAACATGTAATGTTAAGAAATTATTTTATTTAATTGAAATTAAAATAAGGTAAATGTAAGCTATTGCATCTAAATGCTATATCTGTTTTAATATATGGTTGTCATAAATATACGTATGCATAAAAATGTGCATATACAAAATACCATATTGAGCATTCCAGCTTTCTTCTCATTTTAATGTATATAAAATAATTCAGCAAAACAGAATTCCACCAAAAATGAATACACCCCCTTTCTTTTCACGAAAATATAAAGCCCTCCCTGTATTTGAATTGCTAGTACACATTTGAATATAGAAACTCTCAAAGAATGGTGATTATGAGTTAATACCTATTAAATGCAATTATGTTTGTTTTAGATTATAGATTTTAATAGAACATTATTTAATAGAACATTGCATTGCTTAAATTTGAGGCATGCACTTTGCTTCCATGGCAATTGGCCTGGCCTCCCTTTCTGATTTCTACAAAATTCTCGAGGCATTTCAATCCCTTATTGTTGTAATCTGTGTCCTTCTATTAGCTCCTTTTCACTTGTCACAATAATCTCTAGAACTTGGATCATTCAGACTTGTGTTTCACACCTTGTCTATGCTGCGGCCAAGCAAACAGTAGCCAAACCAATTCTCTTTAAAGGAATTAAGATGTTTTACTCACCAGAATGTAGAGCCAGAAGGAGCAGGAGTACTCCTCCAGGCTCCACATTAACACCAAGGGTCCTAGCCAAACACCACACCCCATTTGGAACAATGTCTTTTACACTGGTGGTTGATGGAGCATGGATTGCTTTGCCAGAGGGAGTGGGCGAGGCTAAACCATTACATCTTCTTTAAATAAAATCATAAACATTTATAGCAGAGGAAAAGCTCTGGGAATGATGTGGAAATGTGATGACATATGGTCAGTGTAGTATGCTGGGAAGGAATGGGTGAGTTTGAATATATGGTTGTCAAGGATTTCCATCACAGTGTGTTTCCGTCAACTCATGTCTGGTTCTGTTCTCAACTAATTGATTGAAATTGATTGCTATAATTAGTCAACAGCCCCACTATTGCATCATGCAACTGCTAGACACATAGGAATTGTGAGCCGGATCGACAGTGCCATTGTTTCATTCAGAAATTAGTATAGCCTGACAGCTAGGTTTGAGATTTCTGCGGGAGAAAGCTGGCACAATGAGCCAAGTGGCTGTCACTGCAGCCAAGATCAATTGTTCTATAGCTCTATACATTAATGTGTTTCACACTAACACATTTTGGGAGGAATCAGAACAATTGTTGAACAAACTGGAAGAAAATATAGAAACCACGGCAAGGAAAGTGATACATTTAGAGATAGAAGCCATAAAATACCAAACTTATGAGATAATAACTTATTGACATCACTGAAGTACACGTGGTCTTTCAGTGTGACTCAAAATAAACTGTCCTTATATAAACATAAAATTCTAGGAATGTGGGAAAAATTGGCCCATCCTTAATTGACCAAAGGGCATCAAGAGTCAATCTTACAGTGTATGTGTAATCACGTGTAGATCAGGCTAATAATGGAGAAGGTGTTGAAGAAGTCAGATTCTACTCCCTAATGGACTTCAGTGAATTGAATTGATTTTATGACAAACATAGCGGCTATAGTGGCGATTAACTGAATTTCACAAGTTGCCATAGTGTAAATTGAATTTAAAGCTTTTGAGGTTTTCTAGAACATCATTCCCATTTGCACCGTTTAAAAATGTAGCCCTCTGGTGCTTATAAACAATAGCTCATTGAAGAAACTCTCCTATGAAATTTAAATATGCCCAATGCCTAATTATTTTAGAAAAAATCTTACAAATATTAACTGAAGGTAAAAGTGGGATTTGGAAATTTAGCAAGATGACGTCATGTAACAAGATCATAAAAATAAGTTTTTAAGTTACTCATTTCTGTTTGTGGAACCTTGCCCTCATTACTCAGTCGCTACATTTGCCTATATAACATGGCAGAATTTTACAATTAATTCATTGTGTGTGAAGCAGTGTGTGAAATCTTAAGTATAAGATAAGGTGATTTGCATGACTATTATTTACAGAATTATTTGAATAAAGTGGTTATGAACTGATGTAATACTTCTGATATGGACTCATATTTAAGGTTTGAAGATTTCTATTTGTTGATATTTGTAATATTTTATAGATTCTTAAAGAATTAGTTTCTTATTAACAGGGAAGTAAGTACTATTGAGACTGAAAGGGGTTTAATATGTTATCTTGTAGGACTTCACTTTTGGAGGAGGAATAGCTGATTTAATTTACAGACCTACAATCCAATCCCCAGACAGGGAGAGAGTCAAAGGTCAAAACACTAACTTTGTGCCCTGAAATATATGAAAGAATAATGATCCACATGTTTATACTGAGTTGATAAGATCTACTGAGTGTGTCTGGACTGCAGTATGTGGGAGCTTGTGCATAGTGAGACTATCCTGAGTGACCAGAGCCACTGTAAATATCTCCATCTCAAATCTCTCTGGCTCAGAGTCACTGGGCTTGAATGTGAATCGGAGGCACTGGGCTAAATCTTCTGCTAAGTGTCTTTTCATCAAGTTTCATGGAAGGCTTATCTCCACGAGGCCTGGTGAGGTTTCTTGTGCTACTGTCCCAGACTTGTCTCATTAACATTAGTACCACAGCCTAGTGGTGTCCCTCTTGTCTGACTTTAGCCCAATTCTCCCTGTTACCTGAGCCAGAAGCACTCGTCACTGCTGGAATGTCCCAAGGTATCCTGGAATCTCTGGTGCCAGTGCCACATGTGAGAGGTCATTGGGATAAGTGCTGGCTGTTCAGAGATTTCTTGCCCCAAACATGGAAATGGGGAAATTAATGTCCGGCTTTGTGTATAGGACCTGGAGGTTGTGGTGAATGGGGTGGTACAGAGGAGGGTGTCCTCTGCCCCATAACTTGCCAAAAAGGCTGGAACTTGAAATGCTGTCAGGTTAATCCAAGTTTGAAGCACAAGTCAGAGCTGTCCCCATAGTCTGGAAAAATTCCCAGCATTGTAGGAAAAAGGCCAATGACCTTCTCTGCTCAGCCAGGGTGAGTACCACCAGCTTCTCTCGGTTGACTTCAATTTCTGCTACTGCATCTCTCACTATAAGACCATAAGACATAGAAGCCAGTGTAGGCTGTTTGGCCCATCATTCTGCAATTTAATGCTATCAGACTGACACGATAATCCTCAACTCCTTTTTCTTACCGTTTCCCCCATTACCTTTGACTCTCTTTGTGATGACAAATATCCACTTCTGCCTGAATATACTGAATGGCCCAGTGTCCACAGCCCTCAGTGCTAAAGAATTCCACAGATTCACTACTCTTGGAGAGATGAAATGCCTCCTCATCTCTGCCTTAAATGGACGATTCCTTATTCTGAGATTTTGCCCCACTTGATTTTCTCTCGTAAGACATTCCCTTCATGCCAGTAATCAGCCTACAAATGCCAATATATCATTCATTAGATAAGATGCCCAGTACTGTAGACAGTATTTCAACATTGGTCTCACTAGTGCCTTGTGTAATTTTAATTTATATTGCACCAATACATCTCTCTTCGTTTGCTCTCAACCATGTCAAGATGCCCACACCACCAACTCTGCATGGCCTCGCACTGTTACTCAGTCTCTGAGGTCACTACCAGCACTGCCAGCTATGTCACGCACTTACATCTCACTCAGTCTCTCCATTTCTGTCATAAGTGGAGTAAAAGGCCCATTATCAGGCTGAATGAGCCACAATGGGTGATGGGGTGGTGGTATTTGTCTATGAGGTGAGGATCTTTGCCCTGGCAGGTAAAGACTGAGACTGCTCTCGAAGAGACTGAACCTCCATACTCTGACAACCAAGCAAGAAGCGTTATTCATTATTGTGCTATTAACCCATTTCCCCACTGTCAATGTACCATTGCCATGTCATAACTTCAACCCCTTGCTCGCCACACGTTCTCTCTTTTGCCTCCTGCAGGTACAAGCCATCCTCTATGCTCAACAGTGGGTGTCGCAAAACACCTTCTTCCTCAGCTCCGAGAAAAAGACATCAGGAATGTCTCAAAGGAAACAATGGGCGGTAATTTCTCCTACACCCTGCACCAGCTCAGGTACTGACAGCTCGGTGTGTGCGTCAAGTACAGTGAAATTACAATTAGTAACTTCGGTTAAAGGAAAAAAAGGGAAGTTAGAAGACTTGAATTGGAAGATAAAAGAGAGAAATGAGAAATGAAGGGAAGAGCAAACAGAAGAAATAGAAAAGGAGAAAGGAAAACAAAGAGAAATAGAAATGGAAGAGAATGAAAAGGGAAATGGAATATGAAAATCTTGTGCTCCCAAAGAAAGATAGAGATCAAACAACATGAATTGGCTACAGAAAAGCTTAGAGTGCAGAAGGAAAGAAGAGAAAGCTCAGACAATGATTTCTGATTCCAGTGAGATTTGATTTAATGAACAATCTATGTTCAGTGTTTATATTTACTGAGCATGGAGTCAAGAAATATTTCACCTCATTTGAAAGGGCAACTGGGCAGTCAAAGCAGACAAATGATGTTTAGGCCTTTGACAGGCAAAGCTATGACTGCGATACATTTTTGTCATCAGAAATATCTGCAGATTATGAAGCAGTCAAAAAGCATTCCACAATGTGTATCAGCTTGTCCCTGAAACTTATCATTTAAAATTTACAAGTACAAGAAAGAAACCTAAGCAAACATTTTTAGAACTTGTAAGAGGCCAAGAACTGCCAGGGATCAATGGTTTCAGTCACTGAAGTTAGAGAAAAAGATAGTGAATGTAAAGGTAATTTTGATTATGGAAGGATTCAGAGATAGCATGCGTGCAAACTGGAAGAAAAGAACTTTCTAAGGAGGGCATCAAGTATCACAGATCACAGAAGCAAGAGCTCCCGGCTGATTTCTGTAATATCTCACACAGTTACTGCAACTGTACAAGGTGCTGGTGAGACCACATCCGGAGTACCATGAGCAGTTTTGGTCCCCTTATTTAAGGAAAGATATCATTTCATTGGAGGCAGCTCAGAGAAAGTTCATGAGGATGATATGGAGGGCTTGTGCTATGAGCAAAGGCTATATAGGGGTGATATGGTGGCTCAGTGGTTAGCACTGCTGCCTCACAGCACCAGGGACCAAGGTTCGATTCCACCCTCAGGCAACTGTCTGTGTGGGGTTTGCACATTCCCACCCCCCCCCCCCCCCCCCCCCCCCACCCCGGGTCTGCATGTGTTTCCTCTGGGTGCTCTGACTTCCTCCCACAATCCAAAGACGGGTGGGTATAGGTGGATTGGCCATGTGAAATTGCACATAGTGTCCAGGGATATGCAGGATAGATGGATTAGCCACAGGAAATGAGAGTTACAGGGCTGGATGGGGGAATGCGTCTGGGTGGGATGCTCTTTGGAGGTTTGGTATGTACTCAATGGGCCAAATGGCCTGCTTTCACACTGTAGGGATTCTATGAGCCTATATCACCTCATTAATTGGTTGTGACTGCTGTCTGGAAGAATGAGAGGTGATCACATTGAAACATATAGAATTCTTAAGGAGGTTGAAGGGCAAATGCTGAAGAGATATTTCCTCTCATGGAAGATTCTGGGAATGGGGGCATCATCTCAGAATAAAAGGGTTCCAATTTAAAACTGAAATGAGGAGGCATTTCCTCTGTCAGAGGTTTGTGAGTCTTTGGAGCTCCTTGCCACAGAGAGCTGTGGGTGTAAAGTTCTTGTGTATATTTCAGCCTGAGATAGATAGATAGATCATTGACCAATAAAGGAATCAAGGATTACATGGAAAGGGCAGGAAAGTGACATAAGAATGTCAGATCAGCCAATATCCTATTGAATAGCAGAAGAGGCTTGGGGAGCCTGACAGCCTACACCTGCTCCTATTTCTTATGGTTCGATGGTCTTATATGTGAGGAAATGATCACATGAGAATCAACAAGGAAACTGGAGGAACAAAAACACACAGATTGAAGAATTATTAATTTTAGAGAACAAATGAAAGATTGTAACAGTAATAAAGGAGCTAGGCCAGAACAAAAGTAATGTAAAGAAAATAACATGCTTCCATTGTAATAAGACTGGACAGATCAAAGCTAATTGCTGCAAGTCACATATATAACCAATTGCATTAGTATGAATGTCTAAGTAATCTTGAGAAAATGAGGCATCAGGAAAGGAAATAGCTTTTAATTAACAACTGTATTACAAAGAGAAAACAATTCCTTTGAATTTACTAAAGAGGGAGAGATGCTTCAGGGCAGTTAGGAAAATTTTTCTTCGATTATTGATAAAGACAATCCGATCAATAGGTGATCTGAATATTTTATCTCAAAAAGAGAGGTATTTCCTTATGCTTCAAATCAAGGAATTAGACCAATAAAGATACTTAGAGACACTGGAACAAATCAGTCACTGATGCTGGCTGATGGTTTGATTTATCAGTGTTGATGAAAGAGATACAACAAACTTTGTTTTAACTAACTCCTTATCAACCGGCACTCTTGATGAACCAGTAAAAATTATATACCTCAAATACTGCAATCTACTGTGTTGTCCAAGTATTCATGCTGTGAATAAAATATAACAGTGATGTGAATACTCCATGCGTGCATTACTATTACCTTTTTACATTTATTTTCAGACGCATGTTGCTGTTTTCACATAGATTTTTTGAGAGATGTTGATCTCTTGAAACTTCACTTGGTCAGGGCTTACAGCGGTTAGGTGTACCTTATGACTATCTGGAATGTTTGATCAACTGGCATTCTCCTGGTCCGACAGGCGCTGGTGATTAAAATGTTTGCTTTACTATTAACTGAATGTATACATGGAGGTTACAAAACAGTCCCATTAAAGACGGTGGGGTAAAGTGAGGATGGAAATTGTAGTCGGAATACTGAAAATAATCCCGATTAGAGGAAATTCATTTTACCCTGGATAATGACTTGGCTGGTTCAAAAGTTTGGCCTCACTGGGGGAAGTGGAACAATCAGCAGAGATGAAAAGAACTAAGATACCGCTGGAGGAAGATGCTGGATTTTTCCTGACTCTGTTAGGATTAGATCTCAGGTCCATGCGAATAAATAGGAAGAAAAAGAGGCTACAGACATGTAAGAGGTAGTAAGAACTGCTGATGCTGGAATTAGATGTAACGCAATGTGGAGCTGAAGGGACACAGCAGGCCAGACAGCATCAGAAGAGCAGGAAAGCTGACGTTTCAGGCCGGGATCCTTCTTCAGAAAAGTTTGCAGCTTGAACTTAGCCAAAAAATGAAGAAGGGTTCTGACCTGAAACTTCAACTTTCTTGCTCCTCTGACGCTGCCTAGCCTGCTGTGTTTTTCCAGCTCCACATTGTGTTATATTTATACAAAAACATAAAGTGGTTTGGCAATTCAGATGTTGGATACAGTTTTTGAAAATTCAAATAAAAGTTGAAGATAAGGAGAACGAGCTTATGGATAACTAAGAGAAAATTGTATTTGCACGAGAGGAAGAAATGGGGAGTGAAACAAAAATTTCAGAACAAATGGAGAGTGAATCAGAAATTGAAAATTCAAAAGTTGAGACCCCAGCAAACAGGATGTATAATGAGGAAGTGCTTAAAATTTCGATACCATGATATTTGGTTTTCCAGAAAACTATTGTAGTGACTTAGAAAAGCTATTACAGACTCAAATTAACTTATGTGAATAAGCCAGGAATAACATCTTTGACTGCTCATGGCGCAGGGACATGTTAACTATTAAAGCAACAGCCTAAGACTCACTGCAGAAAAATTGGCTCAAGTGAGGGAAGACATTAAGCTCTTGATGGACAATTACTGTATTGAACTGAGTAACAGTTGCTGGAACTCGCCTATCGCTGAAAATCGATGGGTTGTAAAGATTCTGCATTGATCAGCACCGTATAAATGCAGTAGTTAAAAAAATAAAAGTAAAAAAAATATATTTTTCGTGTTTTGATTAGGATTGCATTGAAAGAAGTGGACGCACATGATTCATCACCAATTTCAGGGGAGCATCACCACCACCCTGGTATCGAAGCACTAGCACTAGCACTGCACCCTGCATGAGCAGACTTGTTTAGGAAGGACCAGGCTGTCCCAGGGATGCTCCTTTGCTCTCTCAATGCACATTCCCCTGGTGTCTGCTGAAGACCCCTCAGAATGCCTGCCTCACCCTGCCCTGGCTTGCATGGCATCTGGTACAGTCACTCAGTCGTGCAGGTAGCAGTGCTGTACAGCAGTCTTCAGCCGAGTGCTCATGCATCCTGCCTTATGTCAGTATGGCATGTCGGTCTGGCATCTGAATCATTCCACAGAAGTTTGCAGCTTGAACTTCACCAAAAAAAATGATAAGATTCAGCCCTAAGTCTGTTCTTCCTATTTGGTCTTGATTTCTGATGCCACTAGTGATCAGTAACCCTAGCTGTATGACTTCACCCAGCAGGAACAACTCTTTTCTGTTACAGCTTTCACTCATAGATCACTTTGTGCACTGACTATGGACCAAAATATTTTGGCAACTTCATGTAAATTCACAGTTTTCTGACAAGTGCTTTGATGGTATGAAAAGGCATTAAAAATCATGTTGTCTTTTTAAAAATAAATGAATAAATTAAATTCAGGCAAAATTCAAACAATAGAATATTTAGAATATTTACAGTATAGTTTGAGTATTTTGTTTGATTTTTATAGAAATCTTTCAAAGTGACAAACCATAACAGACCTTTTGACTCCATTAACATACTTGTGTTTTTAAAGCTAATGAACTCCTAACATGAACCTTAAAGAAACAGAACCTACAGTTTCTGCTAAGGGAGACTGTTTTGCTGAGTCCTACTTATCTTGTGCTCAAAAACATGTTGAACTCTCAGACAAGTATGTGCTATATCCAGCTGTTCAAACAGCGATTAATTAAAACAATTCAGTTTGAAAAGTGATATGTCCCGACAGACTGTAACTATTTCATATTACACATCCAAAACAAAAGATGCAGCAATTTTCTAGTATTCTGCACCCAGGAGATTAGCAGATAGCATGTTGCTATGGTAGAGGTCATTGCATAAAACCACCTGGTACTCACCTGGTAAAAATAACTGCAGGTAGATCTAGTGTCATCAAAATATAAAATTGCCATGCTTCCAGGATCATGCATTCAGTTCATCCTGCCTTTTGAAATGAATGACATGACGAAAGGCTTAAATGTGTTTAAGAATGGAGAAAAATCACAGAAATGACCCAGTGTTTGCTGAGCCCCTTGCATCCCCAGAAATTATGGGTAGAATTCACAGCTCCTTTAACTGCTGCAGACAATGTGAGAATGTTGGGATGACATGTTGAAAATGAAAAAAGAAATAATTTGTTTGAGAAAAATACCCTGTTTTTTCCTTGGAATTTAAACAGTGAGTTCGAAATCTGGATAACGAGTGGAAACTACTTTATTTCCACGCATTTTAACTCATTGCTAGGTAAACATGTCCCATTTCTATGCAGCTCCCAATTCATCCCTCCTTCTAAGAAATTAGAGATGGCCAATTCCTGACATGAATGTGAAAGCAGTTACCGGGTGCAGGCAGCTTGCTCCTGGTTTCTCTGGATCTTCAGACAATTCCTCTTTCACCACAATGTTCCTGCATGACTCCATCCACTTCTGCCCTTCGTTCATGCTTGTGGGCATTCATAAACCATCATCCTCACCACATCATCAGAGCTGCTTTTGGATCAACTCACACACCACTTTCAGGGCTTCACTATGGAGTACTTCAGACTTGCATACTTCTGCCAGGTTGCTTTGTGCACAGGGATACTCATGCATCTTGTGTCTACACACAATGCCTGTTGTGGCTCATAGTTCACTTTCTCAGCACTCACTCACATTGCATTTACTTTGAGGCTGTCAGCCTCTGTGGTTTATGTTTCTTTTGAGTACAGAGGGAGCAGATCATTGCAGTTTGGAGCAATGAACAGTCAAAGAATAGACAGGTCGCTGTATGGCACTGTGCTATATCAATGTCATACTAATAGCATGTGGCAGCAGCTTACGTGACAAAGCCACTGCATGTGCTTCAACCAAAGGATCATGTTTGAATGTCAAATGGGATAATCCTTGGTGGGTTGAAAGAGGATTGCAGCCAGTCAAGGACAGTCTGGGGGTCACCATCTCACTCAATCATGGAGCAGTTGGGTTACTGTGGAGACATTAACCCAAGGCCTAGGCGGCACGCAGTGTGGTTTGTCCTGCAGCTTTGGGCATTAATGGTTAGAAAGCTTATCAGGAACGGTTTGTGAAGCTCTGACAAGAGCAGATCTGGAGTTGCGATTCTGGGTCACTGAGAGAATGCTAATAGTGAAGGGGACAGCTTAAGATAAAAGGCTGGGATCTCTGAGCATGGTAGTGGACAAGAACAGCAGGAGTAAGGGGAAGGAAGACGAGGTCTTATAAGTGACTATGGACGCAACATGAGGATTGTGTATGGACAACAAGGCCATGGCAATTTGTAAAGCTTTGGGACCAGGGATAAATTGAGTGCTTAATGGTTACATCAGTAGTTCATCCCAAAGTGCCACTAGGGTGCTTGAAGTAAATCTCAATGCCTGACCCTTTAGACTCATTTTGCATATCACTGATACCATCCCTCAACCCATGTGGATACAGGAACATAGGAACATAGGAGTAGGCCAATTATCCCATTGAGCCTGCCCCACTATTCTATATAATCATGGCTGATTGAACGCTTCAATGCTTTTATCGCATCTCATCCTTTATCACCCTGTCTGCCATTGATATTTTTTACCCAACTGCCTCTGAAGATGTGCGTATTATGTACCTATCACTGATTTTAACAAAGTCATTAATGGCTGAGCCAAAAGATAGACTTCAGTCTGAATATGAGCAGGTGGCTGAAAGTCAGCCAACCTGGGCTTCTCTTCATTAACCAGCGCGGAGACATGTCAGCAATGTGCTGTTAAGATTCTGTGGTAAACCTAATCCAGGTAGAGTGCCCGCTGAGGTGAAAGTGCCTGAGCTGATGGAAGATGCAGGTGAAAACCTGGCCAGTGTACTCTCTGAGAGATGAGTATCTTCCTCCTCAGAGGCAGATGTGGGACCTTGGATCTCCGGTATTGGCCTCTTCCTCAAGGTGGTTTGCTGGCTCCTGCGAGTGCCTGCAGAAAAAGAGGAAGAAATCAGTTGTGTGAAAGGGATAAATGTTTGTGTGGGTGAAGAATGAGTTATTTTTGGTTCTAATGGGAGAACAGAACAGCACATTGAAGGTTACTGGCTTGGTTGCTCATGGAGTTCTCACTGTCTCCATCAGTGGTTGTGTTCTTCTCTTTACAAATCAAACATTAGATCCTCATAAAGACCTAGAAACCTTCCATCCCTACCACACCATCACTAGTCTTTGCCCTCTCAGTTTGAGGTGGAGACATTTTACCTGCACTGACCTGAGTTGCTATCTTGACCCAGGTTGGCTGGATCTGGAGGTATGGCTTCCTTTGGTGGTCATCATGAGAATGAAGGCCCACTTTCCACCAGCCTATCCACCAGTGACTTGAGGTCTCTTTCCGCAAAGTGTACAGTTAGCTTCCTTTTCTGGGCCATTTTCTTCAGGGTAATGCTGGAGCACCAAAACAGGAGGGGCTAGTTCAGTTCTGCAGCATCTAAAGTGGTGCTTAGTTTGACTTTAAAAGTGACTCCAGTGAGATGAACATTACAATACTGCAACAGTGGCAAGCAATTCCACCTCTCCCGTGACACAATTCCATGAAATGGACTTCAAAGAGGAACACTAGCATAATTAATGAGCTGCAGGGTGGAGAACTGTATAAGAAAGTCGGTGGGACCACAGTACTCCAACTGCTATGAATCTCACTTGGAAAAACACTTTATAGAACTGAATGAGATAAAAATATGGCACAAAAAGGGGCCTTTTGGCCCCGCATACCTATGCTGGCTTCCTGAACAGTGCCCAGCTTAGACCCAAGCCTAGCTTTTCCCACATAGCCTTGCAGACTAACACTCTTCAAACACATGTCCAATTGCCTTTTGAAAATTCCTGAGGAATCGGCTTCCATCAACATAAATTTTAAATTTAAATGCCCATCAATCTTCTAACCATTCAGCTTATGGTAGCAAGTATTTTGAGATTTTATGGAACAATAAAAATCCATTTCATAACTGCAATAACTGCTTATAAATGAGTAGGATATAAAAGTGTGTCGGATTTTACTGAGCCATCAATGTTAATTCCAACAGAAATATTATTCCAGGTTGAAACAGTGGCCAAAGCAAGCAGCCAGCGTGTTTTGGGCACCAACCTTTTGCAGTATTAATGCCTTAAACTTTACCCAGTGCCATTTTAGAATGAGGAGGTGCCATTTGTTGACCATTTCTTAATAAAGTGCATAAATAATAGGAAGAGTTGCAGACAGACAAAGCATTACATTTGATAGATTGGGCATGACACTTTGTAGCAAATTCCTGGCAGGAATTCATTATTTCTTTTAAGTACAGGCAGCCTTTAATCACCCTTAAAATGAATTGAACACTGTGACATCAATGCTTCGGTGGTGGATTTAATCTGCAAATTTCGCTTGGCTAGTATTACTGAAATTCCTTCTGAAAAAACAAATAACTTGATTTGGTTTTACATGGAAAAGCTTTAAAATATAACATCAGGAATAGACGTAATTGATTTTGAGTGGTTTTTGCTGATGAACTGTCAGGATTTGCTGTCATTACATTCTCAAACTGACTGCAACTTCAGAAAATAGCATAAATCAGATTATTGTGAGTCCATTGTCTCTCATTGGTCCCCCTTTCTTTCCTTCTCTGCTCTCACATCAGTTACAAATCCATTGAAGGCTAGACATTGTGAAAAACCCAATTACTCTAGCTGAACAGTGTTCTGAACATTAGACATTATGAAACAACAGACTTGGCCTTGCCAACAAAAAAAAATTTAATCATTTTGCAATGTTGTAAAACGCCATCACTCTGGATAATTACTGAATCTTTCAAACTAAATCTTATACATTTTAACAGAAGGTTTTTGTGATATTTCCACTTTTAACATAACCTATGTCTCGTCCTAATCTTTACTGTATGTAAAATAGTCACTTCTTAAATATTTAAGTGCTTTTCATTTCTTGTTTAGCTGCTTATGGGAATTCTTTCATTTGATTGGCTGCTTGGCTTCTTGATGTTCCTGCTGTTCATTGCAAAGAACCTTCATTAATTAAAGCTGCAAAGGTGGAGAGAGGTAAACTTTCACCATACAGATCACTAAATTTCTCAGCAATATTTTCTTAGAGATTAGTCAGTTCCCTTATTATGCCAGTGACTGAGAAATCTAGGCTGCTGTGTTTGCAGAGCAGATATGACGGTAATTTCTTAACATTAAAAGCATTAATTGCTAGAGCTTCCTTCATCAGTTACTTTCTATATAGTAACTCAGAATTTGCTGTAGAAATAACAGTAAGTTTAATGTGGCTCATCACCACTGTGTAAATTATCCATAAAAACAGTGAAGCTACCCAGGAATTTCCTATTGCCACAAGTTACTGGCCCTGAAATTTCCCCATGAGTCTCATGAATTTGTTCTGCTTGTATGTTAATTTGCAATTATATTGCTGCAGAAATTTAGGACAGTAATTTATATTTGCCACTGAAACCGTATCCTCATACGGAAAAAACTGTCAATAGCTCCAGCAATTGATCCTTTA
Organism: Stegostoma tigrinum; assembly: GCF_030684315.1. Classification (NCBI taxonomy): domain Eukaryota; kingdom Metazoa; phylum Chordata; class Chondrichthyes; order Orectolobiformes; family Stegostomatidae; genus Stegostoma; species Stegostoma tigrinum. The sequence continues at coordinate 46,726,838 of NC_081363.1, forward strand.
CAGAAAGTTGATGCATGTGATATTATTCACTAAATTCTTAAGGTGATGCTTTTTTTTAAGTAGAGGCTGCTGTTATGCTAAATCTGACCACCAAATTTATGATGAGTAACTTTTATGTTTGAAACAAAGTGTGAGATCCCAGGGATTTACCGAGAGTAAAACCACAAGATTCCACAGGTTTGAACATTCAAAAATAAACTTCACTGTATTACAATCTTCAACACATGTACAACTTATTTTCTAACACCTAGAATTACCATGCAGTTAATGTGGGTAATAGACTATGATTGAACACACCACAGAACACATCAAATGCAATAAAGATCAATCCCATAAGTTTCTCCTGCCAGATGTTAATGACACGATGGGTCATTAAATCTAATTAAACTTCACAAGGTATTTAAAATTCTTCATTTTGGCTGATCTGCTCTTGGAATTCGCTTTTGAGAGTTACTCTGTCATGAACCTCCTCAATGAATGTTCCCATTCTAGTCAATTGTCTTTCTTTCCTGAATCTATTAGCCCGGGTTCCAAAAACTTGATTCTCTTACATGCACAACACTATTTTTTCACAAGAAAACAAGCTTCACCAAGCCAGTACTTGTCTTGGATTTTTCCGAGGTATAACCTTGCTCAGTTGCAGTCAGGAAATGTTGCTTGTACATTTTTCAAACCCTATGTCAGCTACACTGAAGTATTAATATCTACTAGCTCCTTCAAAGAACCTCATGGTTTTTCCTAAGACAAAGACAGTGACCTTCACACTTTCCCAGTTCCTCAGAATTTCTGTGTCCTGACTCTGTTACTAGTTGTCCACTAACTCCTACAGCATCATCCCAGGTTCTGACGGCACAGAAACATCCACTGGTTTTGGCTGCTCACCCAGTCTCCTACATGGAACCTGCATTGTTCAGTGGCCTTCTCAACAGTACAGCTAAAAGCAGCATTTCTAATATGGAGTCTATTCTCAGTCCAATGTTTTCCAACTTTCTTCAACCCTCTGTCCTTTGAACAGCTCCCCAGTGATTTAAGGAACCTGATGTCCAAGGTGGCCAATCAAAAATCTGGAAATAAGTGTCTCCTCATTGCTGGGTAAAAATGAATGTTGCTATCTAGCAATTCATGGAGTGATTATATTACAAGTTTTACCAGTTCTAGATTGCTGTCTTGCTCAGTACAAACAATGGATATATATAGATAGAGGGAGAGAGAGAGAGAGAGAAAGAGAGAGAAGAAAATGTGCACCTTGAAGGAGATGAGTCACGGGTAGTGATGTAACATTGTCACTTAACATACCAGTAATAATTGATTTTTTCCTTTCTACAAGTGATTTTTTTTCAACAATGTGGTTGCTTCTTGAGTATTAAAAAGCTAGCCTGGCATTGAACCATATCATTTAAAAGTTTTATCTTTTGCTTGTACATTTTGTTAGTAAATTTTAAAAAATATTTTTGTCTTCTGGATCTTTATCTCTTAATCCTACCTTCCTCTAATTATTTTTCCTGGGCTATATGATTTAGCTTTGCATTAAGTAGTCCAGCGTTAGACTCTCGGGTGTGGATCATAATTTTCCCATTTTCAGTGTTGTGGGGCTTGAATCTCCATGACACATTTCCTCTTCCTAGGGCATTTTCTGGAGGAGGCCAGCATCAGGTCAGTTGCTTGCTCACCAAAAATTTTGCATTTGTGGATTGGTCTCCCATTGGATAGGGAGGTCACCATCTGAATGGAGGTCACCTCCCTAGAAGAGATTTGTGGCCCATCAAATCCAGAAGATTGCTTTTCAAAGAGGTGGCCTTTGGCAAGGAGCGCACCCACAATAACCAAATGCTTCCCCTGGAGATGTCATCCTTCTAAATCCTGAGGCTTATCAGTTTGCTACCTCTGAGAGCCTTTATTAAACCTGCCTAAGCCAAAAGCACTTCCATTTTGATGTGTTCTCCAAGTCTCTGAATATCTCTGAGCAGCGCCAATTCTGACACTGAAGCTGCTGTGTTTGATGAGCAGCATTAGGAATCTATCAACCATCTTTAACTGTACAACGAACTCAATCAGGAGGTCGCCTCTGGGAAAATGGATTCTCTGATCTGGATCCTACCTGATACAGGCCTAATATTCCATTTTGACTTGACACCAGGGCCCCAAGATCCTGTATATCCAAGGAAGGATTCTCTAATCTGATTGGTAAAGGCAATAGATCACTGTTTGTCTTGTTCAAACAAGATGATCTCCTATTAGAGGACAATGTAGAGTTTTGGCTGTCGAAGTACCAAATGTTCTAGTATAAACATCCACAAAATGTCTATGAGCAAATGTTAGTGTAAGTGAACAGTAAGCAATTTTCACTTGCAGCTGACCGCAAAATGCAGGCCAAAGGTTTTGTGTCCTGATGAAAAATAGAGCAAATTATGATGTTGATTATATTTAACAAGAGCACAGCAATCATAACATTTTGTTCCATCAATTTTATCAAACCATGGGCAAATGCCAAAGCAATGAATCACATACCCTGGAGCTAGGTTGAGACTATGCAGATTCATTTCACTGATATCACTTACTAATCATGAGTTAGAGACTGTAAATCCATCAATTTGAGCTAAAGGTGAAATATGAATTCTATTTCAATGTACTTTCCATGAAGAAAGAATCAATCATATTTACATCCGCAACAGCATGGGGTAGAAATTCACTCCATATAACATACATAATAAGTGACAGTAGTAGAGGGTATGTGAAGAGCACCTGAAATGTACTAGTACTAGTATCAGACAGGCCATGTTCTAACCTCAGGACAGCCAATCTAATTAGGCCTTTAATGTGTACAAATTAGTTTATAAAATAAAAGTCTTTATCTCTTAAGAGAGAAACTGAGATGGTCTGATTGTAGTAGATTAAACAATGCTCTGCTTTGGGTTTCCCAGGCATCGATACAGTCTCCCAAATAAACCTGCTCAGAGCTAAAATCCACCTGGTTATTTGCACAAATTTTGTGGTTTAACCGCACTTAGCTTGGATTCCTTTCTGCTATTGGGATTTAAATCACGTCCAGCAGATTCATTAACCTGTTTGCTGATTTTGGTCAGTGCATTTATCAACAAACCGCAATTGTGATGTATTAACATGCTCTTTGAGAAAGGAATATTTGTTTCACTTTCTCCATATATTTAATGTACAACGTTGGATGTGTGTATAAAGAAATGTCTTCTTAAATTAGCTTCAACTCAAATGCCTAATTACAGCTTTCAAACGAGAGTACAATCTTTGAGAGAGTCTGGGCCTAGTTTCACCAAGTTTTTTCTACAGAACAGTGCCAGATTTTAAAGAAAAGCTTGCTCAAAGAACATCTGGACTTTTACTAAAACAAACAGCATCACCAGGCACTTTATGGTGCACATAATGTCAAAAATCTTCCCAAGTGTTTCAAAGCAGAAAAAAAGTTATCAGTGGCAGAAATGAACTCCAAGAGAAGCAGGACAAAGGAGTAACGATGAAAAGTTAATAATACTCGGGGGGGCCATCAAAGATTTGACTTGGTGGTTTTAATTTTCTGGTGTAAAGACTTAATTGTGATAAGCAACAAGTGAAGTGCTTTCACTCACTGGGTGAAATGACCATTGGAATTAGGTTGCCAACTTTGCTTGGGAGAATCCTGAATTTGCTATTTGTTTCAGAGCGCTATTGCTGGCAGTCCTGGAGAAGAGTTCATCACAAGGTCAGGTCACACGCAAGGATAGTCCGAGCGTTAGCACTTGCAGCCAATAAGTTGGCTTTGCTCCCCAACCCCCAACCCTGTTATAGTTCCAGTTACATTGGTGCCAATTGAAAGAGGTTGCTTGGTTTGCCAAGAGTGCAAGGTCAGTGAATTTACAATGTGTGGGCTGGTGGTTACAAAGCAGCTGTGGAGCAGGGAGTAGGAGAATGGATTGGAATGGAGGCAGAAGAATTTAAATGGAACAGTTTTGCCAGGACCCAATCTGGGAGTATCAGCAATTTTCTGAAGCTAAAAAGAAACATATAGAGTGCTGCATGCTTGATGTAGCCAGTCTGCGTTGGGGCTGAGGGCAGTCATACAGTAAGTATACACCTGCCTGCTTCCTTTCGCAACGTCACTCTGATTATCTTTAATCTGGGGAGGGAAGGGGGAAGGCAATCACTATCACTTTTAAAAAGCATTGAGCAAGAATTAAATTGGGATGCTGGAGAATTTTTTTTATGCATGCTTCATGACTAGGTGCCTTCATGACCAGAACTCTCGATTCCTGTCCACACCAAGCCGAAAGGGAATATTGCATGGGGAGGGAACCAGAAGCCCTACAAATAAGCATAACCTATTATATATAAAATGATGAAAACATTGATAAATTGATGCTGCCTGGCTTAACAATGAAAAATATCAATGTTTCTGTCTTAGCCCAAATGTACAAGTATCATGTAATAAGTACTTCATCTTGTAATTTGAGCTCATACTTCTACCTGCATATTGAGATTTTGACCTGGAACATCCCGGACTGATATCTGGTCATGTACAATCCTGAAGTCTGCTTGTTCATATCTTTAAGTCAAATCTCTTCAACTCTGTACTGCTTAAGTCTATACAGGGTAGGTTCACAAGCACAGCTCTTTAGTCTAGTGCCTGAGACCCTTAGTTCATATGCTCATCCTAGGTGTCTTCCCTCTTATTGATGTTAGAGTCATGTGGTCAGTTACATCATGATTTGCATGAATCTCATGATGCCACATCTCCTCTACATTTCTCTCTAATTGTCTACATTATTCCAATAATTTATTTTTACTTACATAGTCTTTAGTCATTAAAGTCATTATTGACATAATTACCACTGGCACTGTTATCACCATTATTACTGCTTCCCCCTACTCCAAAAGTCTGAATCTCACAGGTCAAGATGATTTGGAATGTTAACTGGATAGCCCTATTTGGTTCACAGTTTTAATTTTAGGGTGATGGTGTTGTTAGTGTCTAGACTGATTTTAACGCTATCAAATATTCTATCAGGTCTGGCTGTTTCATGCCCTGTGATAATCATGCTCTGTCTCACTTCTAGGCTTGAGCTTGGGCTTCTGTTCCTCCTTCAAGTACCCTTGGCAGTCTGACAACATAAAGGGCTCAGTTGATGCATTTGTCTGATGATCATGGCTTTTCACTTCTTATCCCTTCAAATCAGACTCTTTGCCTTTGCTTTAAGATTGGTAGAGATCTTACCCTGTGTCTAAAGTTATATTAGCACTGCTAGTTTTTACTGTGTATTTTCTCTCGTTGTTTTACCTTCTTGTAGCCTTGAGAGGTTATGTTCGGGTTGACATGCTTTTCTAAAACTGGGGTGTCTGTTTTTAGCATCTCCTGATTAACAATTCCACTCACGAGTATTTATTATTCAAAGATGTTTCTCGGTCATTGATTAGCGCTAATTCCCAGTTTGGATTCTAATAGATCAGTTACTTCACAGTCTTGACTGGATTGGAGAACTTGTCACTTAGTTAACATGAATTTGCTGAAATCCTTGTTCAAGAATCCCATACTGATTCTTCCAGGAAACTTTTTACGGCAAAGATATTTTTCAGTGCCCTGGTCACTAAATCACTGTGGTTGAATGAAACTTTATTATTTTGATCCCTCTTGAGTAATCAACATAAATACATCTTCTATCTAAAACCAACAAACAATATATTGCTGTGATAATGGGAACTGCAGATGCTGGAGAATCCAAGATAACGAAATGTGAGGCTGGATGAGCACAGCAGGCCCAGCAGCATCTCAGGAGCACAAAAGCTGACGTTATTTGCTATCAGAAATAATGGGAACTGCAGATGCTGGAGAATCTGAGATAACAAAGTGTGGAGCTGGATGAACACAACAGGCCAAGCAGCACCTTAGAAGCACAAAAGCTGATGTTTCAGGCCTAGGCCCTTCATCTGATGAAGGGTCTAGGCCCGAAACATCAGCTTTTGTGCTCCTATGATGCTACTTGGCCTGATGTCTTAATCCAGCTCCACACTTCGTTATCTTTAACAATATATTGCTAGCCTTCCAAGAAATCTTGATGAGGTTGTTGACTCTCAAAGCATTTGGTTGTGCACATTATTTGAAACATGATCCTACACACCTCTTGAAGTACCTGGAACAGTTTGTTTGGACCTTGCCCTACATTTTGATATCTAGATGCCCCCTTGAGTTTCTTTAGGATTTATCTTTGCAAGAACTTTGGTAAAACACATTTATGGTTATTTACCAATAAATCTTCCACAAATGTCAAATGTTGCTTCTGTTTGTTTTGCTTTACCGCTTTCGATCTGCTGAATTATATTTCAATCACCCCCACAAATAGAGTAGTCAGAGCCTGTGCACACCTTTGAGCTGCATGCATTTGCCCTCAGTTACCGGTAAAGTGCTCACCATTGCCTGAGAACAAGGCTGTGTGTCTTCAACAAGGATGAGATCTTTTGCTGATTGATTCATGGAATGCTCTCAAGAGTATATCTACCAATACTTGCTCTTTGGCTGGAACAGCATATTCCCCAGCCATATCTCTCTAGTCTAAGCCTGAATCTTTGTATATTCTCAAGGCATTTTTGAAATTTTTTTGTTACCCAAGACTTGTGGTCTGGCTCGACCTGGATTTTCACTCCCATGAGGTAGACTGTAAACATTTCACATCCCAATGTAAAATGTTAACACTGTCTTGTCTATGGTAGCACACTGTATCGGTGTCCACTAAATCTCTTGATGTGAAGTAGACCAGGTTTGTATTCCATCAGCGTGCATTTAAATAGGTACTGCTCCAAGTCCTGTGGATGATGCAACTACAGCTATTATAAGAGCTAATGCACTATAATAAAGAATAGAGAGTAAATTTTCTTTGAGGTTTTCCAAATTACAGTCTGTTCCTGACTCAAATTATCATTGCTGGTCTTCTTTTCAAAAGGACTTTTATGGGTTGAGTAATTCTGGCTATGTTAGAGATAAATGTCCCCACTTGTTTTACTGGGACCTAAGAAAATTCATCACATACTTTCATGTTGGAAATTCAACAAAGGCTCTTATCTTCACGATGATGCCTGATTCTTGGATAATATGTCCAATGAATGCACTCATCTACAGAATTGGCATTTCATATTTTGCTTAAGACCTGCATTGTATATATATTTAATATGTCTCTGGTCCTCAAGTTGAGTTAATTCTTTGCTTGTACCATGTACCAGGATATCACCAGATTGCAAATGGTCAGCTGTTTGCCATTCAATATTCTAGATTTTGCCCTTTGGGAAGTCTGTCTGAGTGCAGGGGAGATCCCAAATGTTTGAAGCAATATCACCAGAATGATGCAAAAATTTATTTGCCAGAAACCATTATTGGTATCCAATTGTATGTCTTGTGGACAGTTTTGACAACCTTTTGTTGACTAATGAAATAGGATCGATATCCCCTCTAACACCATTGTTTAACTGAGTGAGATCCACACACAAATTTAGTGTTCCACATGCCTTAGGAACAGTTACTATCCCCAAGTATCATTGTGTCATTTGTGTCATTGATGATATAACCCCACTTTCATTCATGTTGACTAACTAAGATTTTATATTGCCCACTGAAATATAAGAATTTTTCCTGGGCATGTACATGCAGATGGATTTAGCACCTATTGTAGTGTAATGTGATACTCCTGCTTCAATTTTACTACGCCTCTGAACAACTTTGGAAATTCTTGCCAAAATTCACTATTGGTCTTTATTCTGAAGTACAGCACCCACTGTCTCCAAGAAGCTCAAATGATAATATGCATTTCTGTTCAATAATGATTGATCTGGTTTCTTCTGATAACCACATCCATGAAGATTTATGTCTCCTGCACCTTGTAGTTATGATAGCTGGTATGACTCTCATTGACGTCAACCATGGCAAATTGCCTGCCAATACTGGAACAGCTACTCCAGTATTAAGTTTAAATTCTGTTTCAAACCTTTCTACCTTCGATTTAATGTTTTGCACTCTTTGACCTCACCTGGGAATGTTGTCTTTACCTTTTACTCTGTATCTTTCTGTACTTGAATGTTTTCTTTGTTGCACGATTTTCATTACTCTGGCAATTCTGCTTTTTCAAGATCTTCTCTATCACTTTGGGATGATGAAAGTGCTGATAACTTAGAATATTTTGTGAAGTGTACTGACTGGCCACACTTGCAGCATTCAGCATATCGTGGTAGATCTTTCATTGCATTGGTGGTTCTGTTTCGAGTTCACATTTTGTACATCCTAAAATAGTTGATGACATTGATTCCTGCTTGTTTGGTGTCTTGGTAGACTCTCAGGTGGGTGATGATACCATCTCGGATTGCCCATTGAACTGTGTTAGAAGAATCTGAAGTATTTGTGCGTACTATGGACTAAATCTGGGCCCTGATTTCATCTGCACCATGAATTTGTTGGGTCGTTTTAGTGTTAAATCTCCTTGAACAGAGGAAAGTCTGGTTTCTTTTCATCCCTCACCCCAACTGCCGAATGGTCTATAATTAATTCATTGTCCGAAAAGCTCCATACCCACAACATTCTGCCAGCCAACAAGATCAATCTGTCAAAAAGGATTCTATTGATTCTTTGAATGATAGGATCACTGACTAAGTCTCACCTGTTGTATCTCTACATTTCTTTTCATGCTAAAGTATGCATTGAATGCTTTTGTCAATGCATCATGCTATGTGATTTTTTTCCCACACAGCATTATCAGAACATCATGAGCTAATAGACCTACAGCAGATAAAAACATGTTGATTTGATGGTACTGCTCCTTCGCATAAGCCTGAAGCCTATGGAGTAAAAACTGCCACTCCCCCTTCAGGGGTCATTGCAGGACTTCGACATTATCAAGTAATAGAGATTATGGAAAAGTTTCTACAGGGGTCCATAGGGATGGTTGCTGTCATACCTGACTGATTTGGGTTGCATACTTCAATTATTCCGCCTCTCGCTATGGAAGTGTTTTGGTCCTCTGCTTGTAATCTTGACTATGAACATTCTCGTCACAATGGATGTTTTGGTACTCTTCACCAGCATCTCCCACGATGATGGCATCGCTGCAACAGCCTCAGTACTCAATACTGCCAACCACCAATTTCCAGATTAGATTAGATTAGATTCCCAACAGTGTGGAAACAGGTCCTTCGGCCCAACAAGTCCACACCGCCCCTTGAAGCATCCCACCCAGACCCATCCCCCTATAACCCACACACCCCTGAACACTATGGGCAATTTAGCATGGTCAATCCACCTACCCTGCACATCTTTGGACTGTGGGAGGAAACCGGAGCACCCAGAGGAAACCCACGCAGACACGGGGAGAATGTGCAAACTCCACACAGACAGTCGCCCGAGGCTGGAATCGAACTCGGGTTCCTGGAGCTGTGAGGCTGCAGTGCTAACCACTGAGCCACCGTGCCGCCCCACCAGATGCCATCCTACAACTCATTCGTTTCATCCTCGACCATGTCTTCACCTTCAACAACCAGTTCTTCATCCAGACACTCAGAAAAGTCATTGAGATCACATTTGCACCCCAACACACCAAAATTTTTATGTACAAGTTTGAGCAAGACATCTTTGCTGCACAAAACCTCCGACCAACACTACACACCAAATACATTGACAACTTTTTCTTCCTTTGGACCCATGAAACAACTACATAGTGATATCAAAAAGTTTTGTCCCACCATCAGATTTACCATGGATTATGTACAGAATCAGTCTCATAGTTGGACTCACACATCCAGGATGTGTACCTCAGTGCCTCACTCTACCGCAAGCCTACAGATAACCTCACAATACTGCACTTCCCTAGCTTCCACCCTGAACATATTAAGGAAGCCATCCCCTACAGACAAGCCCTGTACATATGTAGGATCTGCCCGGATAAAGAAGAATGCGATTGACACTAAAGGTTTCGAAGGACTCCGTTATAAGAATGGAATATGATGCTCAACTCATTGTTCGCCAATTCCGATGTGCCAAAACAAAAAACCGCAACAATCTCCTCAGAAGGCAGACACAGGATATGACCGATAGAATACCCTTCATCATCCAGTACTTGCTCAGAGCAGAAAGTTTGTGCCATGTTCTTTGCAGCCTTCAATATGTCATCGATGATGATGAGTATCTCACTTGGATCTTCCCCACGCCTCCACTTCTTGCATTCAAGCAACCACCAGACCTTAAATAGACCATTGTTCACAGCAAACTACCCAGCCTTCAGGACAGCATTGACTACAAAACCACAAAACCCTGCCACGGCAACATTTGCAAGACATGTCAGATCTTCGAAATGGACACTACCATGTCCAGGGAACATCGCCCATGTCACAAGACTTGGCTAATGTTGTCTATCTCATACGCTGCAGGCAAGGGTGCCCCGTGGTGTGGTATATTGGCAACACCATGCAGATGCTATGTCAACGGATGAATGGACACCGCACAACAGTGGCCAGACACTTCAGCAGTCAAGGACATTCAGCCTCCAATCTTCAGGTAAGGATTCTCCAAGGTGGACTGTGAGATACACAACAACCCAGAGACGCTGAGCAGAGACAGATAGACAAGTTACGTATTCGTGAAGATGGCTTCAGCCATGATCTTGGGTTCATGTTGTGCTACAGGTGATACCACCATACTGCTCTGTATCTGTAAAATCTTCCAGACTGTCCTGTGTTGACAACATCACTTGGATATATTATGATCTCTCCACTTTAATTCGTTTGTACAGTTATCGATTCAACATGCAATTCCATCCTATTCTTAATTTTTTGTAATTATCTCTCTGCCTCACTTAATAGGATTATAGGTCATTCCTTTGCTGGTTATTCAGCTGTTGACACTTTATTCACTGTCTAATGCTTTTGATCACTTGTAGAGAGTTATCACCTGACATTTCACTCACACCAGTTGTATGATCTTTTGATCTCTCTGCCCGTAAGATGTGGGTTTGTGTGCTCTGCTTTGTCACTGTACCTGGTGAAGCGTCCATGCTCCAAAAGCTTGTGTGATTTCAAATAAACGTGTTGGACTATAACCTGGTATCATGTGACTTAGAGACATCGAGTAATACAGCATAGAAACAGGCTCTTTGGCCCAAACTGGTCCATGCTGACCATTGTCCCCTCTCAGCTAGTTCCAATCCCTCTAAATCCTTCTCATCCATGTACCTACCCAAACTTTTTTTTAAATGTTCCTATTGTACACGCGTCAACCACTTTCTCCAGCAGCACATTCCATACACACACCACTCTCTGCATGAAGAAGCAGCCCCCTCAGTTTCTTCTTAAATCTATTCCCTCTCACCTTAAACCTATGCCCTCCAGTTTTCAATTACCTATCCCTGGGAAGAAGACAACATGCATTCATTCTTTCTATACCCCTCATGATTTTATACACCTCAATAAGCTCACCTCTCATTCTCTTATGTTCGAAGGAATAAAGTCCGATCCACCCCCGTAACTCCGGGTTGCTAGTGCTTGCAACATCCTCTTAAATCATCTTTGCACACTTTCCAGTTTAACTATGTCTTTCCTATAATACGGTGACCAAAACTGTGCACAATACTTCAAGTGCAGCCTCACCAACGACTTATATAATTGTAACATAATGTCCCTACTCCGAAACACAATGCCTTGACCAATGCAGGCCAGCATGCTAAATGCTTTCTTCACTACCTTGTCCACTGTGATGCTGCTTTTAATGAACTATATGCTTGTACTCCTCAGTCCCTCTGTTCCACAACACTCCTCAGGTCCTTATCATTTACTGTGTGCATCCTGTTTTGGTTTGACTTTCCAAAGTACAACACCTCACACTTATCTGTATTGAATTGCATTTGCAAATCTTCAGCTCACTTCCCCATCTGATCAAGATCCATCTGCAATTTTTGATAACTTTCTTCGGTTTCAATGGTACCTCCTAATTTTGTATCATCCACAAACTTACTAACCATGTCTTGAATATTCACGTCTAGATCATTTATGAAAATAACAAAGCACCGACCCCTGTGGGACACCACTAGTCACAGGCTTCCAGTCAGAGAAACAACCTTCAACCATTACACTCTGCTCCTACTATTGAGCCAATTTTGAATCCAATTAGCTACCTCTCCCTGGATCCCATTCAACCTAACCTTCATGACTAGCCGGCCCTGCAGGACCTTGATAAATGCCTTACTAAACTACTTACAGATACAACCCACTGCCCTATCCTCATCCACCCTCTTGGTAACCTCTTCGAAAAACTCTAAAAGATTTGTCAGACATGACTTGCCGTGTACAAATCCGTGCTGACTATCCTTAATAATCCAATGTTGGTTAATCCTCTACCTCAGTGTCCTCTCCAATAGCTTGCCTATCACTGATGTTAGGCTGACTGGCCTGTAGTTCCCTGGCTTGTCCTTGCTATCTTTCTTAAACATTGGAACAACATTAGCCACCTTCCAGCCTTCTGACTTTGTAATCTTCAGAATATTGCCAGCCGATGGCTAAGTTTAGCAATCTTCCAAGGTTGTTTCTCCTGCCCATCAATGTCTTCCCAAAATCAGAGTTTTTGGAAGTCTTGGCCTGCTGTTCGAGTCTGCTCAGTTTTCACTCAACTGCACCTTTGAAGCTTTGAGATCCTGTCCTTCCTTTGAGGTTCCCTGCTGTGCCTATGAACTTTTGTTTCAAATTCACGTTCTGGCTCCAAGGTTAGTACCATCATTACTATCACATGTAATCCTGCGCTTTAGCCCATTTAGCTACCTGCACATTTCTGAGCAATGACCATCTGTACACTCACTGATTCCGTGGCTGCTTACTCATGAGGTACCCTAAGTAAGGATCTTCAACTGTTTACATAAAATAATACTTCTTTATTCACATCAGTATGTAGGAAAATGCCTACAAAGCACAGTGTGGCAACTATAGAGATATCACATCTCTGTCCATAGCAGGAAAGGTCTTCTCTCACATCATTCTGAATAGGAACAAACCTACTGGAGCCATAATGTATCTTTTGCTCAGTTCGCACTACTATGACCATGAGATGCCAAATGCAGGAAAATGCCTCAAGCAGAACATTGCCCTTAATTTTTGTTGACTTTGAAAAGGCCTTTGACACAGTCAATAGGCAGTCCTCTGGATATTCCTGGAACAATGTGGTTGGCTAAAAACAGTTGTTGAGAGCACGCACATGTTCCACAATGGACGGGTCAAGTTCTATTACATGGCAAACCATTAACTTTCTTTGAGATCTTAACAAAAGTGAAGTAAGACTGCTTTCGATCACCTCTTTAATCTGTTCTTCACCTGTGTCCTTAGCCATGCTATCATGCAACTTTTTCACACAGTGTGGTTCATGTGTGGAATGAACTGCCAGAGGAAGTGGTGGATGCATGTGGTTACAACATTTAAAAGACATTTGAACAGGTACATGAATAGGAAAAGTTTAGAGGGATATTGGCAAAACACAGGAAAATGGATCTAGTTTTGTTTGGGAAACCTGGTTGGCATGGACGAGTTGGATGAAGAAGTCTGTTTCTGTGCTGTATGACTCTGAGGGAATGTGTTCTTGATAGCGTCTTGACAGCACACTCTTTGACCCATGACATGTCAGTTTAAAACTGAACCTTCTGAAAAAATTCATCAAAGATATCCTTTTGGCCACTCATTGTGCCCTGACAGATCACAGACAGAGAGATCTGCAGATCTTAGTTGACAAATTTTCAAAAGTTTCAAATCTTCTTGAATTGGCAATCAGTCTGGGAGATACTAGTCCTTGCTAAATTCCAGCACTGTTTAAGCAGGCAAATTCAAAGAATGTTGATTGCCTTAAATAGACTGGAACCATAATCTCTAACAACAGTTTGCTTGATATAGAGATATTAGCTAAGACCATAAGGTGAGCCAGGCAGTCAGAAAGCTTCAGACTAGAGTACTAAATGACCACATTATTAGGCAATCCATGAAGATTAAAGATGTATATTGATCTTATCATTATTCCCCTAATTTATGGCAATGAATGCTATACCATAATATTCCTGAAAGCCTAGCTCTTCTAGGTTTGGCACTTAGTCAGAATGGAGGACCATTGCATTCTGAGATTGTTGCTGTATGGAGAACTAGTATCTTGCAAAAGAAGCCAAAATCAGCTGCATCGGCACTACAAAGGCATTCTCATGGTAAACCTGAAACCATGAGGTATCAGGAGTTGAACAAATCATTGCAACAACTCACCGGAAAGCCCCGACCTGTAGAGCTTTTGTTACTTTTGAAAAGGATCAATGTCAATGTCTCATTGCAGTCCATCAGTGACATCATCAAAGAGCATTTGTCTGTGTTGCAAAATAATGATTATACTGTCCTATCTGTTTCTGATTCTATGAGTTCAGACTGGGATTCTAAAGAAGAGTCATATTGGACTCAAACGGTTAACTTAATTTCTCTCTTCACAGATATAGGCAGGTCTGCTGAAGTTCTCCAGCATTTTGTGTTTCCGTATCCATGTTTGTGTTCATTCAGTACACCCATCATCATTTTCAAACTTGAAAGAAAACATCATAATCATAAGTGTGTTCAGAAATCCAGCTCTTATGTACAAGACAAGGAAAAAGTCATGAAAGACTCTTCATATGCTCATTCAACACTGGTGTCTTCTGTCTTACTGACATTAGACTCATCCTGATTTATATGAGTCCACTTGTAGCACACAAAGGAACATGATAGAGGTGAAGTGAAAGACCATGGGGGAACACATAGACAAGATAAGAAAAAAATGAATTGGATGGGAGAGACAAGATGGTTGATGTTCAAAATAGACAATGGCACAAGACAGTAGGTGACATAGACACAGATAGAGGTGAAGGAACGAAGAAGTTATCTTAGATGTAAAGAATGCATGAATAGTTAAAGTAGAGATAGTAGGAACTGCAGATGCTGGAGGATCTGAGATAACAAGGTGTAGAGCTGGATGAACACAGCAGGCCAAGAGCATCAGAGGAGCAGGAATGCTGAAACTTTGGGTCTGGACCCTTCTTCATAAATGTTAAAGTAGTTTTGTACAAGGGGAAAAGCAATGCAAATGTAACAATCACCTCCTGTTGTGTGCCCAATAAATTCCATAATGCAATCTTTGTTTAATTCACTAAAAACCTGTATCTTTCTCTTTTTCCAACCCTTTCCTCTGCATTTGCTTAACAAGAAAGGAAGTGCAAGCAAAGGGTGAGTACAACAATATTTTTAAATTGCAGCAAATTGGATATCACATGATTAGATCATATATAATAAGGTGTTATGTAATGAGGTTTCATATGACCAAACTTCATGAACCATCAGCAAGACAGCGTCACATGGGTGTAAAAGTTTTTCTATTTACATTAACACCACTTAATTTAAAATGTAAACTTCAATTTCAGTTTGATGTACTGAACACTGATTATGCGAGTTTAATCAAGTTTCGAATGCCAACTGTGATGGTGTGTACACAAATGTAAAACTGAGACTGCATTCTAATGAAGTGGTAATGAAAGAACACTTTTCGGAACTGACACTTTCCTTCAATAGAGAGTGTGGATAGAGTTACATGTTATTCTGGATGAAACTAATGCAGAAATAACATATTTCTTGTGTAAATTGAAGTGTGAAACAGGCTCTTATTGATTAGATGCATGAAAGTGTTGACAGGACCACACTGCTGCAGAACACGAGCAATTAGAGAGCAGTTGTCTGTTAATACCAACCCGTTTTAAATTCAGCTGAAGGTATCTTGTTATAAATTATTTCCAAAGTAAGAAGTTAAAAAACTTACAATACAAAAAATGATTTCCTTACCATCACATTTTATTTCTATTGCTTAACTCAATTTTGGAGTGAAGCCCATTTCAAGATGAATTGAACTGCTGAATGAACACAGCTGCATTCAAAATTCTTAATAACTCTAGGCAACAGGCCGGGCTGTGTATTTCTGGGATTAAGTGTCCGTTTTGACTAACATGACATGTTTAAAATTTTTTGCAGATTTATTTATTGGAATTTTAATTTACTGTGAGGTCAATGACAATATCATCTTAGGCATGTATTTGTCTGACAGATCAGCAGGTCCAGATTGACCTGGTCCATTTTCTGCATGTTTTTTGGAATCCATAAAACACAAAAATAGAAAGTAAAAAAAAATGGCATTGTATCTATCAGTTTGTTTGCCCCTTATATTGTTTGTCTGCTATTACCTGAGAACCAGCCTCTTACACCCTCACACCTGCTAGGCTGACATTTGAGGTACTACGGGCACATCCTTCTAACTGTAAGGGGCCAAATTTCCAGCTTATTTTACTGTCCCCCGGGCTGCTCACATTCCACATTTTGTTTCTAGCATGAAGGATGTTGTTTTAAATCATAATAGTAACCAGGCTGTAATCACATTATAGCACACATGGAGAACTTGCAAAGATCATGTGTTTCAGATTTGACATTCTGATTTATGGTTGTGTGCTCCAGTTACACAGCTGCAATCTCATTTCTGAACAAAGATGGTTTTTATTTTTCTATTACTTCACTCCAGCTCTTTTCTTTCAGCAGGGGGAACGTATACTACCAGTTAAAGTCATAATACAAGCACAAATGTGTTACTTTTTTCATTTGGCAATAACGCTATGTTCTTTGTAGTAAAATGACTATCTCTTGATAGGTAGATACAGTCATAAATAATTTCTCATATTTGTCCAACAGAGCTTTTCTCCAGAAACTAATCTTTGCAGAAAGCAGTTTATAATTTTAAATGAACCCAAGAAAAATGTGCTGTTTTCTCAGTACTTATAAATCCTTCCTTCCTTCATTAAAAATACTTTATTGTTTGAGCTTTAATTATAAGATTGGCCTCAGTAAAGCAAACTCAAACTGATCTGATTTTAGATTGACCTTATAAGGAATTTACACTTAAATACATAAACAACAGTATCAGCTACAAACTGGGTGTTTGGGGAATTTTCCATAAATTGGTAGAAAGAGTTGGAGCCAAAATCAGTTACCAAAACCAAGGAAACATTTTTCTTATTCACTAGTGGCACATTTGCATTCCATGAGCAGAACCACTTCAAGCAGAAGCTCTGTGGGCTGATATCCACACTGCAGGGTGATACCTAAACACCTGTGGCAAAATCCCTGTACAATTTGTTTGAAAATCTCAGGAACAACTTTAATTTTTTAGACCTCCCTTGATGTCAGCAGAAAATTTTATCCAGGCCAGCAATTCAAAAAGCAAATCACTGAACCCGCCTGCAGCTCTAGGAAATGGAAGTCTGTCGTATAACGGCTATCATTTATGTTTGCCCCGGGTTTAATTAGACTCAATCAGAGCTTCCAGAGATGGGCGTTTCTCTTGCACCTCCTTCATGCTACAGTGTTTTCTCTGGAACAATGAAGGCCAGTATGATTGTGCTGTATAAGTGAAACATAATTCATTGACCGTTTCATAGTTTTGCACAATTGCTTCTAAATGAGTCTTCTATTTTCAATAAATGCATATGAATAGTTTATCATTATGTTGTTTCAAATGTGCAGTTGATATAAGATTGTTATATTTTGGGACTGCGTTGTTAATTTACAATAAGATGAAGCTAGCTATCTGTTCTGAAGTCTGCATAATACAAAGCCTGGGGGATCTGCCTATTGAAGGCTGAAGGGAGGCCTGGATTCTTTTGCTGAAAAGAAGATGTAAGGTTTGGAGACAATGGCACCAGCATTTGGGCTGACAAGTGTTGGATTGTTAGTCTCCAAAATGTCAGGAGAGTGATGAGAATGTTGGATTGTGAACACTGTATGACTGTATGACTTGTCCTTTTAACAGTCGATTTAACAGTCTATGGAGAGGTGATGGCGTAGTGTTAATCGCTAGACTGTTAATCCGGAGGCCCAGAAAGCATTCTGGGGACCCTGGTTCGAATCCTGCCGTGGCAGGTGGTAAAATTTGAATTCAATGAATATCTGGAATTAACAATCTATTGATGACTGTGAATCAATTGTCAGGAAAAACCCATCTGGTTCACTAATGTCCTTTAGGGAGAGAAACTGCCAGCCTTACCTGGTCTGGCCTACATGTGACTCCAGACCCACAGCAAAGTGACTGATTCTTAACTGCCCTCTCGGCAATTAGGGATGGGCAATAAATGCTACCTAGCCAGTGATGCCCCCACCCTGTGAATGAATAAAAAAACATTAATCCAATGACAATAAAGAGTCAGGGTTCAAACTGTAGCTAATCAGCATTCTTCCCAGTTATAAGGCCCATGTGATTTGTGCTGCTATTGAGATGAGATTTGAGAAGGGAATGTTTTCCAAGACGTTCCCAAAGTCTTTTGAGATCTGTTAATCCAGAGGCCCAGATAACATTCTGGGGATAACAAAGTGTGGAGCTGGATGAACACAGCAGGCCAAGCAGCATCTGGGGACCCTGGTTCGAATCCTGCTGTGGCAGACAAGAAACTGTGAGAGGCCAAAATGCTGCATCATCCGCCTTGCAGGATTGTGGATCGGAACTTGTGCTCAGAATGAAAAGACAAAATTCACGGAAATTTTGGACAAGCCTGGGGGTTTTTTCTAGTTTACATAAGAAGGTGAATATCCAAGAGAGACAACCCCTTGCTATAAAAAGGAGTTCTGGAGTTCAGAGTTAACAGGCTAGGGAAGAAACAGAACAGAAGTAAATCCTTGAGAGTTAAAAACCACTTTGCCCTGGTTTAGGAGAATTGAACTTCTGCCGAAGGAACTATTTAAAGTTTAGTCATGAAATGAGATTTTCAGTTATGTTAACAGTAAACGGGGATGGCTCTGCTCAGTAACTGAAAGGATAAGTTTCATATACAAAAGATCTTGCTCCCAGTCTGCTTGCTACAATAAAAGTGTTAAATGTGAAATGTTGACATATCATCCTTTTGGTTGACAATCAATTGAAAGTTCAGTTTTACTCTATGGCATTTGTAACAATGGGAATATTACAAGGGCATGAATGGCATTGGCTACAGTAATAAATGTCATAGATCACACAAGAAATCCAGTGAGAAAAAAAAATAGAGATCGCTGGAAAAGCTCAGCTGATCTGGCAGCATCAGTGAAGAGAAATCAGAGTTGCCATTTTGGGTCAGCGGACCCTTCCCCAAGACGGATGGTAATGCAGAAAATGTTGGTTTCTACACAGAAGCTAGGGTGGGGGAAGGGGGTAAGGAGTAAATGAAAGGTGGGGATAGAGTCCAAAGAGAGAGAAGAGCAGCTGGTCAGACAAAATAATGGGTAATGATCTGGCTAGGAGTGTGAATAGCTGTTAATGGAGACTGTTAGTGGCTAGCAATAGGTAGTGTGTAATGGCAGGCGAAGTGACAACAAGGCATGGCCTGTGGGTTTGGGTCTAGAACACGGAAGATTTCAGGCCCTAAAATTATTGAACTCAATATTGAGTCCAGAGGGTTGCAGGATCCCCAAGTGGAAAATGAGATGTTGTTCTTCCAGTGTGCACTGCACTTTGCTGGAACATGCAGCAAGCCTGAGACAGAAATGTTGGCTGGGGAACAGGGTAGTGTCTTAAAATGGCTGGCAACAGGTAGCTCAGGGTCTTTTTTTGCAGGCAGAACATGGGTGTTCTGTGAAGCGGTCACCTAGTCTATGCTTTGTTTCCCCAACGCAGAGGAGACCACATTGTGAGCAGTGGATACAGTAGATTAGATTGTGAGAAGTGCAGGAAAAGTGCTGCTTCACCTGAAAGGCATGTTTGGGCCCTTGGATACTAGGAGGAGGTAAATGAACAGGTGTTACACCTTCAGTGGTTGCAGGGGAAGGTGCTGTAGGGCTGCGGCGGGGGAGGTGGTGTTGAGAGTGGACCAGGTTGTCCCAGAGGGAATGGTTCCCTATGCAAGGCAGACAAGGGAGAGGTGAGGTACTTATGTCTGGTGGACGCATCTCACTGGAAAAATGGCGCCTGATGATCTTCTGGATGTGGATGCTGGTGGGATGGCAGGTTAAGACACAGGGGACCCTATCGCTGTCACAGGAGGGAAGAGAAGGAATGAGGGTGGAAGTGCAGGAGATGGCTTGGACCCAGTTGAGGGCCCTGTCAACAAGAATGTTGGGAAATCCTTGGCTGAGAAGGAAAATAGACATTTTGGAGGCTGCCATCTGAACATATGAGATGGAGATGGAGGAACTGCCATCTGAACATATGAGATGGAGATGGAGGAACTGAGAGAATGGAATGGAGTCTTTACAGGAAGCAGGGTGTGAGGAAGTATAGTCTAGTTGGCTGTGGGAGTCAGTGGGTTTGTAGTGGATATTAGTGGCCAATTTACCCCAGAAGTGGAAACAGAGACACCGAGGAAGGGAAGGGAGGGTCAGGTGAAAACCAATTGAAAGTGAAGGCGGGATGGAAATTGGAAATGATATCTCATGAACTTTTCCATTTCTGGATGAGAGAAGGAAGCAGCACTGATGATATCATCGATATATCAGAGAAAGAGTTATTGGTGGGGACTAGTATAAGACTGGAATGAGGAATGTTCCACATACCCCACAAACAGACAAGTATAACTTGGGCCCATGAGGGTACCCATGGCCACCCCTCTGACCTGAAGAAAATGAGAGGAATTAAAAGAGAAGTTGTTGAGGGTGAGGACAGGCTTGGCCAAGCGGAGGATGATGGTAGGTGGGGACGGTTCACGTCTTTGCTCCAAGAAGACCCTCCTGGTGAGGGATGGACATGCAAAGGGACTGCACAATCATGGTAAAGTGGAGCAGCTGGAACCTGCAAACTGGAAAGACAGAAACTGGCATAAAACATGAAACTGGGCAGAGACTGGACCAGGGGAGGAAAGACCTAGTCATGATGGAAGGAGATGAGTTCTGTGGGGCAGGAGTGGGCTGAAACAATGGGTCTGTCCAGACAGCCCAGTCTGTTAATTTTCAGGAGGAGGTAGAAGAGAGCTGTGTGGTACTGGGGGACTATCAGCTTGGAGGCAGTGGTAGAGGGAGATCAATAGATGAAATAAGGTCAGTGTCCGATGTTGATACAATGTGCTAAGCTAGGGTCATGGTCAAGGGGAAGGTAGGAGGAGGTATCTGAGAGCTGGCACTCAGCCTCTGAAAGGTAGAGGCTAGTACGTCAGAATACAACAGCACCACCCTTATCAGTAGGCCTAATGACAAAGTTAGGGTTAGATCTGAGTGTACGGAGTACAGTCAATTCAGAGGGAGACAGTTGGAATGGGTGTGGGGGAGCAGAGAAATTGAGGTGACCAATGTCACATCAACAGTTCTCAATTAACAGGTTGTGTGCAGGTAAAAGGCCAGAGGGAGAGGTCCAGGAAGAGGGTTAGTTATGGAGCTGGGTGAAGCTGTGGGACGGGGAGAGAACTCTTGTCCAAACAAATGGGCACAAAGGTGAAGATTACAGAGAGCTCAACATCATGCTATGCCTGAAATTCATTAAGGTCGAGATGCAGAGGGATAAAGCTGAGGCTTTTGCTGTGTACAAAATGTCCAGTACTGGAGGGTGGGAGGTTAGGAGGTATAGTGGATACCCAACAGGAGGTAGAGTTGAGGGAGAGGTTGGAGAGGAAGTGGAGGGGAGGAAGCTTCCAGAGGGCCATTGAGATGTTGCACCTTGTGGGCCTTGATGCCTGAAAGGAAAAGAAATTGTTTCTTGTTAGCACAACAAATGAGCTGGAAGATGAAGTGGAACTGTGGAGTGGTGCTGCCTGAGTCAGTGTGATGTGATGCTGTTGGAGAGAAAGGTCGAGAGCATGCATGTGATGTTGCATGGCACTGAGAGTGGACCTCAGGATGTGGCGAGAGCAGCTGTCTGTGTAATGGTGAACACTGCGAAGATGCCTGTGATCCTGGATGGGTTCAAAGCACAAGGGATGTAACTTGAGTTAGAATCCACATGGGGTGAGTCTGAGCTGAAGGCAGTCTAGTGAGGCCCATCTTGGTTTCAGGAACAACTCACTGCATCTGTTAACTAAGTTCATGGTATTGAGATGACATTCACACAAAGTAGTAGTGAGGCGCATATTATGGGTTTTTATTACTTGTAACTGACTTTACCAAGTGCACTCCTCATCTCATTAATATGCTACCTGCCATGTGCTATCTGGACCCTAAGAATTCTCAACATGGAAGTAAGTGTGGACACTTGGAGACTTCAGCTCACCACTTTGTTCCAAAGGATTTCCATAAAGCAAGGCACCGATATCTCAGAGCGTGCTGCACGGGTGCCAGGACATTGGCATCTGACAAGTACCAGCCTCTCAGAATCCTTACAGCGCTACATACACTGCACTTTGGCACTTCAATGAACAGAAGAATACAGTACAGTGCTGGCCCTTCAACCCACGGTGTTGTGCTGACAAGGGCAAACTACCCCGTATACCCTACATTTTACTATCACCCATGTGTCTATCCAAGAGTCACTTACATGTCCCTAATGTATCTGACTCCACCACCATGCTGGCAGTGCATTCTACACACCCACCACACTCTGTGTAAAGAACCTACCTCTGACATCTCCCCTATACCTTCCTCCAATCATCTTAAAATTATGGCCCCTCATAATAGCCATTCCCAAGCTGGGAAAAAGTCTCTACTTATTTACTCTATATATGCCGCATCATCTGGTACACAAAGTTGCACCTTGGGGGCAAAATAGCAACTATCATTGTAACACTGCTGCAAGGAATGCTCAGGGACATGCACCTAGCTCGTGGACTAAACCAGACTTTACCTCAAGGCTGTTTACTCGGTCTCTTAGTGCTCACTCACTTTGAGACAAACTGGACACTCCAGCCTTGCCTTGCTTTGCTGCACTTATCCCTCAGCCAGTGGTACCCAGGCTCATGGGACTGTTGCATTGTCTTGTTCTTTAGCGCTGGCCCAAAAGCAAGAATCTGGTCATGGCTGCCAGCAATCCTCAGCCAAGTTGAGGGAACTAGGCTTTGGTCAGGAGTTTCCAGCACAGTAAATCAAGGGCGGCCTCTGATACCAGTCCAGGGGTTTGGGCATGCTCAGTCAGCCACATGGGATGGCCAGTCACGATGCTCTCAAATTAAGGGGTGAGGTGCCAAATGTTGGGCAGTACATCACCTCTCTTGACTCTTTCTGCCTGATTGCAGCCTGTTTCTCTCCTGGAATGAGAGAGAGGCAGATATTACAGAGGCATCTTGGAGCCCAGTACACAGCTCCCTAAAAGTGGCAACACAAATGGATAAGGTAGTAAAAAGAAGGTGTATAGCTTGGTTGTACCTTCATTGCATTGAGTATATAAGTCAAGGCATTGAGTATAAAAGTTGGCAAGAAATGTGCAGCTGCATAAAACTTCAGTTGGAGTATTGAGTGGAATTCTGGTTACCACACTATAGAAAGGATGTGAAGGCTTTGGAGAGGGTGAAAAAGAGGTTTACCAGGATGCTCTCTGAAGCGGCATGTGTTAGCTGTAAGGAGAGGTTGGACAAACTTGGATTATTTTCACAAGGGGTAGAGGGCGGCCTGATAGAAGTATATAAAATAACAAGGGGCATGGATAGGGTGGATATGGAGTCTGTTTTACAGGGTGAAAATGTCAAATACTAGGGGGTATGGGTTTAATTTTAAAAGGGAAATGTTTAAGGGAGATGTATGAGGAAAGATGTTTTACTGAGAAGGCGGTAGGTGTCTGGAATGTGTTGCCAGAGAAATGCTGGGTAAATGGCATCAGGATTTGGGGCGAGTGAGGGCCAGTGGGAGTAGATGTTGCAGGCAAAGATGATAGTGGTAGAGCATGAGCCTTGTTGGGAGGTGGGTTCAGTAGCTGCAATAGAGTGAATGTGAGGTATTGGACAGAAGAAGGTGGCACTTAGCTGGTAGAGTGGAGAAGCACTCTGATCTTCTACCTGCATTGCTGTATATTCCCTCAGAAAACAGAGATCGCTCTGATCTAGGTGGCGACTTCAGGCCAGGCTGGCATGGTCTGGAATCTTGGTCTACACTGCCAGTTCTGGAAGAAGAGAAGTCATGTATTTGCAACTTCTTGCCCAACAAGACCTCCAAGAGAGTGTCCCACCAAATTCTGCCCGATCTGAGGCAAGTATAAGGTAACGTGCAGGGCATCTGCAGACTAGCAGGATAAAAATAGTGCCACTCCCAGGGATCACAGGAAGTCATTCTGAATCATAATAATTTGTCCCGCCCAATTTTGGGCTTGCAATGGTATTAATATATATATCAATTCTTTGAGGAGGGACACATGTTGTGGATAAAAGGGAACCAGTGGGTGTACTGTGCTTAGATTACAACAAGGCATTTAATAAGATGCCACATCAATAGCTATTGTGGTAAATAGAAATTCATGCTGCAGAGGGTTTTGGCACGTAAAAAAGATTGGCTGGTTAACTGGAAGCAGAAAGTAAGAATGATTGTAAAATGTGAGGCTGGATGAACACAGCAGGCCAAGCAGCATCTCAGGAGCACAAAAGCTGACGTTTCGGGCCTAGACCCTTCATCAGAGAGGGGGATGGGGAGAGGGAACTGGAATAAATAGGGAGAGAGGGGGAGGCGGACCGAAGATGGAGAGTAAAGAAGATAGGTGGAGAGAGTATAGGTGGAGAGGTAGGGAGGTGATAGGTCAGTCCAGGGAAGACGGACAGGTCAAGGAGGTGGGATGAGGTTAGTAGGTAGATGGGGGTGCGGCTTGGGGTGGGAGGAAGGGATGGGTGAGAGGAAGAACCGGTTAGGGAGGCAGAGACAGGTTGGACTGGTTTTGGGATGCAGTGGGTGGGGGGGAAGAGCTGGGCTGGTTGTGTGGTGCAGTGGGGGGAGGGGACGAACTGGGCTGGTTTAGGGATGCAGTAGGGGAAGGGGAGATTTTGAAACTGGTGAAGTCCACACTGATACCATATGGCTGCAGGGTTCCCAGGCGGAATATGAGTTGCTGTTCCTGCAACCTTCGGGTGGCATCATTGTGGCAGTGCAGGAGGCCCATGATGGACATGTCATCCAGAGAATGGGAGGGGGAGTGGAAATGGTTTGCGACTGGGAGGTGCAGTTGTTTGTTGCGAACTGAGCAGAGGTGTTCTGCAAAGCGGTCCCCAAGCCTCCGCTTGGTTTCCCCAATGTAGAGGAAGCTGCACCGGGTCCAGTGGATGCAGTATACCACATTGGCAGATGTGCAGGTGAACCTCTGCTTAATGTGGAATGTCATCTTGGGGCCTGGGATAGGGGTGAGGGAGGAGGTGTGGGGACAAGTGTAGCATTTCCTGCGGTTGCAGGGGAAGGTGCCGGGTGTGGTGGGGTTTGAGGGCAGTGTGGAGCGAACAAGGGAGTCATGGAGAGAGTGGTCTCTCCGGAAAGCAGACAGGGGTGGGGATGGAAAAATGTCTTGGGTGGTGGGGTCGGATTGTAAATGGCGGAAGTGTCAGAGGATGATGCGTTGTGTCCGGAGGTTGGTAGGGTGGTGTGTGAGAACGAGGGGGATCCTCTTAGGGCGGTTGTGGCGGGGGCGGGGTGTGAGGGATGTGTTGCGGGAAATACGGGAGACGCGGTCAAGGGCGTTCTCGATCACTTTGGGGGGAAAGTTGCGGTCCTTAAAGAACTTGGACATCTGGGAGGTGCGAGAGTGGAATGCCTTATCGTGGGAGCAGATGCGGCGGAGGCGGAGGAAAATTCCATCCCCTATTCCCAATTCCTCCGCCTCCGCCGCATCTGCTCCCACGATAAGACATTCCACTCCCGCACCTCCCAGATGTCCAAGTTCTTTAAGGACCGCAACTTTCCCCCCAAAGTGATCGAGAACGCCCTTGACCGCGTCTCCCGTATTTCCCGCAACACATCCCTCACACCCCGCCCCCGCCACAACCGCCCTAAGAGGATCCCCCTCGTTCTCACACACCACCCTACCAACCTCCGGATACAACGCATCGTCTCCGACACTTCCGCCATTTACAATCCGACCCCACCACCCAAGACATTTTTCCACCCCCACCCCTGTCTGCTTTCCAGAGAGACAACTCTCTCCGTGACTCCCTTGTTCGCTCCACACTGCCCTCCAACCCCACCACACCCGGCACCTTCCCCTGCAACCGCAGGAAATGCTACACTTGTCCCCACACCTCCTCCCTCACCCCCATCCCAGGCCCCAAGATGACATTCCACATTAAGCAGAGGTTCAGCTGCACATCTGCTAATGTGGTATACTGCATCCACTGGACCCGGTGCAGCTTCCTCTACATTGGGGAAACCAAGCGGAGGCTAGGGGACCGCTTTGCAGAACACCTCCGCTCAGTTCGCAACAAACAACTGCACCTCCCAGTCGCAAACCATTTCCACTCCCCCTCCCATTCTCTAGATGACATGTCCATCATGGGCCTCCTGCACTGCCACAATGATGCCACCCGAAGGTTGCAGGAACAGCAACTCATATTCCGCCTGGGAACCCTGCAGCCATATGGTATCAGTGTGGACTTCACCAGTTTCAAAATCTCCCCTTCCCCTACTGCATCCCTAAACTAGCCCAGTTCGTCCCCTCCCCCCACTGCACCACACAACCAGCCCAGCTCTTCCCCTCCACCCACTGCATCCCAAAACCAGTCCAACCTGTCTCTGCCTCCCTAACCGGTTCTTCCTCTCACCCATCCCTTCCTCCCACCCCAAGCCGCACCCCCATCTACCTACTAACCTCATTCCACCTCCTTGACCTGTCCGTCTTCCCTGGACTGACCTATCCCCTCCCTACCTCCCCACCTATACTCTCTCCACCTATCTTCTTTACTCTCCATCTTCGGTCTGCCTCCTCCTCTCTCCCTATTTATTCCAGTTCCCTCTCCCCATCCCCCTCTCTGATGAAGGGTCTAGGCCCGAAACGTCAGCTTTTGTGCTCCTGAGATGCTGCTTGGCCTGCTGTGTTCATCCAGCCTCACATTTTATTATCTTGGAATTCTCCAGCATCTGCAGTTCCCATTATCTCTGAGTAAGAATGATTGGGTCTTTTTCAGCTTGCTAAGATATACCAAAAGTCCCAGGGATTAGTTCTGGCACCTCAACTGTTGGCAATGTATAAAGATGATTTATAAGGGGATGATGTACAAAGGGACAGCAGCTACCATTACCTAATTTACTGCTGAAATAAAGACAGGTGGGAAAGTAAGAAGAGGTCACAAGGGATAACCAAAAGATATTGATAGGTAAGTAGAACAGGAAAAGATGTGGTGAATGCAAAAATGTAGTCTTTTTGTCTATTTTGAGGAAGATTTGTAAAGAAGCACATTCTCTAAATGGTGATAGATCACAAAGCTTTGAGATGCAGAGGAATCTTGATTGCCTTGTGCTGGAATCACAAAGGATTAGCCTGCAGGTAGAACAGTAATTAGGAAATCCAATGGAATGTCATTGTTTATTGCAAGAGGAATTGAACAGCAAAACATCTTTCAGTTATATAGGGACAATGGGAACTGCAGATGCTGGAGAATCCAAGACAATAAAATATGAGGCTGGATGAACACAGCAGGCCCAGCAGCATCTCAGGAGCACAAAAGCTGATGTTTTGGGCCTAGACCCTTCATCAGAGATGGGGATGGGGTGAGGGTTCTGGAATAATTAGGGAGAGAGGGGGAGGCGGACCGAAGATGGGGAGAAAAGAAGATAGGTGGAGAGGAGAGTATAGGTGGGGAGGCGGGGAGGGGATAGGTCAGTCCAGGGAAGACAGACAGGTCAAGGAGGTGGGATGAGGTTAGTAGGTAGGAGATGGAGGTGCGTTTTCTGGAATTTGTGGGTTTGTGGGTCACCATGATTCCTAGTGACCCTGGGAGTCTTGTTGTCAGTTCCGATATGTTCTTGATTTAGGGCAGTGTGGCCAGTGTGTTAGGGTGTGCTGTGTCCTCCTGTTGTTGTCTGTTTAGTTGGCATCTGCAGATGAAGCTGTGGGGATATCCATTCATAGCGAGGATTTTGGATAGGTGCTCTTCCTCTTTCCTGTTTTATCCTGGGGTGCTGCAGTGTGTCTAAAAAGATCACAGATCAAAACTGGAAATGACACTGCTCACCATGATGGCCTAAACAGTGTAGATTCCAAATAGAGTCGAATGGCACTGCTTCATCGGAGGGTGCACTGATAATGTCACTTAGCATGGGTGCAGGATGTCTGGATGAGAAAAGGCCAGCAAATCAATAACCTCAACCACAACCCGAGCTACAGATCTTTGCCAAAATTTTGAACGTGTGGTACACCTCATGGGTCAGTGCTGGGCCCATTGCTGTTTGTTATCTGTATCAATCATTTGGCTAAGAATGTACAAAGCATGATTAGTAAGTCTGCGGATGATACTAAAACAGGTGGTATCGTGGACTGTGAGGAAGGTTATCAGAAATTGCAGCAGGATCTTGATCAGCTGGGGAAGCTGGCTGAGAAATAGTAAAAGGAGTTTAATATAGATAAGTGAGAGGTGTTGCATTTTGGAAAGTGACATCAAGGTAGGAGTTTTGTGGTGAATAGTAGGGCCTTAAGAAGCGTAGTGGAATAGAGGGACCTTAGAGAGCAGCTGCATAGTTCTCTGAAAGTGGAGTCACAGGTAGCCAGGGCAATGAAGGCAACTTATGGCACACTGGCCTTCATCAGTCAGGGCATTGAGTACTGAAGTTGGGAAGTTACGTTGCAGTTGTACAGGACTTTGGAATGGCCACACGTGGAGCATTGAGTTCAGTTTTGGTCACCCTGCAACAGGGAAGATGTTATTGAACTGGAAAGAGTGCAAAAGAAATTTACAAGGATATTGCCAGGACTCAAGGGGCATGTATACGGTGAATGCACTCAGTCTTTTTACCAAGATTGGTGAAATGGGGACTCGAGGGCACCAGTTTAAGGCTAGAGGGGAAAGAATACATAAGAACCTGAGGAGCAACTTTTTTTAACATAAAGGGTGGTTTGCATATAGAATGAGCTGCCAGTGGAAGTGGTTGAGGAGGGTATATGAGCAACATTTAAAAAGCATTTGGTCAAATACGTGATAGGAAAGATTTAAAGGATATAGGCCAAGTGCAGGGAAATGGGATTAATGTGGATGGACATTTAGATTGGCATGGACTAGTTTGGGCCGAAGGGCCTATCTCCATGCAGTAGGACTCTATGACTCTACTCGTCCATCCCTATTGGTTTTCACTTCTTCAGTCCAATTAAACCCAGATCTATAGATCTCTCCTCCTTTTTCTTAATAATAATGACATCTTACTTAAGAAGCAAGGTCGTAGCCTTAAATATGAATTGTAGTGTGACTTACATTGAACAATTCACATACAGGCTAAATAACCAGGATCAAAACATATACAGATGTAACAATGAAGCAGCAGTTAAAAGTGATATACAAACTTAGTAAATAATAGGAGATTGATTGGTGGGATATCAAAGGAAAAGTTAAATTGAAGCTATTTTCAAATTACAGAACAATACACCATGCTATATTGCTGGCACTGAAGTACAGAAGAGTTTCATCATTGATGTATGTAATTGAGAGCCTAAATCATGTAACAAATAGCATTCTAGCACTACCTCTCCATCATGCATCTGATGGTGTGAATTTAGTCAAACATCTGGGCATGGTAGGGGTAATCAGTTGTGAAACTGGGTAAATTGCAAAACAGTGTTAATGGGAACTGCAGATGCTGGAGAATCCAAGATAACAGAGTGTGGAGCTGGATGAACACAGAGCTCTGATGAAGGGCTAGGCCTGAAACGTCAGCTTTTGTGCTCCTGAGATGCTGCTTGGCCTGCTGTGTTCATCCAGCTCCACACTTTGTTAAATTGCAAAACAGATTTACCAAACCAAGTAGAAATATGATTCTTTCTTTTTGTAGGGTTTTGATCTTTGAGGGGCTTGTCATAAAACTGGTCTCAGACTAACGAAGACTTGTAGCTGGAGTTATAGATGAGGTTGGTGGCTTGCTTGCTGAGCTGATTGGTTATTGTACAGATGTTTCATCACCATGCTAGGTAACGTCATCAGTGTGGCCTCCAATGAAGTGATGTTGTTCTACTTCACTTGGTATTTATATGATCTGGTCTGTTAAGTTGGGTTGAGCCATTTCCCGTTCTGTTCTGCATGGGTTTATATTTGGGGTCTAATTCCACATGTTTGTGAATTGCATCATGGGTTGAAAACCAGGCCTCTAGGAATTCCCATGCGTTTCCTAGAGCCCTGGTTTTCAACCCGTAATGCAATTAACAAATATTTGAAATTAGACCCCATATATGAACCCATGCAAAACAGAATGGGAAATGGCTCAACCCAACTTAACATTCTGGATCATATAAATACCAAGTGGAGTAGAACAACATTGCTTCATTGGAGGCCACACTGATGATGTTACTGAGCATGGTGACAAAACATCTGTACAAAAACCAACCAGTTCAGAGAGCAAGACACAAACCTCAGGCTCAGTGTAATTGCAGAGGTGCTTCTGTTTTTATCATGTTTGCTAATTCCCTAACTGCTCAAAGTAGAATCATTTATTTCCCATGCTCCTGCATTATTTTGTGCTCCCTACTCCCTTCCCTCCCTTTCCCTAGCAAATTAAGATCATATTTACTCAAATTAGTTTGTGGTTATGAATGAGAGGATGTGGTAGTGGAACATGGGGGGAGGCTTTTCTTTCCAGAATCTCACATGGCCTCGTCCTCAACACCATCCATTTCCATAGCAGCATCTTCATTGCCCAGAAAGAAGAATGTGTTTTCTTTTTGTTCTTCCTCCTCATCACCTTTTTGCTGCAATGCGCCCTATTTTGCTGATAAACCTGTAGGAAAGGCTAGCAATAGACGGTTCTCGTCGATTTTGTACAAAGTGCTAAGAGCGTGCAGAAGAAAGGATTCAGTGTTCTGAACTAAAGAACAATCATTACAAAGCACAAATAGGTTCCATACCTAAAACCACTCAAAAAGTTGGCAGCATACTGATTTACAATGGAAGCTCACAAAAAACAGCAAGTAAGTTTGGAGCCAGCATTTTAAACAGTAAAAGTATTTTTACACTGTTTGCAATTGGTCTATTGCTTGTGAAATTTTACTGACCGCTAACATTGACTTTTGCATTCACACGTCATCACCACACTCTGATGAAGTGTGGATATTATCAGAAACAACACAGAATAACTATGGAGCAACTTTTCAGCATTTGGAGAATAATTGAACTCAAAAATTTATAATTTCAATAAAGTCTATTTCCTATCATTTATCACACTATTCATATTTCACCCTATTATAGTATTTAACACATAGCTATTGTGGATAGCCTTTAATGTCATATGTATAATATACATATATATACATACATATATATAATTCCAAACAATAGAGAAACTGGAGGTTAAATAGTTCCATTCAGTCATCCACTAATAATTTGTAAAGTAACAAATTTAATAGATGTTATCTCATTTTTACACTCGTTCCTCCATGTTCCCTTTAAGTGCCTATTCATTTTAATAAAGGCATCCAAGCCTGTGTTTTTGAACGGAAGCATTAACTTGAAATGCCAAAGGCAGTTAGTTTGAAAAAAGGCAATATTGTTTAGCTTAAATAGCGTAGAATTTTTTTATGGCCCAAATACTTCCCTTATTATATACAGATGCCAGATGAACGTCATTGTCATTGCCGGGGTTTTGCAGCTTTGCTGCAGTAATGAGCTCCAGGATGGCCCATTATGTGGGTCAAACACAAGCCTGCAGCAGGATAGTTTTCCAGATCTGGCTAAAGGTTAATGCAGCATGTTTCTATTAACTTATTTTTCATTCTTCCAACCCTTCCAGTGTTAATTTCCATTAAAAACACAATATCCATATTTGATAATTAGAATTCTTGTTTAACAATAGATTCATTGATATAAAGTTGAAAGGGTCTTTGCCGTATATTTCAGACTTCTCAACTTTCAGGTATCCACTTCCTTTAAAGGGATGATCAATGTAGGAAATAGATTGAAATTTTTCTTTCCATGGACTCGAAATATACATGGCATTGCAATAGTTCAGCCAAATATGAATAGAAGCTACCCAAGGATTGATGTCCAGCAAAATTTGTTGTTAAAGGGATTCCTTTTTGGCCAAGGTTACTGCAACGTAAATAAGAAACAGTCCAAAACGGTCATCAATCAGACAAGCATGCTCAGGGGAGCAATTAATATTCCATGTAATACAGTACTAGAAACGCCAGGGTTTTGAGAGAAAGGTACTGTGCTTTTGCAAAGTAAATGCCTGCAGTGTGAGCAAAATTCAGAAAGCACAAACAAAGTGCTCACAAATCCTAAAAGCTATTTAAGCTATTGTCTCAGTATTTGAGTTAAGTCACATCACATCCATGTTGTAATGTATTCATATGGGAGTGACACATCTCCCCACTTTCCCCATCAAACTGTTCCTACTCATTTGGTAGGTTGAGCACCACTAAGACATAGCAACACATTTAAGAGGCCATTTTCTTTTGAGCAAGTCATTATTTAACAATTCAGATTACTTGCAATTTTGACATTCTGATAGGAGCATAACTGGTACTTTCATGTCAGTTCTACACAAATATCGTTTTGGGTAGGGAACACAGATTTCGTAACAGGATTACTTTCATTCCTATTGCTGCATCTATTTCATGTTTAGAGGATGAATATGTTTTGGATTGTCTCTTTAATTTGAGGTAGAAGTGTTAAAATGAGAGGCATATAATGCACTGTTAGCTCTGCCTGACAACTATTCTGCATGACTCCGTTACCAGGAAGAGGGGGGACCCTGGCTGAGACTTACTGAGGCAAAGTACAAAAAATTGACACCTGAACAAAAACACAGTAGCGGATGGGCTGACTCTGGACAGATGTTCTATCTTCAGGTTTTTGGACAGAGAGAGAGAGAGATCATCCAGGGACAGAAGGTTACAACTGATGGGGAGAAAGGTTTTGCTCCCTTTGAGCTAGATCCAGAATGGATCTAGGGAGGAAGGTCACTGGATTGAAGAGACATAACTCAGAGATAGTAAGAACTGCTGATGCTGGAGTCTGAGATGACACAGCGTGGAGCTGGAGGAACACAGCAGGCCAGGCAGCATCAAAGGAGCAGGAAAGCTGATATTTCAGGTTGGGACCCTTCTTCAGAAATGGGGGAGGGTAAGGGGGCTTTGAAATAAATAGGGAGAGGAGGAGTTGTGTTTGGGCTGGGAAAGGTAGGTGGGATGGTGATACCAGGCAGGTAGTGGTGGGGATTAGTCAGTCAGGTGGGAGGAGCAGGTAGGTGGGAGAGAAGACGGACAGTTCAATGAGGCGGGTATGGGGAAGTGTGCTGGTCCTGGGATGAGGCAGGCGATGGGAGATTTTGAAGCTAGTAAAGCCCACATTGAGACTGTTGGGTTATAGGCTTCCAAGGCGGAATTTGAGGCGCTGCTCCTCCAGTTATTTGTTATGGCAAGGCCAGGAAAAGAAAGCACTAGTGTAGGCCTTACTACTAGATGTTGCTTTGAGAATTGTCATGAAACTGAAGGATATACCTTTTATGGTCAGTCAATTAACCGGCATTATGTAGGTGCTCACACGTTATAGAATACTTTATCTAGTGATAAAATATTGTAATGCATTTAACAGTTCTGAAGTTCTAATTTTTGATTTGATTTATTGTTTTCACATGTACCTAGGTACAGTGAAAAGTTTTGTATTGCATGCAGTGCCGGCAGATCATACCATATATGAAGTGTATTAGGGTAATAGAGCAGAATGAAGAATATATTACGTCTGATTTAAATGGGTCATGTTGACACTGTGATTTAATTTTAAATTGTGGTAAAATCCAGAGACCTGTTAAACTTTGAAAAGGTCCTGAACAGATTCCAGACTTCTATGACTGAAATTATTTTGAGCATGTTTGGGATGGCACGGTGGCTCAGTGGTTAGCACTGCTGCCTCACAGTGATAGGGACCCAGGTTTGATTGCACCCTCAGACAACTGTCTGTGTGGAGTTTGCATGTTCTCCCTGTGTCTCCATGGGTTTCCTTCAGGTGCTCTGGTTTCCTCCCACAGTCCAAAGAAATGCAGGCTAGATGGATTGGCCATGATAAATTGCCTGCAGTGTTCAGTAATGTACAGATTAGGTGTGTGGGGGGGGGGGGGGGGGGGGGGGGGGGTGGTGGTGGTGGTGGTGTGGGGGTGGGACTGGGTGGGATGCTCTGACAGTTGGCGTAGACTTGTTAGGCCGAAGGGCCTGTTTCCGCACTGCAGTGTTATTTAACCAAAATTCTGTATCAGTTTAACATAACCTCTCTGTTTTTCAATACCTTTCCTTTGGATATGTACATCGACGTTCTGATTGCTTTCAGTTGGTATTAGTAACCTGCATCACTACATTTAGTGATTTGTATATCTGTACTTCTGTTTCGACACCAATTTTTCAAGCAGTGTTCTATCTGTCTAAATGAACCACCTCACAGGAATGATTAGTTTATGACAAAAACAGAAGTTGTTCAAAAAGCTCAACTGGTCTGGCAGTGACTGTGAAGAGAAATCAGAATTCACATTTGGGGTGCTGCGACCCTACCTCAAACCCTTTCGGTTTTTAATGAATATTTTACGAAGGGAGGAAGACTTAGTTTCAAGAGGTTAAAGTATTCTACAATTTATGCAGTGAGCATTTCAGAAGTGGTTTTAAATTGAGGTAAAATTAACTCTGCCTGGAACATTTCAAGAAGCCAGGGTTTTGCTAAGAAATACTGTTATTCAAATAGATTATCAACAAATTCTTAATTTTTTTCAGGATCACAATAGGATGATCATCTAACTATCAACTTTACGCCACAATGAAAGCAACATTGTATCCATTTAGTGAAGCCTAGCCAATGTCAATCCAATATAACGTGTAAAAGCCTACTTGTGACGATGCTGCTTGAATACCTTATTTGTGAAATTGTAAACCATGTCTCTATTTGAAAGCAGTATCTTCACGAAGTCATCATTTCCGTACCTCAAGAGTTTCGCCATGATGTAATTGACATCTGACATCACTTGCCCCTTGCTGTTTATTCAGTAATTTACCACACATGTGCCAACGGATTTTATTCATGTGAGTGGCCCCTGCTATGAAATGTAATGCAAACAGGACCACAAGCAGGCAATATTAAAATCAAAGTGGAATGTTAAGCAGGAGAAGGGGCCAGCCAGGTTATGAAAATGAGCTTTAAAATGATACAGTCCTCTGTGAAATACCCTCAATATAAACTTCGTCCAGCAGGCAGACGGCATCATAAACTGTGAGAGCAAAGCTTAAGTGGTTTCTACAATCCTCAAACTCCCTAAAATTGAGTTATAACCTGCACTTACTTACTTGTAGCCAAATGTATAGACAATTTGTTTTATTTATCCCATAAATTGAAAATGATCATAAAACAGTGAAGGAGACAGTAAGATTTCAGCCACAAGTCTCTGTGAATAGCAGCATGTTTTCCAACTGTAGCATAAATCATTTGCTTTGGCTAAAGTGTAAGTTTTAATTACTTAATCTTTGTTACTGCCAGGCCGAAATACAATCAGACAACTGCCTTCTTATTCCCAATTTGTAACCATTTTCACTTATTACAAGTGTTTTGTCAATAGGACACTGCAGTACCATTAACATTAAATTGAAAGCAATTGTTCCTTCCAATTAAATAGATATTTATTTACAATATGTTTCAATGCATTATTAAATTGATGACCAGTGCAATGACTTATATCAAGGAAAGCAGCATGTCTAACCACAACAGTAGAAAATGATTAAAAACAGAGTCCAACAGAAAACAGTGGCTCAGGTTATTCAGCTACAGTAGACATTACAGGTATATCCGAGATAACAAAGTGTGGAGCTGGATGAACACAGCAGGCCAAGCAGCATATTAGGAGCACAAAAGCTGACATTTTGGGCCTAGACCCTTCATCAGAAAAAGCATCTCCGGCATCTGCAGTTCCCATTATCTCTACTTTAGACTAAAATTAGTTGTCAACACACCTGATGAAGGGTCTAGGCCCGAAATGTCAGCTTTTGTGCTCCTAAGATACTGCTTGGTCTGCTGTGTTCATTCAGCTCCACACTTTGTTATCTCGGATTCTCCAGCATCTGCAGTTCCCATTATCTCTGATTACAGGTATATCAGTCTGATCCTTTCCTCACTCACCTTGGTATGCATCGGTACAATGCACTGTTAATTTTAAACCATGAGTAGGCCATTTAATCCCTTGATCATGTTCCACCATTCATTTAAATAATGGCTAATATGTATCTTAATTTGAACTGGCATGATTCCACAACCTCTAATACTCTTGCCTAACAAAAATCAATCAATCAGGATATTAAAAGCTTTAATTCATTAAGGGTCAGGTTTTTGTGGTTTTGGGAAGACACTACAGACCTTTAACATATTGCAGGTGGAATCCAGATGTGGATGCCCCTCAGTATTTCCAACTGGTCCAAGTTTACTGACAAGCTTATAAGAGGTGGGTCTAACTCACACAGGAGGAAACCCAAACTCAGCATGACAATTTGAATCTCGTGTTGAGTTCGAACAGACTCTATTTTAACTGTTAAAAGAGCTTAATTATGGAAGGCAAGTGGAAACAGAGAGGCTGGGAGCCAGTGTAGGCCAAGAGACCCAGCAAACCTGATCAGCCATTCAATATGATCATGTCTGACCCTCTACCCCAATGCCAAACTCTCACTGTCTCCCCGTACCTCTTGATGCTGTTAATGGTAGGGCCCTGGGGAGTGTTGCCGATCAAAGAGATTTTGGGGTGCAGGTGCACAGTTTCTTGAAAATGGAGTCACAGGTAGACAGTGCGGTGAAGAAGGCATTTGGCTCACTTGCTTTCATTGGTCAGAGCATTGAGAATAGGAGCCGGGATGTCATGTTGCAGCTGTACAGGACATTGACGAGATCACGTTTTCAATACTGCTTATAATTCTGGTCTCTGTTGTTAAACCTGAGAGGGTGCAGTAAAGATTTACAAGGATGTTGCCGGAACTGGAAGGTTTGAGTTAGAGGGAGAGGCTGAATAGGCTGGGGCTTTTCTCGCCAAGAATGTTGCGGGCTGAAGGGTGACGTTGTAGAGATTCATAAAATCATGAAGGGCACAGACAGGGTATATAGTCTATTTTCCCAGGACAGGGGAATCCAAAACTAGAGGGCATAAGTTTAAGGTGAGAGGGAAAAATCTAAAAAGGGCCTGAGGGTTACCTTTCTCATGCTGAGGGTGGTGTATTATGGAACAAGCTGCCTGAGAAAGCTTTCAATTACAACTTTTAAAAGGTATCCAAATGGATTTTGAATAGTAAGGGTTTAGAGGAATATGAGCCAAATGCTGGCAAATGTGACTAGGTCAGATTGGTAAGTCTGATCGGCACAGACAAGATGGACAGAAAGGTCTGTTTCCATCCTGTATGACTTTATGACTCTGTGACATCTTTAAGGTTTAGAAATCTATTTCTTCCTTAAATATATTCAGTGGCTCAGCCACCATTACATGTGGTAAAGAGATCGAGAAGTTCACCTCCCTCTGTGTGAATACATTTCTACACACCTCAGTCCAAAATGGCCTATTGCTTACCCTGAGATCATGCCTCTTTGTTCTAGGTCTCCCTAACATTCCTACACAAGGGAGTGTATCATCTCTGCATCCAGACTGTTTAACTCTGTCAGAATTTTATCTGTTTCAATAACATTACTGCTCATTTTTCTAAACTCCAATGAATACAGGTAGCGTTGAATCTATTTCACCTCATACGGCAAACCTGCCATCCCAGGAATCATTCTCTGAACCGTTGCTGCATGCCTTCTATGCAAGTGTGTGGTTTCTTAAGTTAGAAAATCAAACCTGCACACTCCAAATGTGGTCCCACCAAAGCATCCTTATTCAAATCCTCTTTCATTGAAGGCCATCATACCATTTCCTAGCCTAATTCTTGCCTTCAGTGACTGGTTTACAAGGACCCCTAAACACTTTTTAGATCAACATCTTTCAAGCTATCACCATCTAATTGCATTCCCTTAAAAAACCCTTCCTCAGCAGAGACCAAAAGAGGAAACATCAGAGAGGGAGATAAAAGTGCGTTTACTTCATCAGGTAGTCGCCTCTTTTCTGCCTGAACAATTGTTTTTTGCAGCGTAGCCACCTCATTGTAAATACTAACATCAAAAACCTCAGCCTTACGGATGCTCTACAGCCACAATTCCAGTTCCAGAACGAGAATTTTAAGTCACTCCATCCGAAGACAGTTCCTGCACACGTTATCTCTTGAGACACTAGAAGTGCCCCTGGTTTCCCACATCACACAGGAGGAGCATTCTACCTGGCGGATCCACTTTGCCATTAGGTACCCTTAAATAACGCCCTCCTCATTTATTTCCTCTAGCTTAAAACATACTAAAATGTATGTGGGTCCTTACCTTACTTCTTATATATTAAACTCTCCTTAATCTAAACCAAAGACCTTTTTTAAACTATAAATTTTGTACAGCAGAAATGCTCATTCATGTGTTGCTGACTGCATGCCTTAGCTTTCTCTGCTCTCCTGCTCCTCAACCCATGAACTTGTAGCTTTTCTTGTGATGTTTGATTTTTTTTTTCAAACTCAGCCTTTTCCCAAGTAGAAGTGTTTCCTGCAGGTCTGGAATTCTCTCACTTTCTCAATGGAAATACATTCCTGAAAGAATGTACTTCTTTTTCCTGCTCTTCTATATGATTCAGACCATCTTTGTTTCCTATGTATCACCTGCTCTTCATGATTAAAACATTAGATTTAATGCTCTTTAAAGATGGACGTAGTCTGTTACAGTGTTATGATCTGACATTTTTAAAATTCTTGCTATTTTAACACAAAAAACACTCCTTTGACTGACTGACCATTTCATGTAGGTTATGAAAAATATCATCGTCTACCCATACCATTGTTAATTTCCCAAGGGCTATTATTATGTCATAATGAATACTTGGCTGTAATTCAAACTCTACAATTATCTCGGAGGGGAGGTCTGAATTCACAGTTTGGCCATTTAGAGAGGTACTAAAGTATTAGATGTTTTCGCTGGGGGACTGAAAAAGAGTTTGCTTCTTCATAAAAGAGAAATAACTACTAGAGGATACACATAATTTTTGAATGGATGTCTTGAATGGGAATTCTTTTGTCTACTAAGTGTGTTTGAAACAAAACTGTATGAGAGTGTTAGAGGTTTATGCGTTTCATCTGTACATGTCTCCTGAGGTCATTCTAAGGTAGATCGTGGATGAGTGGCAATGTTGGGGGGTGGGGGGGCGACATGGCTATGTGTATGTGTAGTACATATTTGGATGTGGTGATTGTATGGGAGTGTGACAGGCTATGAGGGATGGGTGGGGGTGTAAAGGGTAAGAAAAAGAGTAACAGTATTTTTAAAATCTGAGCTAAAATTCCACGGCTAGCCTTCCAATCAGGTTGCTTTGGTGTTTGACTTTGTGACCATCCAGGCTCTTTTCATAAAATAGAATTCCTACAGTGCAGAAACAGGCCCTTCAGCCCAACAAGTCCACACAGAGCATCCCACCCAGGCCCAACTCCCTATAATCCATCCAATCTACACATGGCTGAACACTACAGGCAATTTAGCACAGCCAATCCACTTAGATTGCACATCTTTGGACTGTGGGATGAAACCAGAGCAAACCCACGCAGACACAGGGAGAAAGGGCAAACTTCACACAGCCAGCCGTCTAAGGGTGGAATTGAACCTGGGTCCCTGGTGCTGTGAGGCAGCAGCACTGACCACTGAGCCACCGTGCCACCCAAGGGTGGTGGGCATGACATCCAACCTCCAGCTCACCACAACAAAAGCTGGATCTTTAAACGAGATAGGTTCGGAAGTTTCCAAATGTGAACTACCTGCCTTGGTAATGGAAATCCAGCCCCTCTCCAAAGGTTTTGATGATATGGTGGTGATAGCGATGATGGTGGTGGGCGAGAAGATAGGGGATAAAAAAAACTAAACAGATTAGTTCTAACTTTAAGTTTATATTACCTTATTTTTGGATTTCTAAGGTTTTGGAGTCGATCTGTTTTTGGATTTCTCACCACAGAGATAGTTTTGAAAGTATGCTTTGTTCAGGAAACAAAAAGATACACTGGACTTTAGAATCAAACAACAAAAGACTTGAGGAGATTATTTGTTTAATATTTGTTTGTTATTTGATACTGAAGTAGCAATTTTACAGTTGTCAGTTCAATTCTGGCCATGATATATTATAAAATAATTTTAAAAATTCTAAAATTAAAAATTCTGTTCATTTGTGGTCTACTATGAGAATTACTGCTGTTTTCATTGCTATGAAAATAAAACTGATTCTCAAATATCTTTCCAGAAAGGAAATCTGGTGCCCCCACCTCTTCATCTGTGACTCTCATTCCACACTCTTATTGAATCTTAATACCCTCAGGGTGTGTTGGAATGAGAAATAAATATAGCCCCATCAGCATTTACCACATTGACAGAACAAGTAGAAAAAAAATGAACGTTTTTAGCGTTACTTTGGGAAATGTATCACAGACAAAGTCTGTATCACTTCACACGCAGCCTTATTTTTGGTCTAAAAGAGTCAAAATGATTTGTGTTCTGTTGCTGCACTGTAACTTTATGCAACGCTGTAATTCACAAAATACATTTTTGAGTAGGATATTTCATGATGCAACACAGGTGCAAATTACTAGCTGGTCACTGAGGAAGGAGATACTACAGAAATGTCTGATTATTGTGAAGCAACTACTATGGCATGGTTCTAACTACACAGAATTTTGAATGTGAGGAGATTGTATTTGCCTTCATTGCTTCATATAGTTAGAAATGTTTCTAAATTATTGTTAGCATGTTTCAAAGTATTAGTGTATATTCTCATTGATAGGTGTACTCCAACAATGTTAGTTTATGATGTGAAACATATTTGATAATGATTTCATCCCCCCCGCCCCAAAAATAAAATCGAACCTGGCAAATGTTTTCTTTTCCATCTTCTGGAAAAGGAAGTTATGATGGGGTAAGAGATTATTTTATAATCACCTCTTTAGTTAGATTTCTTTTCTCAAGATGACAGCTCATTTTCTCACCCCTGTTAATCTCGACAAATACCTGCCACGTACCTTTTCTTTCCTTAGAGTTTGATGTTTCAGAACTAACAAAAACCATGTCACGTTTTGATCAGTGCCATTTTTCAGCATATCATTCCTCATACTTACTTCATTGCCTCACAAGTAAGCCTGCATCACCTACTGGAACGTTAAATGTTTCGCTGTCTGTATTTGAATATATGAGCAGAAATAATATAGAGGCTTAACTAGACCAACACAAATTTTTAAAAAAGAGATTTATGGACAGATCATAATTAATTTCTATCTCCTTGCACTAAAAGACAATCAGGAATTCAATGACTCATTAAAATCCTGGGAACAATTAGCTGCATTGTTCTGCCGTAGCAGACACCTGGTGATTTCAGGATTCCAGATAAAAAATGGAATTCACCTTTCATACCAGCTAACATCATCAACTCACTGCCTTTAAATGGAACAGTTATAAAAGGGGAGTGGGTGCAAGTATTGCAGCGGTCTTTCATTTTGAAAGATAAATCTGCTGTTGGACATGGCCATTTTAGTAAAATCAGGATAAAAAAATCTCCTTCTGGAAATAAATCCTTGACCGACAGACAGTACAATTCAGTGGAATTGTTTTCACTTTAAAAATTGTTGCTGCCTTATCAAAATTGACTTGAAAGCAGTGAAGTTAAATTCCCCCAAAAAAAATTTAACCTGGGGTGCAATTATAAATATTTCTGTAGCGTGCCTTGATATTCTGTGTCTAGTGGAAAGGTTTAGAATTCATCTTAGCTGATTCTCCTTTGCTGTTTGAGATAAAGATCTAAAAACTCTCCAAATGATTTCATCTGGACAGTAGACAAAACAGATATAATCTTTCCAGATTTCAAGCTTTTGAACCCCAAATTGCAATAAACATGGTTCCTAATCATAAACTGAAAGGTAACTAAAGTTTCACAACCCCAACTTTATAATCTCATCTGCTTCTC
Source organism: Stegostoma tigrinum (assembly GCF_030684315.1). Classification (NCBI taxonomy): domain Eukaryota; kingdom Metazoa; phylum Chordata; class Chondrichthyes; order Orectolobiformes; family Stegostomatidae; genus Stegostoma; species Stegostoma tigrinum. Next base: position 46,768,937 of record NC_081363.1, read on the forward strand.
CTTTGCAGACTGCTTTTTTTTCTGAAAGAGAGTTGTTGCTTCGTCATTAACAAAAACATTGAATCATTATCTCTTTATACCTATTTAGTTATTTAATTAATGTGCCTCTTGATATGCCGTTTTCAGAGAATGTTGCTCCATCATTTCAAAGACATTCTAATTATTAAGCATACTATTATTCCAGATGCAGCACAACTTAATACCCATAGAAATAAAGGCAAAACACCGCGGATGCTGGAAGTCTGAAATAAACATGGAGAATGCTGGAGAATCTCAGCTAGTTTAGCAGCATCTCTGAGAGAGAGAAACAATGTCAATGTGTTGAGTCTGGTATGACTCTCGTTGAGAATGATTTCAAATTGTTTCTGCCATCACTGAATATATTTCTTCTTGTCTTGACTCTATTTATCCCCTCTTATTCAATCTTTCCTCATTCACAGTCTTCTGATGCCTTATGTCAGCTCAATAATTTCCAGTTTGCTTCCGAGGAGTTTTGTAGAAGTGACACCGGACTTGAAATATTCACTCTGTTTCACTCTCCATGGGTGTTGCCAGACCTGTTGACTTTCTCCAGCATCACATGTGTTTGCTTAAGGCACATAGAAATTATATGTGTTTTGTAAAGGTTTTATTCTTTCGAAGTATGGTGGAACCTTGATCATTAGCCACAAAAAATGAGGCAACAGTATCCTAGATGACTTGCTATATTAGCATAAAACAAAATCAGCAACTGTAAAGAAAAAGGATATTTGCGAGAAAGGAAATGACATTTTGATGTGTATGTTTCAGAAGAACATAATGCAAAATCTTCGCATCTTGTTGTTCCCTTTGCAGAGATAACTGCGTTGGCATGTAATTCTACCAGTTTCTATCCCTAATACACACTGGTGTTTGTTCTGTGTTTCCTTTTGCCTAGCTATCTCAGTCATATCTAGTTGTGCTCAGGCCAATTATTTCTGACAGCAAGATCAGCTAACACTGCAACAGATAATGAGTGATCTGTAGCTCCCAATTACCCTATCCAACAGCCTGTGAATCCAGCCTCACTGGCATGGTAGCTCATTTAAACTGGCAAGCTCTTTATTTCTTTTAAAATCTGGAGCTGAGCTCAGATGAGTACTGTGTAGCATGCCAATGAGATCATTAGAAGTGTATACAAATGGGATAGATTTTGATTTTGTGTAACAGTGTAAAGTAACTGATAGCTAATCATCAATCTGTTTTCCATCATGCCTGATTAAAAATGGGAGAGATTTGCAATTACACAAGTATACAAAAACAAAATCTACTTCACTGAATTCCTAACTGATCTAAGTAACTGAGGAGTTTGTGCTGGGAAACACACAGCAGAATAAGACCAGGACCAGACTTTTCAGATCCATCAGACTTCTTCAATTATTCAAGCAAATCGTTACTACTCATAGACTCTAAGAGCCATACAGTTGTACATCACAGAAACAGAACTTTTCCTACCCTAGGAAAAATACTCTGGCTACTCACACAATCCATGCCCGTCATGAATTTATAAATCGCTACAAGGTCCCCCCTCAGCCTTCAGCTGCTCTGCATTTCAACTTCGGTTACTCAGCTTTGTTCCATATCGATCAATACCCTTCCCTAACAAAAGTTGATTAACTGTCATCTGACAATTACAACTGACCCATCTTCTACTGCTTTGTGAGGCAGTAAGTTTCAGATTTCCACCACATTTTGTGTGAAAAAGTGCGTCTTAAATTCATTCATAAGTACCTTGTCCCAATTTAAAGATTATGCCTCCACATTCTGGATTCCTCCAGCAGAGGAAAGAGATTTTTTTGTTTGCATTTATTCCTGTTGAAAGATTTCAAAATTTTAAATGCATCAATTAGATGACTTTGTAACCTTCTAAACTCAAAGGGATACAAGCCTCTCATCATTTTCCTTTTCAGCTTTATTAACATTCCAATGAACTGTGCAGTGCCCTTTCCAAGCTCAATATACCTTTCTTAAAGTTCCATAGCAAAACAGAACACTGAAACCCAGAAGAGGTCTGGCAGAGGCTCTGAAGAACTGAAGAATCACTTCTTCACTTTTGGATTCGAATTCCCTTGAGATGAACACCTACATTCGTCCACCTTTCTGATTGATTTTGTACTGTACTGCCTTCCAGGGAGTTTTCGAACATGTCCATACATATCCCTTTGTAAGTCACAGTGCTTAATCTATCATCACTGATATTTTATTTGTCTTTATCAGATGCTAAATGACTAAGTTAGTATTTCCTGAATTGAAGGCTATTTTCCTTAGTTTTAACACTCGCCAAATACGTCTCTAAATGAATTTTCATGCTGCCCACTGTGGGAAGTTGAGTGATGGGGGTCATGGGGGCAGGGGTGTGTGGTTGGAGGTTGAGGAATTAATCAGGCAGAATGCAGGTACACGCGGGTCTCTTTGCTTTCCCATTACTCTGATTAGGTTTGTGGATGACCACTGCTGTTATGCATCCAGTTGTAGATAGGGAGTCACCCGGTAGGAAAAGTACCTCATTGCTCAGCATTCAGCGTCAGATCAAAGGACCCAGGATAGAATCATCCTAGGTCCTGAAAAAGCACGGACTTTAACAAGAAAGTTCAGAAAATAGATTGAGATCAGCAGGAATGAGATTCTCAGGTTAGAGAGAAAAAGGTTCCATTCTCCAACAAGGTGGTGAATAGTGTGAGGAGAATTATGCTAGTTAGCAGTGGGAGAAGCTCATTTGTATTAACTTGCATGCATTAACATCTCATTACTACCTCATCTCAACTCATTTATAAATGGTTTTTCATTTGCTACCACACATGACAGAAACTAGAATATAACAACTCCAGCATGAAAGTCAGAGAACATACGTAGCCATCACAGCTCAGGGCTTGATCTGCCAAACCTTCATCTTGGTTGGCAGGGGCCAACAGAGGGATACCACCCTGACCAAGATCGAGGGACAATGCAGCATGATGGATGGTGCGACTATGCCGTAGGGCTGGAGCTTGGGTTGGGGACGTTAGGAGATGAAATCACCCTTTAAAAAGGTCTGGGGGGTGCGAGGAGGATCAGCCCTGATGGACTCGACAGGGAGTGCAAAGCAGAAAGGAACATGGAGACTCAGGAAGGCTATCTGATTACCAGACTAAGTCTGTAACAAACTGCATTGTCTTCCATGCTCATGAAAATCACAAATGCACATTGGGAACAGAAAATGGCTACCACTGTAGCCAGAGTGTATGAAGTAAGTTTCTTTTCTGCCTGAGCAACCAGGCTGAAGCAAATGATGTGGGTTCAAGGGGCAATTGCATTGATCAGGCACATTAACAGTAAAAGGCCAGATAAAGTTACCACAGTCCACAGGGAGAGACACCCACAAGCAATGGGTCACCAGGTGGAGGAGGTGGGGCCTTCAGGAGTTGCTGAATGAATGTGAATGGGAGTGATTGTTTGGAACCATTTGAAGGCTTTCCCTTATGTCATGGTCCCATACTGAACAGTGAGAAGATGTTGGGTGACACTGGGCATTGACGTAAGAGTAATAATCCAATAGTCAGGGTTCTAAGATGGAGAGATGCTAAGGGCAGTTAAGCTGCATAGCTTGTTTCTGAAACATTTATTAATGTCCATTTGTATTTGCAAAGAAGTGTCAGCTGTGGAACTATGTCCCCTGAGAAGAGTTTCTTTCAGGTTCCACGCCCACCGTATGCATGCTGAAGGGCAGCACCTTGGCTGGCAGGGATTGAGTGGGTGCGTGGCTCTGGGTTTTAAACATTTCTAGGACAAGGCTCCCCTGAGAGCTCTCAGCAATGGCAAGACATTTGACCCCCACCGGGCACCATAAAGGTTGAGGTGCATAGCTACTAAAGTATGTTTAAGAGAATAATACGAGAAATCTTGCTAGGCCTCATGGAGGGAAGTGCTTCATGAAACTTGCCAACAATGACACTTACCTATTTCTGGCAAAACACAGACCCAGAATTGGCAGAAAGGGGCCTGGTGAGAACCAGCACTGTTCTTGCTGCTCACCCTTCATGATCTTTATCCCATGAGCTGCCATCACTTCCAGGCTTTTGAAAGATGTAGTACCAGCAGCAATGTCTTGGGCAGTGCTCCCAAGCAACAAAGAGTTGCCACCTTCCGCTTGGCTGAGAGTTCTCGGCAGGCACGGTTACTTCCATTTGATCCCAGGGAAGATTGCTGCTGTCTGTTTAAGTATCTGATTGGCACTTAAGGGTGAAGGCTTTCCTGGAAAGAGACAAAGTGCAGTCCTCACCAGCTCTCTGTGTGGCAGCCACAACCCTCATCGCTTCCAGTAAGTATTGCTCAATGTTGCCTTGTGACTTCCTGCTCTCATCCACACAACTTATTTTATCTGCAAACTTGGATATACTTAAATCAAGTCATTAATTTTTGTGGTGAAAAGCTAAGGCTTAAGTTCAGATTCCTGGTGAACGCTAGTTGTCACAACCCCCAGAAACAGAACTAACTCTTTATCCCTACTCTCTGTCTCCAGCTTCCCAACTAATTACTGACCCATGTCATAAGGTTACCTCCAACTCTATACACTCTCATTTGTTTTAATAATCTCTTTTGCAGACTCTTTTCAAATGTCTTCCGGAAGTTCATGTAGATAACATCCATACACACTCCCCTATCAACTATGCTAGTGACCTTGTTAAAAACAAATCAATTAGATTAGTCAGCTCTGACCTACCCTTGACAAATCCATGCTGACTTTCTTTGATCAACTAGTACATGTCCAAGTGCTCAGTCACTCTGTCTCTGATGATTGATTCCAGCAACTCCCATAGAATTGATGTTAAATTGCCAGTTCTGCCGCTATCAGGTCACTCCTTCCCTCTTTTCTTAAATCATGAAGTTACTTTGCAATATTTCAAACCAAAGACAGGTTTACTGAATTGAGACAGCTTTAGAAAATTATAACTGATGCAGCCTCAATCTTTTCAGCCTTTGAACACTTTGCCAATTCTATCCAGATTTTTAACTGGGACTCTCAGTGGCAACTTTGGGCACAAACTGCAGTTTTAACTGTAACCTGAGTCAGGAAGCTGCTGGTGTAGCCAACCAAGTGAAGACTGTGAGGCTGGGATTCCAGGATTAGAAGAATTCCAAATGGATAATTTATTTTACTTCCACCTCTCACAATTTTCCCTCACCGTGAAACTGTATCTGTTTCCTGTGCATACAGTCTGCACTGTAAATATCAATTGCAATTGCATGGGAATTATGCAAAAGTAAGAGAAGTCACCCCACCGTTGGGAATTGTATAGCAGAGATCAAATTCATGTCTTTTGCTTTCTGGAGCAATCGATCAAGCAATCCCTTATGGAAGTAGATTATAAATCAATAAATATTCTGGTAATCAAAGCACAAGAAACCTAATGAGAGTTTGGAAATCGGAAATCAGAAATAGAAGCTGTTGGAGAAAATCAGCAGGTGTGGCAACATCTGTGGAGAGAAAGCAGAGTTAACATTTCAGGTCCAGTGACCGCTTTTCAGAGCTTTAATTTGGCAAATACCTTGTCAAGTGCCAGGAGTGACAGCAAAATGAATGACAGTGAACAGCAGCACAGCTTCTTCAAGGTGGGCTTGCCTGAAAGAGTTGTTGCAGTGAATTAAACACTGGACAAAAAAAAGAAAAAACTAGTGATCCTGGAAATCAGAAACAAAAACTGAAATTGGTGGAGAAACTTAGCAGGTCTGGCAGCATTTGTGGAGGAAAATCAGATTTAACATTACATGCCCTGTGACCCTTCAGAGCAACAATAATTAACTGTTGCTCCAATTGTCTGGGAATCTGATGACCTGAATATGTTGAAAATTTCTCAGTCTATCATTCTATATAAAGTGTATCTTCTTATCTTATTACACAAATAATTTCATATTTGTTTGTATTTCAGATTTTATTTCATATGTATCTCTTCATGTTAAATCTAAGCTTGGTTTAATCCAACATGGAGGATAATTCTGTTGCACAAACCTAGAAAAATTAACTTAAAAAAAACTTCAGCATTCAAATTTAGCACGACACTACTGTCTGTATGAATGAAATAAAGCACTGCCGACGCTGGAAATCTGAAACAAAAACAAAAATTGCTGGAGAAATTCTGCTGGTCTGGCAATGTCTGTGGAGAGAGAACAGAGTTAATGTTTCAAGTCTACTGACCTTTCTTCCGAACTGTATAAATGGCTTCTTCATTTTTACAGTCTGTTTCTTATTTTGGAATATCCGGATTTGAATCTGCTACTGCAGCTGTTGCATATAGTTACTCCTGCCAGGAGATCTGCTGTCATGGTGTGTCACCGTTGGGCATCTTGCACCATCTTCATACATCCACTGTAGATTGTTGACAACTGCTCTGTGACATCCATTATCCAGCTATGCCTAGGTTCACTCCTTATTTTGCTGCCTTCATTTTTTTCACAAGAAGAGATATCTGTAGATTGTAGCTTTGATTAAATGTCCAAAATAATGATGCTGTTTTGTGGATGTCATTTTTAAGTGTTCTTTTTGATTTTGCAATTTCATGCAGTTTTTCATTTGTCCTTTGTATTGTATATGTACTTTTTAGTGTATTTCTTAGCATCCATGTTGTAAAGGCCTCTACTTTCTTCCATAAATGTTTACTCATTGTTCAGGTTTTTGAGGCATGTAGAAAATTGCGTAGCAACTTTTGAGAATTTTCTTTGTGACCACCTTGAGTTTTGCAGTTGTTAACACCTTCCATCGTCACAAGATACTTAGTCAGATCAAATCATTTAATGCTTATGAAAATAACATTGTAGAATAATTATTAATGATCCAGTGCATCCAGACCATATATAAATCCAGTAAGCAGTTTCATCTTATCATCTCATCTCATCATGAAATGGTTCAGTACAATCATTGTCTATGTATTATTTTAAATTTTTTTTTCATTTGTGGATCTTCTTTTGCAGTTTTTATTTTTCTTACCTTTCAACAAAAGAACATTTATTTGTAAATTGCACAGTTGCAGAAGAAAAGTAATCCTTAATATTTTCATTCTTGATCCTTCCAGTTTTTCACTGTTTCACTGGTACAGAACTACATTAATTAATCCCAAAGGCTTTCCACTTTGCATGTAACTGTTGTCCTGCTGAGGAAATAGCAGATTTCAATGTAACACAAGAGGTTGCTTCCAAAAATGAAGCTAATTCTTCAACTAAACTGTTTTCATTGCAAACCACAGGTAATCCGATTTTGTACACTGAAACCAGGTTGACCACGTTTGACTTCAGTCTTGTTTTCTCTGAGGCTTAGGGGACTTGTGCATTTGTTTAAAGATAAGTTGGTTAGTTCTAAATATTTTAATCTGTGACAATGAAAATTAAATTGCTCATTTCTGTGTACTTGTACGTGATTACAATAGTCATACTTGTTATTTAGTATGTACAGGTTAGGCACAGAACACTTCCTGTACTTTAATGTATTTAGCCTCGCCTTCTAAATCTAACACCATAAAATGAATCCAAATATTTGCACATTGACTTTGCAAAAATGCAATGAATACAATGTTGCATTAAATATCCTAATTTCAATATCACCCTCATTGCCCCTCTGTGAATGGTCCCCACTGCAACGGCAATTTTTGATGAAGATTGGAGAGGATCATTGAAATTTTCAATTGATTGCTACCCATTTAGGACTATATGAGGGTCACCAATTTAAAAGTGGGAGGGAACTAGCCACCTCATTGTCTACTAGGACAAACCTGATAAAATGTGAAGGAAAATATAAAGGCACAGGAGCAAGAATAGAACTACAATGCCAAATCTGTTGAAAGAGAACAAAGGCCATATTTTCTGTGTGGTAGCAAACCACTGAGAAATGCATTAGTTGTATTATTCGCTGTCCCTCCCTTACCTCACTCAAGCAACAATGACTGTTACCAGCAGGACCTAGACTTCCGTCATCTCCCACTCTGCCAAATTGACTGTATTCGGATCATAATTGAAACATCACAATCAACAAACACTTATCCAAGCTATTAGAACATAGAGCATAGAAAAGTATAGCCTATTCGCCCACCATGCCTGTGCCAGTCACAATACCATTGTAGATTAATCCCATCTGTCTGCACATGATCCATATCTCTCTGTTCCCTGCTCATTCATGTATTTGTCCAAATGCCTCTTAAACTTTGCTAGCATATCTGCCTCTACCACCTCCCCAACAGTCATTCCAGGCATATACCTTTGTCAGTGTAAAAAAACTTTCCATGCATATCTCCTTTAAATTTAATGCCTCTCAACCTTGAACCTATGCCCCTCGTATTTGGCACTTCTACCTTGGGAAAAAGACTCCAACTATTCTCCTTATCCATGCCTCACATAATTTTACATACTTCCATCAAGTTGCCCCTCAGCCTCTGACACTCAAGTGAAAAGAATCCAAACTTGTCCAACCACTCCCTATGGCTATTACACTCAATCTAGGCAACATCTTGGTAAATCTCTTATGCACGCTCACCAAAGCCCATACATGTTTCCTATGAAGTGAGGATCTGAACTATACACAATACTCTAAATGTGGCCTATCTGAAGTTTTATACAGATGCAACATGACTCGTCAACTTTTATACTCAATGCTCTGACTGATTAAGACAAGCATACCATACACCCATTTTACCACCTGAATCATTTTTGTTGCCACTTTCAGGGAGCTAAGGACTTGCACCCCAGGACCTCTCTGTATATCAATGCTTGTAAGGGTCTCGCCATTCACTGTATACTTTCCTCTTGCATTTGACCTATCAAAATATATCACGTCATATTTGTCTGGATTAAACTCCACCTGCCATTTCTCAATCCACGTTTCCAACTGAACTACATCACGTTGAATCCTTTGACAACCTTCCTAACTGTGCTTATCTACCTTAATGATTTTCAAAACACCCAACACCACTTCCTTCTTAATAACAATATATCTTAGAATATCAACAAATCCCTCCCTAATCTTCCCATCATCTGCATCCTTCTTGTAAGTGAATACCAATGCAAAGCACTCATTAAAAGCTTCACCCACTTCCTCTGGTTCCACGCATAAATACTACCTTTGTCCCTGAGTGGTCTTACCCTTCTCTGAGCCACTATCTTGGTGACATGGTCACTGGATGATCTTTCAAGATGTCCTCCTTAATGCAGTTGTAACTTTCTCCTTAATCAGTAATGCAACTCCCCCATCCTTTTTTACATCCCTCTGTATATGCCTGAAACATCTAAGCCCTGGAATGTTGAGCTGCCAGTCTTGTCCTTTCTCTAATGGCTACAACTTCATAATTCCGTGTATTAAACCAGGCTCTAAGCTCATATGCCTTTCCTGTTATACTTCTTGCACTACAATAAATACACTTCTGACTGCTAGTCCCATTGTGATCATTAACTGGCCTTGCCTGTTCTTCCTATTAGATTTATTTTACTTAACCTCTACCTTCTTCTCAATCACTGCATATGTTGACTCACTGCCTAGGCTCCGCCCACACCTCACCATACTACTTTAAACCCTCCCGAGTGGCAGTAGCAAACCTCCCAGCAAGGATGCCCCTCCAGGTGAGGTGCAACCCCTCTTTCTGGAAAAGATCCCGGTGACCCAGATATCTGAAGCCCTCCTTCCTAAATCAGCTCTTTAGCCATGCAATCGTTAGTATTATCTTTCTATTTCTGGCCTCACTAGCACATGGCATAGGGAGTAATGCCGAGATTACAACTTTAGAGGTCATGTTTTTTAACTTTCTACCTAACCCCTAACTTCCCTGTTCAGGACCTCATCTCCCTTCCTGTCTATGTCATTAGTATCAATATGGACCACAGCCTCTAGCTGCTCACCCATTTCTGAATGTCCTGAGTCAGCTCAGAGACGTTCTTGATCTTAGCATCAGGGGAGGTAACACACCAGCCTGGTGTCTCGTTCATGGCACAGAACTGTCTATCAATGGCCCTCATGATAGACTCCCTTATTGTGGTACCACTGATCTGGCTCCTGCTGTTGCTTTCCTCTGACAGGCCAACCCTCCAACAGTATCCTAGACGGTTTACTTGTTCAAGAGGGGTACTCCTGCACTGCCTGTGTGTCCCTTCTGCTGGCTGCCCATCTGGCTGCTTACGTCCCTGAACCTCCTATTTATAAAACTTTCGGCCTCCTGTACGCTCGTCAATGAGTGCAGCTGCCGCTCCAACTACTCCATGTGGTCTGGGACAAGCTGCAGGCAGACACACTTCCAACTGACATAGGGGCATTTGACATCTTTCCAATCTCCCACACCTCACAGCAGGAGGAGCATACCACTCCAGTAATGGCCATTCCTACCCATCTAGTAACTGTGGGATTAAAAAGAAGAAAGCCCTTACTTTGCTGTACCTTAATGCCGCTTGCTCACCTCAACAAAATCTGACTCCCGTAAAAGCCAACAGTATGACCTCAATAGCTGCACTTTGACCTCACAGCCTATCTCCAAAATGGCAGTTCCCACTTCAGCTTGAGTTTTGAATGGTACCAGTCAGAAGGAAAAGCTCTCTGCAGTCACTTCTCACTAATGAGCTTTGTAGATCTTCAACCAATTTCTTTTTATTATTCATTGGATATGGTGTCCATTGGATATGCTAGGCCAGCATTGTATTGCCCAGAGTCAACCATATTGCTCTGGGTCTGGAGTCACATGTAGGCCTCGCAAATGAGAACAGTAGTTTTCTTCCCTAAAGGACAATAGTAAGCCAAATGGTTTTTTAATGAAATCACCAACAGTTCCCTGGTCTCCTTTAGACTCTACATTCTGGATTTGTTGTTAAAATCAAATTCCATCATCTCCCATGGAAGGATTCAAACCTGGTTCCCCAAAACATTACCAGAGTTTCTGGATTAATAATGCAGCTATAATACCACTATGCCATCACCTGCCCTGATATTTCCATTAACCACAATCTTGTACAAATACAAAAGATGCATGTGGTTCAATGTCGATCTTAGCGGCTTTTCTATTTTTTATCCAAGGTGCTAACCCAGTCACCAGAACATTCAGTCCCCATGTTAGGTGAAGTACAAAATCATTCTTTCAGTATTGAAAATGGAAAACTTCCACGCAAATAATACCTTTGAGCACGTTGAAGACATAAAAAGTCCCCTAATTTTGTGATTTTATGTAAAGTACAATTTTACGTCAGTCATATTTTCCTTAGGCAAATTTGGTCTTTGAGATCTTCAAGTTTTAGAATATGCCTCTGTGGTTTTGTGCCGGCACTCGTGCAGCTACTGAGATTTATATTAACATTAAGCAAAATAATAAGAAATGACAATGGAGACCATTTGGGACTCATGCTAAGTCTAGAACCATTAGACAGAGGTCCCAAGTTATATTCCTCATAATTCTTATGACATTCCTTTACAGTGACCTGATTGAAGTTTGCCAATGAACGAGGAAGGAAAAGAAGCAAAGCCAACATGGCAATAACCCTGATGTGCCCTCAAAATAGCCTGCACATAATAATACTGCTGCAAGTTGGTGTATTATGCGAGATTCAATTTGTCTGTCCTCCTCTCAATAAAAGGGAAATCATGAAGGATTAAGCTCAATTACCCTGCCAATAGAACATAGAACACAGAACAAAGAACACAGAACAAAGAACATAGAACATAGAACATAGAACATAGAACATAGAACATAGAACACTACAGCGCAGTACAGGCCCTTCAGCCCTCGATGTTGTGCCGACATGTGAAATCAATCTGAAGCCCATCTAACCTACACTATTCTATTATCATGCATATGTTATCCAATGACCATTTAAATGCCCTTAAACTTGGCGAGTCTACTACTGTTGCAGGCACGGCATTCTCTGCCCTTACTACTCTCTGAGTAAAGAACCTACCTCCTATATCTATCACCCCTCAATTTAAAACTATGTCTCCTCATGCTAGCCATCTCCATCCGAGGAAAAGGCTCTCACTCTCCACCCTATCTAATCCTCAGATCATCTTGTATGTCTCTATTAGGTCACCTCTTAACCTTCTTATCTCTAACAAAAACAGCCTCAAGTCCCTCAGCCTTTCCCTCCATACCAGGCAACATCCTGGTAAATCTCCCTGCACCCTTTCCAATGCTCCCACATCCTTCTTATACTGCGGCGACTAGAACTGTACACAATACTCCAAGTGCGGCCGCACCAGAGTTTTGTTAAGCTGTAATATGACCTCATGGCTCCGTTACTCAATCCACTACCAATAAAAGCTAACACGCTGTATGCCTTCTTAACAACCCTATCAACCTGGGTGGCAACTTTCAGGAATCTATGTACATGGACACCGAGATATCTCTGCTCATCCACACTACCAAGAATCTTACCATGAGCCCAGTACTCTGTATTCCTGTTACTCCTTCCAAAGTCAAGCACCTCACACTTTTCCACATTAAACTCCATTTGTCACCTCTCAGCCCAGCTCTGCAGCTTATCTATATCCCTCTGTAACCTGCAATTTCCTTCCACACTCTCCACAACTCTACCGACTTTAGCGTCACCCACAAATTTACTAACCCATCTTTCTATGCCCCCATCCAGGTCATTTATAAAAATGACAAACAGCAGTGGCCCCTGAACACCACTAGTAACTGAGCTCCAAGATGAACATTTCCCAACAACAACACCCTCTGTCTTCTTTCAGCTAGCCAATTTTTGATCCAAACCACTAAATCACCCTCAATCCCATGACTCTGTTTTCTGCAATAGCCTACCGTGGGGAACCTTATCAAACGCATTACTGAAATCCATATACACCACATCAACCGCTTTACCCTCATCCACCTGTTTGGTCACCTTCTCAAAGAACTCAATAAGGTTTGTGAATGTTGCTCTAATAGATCATACGTCATCATAACATTATTTAGCATCAATAAACTTGCTCCTAATGTGTAATAAGGATAAAATGAATATTAAATCAGGATGTCAATACAGAGCACTTTCATTTTCTTATGGCAAAATCTGACTTAAAAGATTGCAAATTGTGCTGCATATTGCCATTTATCCTAAACAGATTTATTTATGTTGAAGTCCGGTGTGATTATATGAATAAGTAGGATGTGTCATCAAAATTACTGCCACAATATCTAGGACGGCAAAAGTGGGGCAAGAAGGACATCTGGCAAATAGGGTTAGAGAGAATCCAAAGGGATTCTGCAAATATTTTAAAGGAAAATGAGTAACTCAGGAGGAAATGGACCCCTTAGAGATCATCAAGGCCATAGATGTGTGGAACCACAGGAGATAAGTGAGATATTAAACAAATATTTCACATCAGTATTTACTGTGGAGAAGGCTCTGGAAGCTAGAGAACTTGGGGAGATAAACAGTGATATCTTGAAGTCTCAATGTAACAGAGGAGGAGGTACTGGACATCTTAAAACACTTAAATGTGGATAACTCCCCGGGACATGATCAAGTGTATCGTTGAACTTTGAGGGAAGCGAGGGAAATGATTTCTGGGCCCCTTGCTGAGTTATTTGTATCATTGATAGCCACTTGTAGGGTGCTGGAAGACTGAAGGTTGGTGAATGTAGTGCCATTTTTTAAGAAAGGTGGTGAGGAAAAGCCAGGGAACTATAGACCGATCAGTCTGACATCGGTGGTGGGTAAGTTGTTGGAGGGAATCTTGACGGAGAGGATTTACATGTATTTGGAAAGCCAAGGACTGATTAGGGATAGTCAACATGGCTTTGTGCATGGGAAATCATGTCTCACTAACTTGACTGGGGTTTTTAAAGATGTAACAAAGAAGATTGATGAGGGCTGAGCAATAGACATTGTCTATATGGACTGTAACAAGGGCATGCAACAAGGATCCATTTGGTAGACTGGTTAACAAAGTTAGATCACATGGAATCCACAGGTAGCTAGCCAACTCGACACAAAGTTGGCTTGAAGATAGGAGATAGAGGGTGGTTGTTGGTTGTCGAAGGTCGTTTTTCAGACTGGAGTCCTGTGAGAAGTAATGTGCCACAAAAATCGGTTTTGGGTTCAATGCATTTCATCGTTTATATAAATGATTTGGATATGAACATAAGAGGTACGGTTAGTAAATTTGCAGATGACACCAAAATTAGAGGTGTAGTGGGCCGCGAAGAAGTTTATCTCAGAATTCAATGGGATCTCGATCAGATGGGCCAATGGGCAAAGGAGTGGCGGATGGAGTTTAATTTAGATAAATGTGAGGAGCTGCTTTTTGGAAAGGCAAATTAGAGCAGGACTTACACATTTAATTTTAGGGTCCTAGGGGGTATTGCTGATAAAAGAGACCTGGGGTGCAGGCTCATAGTCCCTTGAAGGTGGAGTCACAGGTAGACAGGATGGTGAAGAAGGCATTTGGCACATTTGTGCTAATTGGTCAGTGTATTGAGTATAGGAGGTGGGATGTCAAGTTTCAATGAATAGCATGTCAGTTAAGCCACTTTTGGAATACTATGTTCAATTCAAGTCTCCTCGCTATAGGAAAGATGTTGTTAAACTTGAAAGGGTTCAGAAAAGATTTACAAGGATGCTGCCAGGATTAAAGGGGTTGAGCTATAGGGAGAGGCTGAATAGGCTGGGACATTGTTTTTCCTGGAGCATCAGAAGCAGAGGGGTGACCTTATAGAGGTTTACAAAATCTTGAGGTGAATGGATAGAAAAAGATTTTTAAAAAGTCATTTTTTACCCAGTGAAAGGGAGTCCGAAACTAGAGGGCTTGAGTTTAAGATGAGAGGGGAAAGATTTAAAAGGGACCTAAGGACATGTCCCTTTCACATAGTGGGTGGCGCATTCATGGAATGAGCTGCCAGGGCAAGTGCTAGAGGCAATTATAACATTTAAAAGGCATCTGGATGGGTACATAAGTAGGAAGGGGCTAGAGGGATGTGGCCCAAATGCTGGCAAATTGGCCTAGATCAGTTTAGGATATCTCACAAGTTGATACTTTCACTGTTTCTGTGACTTCCTATGCACGGATAACAAAACAAATATGTGCTTTTGTAGAATTTGCAACAAATAACTTCTCCGAATATTGCTGCCCACACCCCCACCCACCTCCATGAATAGTTGACCTCACTATTTTCTTTCTAATGACTAATTGGTCACAATTTGCTAAACAGCAAGTTCTTACATACACTTGATTGACGTGGGCGATGTTGGGGCAGAATTGTGTGAAATGTTCTTTGAGGCAATTTGTAACTAACATCCAGGCGCCTCACCCAGCAGCAGCAAGTTGCCTATTAAGGGGAATTATTGCTTGTTAATGACCTTATTAATGGTAGGTTTTGCTTCAATACTACCACCCAGCACAAACAACACACACTGAGAATTCTCAACATGGAAGTCAGAGCCGGTACCTGGTGACTGTTAGTTGCAACTGTCTGCAAAGAACCTCCCTGTTAGTTCAAGCTTTCAACATGCTTTCAGGGCATAATCCATAGTTACCAGGCTCATGCATCCCTCATCCATGGATCTGATAATTGCCAACCCTCAGGATCCTCATGTCACCCATGTCTCTGATCCACTGAAAGAATGCTTAGAAAGTTGAGACTGCAATTCAGGATTCACCAGTAACTAGGACTAAAAGGCAGCTTCAATTTCACATTGTGCACAGAGACAGACATCCATCACGGTTTGGGACATGCTGAATCTCAATGCTTCTTGCCGTAGAGATTGCAACATGGCCAGCCAACAAGTCCTCGTAGATTATGAATTCCCTGATTGGGCTGTTAATCTTGTACAATCAGGGAACCCTGGCTGTCAGATACAAACAGAAGGGTTGGTGGCCCAGCTCACTCTGAGAGGTGACTTTGAAGAAGCATTACTAAAGACAAAGGACTGTTCATGCATTAATAAAAAAGGGTGACTTAGTGACATGACAGTGGCTTCCGTGGAGCTATTTCACTTGCTTACACTTAGCATTCATTCACCTAGTGCCAATCTGAATGTTCACAGCATGCCTGCCTTGCCTCACCTTGCTTTATCATGCTGTGCTTTAAGCACAGTCACATAACCTGGCAGCCTGCCTTGCTACTCAGCTGTCCCCAGCGAGGAGGGTGGACATCTTGCTGTATGGCAGTGTGCTCTGTCAATCTCACACCATGTGCTTATACAGCATTGTGCAGCTATCAAGCAGCTATGTATCAAAGGCTCTGGGGAAACTCCCTGCCGAACCCCATTGATATATCTTTCAGTCAGGTGGTCCTGGCACAGGAATTCAAGGGCAGACTCCGAGACCAGTCAGCAAGCCATCCATAGTGTACTTGGTCAGGGCTCAGTGCTTCTGTAGTCCAGGGAGTAGGTCACACTCAGTCCTGTGGCTCCATAGCAGCTAATGCATGGAATAGGGAGAGCACAATTGGGAAGATGTGGAGCCATCAGCCAGGGGTCTGGACACACTACATCCAGGGCTATCCAGTTAGATCACTGGAAGGGCTGGGCCATGAAGGTCATGCAGAAAGGGGTTTCACCCAGCCGACTGGCTTCAAGGCTGGGAAGAGTGTATGACCCCTTTTGACTGGAGGTGTGAAAAGATGAACAGATAAAGGTTCATGTAGACAGATTAGATGATAATCTTGAGATGTGCTAATCCTACAGAGTTAGTGGGGGTGAGGGGTGATATCACAAAGGGGATCTGGATGTTTGACACCTCACCAACATGAAGAGGTGATTGAAGAGGTTTCACTGTCACCATCCATCGCTCTGGAAATGGAAACGAAACAATGAGAAAGAAAATGGATGCAACTGCATCTGGAAGAAAGCAGGGTAAGTACCTGTGAGGGAGGGTGCTACAAGACACAATGATGTGAGGCCCTTTAGAGAGTAACAACACCTCAATCAGACCCATGCATAGCCTTGTGGCTCCCTAATCGCTGGTGATTCAAATGCTTTGGATTTCTGTGTGTGTTGAACACCCCCCTGCCCTGGACATTGCCGACTGCTCTATTTCAGCAACAGCACTTGTACACCCAGAGGCCAGAGAAAAGAAGAGATATTTCATTGAAGGTCCAGTGGTAACAGGAGAACCCAGACCCCTATATATCTTCCGTCCATCATAATTCCACAACCCGTAGTAGGCTCTTAATATGATACTATACCATTGTACCATACTTATCGGCAAGAATAAGTATCAAACATACAGATGTTTTGCAAAGTCATTAACATTGAATCAAATGTGAGATTCTGTACAGATTATGCTGTCTCTCATGTGTGCCTTTAGAATGATCCTTATGTCCTCTTGCCTTCCCACTGTATGTCAGTGTTAGGCCCAGGTTCTGTGACAGCTGGAGGGATCCCACTCACCAGTGGAATCCTTTTGTCATAGACGTTGGTCGGGTGGCCCTGGGGGCATTTGTGTCTGAACAGCTGCAGATCTCCTTGCCCTAGGCAAATGAACCCTTCTCAGTGTGAATGTCAAAGGGTTGAAGGGGTGGTCTGCAGTGTCCCTATACTGTAGCAGTGCTCATGCATCCTCTGGGTTGTTAGAGCCATGAGCTCCCACCCCACCCTCTGCTGCTCCTGGCCCTCCCTGTGCATGTAGATGAAGATCCTGATTGTTGATCCCGCAGGCTCCTCTCCTGCCTGGGTTCTCGCAGGGGCCTGGCCTCTGACAGCCCTCCGTGTACCGCCGCCCTGAACTGTTTCATCCGTATCGAGCTGTGCAGCAGACACAGTTGGGTGCTCAGCAGCTTGTACTTCCAAACTTTCTAAACCTGACATTCCCAGTGAGGTGCCAGTATCTGGACTGGCAGACTTGCTGCTGCTTCCTGTGAGGCCTCAGGTCTTTCATCCTCTGGGGCCAAAAGGTGCCTCCTGGTGTAGCTGCCCATTTCTCCACAGGGTCTGTGCCAACCCCACGGGCACATGCGAAAACAAGGGAGAGAAGGCTACGCGCAGTGGTTGGAAGTAGTATTTCAGGGGAATGAAGAGCAGTACTTACTCAGTTGATGAGAAAATGAATGATTTGGCTATCCTCAGATGCAGTCCCAGTCCTCCCCTATTAGAGACAAGGTTTTCTCCTCTTATGGATATAGGAGACTAATGTCAGGTACACCTCCACCCACCCTGGCTCCTCCCACCCTGTTTTGGGCTGTTTTATCCACAAATGGACTGAGTGAGATAGAAGTGGGCGCCTTGCTGTTAGTGCTTATACTGAAGGCTGAAATATGGTGAGGTTTTCCAGGTGAGTGAGCGAGAAGTATAAAAAGCCATGGGGGCTAGTGATGTGTGAGGTTGAGGGAAACTGAAGTGAGAAAGGGAAGATGTTGCAGGTAATATTGAAATACACCATGACACTTGATGGGAGGTAGGTGCAGTAGCAGACATAGTGACAAGATAGAGTAGTGAGGTAGTAGAGAGTAGATTGTAGCACTTACCTTGGAGCTATGGAGGTATTGATTGACCTTCTTACAGCACTGCAGACTGCACCTCCCAGACACAGCTGTCTCAGACCAGGCTGCCAGGATCTGGTGGCATGGACCTCTGGTGGCCCTGGGAAAAAAGGACAGTCCTCCTTTGGATCAGCCTGTCCATCAGATCTCTGTTGGAGAACCCTAGCACCATTTTCCCCTTCTCAAACACCTTTGGTCAGACAAGCAGGGCAGCTTCGGAATGCCAGTACTCCTCTGGCTGTACGGCAGCTTTTTATCAATAGTGTGGGCACAATGGATGCCAGTCTCTTGGCACATATTCACTGAGTTGGCTTTGGAATGGAATTTAGCTAGAATCAGGTGAAAGGAATACTGCAGAGGTGGGAGGGAAGACAATGTGTTGCATTCAGTCAGATATGGTAAATGTCTCACTTAGACCTCGTGGAGAGAGACCCTTTGTAAAATTCAACAAAACCAACACATCCAAAAAGCACAAGGTTCAGCCCATTGTTATTCTAATCAGATGATCAGGAAGCAATTTTACTGACCATGTAATCTGAGAATAATGTGACCGGTGACACTTTCAAAAGCAAATTCAGACGGCGCTATGATAAAAATGCAAGTACAGTCCTATCAGCCCTGTCAATCCTGCAAAGTCTTTCTTATAAACATCTGGGGACTAGTGCCAAAATTCAGAGTGCTGTCGCACAGAATAGCCTGATATAGCCACATCCACAGAGTCATAGAGTCATTGCCTTATCCCACAGAAACAGATTCTTCTGTCCAGCTTATCCGCACTAACCAGACATCCTAATCTGATCGAGTCCCATTTGCCAGCATTTGGCCCATATCCCTCTAAACGCTTCCTATTTATGTACCCATCCAGATGCCTTTTAAATGTTGTAATTGTACCAGTCTCCACCACTTCCTCTGGCAGCTTGCTCCATACACAGACCACTCTCTGCATGAAAAACTTATCCCTCTGGCCGTATTTAAATCTTTCCACTCTCACCTTAAACTTATGCCCTCTAGTTTTGGACTCCCTGACCCTGGGAAAATGCTTTGGCTATTCACCCTATCCATGCCACTCATGATTTTATAAACCTCCATAAGATCATCCCTCAGTCCCTGACACCCCAGGGAAAAAAAGCCCCAGTCTATTTAGCTTGTTCCTATAGCTCAATCTCTCTAGCCCTGGCAGCATTGTCACAAATCTTTCCTGCATTATCTCATGTTTAACAACATTCTTTCTGTAGAAACGTTACCAGAATTGCAAGTAGTATTCCAAAACGTAGCCTCACTAATGTCCTGTACTGCCACAACATGACATGCCAACTCTTGTACTCAATATTCTGACCAATGCAGTATGTGTACAAAACACCATCTTTGCCAACCTCTCTACTTTAAACTCCACTTACAAGAATCGATGCACTTGTATCCCCAGGTCTCTTTGTTCAACAACTCTTCCCTGGGCCGTACCACTAAGTGTATAAGTCCTGCCCTGGCTTGCCTTACCAAAATGCAACACCTCACATTTATCTAAATTAAGCTCCATCTGCCACTCCTCAGCCCATGGGCCCATCTGCTGAAGGTTCCATTATGGTCTAAGAAAATCTCTTCGCTGACCACTATACCACCTGTCATCTGCAAACTTACTAACCATACCTCCTATATTCAAGTCCAAATCATTTATATAAATGGCAAAAAGCATTGTACCCAGGATTGATCCTTAAAATTGTACCTTACTGCTGGTGTTCTAGGCATTACTTTCACCATCCCTGGGTATGTCCTGTCCCACCAGCAGGTCAGATCCACTGAAGGTGATGTTGTAGAGTTGTAAAATCTAAAGGATTTTGCCCTGGGCATCCTCAACATTGGCTCCAAACCTCATGAAATCTCATGCAATTAGGTGAAGCATGAGCAAGGAAATCTCTTGCTGATTTACACCTACCATAAGTAACCCCTTCTCTCAGCTGATGAAGCAATTCTACTCAAAGTTGAACACCTCTTCAAAGAAGCATTAAGAGTGACAATGGTACACAATATACCGTAGAAGACTTCCATGGCTATCGCCAAGAGACGCTCAGTAGCATCAGACTGAGTTGGCCCAGTCTTACAGCGCATGACTGCTGAACTGGGCTTGAAGCAAGTCATGAAGGAAGCAACAAGGAGAAAAACCTACTTAACTTCATCTTCACCAATATATCTGTACAGATATAGATGACAGATTCTTATATCCATATTATGGTTAACTACCAAACAGTCTTTGTGGAAATGAGGTCTTACCTTTCCATCTAGCATACCTTACATCATGATGTGTGGCATTACCATTGTCTTAAATGTGATGCAGTTTGAACAGATCTAGCAACTAACATGGATGTACACTGGTGTTGTGCACCAGCAGCAGCGGCAGAATGTGTTCGGTCAAATTCTGTAACTACATATCCTTGTATATCCCTA
This sequence comes from Stegostoma tigrinum, assembly GCF_030684315.1. Lineage (NCBI taxonomy): Eukaryota > Metazoa > Chordata > Chondrichthyes > Orectolobiformes > Stegostomatidae > Stegostoma > Stegostoma tigrinum. The sequence continues at coordinate 46,789,801 of NC_081363.1, forward strand.
TTCTACCATAGCTGTCAAATCAGGCAATCAATCCTGCTTCAAAGATGAGAGTAGAGGGACATCCTTAAGAAGGAATCAACAGTTGAACCTGTGAAAGAACTATGCACAACCCTAAATGCATGGAGATGCATGGCATTAAGCAATCAAACAACGATGGCAGATTTAAACTCTACCATCCTGGCATGCCCAGTTGTGAATTGTGGTAGAAAATTAAATAACTAGCAGAATGAGTGGTCCCACAAATTGTATTTGAAGTATTTTCCTCTACATTTAGACAGAAATGCTGAGTAGATGACCCATCTTGGCCTCTTTCGGAGGTACATAGCATCATAAATACCAGTATTAAGCCAAACAGACTCACTCCATATAATTTGTAGAAGTGGCTCATGGCACTGTATACCGCAAAACCTATCAGCCCTGATAGCATATCCATAATAGCACAGATCACAGATCACGGAATTTCTACAGCGTGGAAACAGGTCTTTCAGCCCAACAAATCCACACCAAAACTCAAAGCATTCCTCCCAGACCCATCCCCCCATAAACCCACCGAATCTACACATCCCTGAACACAATGGGCAATTTAATATTGTCAATCCACCTAGCCCTCATGTCTTTGGACTGTGGGAGGAAAACAGAGCACCCGGAGGAAATCCATGCAGACACAGGGAGAACATGCAAACTCCACACAAACAGCCACCTGAGGGTGGAATCAAATCTGAGTCTCTGGCGCTGTGAGGCAGCAGTGCTAACTGCTGAGCCACCATGCCACCCTGAAAACTTGCTGACACTAGCTAACTGTTCTGATACAACTATAACAATGTGGAAAACATCTAGGAATGTCATGTTCACAGAAAGCAGGGCAAATTTAACAAAGGTAATTACTGCCCTCCATCATATCCTGGATAAATGCGAGGTGATGCATTTTGGAAGGTCGAATTTGAAAGCTGAGTACAGGATTAAGGATAGGATTCTTGGCCGCGTGGAGGAACAGAGGGATCTTGGTGTGCAGATACATAGATCCCTTAAAATGGCCACCCAAGTGGACAGGGTTGTTAAGAAAGCATATGGTGTTTTGGCTTTCATTAACAGGGGGATTGAGTTTAAGAGTCGTGAGATCTTGTTGCAGCTCTATAAAACTTTGGTTAGACCACACTTGGAATACTGCATCCAGTTCTGGGCGCCCTATTATAGGAAAGATGTGGATGCTTTGGAGAGGGTTCAGAGGAGGTTTACCAGGATGCTGCCTGGACTGGAGGGCTTATCTTATGAAGAGAGGTTGACTGAGCTCGGTCTCTTTTCATTGGAGAAAAGGAGGAGGAGAGGGGACCTAATTGAGGTATACAAGATAATGAGAAGCATAGATAGAGTTGATAGCCAGAGACTATTTCCCAGGGCAGAAATGGCTAGCACGAGGGGTCATAGTTTTAAGCTAGTTGGTGGAAAGTATAGAGGGGATGTCAGAGGCAGGTTCTTTACGCAGAGAGTTGTGAGAGCATGGAATGCGTTGCCAGCAGCAGTTGTGGAAGCAAGGTCATTGGGGTCATTTAAGAGACTGCTGGACATGTATATGGTCACAGAAATTTGAGGGTGCATACATGAGGATCAATGGTCGGCACAACATTGTGGGCTGAAGGGCCTGTTCTGTGCTGTACTGTTCTATGTTCTATGTTCTATGTTCTATGTTCTATTTCATTCTTGATCAATAGCCAACAGATGGTAAGTGTCATTGACAGTGCTGTCACATGGCAGTTGCTAAGCAACGATCTATTCACAGATGCCCAGTTTGGGTTTCCACCATGACAACTGAGCTCCTATCTCTTTACAGCCTCACTCCAAACCTGGAAGAAGGAGCTAAATTCTATAGGAGAGTCAAGAGTGACTGTTCATGGCATCAAGGATCCTGAACAACACATGAGGCAATGGGAATGAGGCGGAAATCTCTCTGCTGGTTGGAGTCATACCTAGTGCAAAGGTGGGTAACTGAGATTTGATGTTGCCTCACTTTTTTCTACCCCAAGACATCTCTGCAGTACTTAGGGTCACAGTTGTACAGTTCGGAGACAGACCCTCTGGTCCAACTCATCTATACTGACCAGTTATCCTAAATTAATCTATTTCCATTTGCCAACATTTGGCCCATATCCTTCTAAACCTTTCGCATTCTTGTATCCATCCAGATACCTTTTAAATGTTGTAACTGTACTAGCTTCCACCACTTCCTCTGGCAGCTCATTTTGTAAATGCACCACCCTCTATGTGATAAAATGGCCCCATTAGGTTCCTCTTATAACTTCTCCTCTCACTTTAAACCTATGCTGTCTAGTTTTTGACTTCCCTACCCTGGAAAAAACACTTTGGCTATTCACACTATCCATGCCCCCCACAACCACCCCCACCCCCGCCATGATCTTATAAACCTCTAAAAGGTCACCCCCAGCCTCCCACACTCCAGGGGAAGTAGCCCCAGTCTTTTCAGCCACTGCCTATAGCTCAAACCCTCCAAACCCAGCAACATCCTTGTTAATCGTTTCTGCACCGTTTCAAGTTTAACAATGTTTTTCCCACAGCAAGCAGACCAAAATTGAATGCAGTATTCCAAAACTGGCCTAACAATATCCAATACAGCTGCAGTATGATGTCCCAAATTCTATACTCAATGCATTAACCAAAAAAAGCAAGTGTACCTAGGGGTCATCATTGACCAGAAACTGAACTGAGCCAGCCATCTGTACACGGCATCTACAATAGGTAAGAGAGAGGCTGAGAAATCTGAGACAAGAAACTCAATTCCGAACCCCTCAAAGCCATCTACAAGACACAAATCAGGAATGTGATGGAATACTCTACACTTGCCTGGATGAATGTGGTGCCAATCATTATCAAGAAACTTGCCACCATCCAGGAAAAGTTGCCCATTTAATGGGCACCCAATTAACATCTTAAACATTCACTTGATGTACAATAACCAACATAGTGTACCATCCAGAAGGCACTTTGTAACAACTCATGAATGTTCCTTAGGTGGTAACTTCCAAACACATGGCCCCTACCACTTAGAAAAACAAAGGCTCGGATTCATAGGTATACCTCTATCTGAAAGTTCTCCTTCAAGCCACACACCATCCTGACTTAGAACTAAAGCACAGTCCCTTCACTGACATTGCGTCAAAATCCTGGAAACCCCTCCCGAACAAAATTGTGGGTCTACCTACACCACATGAACTGTGCTGTTCAAGAAAATAGCTCACTTCCATCTTCCCAAGGGATGCTAACCTCCAAAAATCGCAGACCTGAATTCTTTAGGACTTCACCCTGTGATAAAGTTTCAAATAGAGCTGAATACTATTATTAATTGTGGAATGAAATGTTTCATTTGATTTAACGAATATTTTTACTTAATGCTTTTGCACTTGTATCTGTCTTCTATTGACAAGTTAGGACACAATTCTTTGTAAGACTGAATAGTTCCTGTTGGCAAAAGTATTTAAATATAACACAATATTTAGTTCTGAATTTCATGGAATATGACATAGATCTTAATATTGTAAAAATAACCTCCATGTTGAATTGAAACAAACCTGGAGATTATTAAAAGTGGGTGTGGAATTTATTATTGTTAGACAGCTAAGATAACCACACAGGGAGCATTTACAGTAATAGCTGCTGTTAAATCGAATTGCAAAAAACAATGTTCAACTGAAAGAGATGTAGGAAATAAACAATAAGTCCAGTATCCATTTTTGTCTGATTTTGCAGGTAACCCAAAACCAATTTTTATATGAACAGAAATGATCACCAAAGTAAAATAAAATCATGGAATGGCAGAAGAGAATAAATGCACCAAACATTAAATGTGGTGTTAATTCTATAAATCTTATTCACTGTGGAACTGTGATACACCTACTGGTCATGTGTGAGTGCAAGTGCAATAGAAATTAAATTCAGTGAATGTAATGCACATATGTGATTTACTAAAGGAGTTAGTCCATTTATGGCAAAGCTAGCCCATCCATAATATAGTATTAAGTAAGATTTTAAGAACAGCTGTGGCTTTGAAAACACTACATATCTGATTAATCTAACATCTAGGTGATTTGGAATCTTCTTTAAAAATATTGCATGCTACAGCTTCCACTGCGTATGTTTTAATCAAAAAATACAAACAAAACTTTTTGGGATGATTTTAACGTGAAAGAATATATTTTGAACAAATTGAGATTATTCTAATGGACAAAATGCTATGGGAAATGTTAACCTCATTGATTCTCCCTCAGTTCAAATGTTACAGGTTCATTAAACTTTATGATTCACTGGGTTAAGTAGTTGGGAATACTTATGCCATGGAATGTTTGTGCTTTAAGGCAATATTATTGAAAGTGACTTGTTTTAGTGTGAAGAAGAGTGAGTTAATCCCTTCCTCCCAATCTTTTCCAAAGCAGATCGACATATTTTTTTAAAGTCAAACATGAGACACATTGAAAAGTGATGAGAAGTTGGGATTGCTCGATGACTGACAAGTGGTGACTGATGGCAGGAAAATTTGGGAACAACATTTGAAGCTGGGAGGTCATGTGTGAAAATATCCAATGACTTAGAAACAGCATTCTGCACACCTTGAGTCACCAAGCGCCAAGTGTGAGATAAATGACCTCTGGCAAGCATATCCACTTTCCTTTAGTATTTATAGTGATTGTAATGAGATCAATCAGGTTGACCTCATAAAATATGAATTCCCTGATTGGTGCTTTTAATCTGAGTTAACCAGGGTGCCCTGGCTGACAGATATAAACAGGAGTGTCAGAGGTTCTGCTCACCCTGAGAGCTGGATCAGTGTCAAGGACTCTCCATGTGTAAATAAAGGGTGAGTTGGTGACAGGATACCGGCCTCTGTGGCGTTATTTCGCATTGATTCCAAGCATTGGGGAGATTTCACCTTGAAACCACAGTTTTGCTTGAGCTCCTTGATGCTGTTGACTTTCAAATGGAGATGAGTTGAAGCCTAGAACAGATCAGTCATGGTCTTGAGTGGTGAGGCAGGCAGGAGGAGCCAAATGATCCGCTCTTACTCTTATATTTTTTATGTCCTTATGTTCTGTGTGCAGTTTTCATGTCAAGAGCAGTCACCTTCACCTCACTTCTACAATTTGCTCTTGTGTTCTTGTTTTGGACTAAGGTGTAAGAAGGTCAGGAACTGAATGGCCCTGGTAGAATCCAAACTGAGCATCAGAAAGTAGGCCATTGTTACACAAGGCTCTATTGTACAAGTTTCTAAAAGGGCTAGTCATGAGTTGGGCCCTGCTCATCAGCACATAAAGGACTATTAGTCATTGGGACATGGGTGATAGTACCTGACTGTAATTCCCTCTTCTGCAGGTATGTTGATACTAGAGAGCCCATTGAGAGAAAACATGCGGTGTCCACCAAATTGATAAAGCCTTTAGAGACTGGTGGGCACCGCAGTGACTGGTGCACAGCATGATGACACAGTGGTTAGCACTCTGCCTCACAGCGAGATCCACAATCAATTCCACCTTTGGACGACTGTCTGTGAGGAGTTGCCACATACTCCTTGTGTCAGCATTACCTTCCTCTGGGTGCTCCGGTTTCCTCCCACAGTCCAAAGATTTGTAGGTTTAGGTGGATTAACCATGCTGATATTTCCTACAGTATTTAGGGATGTGCAGGCGAAGTGAATTAGCCATGGGCAATGCTGGGTTACAGGGATAGGATAGGAGGGGTGGGTGTGGGTGGGATTTTCTGTGGAGGGTCAAAGTGGACTCGATGGGCTGAATGTCCTGCTTCCACACTATAAGTATTCTATGATTCTATTCTACTCCTAAATCAGGTCTGTGGTTTTACAAAGCACTTTCGAGTGACTTAGATGTAATGTAACTAGGTACAAATTACTGTGTATACACCTATTCTGTTGTCAAGGTAGAGCCTTACTTCTGCCAAAGAGTTTGTGTCGGCATCTTCCCTACTTGGCATTGGTAACTTAGACTAATACCAAAAAAAGGATTATTGGCAGTGAGTCTACACAAGACACCTTAGATGGTTCTGGTCAACACAATTATAACAGATAACAAGCCAACAGAATGGGTCTCCAAAATAAATCATGGGAGCAGCAGGCGGATATTGCTGTGTGAAAAGTTGCCCCTTGTGAGCTTTTTAAATCTTTCTTCTCTTATCTTAAAAATACACCCCCTGGTTTTGAACTCCTCTACCCTGAGGAAAAGATCTTTGCTATTCACCTTATCTACATCCCTCATGATTTTATAAACTTCTGTAAGGTCACCCCTCAATTTCTTATGCTCCAGTGAAAGAAGTCCCAGCCTATCCAGGCTATTTTTATAACTCAAATCCTCCAATCTTGGCAACATCTTGGTAAATCTTTTCTGAACTCTCTCCAGATTAATAATATCCTTCCCATTCAGGGCAACCAGAACTACATGCTGTATTCCAAAAGTGACGTCACCAAAATCCTGTACAATTTCAACACAACGTCCAAATTCCAATGCTCAGACATCTGAGCCATGAAGGCAAGTGTACTAAGTGCCTTCTTAACCATGCTGTCTGCCTGTCTACATGCTTGATGATATGATTGTAAATGAAGTGTCCTTGCATCTGGCAAATGCATGATTGAAGCCGTTGCCCCTACAATGGCCTGTGAGCCAGCAGAAGTGAAGCCTGAATTCTGCCATCAAACTGACACTGACTCTGCAGGCCTGGGGTAGTCCCAGACATCTACGAGTTGCAGGTCACTTCTAGCAAGCAGCAAGTGATGTCAGAGTCCTCTCCACCACTCAACATACAGACCCCTAGAACTGGCTGCTCTCCAGCCCAATGGTCAATCTTGTTGGATAGTCCCAGGAATGGACTGATCCAGATCCATTACCACCTCTTCTATGCTGTGTGATTCTACGATTTTATTGTTACAAGTAGGTGTTATCCTGAAGAGCCATTAGAACTTCATGCATGGCCCTTGCTATTAGGGTGCTGTAAGCCACAATATACAGATGGCATGCAGAGTGTGTCAGCACTGACCATGCCCTGAGCGTAGAACATGTTATGTTCCATCATTTTGTTTCCATCATAGGTCCCTGCCAGCAGGAGTCATGGACCATCCACAAATGGGATGCTGGTTGATGTGGCTGCCTTGCTAAGAGAGCAAAGGCAGATGCAGAGGAGGTGGTGTGGCAGCAAGTCTGAGAACAGCAGTAAGCTAACACAGAAGATGAGTTGCATTCACCTCAGGCAGAATTGCAGCCTCAGGGTTGTTCAGACTGTATTAGGACAACAGGCAGCCTAGAGTCTTTCACCCTTGAATCCATTTCCTGGGAATGAGTGAGGCACAGTGCCAATGCAGGCTGCCTACCTTCCAGAACACTCTGACAGAACTGTGCCAGTTGTGGGACGTGAGGGCTTCATGAGTCACTTGCGGGGGTGGGGGATGGCCTTCTTCCCCCAGTGACTCTGAAGGAGACAGCTGCTTTATGCAACTGGGTTCTTCCAGGGAGCAATGGGTGACCTCTGTGAGCACTACAAATGCGTCAGGATAGTAACAGCATGCATGATCACACCAGCTCATTTCATTTATGGCAAGGTCAGTGCTGCAGGCCTGGCACCAGGTCTTGGAAGCATAGCTGGCTTCCCCACCTTCTGGGGAAGGTTGCACTGACTACTAGCATGTCAGACTGTGGACTCTAGTGGTGCAGTAGTAGTGCCCTATCTCTGGCTAAGTATACCTGTTCCAGAGGTATGACATCATCTCTGAGCAGGTTGATTAAAACATTTCTGAGAGGGCTGTATCACAACACTGTGGAGTTCATCAACAGGAAGGGCTTCCATTCACACATTATCTGTGTTCACTGATTGCGCTTCTTGTAGGTGCTTGACTGTTAAAGTGACAACCATCCATACATCTTGAAGCACTCTTAGCCAACCACTGCATTTGAGGCTCTAGTAGTTTCCAAGGTTGGTTTCTGGGTGATAATGACTGTCCCACTGTGGCCATTGCTGATGACACCATTGCATAAGACCCTGGCTGATGTGGATCACAGATATAGAAAGATTGCAAAAGGGATAACCAATTTATTATAGTTCCTTCTGTGGGTAAAGGGGAGACTTTAGACGTGATGTGTTTGGATTTCAAGGAAGCATTTGACAACTTGCCTTGTAAAAGGTTGTTGCAGAAAACGGGGTGTTCTTGGTGTAGAGTTTAAGAGTTTAGCATGGATAGATTGACTGAAAATAGAAATTATGCATAAATAGGGACTTTTCTGACTGGTAGGATGTGGCAGATTGTATCCACTGGAGTCTGTATTAATATCTCAGCATTTTACAATTTATATCAATGACTTAGATGAGGAGAATGAAGGCACAATAACTAAGTTTGCAGATGGCGCAAAGATAGGTAGGAAAGTATAATGTGAAAGGGAAATAAGAAGGTTGCAGATGGATATAGATAGATTAAGTAAGTAGGCAAAAACCTAGCAGATGGGGTATAATAAGGGAAAATGTGAAATGGTTCATAATAAAACTGAAAGAACTGCAATGCTGTAAATCAGAAACAAAAACAGAAATTGCTGGGAAAGCTCAGCAGGCCTGGGAGCATCTGGGGAGAGAAATCAATGTTAACATTTTGGGTCAAGTGACCCTTCCTCAGAACTCCCAAAAAGTTCACTTTGGGAGGAAAAGAGATGGAGTACTTCTTAAATGAAAAATGCAGAATTTCAAAATGCAGAGGCATTAAGATATTCTAGTGAATGAGTTTCTAAAAGTTAGTTTGCCAGTACAGCTAATAATTGAGGTATTAATGGAATGTTACCTTTTATTACAAGAAGAACGGAATATAAAAGTTAAAATGCCATGCTTCAGTTATGGAGGGTATTAGTGAGTCCACATCTGGTGCATTGTGTAAAATTTTGGTTTCTTTATTTAAGAAATGATGTAAATGCATTTGGAAGCAGCTCAGAGAAGGATTTTTGTTTATTTGTTCATGTGATGTCTGCACTGTTGGCTAGGCCCTCATTGCTCTTGAGACAGTGATAGTGTGTTGCATTCTTGAACCGCTGCAGTCCATATGGAGTAGGGGCAGCTTTACTTTATTAGGAAGGGAGTTCCAGGATATTGAGCCAGTGACGATGAAGGAATGCTGATATGTGTCCAAGTCAGATTGGTGTGTGACTTGAAGGAGAACTTGGAGGTGACCATGTTTGCAGACACCTGCTGCCCTTGCCCTTCTACTCCTTCATAGAAGTTGTGAGTTCACAAGATGCTGCTGAAACATTTTTGATAAGTCCTTGCAATACATCTTTAGATGGTACACACAGCCTCCACTGTACGTTGCTGATGATAGAATCAATGAGGAAGTGATTTTGATGGAATCCAAGCTGAGTGGCAGTGAGCAGTCTCTTGCATGCTTAAGTGGGCTCTTGAAAGGGTTAACTGACGTCATGAAATAAGTTTCTTCATCAGAATTCAAAGGAGTGTTTTTGGGAGGAGCTAGCCAGTCTGTGTTCATTGCTAGTTAATTGTGAATTATGTATCTAAAGTAAATCAAGTCTGACATCTTACAGAGGACTCTCATGTAACTCAGGTGTAATGTAACCGACTATTAATTACAATATGATAAACCTATTTTATTCATCAAAACCAAGTCTCACCTCTGGATGTTTTTGTGGGTTTCCTTCCCCACTTTGAATTGTTAACTTATCTGAATACAGATAAGGTGGTTTGGTGGAAGATGATTGGCCTATAACAGCAACAATTATTTTCCATTGTGCTCTCTTTGAATCCAACCAGCTGAAGGTTTTCCACCTGATTCCCACTGATCCTAGTTTTGTAAAGGACACTTGATGCCATACTCAGTCAAGTGCAACCGTGATACCAAGACTGATCCATCTCACCAACCTCTCTATGATTCAACTCTTTAGCCTATCTTTGAACCAAGGCCTCTAATGAAGTCAAGAGTTAAGTAGCCTAGCAGAACTCAACCGAGCATCAGTGAACAGGTATAACACAGTGTGGAGCTGGAGGAACACAGCAGGCCAGGCAGCATCAGAGGAACAGGAAAGCTGATGTTTCAGGTCAGTACCCTTCTTCAGAATTTTCTGAAAACCCAGACTACATTCTGTGCCCATGCCACTCCCAGGGTTTCCTCCAAGTTGTGATCAATGTCATTGAGGGGGCATAGTAGCTAGTAATCAATAAGAGGTTGCCTTACCCATGTTTGAACCGATTCTGTGAAATTTCATGGAATGCGGAGTCAATATTGAGTACTCACAGGGTAGCTCCTTCCTGACTCTATGCTGCCAACTTTGATTGGGCTGTCTTATCAGTAGGACAGGACACGGTTAATGATGTGTCAGGGACATTGTGTAAGGTACAGTTCTGTGCTTATGGCTACCTTAATTTGTTGCTTGACTAGTTTATGGACAGCTGTCCCAATCTTGGCAGTAGGGCCCAGATGGTAGTGGCAAGTACTTTGACAGTACTGGGTTTGTTGTTATTTCTTCTGGTGCCTTGGTCATTATCAGGGGATCATTGAACTTCATCTTTGTATAATTTGTAGCAATTGGGTACAACTGAGTAGCTCACCTGCTAGGCCATTGCAAAGGGCAATTAAGAGTTGCTGTGGGCCTGTAGTCAACTGGTTAGCCAGACCAGGTAAAGTCAACAGATTTCCTTCCCTCAGAAATAGTAAGTTGATGTTGCAGGTCGGGACGCTTCTTCATTCTTCAAATGTATCTTACATCATTCGGAAGAAGGGTCCTGACCCAAAACATCAACTTTCCTGCTTCTCTGATGCTGTCCGGCCAGCTCCACACAGTCTTATCTAGATTTCCTTCCCTAAAGTGAACCAAAGGGTTTTTTTAACAAAAATTAAATGGCCACCATTAGGCTAGCTTTCAAGGTCTTTTCAAATCAATCTTGCTGATGTTATTATGCATCTGGAGCAGGTGGATTGAGTCTCCTGGCTCAGAGGAGGGAACACTACCCTGTGCCACTAAACACCCCTAAGGCTAGCTTTCAACTCCTAGATTGATTAATTGATTTCAGACTGTTATGGAACAGACGTTCCCAGAACATTACAATTTGCCTCTGGATTATTAGTCCATTGACATTACCACTGCATCCCTCCATGAGGCTACACTATAGGCTATCGGACTATTTGTCACGCCAGAACAAAGGATGTTCATTTCATTACATAATGCAAATGCATTGGCCCCAGTGAAGTTGAAAAGTTGGAGAACATGAACCATGTCAATATGGTCATCCAAATCCTTTGTAGCCATCTCCTGTTGAGGGACGTGTTTGCAAGATTGAGTTCATGTATTCTTCACTTCTATACATACTCCTTGTGAGGAACCCATCATGCATGGCACAAGGCTTCTGGGAGGGGCCTTTTGAAGCAGCAAACATAAGCATTGCCTTTTACATTGACAACTTCACTGCACCTAAAAGACATAGTTTCCTTTACTTAAAGATGAATGAACTAAGGGACAAGAAACAAAAACATCAAAGTCAAAGATGCACCTCTATTTTTATGGACTTTCTTATTGCAGACAAATCAGAATATCTGCATAAATGGTCTACCCCATATCCTTACCCTGTGAGCCCTGGTTCTGGACTCCAAGTCATCGAGAACATTCTTCCTCCATTTACACTGTCTAGTCCAATTAGAATTTTATAGGTTTCTGTAAGATTCCTCCTTGTTCTTCTAAACTCCATGGCTATAGTCCTAACTGATCCAGTCTGTCTTCATACATTAGACCTGCCATCGTTTTATTTGGATTTTAGGTTTTGAGAATTTTTGGCTTCAGAATATTCTAAGACTGATTGGGAAAGGTCACTCAAGTGGTTTATAATTAGGAAATGTTGTGAAAGAGTGAATTAGAGTATAGCGAGAAGGGTGTTTAAAATGTTACATTTAGAGAGCATGTTAACGATATTAGCTATTGAACGTAATGCCATGAAATAATAGCAGATTTTTGTAGAGGCCATGGCCAATGGTTGAACCAATAAAAATTCAAAATGAAACAACTCTTGTATTTCGAGATAATTGCTTTTGAAATAATAGCAACTTATATGATTAAACTTCTCCTTCTTGGCTGACTGGACTCAGAAAGGCAAAGCCAGTTTGGAAGGATGAAGAAAAAAATCTGAACAATGGGAAAGGTTCGCAAAACAAAACCCCAAAAATAATTATATATCTTAGCAATACAAATTCTCTTTACATAATGATTTGAACAAAATAAACTTCCATGACACACATTTCTTAGTGTTTTATTTTAGGATTGGTCCTTCTGATTGACTTACTTGCTTTGGAAAAACTGGAATTGAAATGATATCTTCAATAAACTTTATAACAATTCCTTAATGAGCACTCTTTCAAGCTTGCCCTGTTTATAAAAAAATCATGATTACAGGCCTGACCAATTCCAAGGGATCATGAAAATCTTAATTTTAAGTGGCCTGGGAAATATGAATTCTTTTCAAAAATCATATCAGCAATTCTGAACTATTAATTTTGAATATTTTCAGACGCCTGTCATATGCAGGTGCTAGAGGGATTTGTTCAGAAGATTCCTGGAATACTTCTATAAGTAAAGAGTGATTATTAACTGCTGGTGTGAGTCCTTTGTGCCACTACCAGCTATTAGTTGTTGGCCCAAGTCCAGGAACGTCCACTTTGCAGTGGATTCTGCCACCAAGGGAAAGGTCATTAAAGGCTACTCTTTATTCCTGTTAGTATGTTCCAACATAATTAGCAGAAGTTGTTCTCCAGATGGTTTCCTTCCTGTCAGCAAGTACCTATGGTTTAATGATCTGTCTTGGATTCCTAATTTCATTGGGTGAGGTTTAGAGCAAAATTATACACTTTGATCCACCCTTTGCTAATTCTTTCTTAAGAATTCATGAGATTGTGGGAATTAATAGCTGATATAGGAAAAGAAAGAGACTGCACAGCTCACATTGCAACAAGTTCGTTTGACATATGATAGTTCTTTTTAAAAAATTGCGTTCAGTATCCTTTCGCTAATCCTAGAAATTCTTATCAAGCCAATTTGAAAGTTTTAACATAGTGAAGTTTTAGAAATGCTGTGCGTGTTGTATAAGAGATTGCAAACCCACTTCTTTTCTTGTACTCATTACTTGTCTTGGGTAAACTGTTAACCCTTCAAAGTCAAAATGGATTCAGCAAGCAATTGTGCATCTGTAATCACAATTTGCATGTTACAATCTGTATTCCATGTAAAGTTTTTGTAATCTGCAAATTATATTTAATAAACTCTAAAAGGCCTGATATAATTTGAGACCTTTTTTTGTTGCAACCAGGAGTTTTGCCACGTTTTTTTTAAGTTCACACACAGAATGAGAACATCACCAGCTCGGCCCATCCCCAGTTGTCCAGAGGGCAATTAAGAGTCAGCTACATTGCAGTGGTTCTGAAGTCATATATAGGATGGGAGTTTCCTTCCCTAGAGATGTTAGTGAACCAGATGGGTTTTTCCTAACAATCAGTAATGGATTCATGGCCATCACTAGACTTTTAAATCCTTTTTGTTTAAATTGAATTCAAATTCCACCATTTGCCATGGCAGGATTTGAATCCAGGTTCCCAAAACATTACCTGGATCTCTGGATTAACAGTCTGGTGTCAGTGCCTCCGGGCCATCTCCTACCCCTTTTTGTTATGTTTCCAGCTGGGTTATCCCAAATTATCAAGCTTCTGTGTGAGGACAGATGACTGTCTCTGCTTCTTTACTTCCCTCCTCCCTTGTTTGGTTGCAATAAGGTTCATTCTTGAAAGGACCACTTCCCATGTCAATATCTTTTGCCCACATGAAATGAATTGATGTTTCAAACAGGAACAAATTTAACCACACTTTCTTGAATTAACAAGAGAGTGAGTGTAATAGTTACTAAAAGCAAGAAACAATAAAATAAAATGTATACACACAGATTAGAATTAAGAATTGAATCCAAAAGCAGGTACAAATTACAAGATATGCAGAACAAGCTCTATGGGTTATTCATGAAGGGTAAATAGTGAAATGTTGACAGTTGAACTTTGCAATCCGTGCCTTTGGAGGTTAGTTGAAATTTTTTTTAAAGTAGGTGGTGGGCAGCACCCAGAGTGAGGGTCCTTTACCTACAACGCAAGGCTGACTAGTGGACTAATCTTCGACAGTCATCTTCATGGCATGTTAGCGCTAGAAGCCAGGCTAGTACACACAAATATCTCAGTCCACTAGCAGACACAAGCACCTTGGCTAAATAACACATGTTCTTTCACTAGCTCACTCAGCTTAAGGTTAAAAAGGCTTTTAATGACTTGAAAGAGGAAGACACCAAACCTGTCTCGTTTTCCGTACTATTGCCTTGTTTCCCGTAATGTTTGCAATCTGAGATAATATTTTTGTCCATCACATTGAAACCTCCTTGACAGTTCATCGCGTCTAACATTCCAGACAGCCACTACGTTTATATCCACAATCATCGTTTTGCTGAATGTCCTTTTTTTTTGAAAAAGAAAACATGTCACAGTGAAAACTTCAATATGCTTGCGTGTACTTTGGGATTTCTCTGACATCATGGGGTTTTACTTTAAATACACTCAAATGTCATGGAAGTGAGTGAAAGTTGGCCGGTTATTAACTCAACACCAATAAAATAGTAAAAGAGAGAACAGAGAATTTAGAAGAAACATTTTTCACGCAGAAGTTAATAAAATATGGATGAATCATCTACAACTATTTAGGAACTATAACACAATTTGAAAACAACATAAATAAACTTTTGGAAAGTTGCATATAAAAAGGGTATTGAAGTAAAATTAATTTAGGTGGCTCCAGTTGAAATATTAATGTCTGTAGCAGTCTAATGCGTCAAGTCTCTTCCCTTTGTGATGTAAATTTGGTTTCCATAGAACTTCTATGTCCTTCTTTAATACAGATATCTTCAATTTCAAAGTGCATCCTTTCCATTTCATAATTTTATAATTAATATCTCATGGTGCTGTCCTGTAATACAACAGGAATGTGTAAGCAGCACTGCAGCTGCACAGTGCCAGTTTCGAATCAGTCCTCAAGGGAAGGTCAGCATCAAAGAGTAAAGTTGAAAACTGGAACCTTTGGTCTTTGTCCCTGTTGTCTCCTAGTACAAGTGACTTCTGTGCCCAATGCACACATACCTTTTATTATCCCTCCGTACTGTCACCGGTGTCACACCATATACCTGGAATCTTCCCATGTATAACTGACAGCCAGGAGCCCTTTACTCACTTGTTGCTGCTCAGTAATTATTCTCCTGGCATGCTGTGATATATTCAGAATGTGCCAGTGGACGACCTTGTACAATTTGTTGCTATGTTGTTTAACACTGAGCTCCAATAGAAACAGAATTATTCCTGTAAAATTCTATATTTTTCCAAGAATGCTTGACCACAGAGCTATATACAGTGATCAGAATGTACTCTCATTTAATTTTGTTAGGTGTCACACACTCTCTTGGTTATTATACGACCAGGGAGTGTGCTTTTGAAACTTGCCTTCCAATTTCTTCCATTCTCCTTCTGCTTGTGAAAAGTCCACATATAAAGGGTGAAAAAACAGGCCACATAATCCATTGAACCTGCCTCTGTCTGTATCATTCCAATTTTATTGCTGTCCTTTCTCCACATTGCTTAATATGACTACACCAATGGGCCCTACTTTTTTATAGCCAGGAATGGCTTGGCACCCATGACCTTGTAGTATTTTACAATTTTCACAAAGAATTTTGTGTGAAACTGTTTGGATTTTTGATTCCATTTAGAATATAATAGCCTAACAATTGGTCCTCAATACATTCCTGTTGGAATACTGACAGTCTGTGGTCCAGGAGCTATTTGAAACACATCCAACTTGATCACAGATTGGACAATTTTTTTTAAGGCATCGGTGCCACATATAACGGTTATGGGTTATTGCAAATATTAATCCTGGGGTTAATGCCAGATTTCAGGCCTCTCTGGTTTTGGCTGCCCCAAAACTGATCAGGCAGTTTACTCCACGTTTTATCAATGTGAACCTGCCCTAGCTAACAATTACCATCAACAAATTAAGTGAAATCTGTTTTGTAAAAAAAAATTAGATGTGGAGCCAGAAAGAGCAAAAATGTTCCTCCTTACTCCACACCACTCCTGATTGCAACCACCAGCTCAATCATGACCACTCCCTGCTCTCTTCCTGAGACTGATTTCGGCAAGATGGCAAGACTGAAAGTTATTTCTGTAGAAAAATATGCTGTCTGATGGAGCAGCACTAGTTGGACGCTCTGAATATTAGATCAGGCCCAATTTCAAATGAGCCTTCCACCTTGTGCATGTATGGTTGCTTCCCTGCGTTTGCTCCCAGTTTCTTAGTTCTAACACATTTCTATTCCTAGGTAAAAGCAGCAAATGTAGAAAAGAAGATATTCGGCAAGTTTGGCAGCATGTGTGGAGAGTGAAAGAGAGTTAACTTTCTGAATCCTCATGAGTCTTTCTCAAAACTGGAGAGGCGCACCGTGATGGGTTTCATGTTGTTGAAAAATGAAGGGGAAACAACTGGACAAAAGGGAAGATTAGGGAAACGTTAGAGGTGAGGGAGACTTGAGATCAAAGATATCACAGAACTAAAGGCAAAGGGAGTGGTAATTGTTGTGGGAAAGTGGAAAACATTAGTCTGGAGTAGATGTTAATGCCAGAATAAAGCTCAGCTCTGTGACTGAAATCCACAATGTGAAAACACGATGCAGACATTTTCATGAGAAATAATATCAAAATGGAGGGGAGCGTTCTGCGCCTGAAGCTGTTGAACACACTGTTAAGTTGGGAAGGCTATAAAATGCCACCACCAGCATGATGCCATTATCAAAGGTATCTTTCTCTGCCCTCCACTACCTGCATTCTGAAGAGACTTCTGTACACTGCCTTACTCCTCTATCATCCCAGCACCTCATCACTATCCATGGCACATTCTGATGCAATTGCTGAAGGTGTAACACATGTCCTTTAATGTGTCCAAGGCCCTAACCACTCCTTCCAGGTGGAGGAGTAATTTACTTGTACATCTTTCAATCTAACCTGCTGCATTTAATGCTCACCATCTTTATGCTGGGGTCTCCGAATACAGGCTACTTTGTTAAACATCTCTGACCTTTCAGTCACTTGTTATTTCAGTGCACAATTTTGCTTCCTGTCTGAGGTCTGATGCAGTTTTCCAGCCCAGATCATGGAATAAAGGTCCAATTTTCCAATCAGGCACTTCAGATACATCAATATGCTCATTTTATAAACTCCCATCATCTCTAAGCAAATGTAACCTCACTATTTCCGGTCTCTCATCACAATTTCTTCTCTAGAAAGCTAATTTTTCCTGACTACCATATCTATATTACATACTTAATTCAGTGTATCAGCTGCACAGGGATAATTTTCATGATTGTTAAACAGATGATTTTTATACATAGATAGCACAATGTGGAGCTGGAGGAACACAGCAGGCCAGGCAGCATCAGAGGAGTAGGAAAGCTGACGTTTTGGGTCGGGACCCTTCTTCAGAGATTTCTGAAGAAGGGTCTGACCCAAAACGTCAGCTTTCCTGCTCCTCTGATGCTGTCTAGCCTGCTGTATTCCTCCAGCTCCACATTGTGTTATCTCTGACTCCAGCATTGGCAGGTCTTACTATCTCTGATATTGATATAATTTGTTTGTAGGAATGCTTGGCATTCGCAGTCACCAATGTGACCACTTCAAAAAGTGGTAATGGACGATATATTTCATCTTGTATCATGCATGTTTGTACCTCAAACAGCAAAACAGAAGTACAATAGTACCTCACTGCCATAGCAGTTAGGTATTAAATATGTTCAAATCTTGCTGCTGTGTAATGGTTAGTTCATTTGCACATTTTCTCATTTGTCTGCAATCTGCATCTACACTGGTTTTATGAAGGGAACTTGACGTATAGCTGCAAATCTCACCCAATGAAACCCAATCTTCTTTGTAAATGTTTTTTATTGACTGTTGAGTTTACTAGCTTACCTTATTCTAATAAATTTCTAAATACAGGATCACCTATTTATTTTAATTTCCATTTCCCTCCCAATATTTATTTACCAGCATTTAGTGTTTACATTGCAATGAAAAAATGTGAATTATCAATTTGCTCTCCAGATGGAAATATGTTGCCTTATGTAAGTTTAATGTTCTCAGTAAAATAGTCTTTAAAAACCTGCCATTGAATCAGTCTCCTCATGCCTCATTACCTGAATGTCTCCTTCTCTCACTTCTCTGCCATTGTTAATTAAACTGGGCACTAGGAGGTGCCCAAGAGCTGTATCGCTTTTCTTCCCCTCACTCTGGGGAAGTACCTTATACCTGTTCATATGAACTGTCTCTCTATGTTGCTGAATAGAGATGGGCATGTGCTTGCACCATACTGCTCCTTAGTACGCACCACAACATAATCACAAGCTGCTTTTAAAACAGCTCCATCTCTTGCTTCTCATGTTAACTAGGATGTGCCCGATTCTTTAAAGGCTAAATGTTTACTGACCAATACCTGAAGACAGAGCATTATTCCTTCTTCAGAACCCTTTCGGACTTTCACAACACAACAAAATGTTTGGCTTTCCCCAACAGAAGAATAAGTGCCTTTGTAAGTGGCCAATGTTTAGAAAGCAAAATTAAAACTTCATTATTTCAAAAAGCATAATTTTGGCTAAGAGTGTATTTATACTAAATGTCACCAACAGTGGTTGCACCAGTAGATTTCACAAAACTATTTTACCAATGCTGACATCACACTCAGGCCCAGTCTCTTAACCATGGCAGGTATAACATTCAATAATATTCAGAGACAGGCACACCCACAAAGTGAGTTCTCAGGTCATGTCCTGACTTAACAGATCCAGAAATAACGAAGAATATTACTAGTAGTCCTAGAAACTTTAGCCTATAATACCATCTTGTCTTAGTGCCGTTCAGATAGCTGGCCACACATACCAGATTGTGTTCTCTCTGTGAATCGGCTATGCGAACTGTAACAGAATAGGATTCAGTGGCTCAACAATTCTCTTAGTAAATTTGACCTCATCAAACATCAATGTTTCTGCTGTAACAGTGTTCATTGAAGCAGGTCACGGCAGAAGTAAATCTTATAACTCCTGAGTTGGGTGAGGCAGGGAGTGAAGCATTACTGTTTTACTTCACTGTGAATGCAATATTCAACAACATGAGGACATTTCAATTAAGTTCACTGATGTCATCTCCTATAGGGGGTGCTGCTGTCAGTTCCTTCATCTTTAAGCATAGAATTTGACCACTAACATTGTGCAACTCCGTTAACCTTATTGAGAAGTTCCTTTCCTCCATCCCAATTTTCTGCCCTTGTCATTCATGTCTGAGCTTCTTAATGACTTTTTCATTCCAGCACAGTTAGGAGCTTTACCCTCTGTAGCCCAAATTCCAGGCATGTTTAAACAGAAAAATCAGGGAAAAGGTCAAATAATTATTTTCTTTTAATTGGCTGACATTTTAACAAGATACAGTTCTAGAAAGCATTTTTTCCTCACTGCAGGCATTACAAACACTGCAGTTCAACAACAATCTCCTGCCAACTTGTCTTGCACATATATTTTAGGGGAGGGAAGTCAGAAATGTTCGGTTCTATATTAATTCTAAAATTATTTGATCAGATTTTATTTTCCTGTTTCATTGTGCTGTGAGGAACATGTATTTTCCCTCAGTCTCTTGCAGGATGTTTCCCTACATAAATTGCAAGTTGTCATTTGTTTCATGTCATTGCATACTTCTGAGTAAAGAAGTTCACCTAACTCATACTTGGAAGCTACCCTCTTATGGTTACAATGGTTTTCTTTGCAATTAACGATAGAAATTAGCAAAAGAAATTGCTGTTAGCAGACCGTGACATAAATTACTTGAGAGGCTCTCATCCTCCCATAAAAACTCTAGAGTCATGTGAGTTTTTAAGATAATGATTTGTGCATGTGCTTTTGTGTGTGTGTGTGTGTGTGTGTGTGTGTGTGTGTGTGTGTGTGTGTTTGTGTGTGTGTGTGTGTGTGTGTGTGTGTGTGTGTGTGTAAAAAACAAAACAAATGTCCATAATGGTTTACTCTGGAAATTTCTTTCTTCATGTAAGTTTGTAGCTCCTTCCCAATTGGAAGTAATGCTTTATCCTCCACTGTCCACTTCAATTAACATAATGACAACTTATGCAATCCTGTCACCACATTGCAAAAATATGGAAGGTAAGATTGAGCACAGTTTAGCTTTTCTGAAATGAAGTTTATTTGTTTTGTATTATATTTCCATTTTCTATAGTAATTGGTAGCTGGTAATAGCTCATGCATTCTGAGGTTTGAAACAGGTTTTCTGCATTTCCTATGATTTTGCCAAATCTTAACCACATTTAAATTTCTTTTGAATACAATGCGCCTCTTGCCAACAATGCAGTTGGGTTTGGCAAGCTGTGTTTCTTGAAAAATGAAGAAATTATAAAGATTAGTTTTCATCAAAAACATTTTAGTCTAAAGCCTGTTTTTTCTCAATGAACCATTGTGTCCTTCTGTCACTTTTCATTTCAGTTGTGCTTTAATTCAGTACAGGCTGGGTAACCATGCTAACATCGCTTGTGTTTGACTGTGGCCCAGAACTTTCTCTTTATTGTGATGGTTTGTACTGTAAATCAATCCAACACCACTTGTTCTCATACCCAAGCTATGTCAATTGTCAAAAGCTGAGTCAGTTGTACAGGAAGTTGTACTTTTGGAAAAACCCAATACAGTTTCTAAAACTGACCTCTCAGGAAAATGCTCCAATAATTTGAAACAGCCATGATTTCAGTGAATGACAGAACGGGCTCGGAGAACGAAATGGATCTCATTGGTTGCTATATTAGTTTATTAGTTAATCAAGTAGATGATATCAGAATTAAATTATGTTTTCAGAAATGGAATTGATTTGTTTTAATACCAAAGTTGGCTGTTTTTCTTCAATTAATCAGAATTCAAGGTGTAGCATCAAGGTCTATGGTATCGCACAAGTAAGGTCAGAATCATAGAGTCATAGTCATAGTGTAATAGGGCGCAGACACAGGAGCTTCAGTCCAACTCATCCATGCCAATCAGTCATCTCAATCTGACCTAGTCCCATTTGCCAGCATTTGGCTCATATCTCTTTAAACCCTTCCCAATCGTGTAACCATCCAGATGCCTTTTAAATGTATTTGCACCCACCTCCACCACTTCCTCTGACAGCTCATTCCATGCATGCGCCACTGTCTCCATGAAAAATTTACCCCTTGGGTCCTTTTTAAATCTTTCTCCTCTCACCTTAAACCTACGTCCTCTAGTGTACTGTTTGTAATATATATATAAGTGGTCTGGAGAAAAATGTAGGTGGCTTGATCAGTGATTTTGTGGATGATAGCCAAATCAGCAGAGTTGCAGCTAGTGAGGAGGATTGTCAAAGCATACAACGGATATAGATACTTTGCAGATTTGTGCAGAGAAATGGCAGATGGAGTTTAACTGGACAAATACAAAGTGTTCCATTTTGGAAGATCAAATGCGTCAATAAATGGTAGACCCCATAGGAGCATTTAAATACAGAGGGATATGGGCATACAGGTTCACAGCAACCTAAAAGTGGTGACACAGGTAGTAAAAAAGTTATAGAGCACAATTACGTTCATTGGCCAGGATATTGAATATAAAAGTTGGCAAGTTATGTTACAGCAGTACAAAAGTTAGTTCAGTTAAACCACATTTAGAATTGTGTGCAGATCTGGATGTGGTTGCTTTGAAGAGGGTGCAGAGAAAGTTTAGCAAGATGTTCCCTGTCTGGAGGGCTTTCGTTATAAGGAGAGGTTGGATAAACCCGGATTGTTTTCACTGGAAAGACGGAGGTTGGGGGTGGGGGGGAGGTGTGGGGGGGAGCGGTGTGGAAGCGGTGAGCTGATAGAGATCTACAAAATTATGAGAGGCATAAATAGAGTGGATAGTCAGAGGCTTTTTCCCAGGGTGGAAAGGTCGATTACAAGAGGGCAAAGAATCCAGGTGAGAGGGGAGAAGTTTGGGGGTCAGTGTGGGGAAAACTTTTCACACTCAAGGTGGTGGGTGCTGGGATGAAATGCCAGTGGTGGTGGAGGAAGCAGGCACGTTAGCAACGTTTAAGGCATATCGTGATAGACACATGAAGGGGGGGCAAACAGAGAAATAGAAACCATGGATGGGCAGTAAGAAGTGGGTCTAAATAAGGATTAAGAATTGGTGCAGCCTTGGTGGCTATAGGGCCTCTTCCTGTGCTGTATTATATTGTATATTGTTTTGTAGTTTTGGACTCCTCTACCCTGGGAAAAAGGCCTTGGCTTTTCACCTTAACCATGCCCCTCATGGTTCTATAAATGTCTATGACGTCACCCCTGAGCCTCTGATGCTCCAGAGAATAATGCTGCAGCCTATTTAGCCTCTCCCTATAACTCAAATCCTCCAGTCTCGGCTACATACTTATAAATCTTTTCTGCACCCTCACAAATTTAACAACATCCTTCCTTTGGAAGGGCGACTACAATTGTATGCAGTTTTCCAAAAGTACCTATACAGCCAATGCCTTGTACCACTGCAACATGATTTCCCAATTCCTATACTCAATCCACTGGCCAGTGAAAAAAAACATAGAACACAGAACGTTACAGCGCAGAACAGGCCCTTCGGCCCTCGATGTTGCGCCGATCTGTGAACTAATCTAAGCCCCTCTCCCTACACTATCCCATCATTACCCAAATGCTTATCCAAGGACTTTTTAAATGCCCCTAATGTGGCTGAGTTAACTACATTGGCAGGCAGGGCGTTCCACGTCCTTACCACTCTCAGTAAAAACATGCCAACATTTTCTTTGTCACCCTCTTTCTCCACTTCCAATGATCTGTGCACCTGCATGCTCTTTGTTCAACAACACTACCCATCATTAAGTGTATAAGTCCTGCCCTAATTTGCCTTACCAAAATGCAACACCTCACATTTATCTAAATAAATCTATCTGCCATTCCTCAGACCATTGGTCCATCTGATCAAGGTCCCATTGTACTCTGAGATAATCTTTACTATCCACTCCACAACCATTTTTGGTGTTTTCTGCAAACCCACTAACCATACCTCCTACATTCACATCCAAATCTCTTATGTAAATGACAGAAAGCAATGAACCCAGCACCAATCTTTGAGGTACATCACTGGTCACAGGCCTCCTGTCCGAAAATTAACTTTCTACTACCATCCTCTGTCTCCAACCTTTGAGCCAATTTTGTATCCAAATGGCTAGTTCTCCCTGTATTCCATGTGATCAAATCTTGCTAACCAGTCTACTGTGTGGGACCTTGTTGAACACCTTGCTGATGTCCATATTGACATCTACTGCCCTGCCTTCATCAGACTGCTTTGTCACTTCTTCAAAAAACTCAGTCTAGTCAGTCAAGAGACATGAATTCCCATGCGCAAAACCATGTTGACTATTCCTAATAAGTTCTTGTCTTTCCAAATACATGTAAATCCAGTCCCGCCTAATCCCATCCAACAAACCACCACTGATGTCAGGCTCACCGCACGAAAGTTCCCTAGCTTTTCCTAAACATTGGCACCACTTTAGCCAACCTTCAATCTCTGGCACCTCACCTGTGGCTATTGATGATAGAAATATCTCAGCAATCACATCCTTTACTTCCCACCAAGTTATCTTATCTTTTAGGATGGCAGTAAAAGAGTTTAACAATCCTGGTTAAAAAGAGAGAAAGTTAGACTGAGGTGGATCACCAGCATCAGCATGGGAAATACGTCAGTGGGAAGGCTGTGAGGACAGGACCAAGTGCAATCGATGGAGCCCCCATCTCACCATGAACCCAGTTGTCTAGTAACATTCATGTCTTGATTTGCATATGTTTTGTAATGTCAGGGTATACCCTCAGTGAGGTACATCCTGAATCAGGATTTCTTTCCATTGCCTTTATACATTGCCAGTGTATACACAAGCATTCTCGGCTGGCGTGGGTGGAAGATTGGCATGGGTGGAAGGTTGGCACGGGTGAATGGAAGCAGGAGGCAGAATCTTTCTGTTTTCAATTAAAGTGTTTTGTAAAGTAAGATTCATAGTGTCTAGTTGTCATGGCTCGCAGCAGGTATTGTCACACACTCTTCACATCAGTCATTATGGAACTGGGCACTGTCATGCCCTCCTTGTGGAATCACATGGAAGAAAATGTAGACGTGCCCACCATTACTGGGACCTTCGAGCATTTGTGTCTCTGGTGCCATATTTAAAGCCCAGCTACACCACACTTCAGACAATCCAAGCCAGGAACTGCCTTACACGGTGTGATGCTCAAATATGGCCCAGAGGAATGGAAAGTTTGCTCCCATCTTCACAGTCAGGGGTATGGGGTGGGTGCGGGGAAGAGGCCTGTCCTTTTCCACGTACTCCACCACAGAGGGCAAACCAAAATCGTCCCGGATCCAGATTGCAGCTATAACTTGAGTGCAGGGAAAATATTATTGATCTCCTGTGCAGTGCAAATGTATTTGCCACTGCCTTCCCACTGCTATTTCATAGTCACAGGGCTACCACTCGCTCTAACGCTGTCATTGCACATATATCTCACCAAGACTCGTGGACCTTTACTACTCAATGCCTCTCACCCACCTCTTTCTCCCAAATTACTAACTGTCCCTGCCCTCTGCTCAGTCTATTCTCTCAGTGGGGCCATCTCGCCTCTTCTCCTGCCCTGCATCACCTCTAACTGCTCTTCCATCTACTTCTAACATACTCAATCCCTTTCTCTGTGCCATTGCAAGAAGAGTGGCACACGACCAGGCCAAAAGGTCCATGACCAGCATGGGACGGCAGACATCAAGTTCCATGCTCCCCATTAGGTGAAGATTCTTGAATTCACCGGAGAACAGGGTTATGATCCCGGCAGATATTACTACTGGACAGGTCAGATTTCAAACTGAAATCTGGCTTGATATATTTTGACTCTCACTGAAACATAAGTTTCTGAAGAAGGGTCCAGACCCAACACATCAGCTTTCCTGCTCCTCTGATGCTGCCTGGCCTGCTGTGTTCATCCAGCTTTACATCATGTTATCTCAGACTCCAGCATCAGCAGTTCCTACTATCTCCAAGTGCAGAACACCCCGATTCGGTTTTAACAATAAAACAGAATATATTAAGCAAAATAAATGAAAATGCAATGAATTAAACCAATTTACATATAGTACATGTTTAAAGACTTTGAATTGTGCAACAAAACACAAATGCATTAATCACAAAACCCTTTTGCAGTTTGTATAACAAAGAGAATTACCTTCTATTTTGCATCTACAGAGCTTAACCTAACTGCAGCTTCAATGTTCTGCCTTGACAATCGGACAACCTCTTCCTGAGCCTTCAGACAGTTGAGCTTATATTTTCTCAGCTTCAAAAACAGTCTTCAGTGTTTGATCAATCATTTCTGATCTTGAACATGTAGATTTTAACTTGCACTATTGTGGTAATCTTCTTCTTAATAATCCTAAACCATCTCCTTTTCTTAAGAGCAACTATTTTGTTCACCATGCTTCAGCCAAAACGTCTGCAAAACTGCTTACATTGAAATGAAGAGCTTTCCTTGCCAGACCATGGGTGATTCCCCTATTCAAAAGAAAAAAAAATCCATCCCCTCTTTTTTAAACTGAGTCTATTACATAATTTTTGCTTTTGTTTGCTCATAAAAATCTCCCAATATAACCAAATTCCCATTAGCTTCCCCAAATGTTTCTTATCAGACTGTTTTAAAAAGAAAACCTGCCAGTCTTGAAGCTTTTTGGTCTGGTTATGGGCCAATCTTCTGTCACCATGGCTACAGAAATACTTACAAATTAGTAAGTAAATGCCTTCAAATGCACTGAAAACCCAGATGTCACTAGTTCAAAATTAAAGAATCAAAAGTCAGGAATCAAGATACATGTACAAGTCACACACCTTACATTATGCCTCTCCCAAAAGAGGATTGAAAATGTATTTTTAAGAGGCATTTTTATTCCTTATCAAAATAATCTTAACGCTACATCTATGGCTCACTAACAGTAGTAACATGTTGAACTATACATACAGAGTTACACAGCAACCAGTTTTGACATAAGTCCATGGGCACCAGTGACCTTCACATTTGCTCTCGATAAAGCATCTGGTATAGCATTTTATGTTTTAGGGACATGGATGATATTTAAATCATATAGTTGGAAAACAAAGCTCCGGTGAAATAATCATTCGTTCTTGTCCAAACATTTTACAAGAAAATCAAAGGATCGTAGTCCTTACAAAGAATACTGTCTTCTATACATTTGGTGGTCTAAATCTAAAAACGATGTAGAGTCAGGATTAGACTCAATGACTTCTTCTCCTCTGTGTAATATTTTCGATGACAGTCAGTCAGTTCCTTTGAAACAGAACTGGCAGGCTGTTCAACCCCCACCTTCTCACTTTGCAGTAAAAACTACCCCCACCCTGAGGTCCCTGGCAATCAACAGTCAGTTTGAATATCTTTGAATAACTCTACACAGCTAAGACCAGTACAGCTGTCAGCACAGCTTTCATGTTTTCAAAGGCATTTTAACACTCTTGCATCCATTCATTTTTTCTGCCTTTTTCAACAATTTCATTAAAGATGAGATGATAATCTTGAAGTTCAAAACATGCTTGTGATGAAATGAGCCATGCCAACATAACACAAGATTTCACATTTTGTCCTAGGCACAGCAATATCCAAAGTAGCCTGTACTTTCATCTCTCCAGGCACTGCATGGTGAACAGTTAAAGGAAGTGCAAAAGCAATGCATTCATTCTCGAAGCAAGCCTCACCGTGGTTAGCTCTGACTTCTGGAGCTTGGTGAAGTACTGTTCTGTTGACTTCTCTTGGATGGTTCTTTTGGTCTAAAGTTCTGAAGAAAAGTCATATTGGACTCAAAACATCAATTCTGTTTCTCCCACCACAGGTGCCAGCAGATCTGTTGAGTTTCTCTAGCACTTTGTTTTTGTAGCAAGATTCCAATTTTGTTTCCCTTATGAATGACTGGCAGTCTCTTTTTTTGACATTCTTTAATAATAACCAAAAGTACTGCAGATGCAGTTCTGAGGAAGTGTAACCGGACCTGAAACGTTAACTCTGTTTTCTCCTTCACAGATGCTGCCAGACCTGCTGAGTTTTCCAGAAATAATGGGAACTGCAGATGCTGGAGAATTCCAAGATAATAAAATGTGAGGCTGCTTTTGTCAGCTTTTGTGCTCCTGAGATGCTGCTTGGCCTGCTGTGTTCATCCAGCCTCACATTTTATTATCATGGAGTTTTCCAGAAACTTTGTTTTTGCCCTCATTCTTTACTTCCTTCTGGTGTTGCTGTCCCTGTGGTCTCCATGAGGTTTCAGCCGCACTCTTCTTCCATTGAGTACATAAAATGATTATTAATGGCCCCACTTCACCACCAGAACACAAAATTTTAGAACTTTCCATGCCTTTGTTATCCTTACTCCCTACTTGTGTAGAGTTCAGAGTTCCTGTGACTTATTTAAATGTATCTCCAGAGCTCCCAACATCCCCCTCCCCAATTCACTGTGCGGTTTCATCCTGCTGCCTTCCGTTTTCCCCTATCACTATCACCATTTCCTCAGCAACCCAGTACAATGAAGCCTAAGCCCGGGCATGTGCCACCTGCTTTGCGCAAGAGTCTATGGACTGCACTTTGATAAGACACCGAACTATTAATGAGCAAACTCCAGGATTGACTTGGAAGGATGGCCCAGATTGACCATGGTTCACCCTTCAGACTCAACATCTCCAATCACCCGAACTGAGCTACCTGTAATTCTAGGACTTGCAGGAATGTCCATAGCCCAATACCCAAACTGCAAGGACATAAATCCCCAAATTCTATTAGGACGAATAAACCAACCAACCATGGCCAAATCCCTGGGCTGGCATCGGATGGATCCTTTGACTAACTGTGGCATTATCCTTTGATTGACTATAGTGCCCCTTGACCTCACTAAGAACTGCTCCCCTTTTGACTTTCAGACATGGCCATTTTCTTGAACCACATACAGAAAGTCTGAAAGAAAGCAGAAAATGCTAACAGAAACTCAGTAGGCCTGGCAGTATCTGTGGACAGAGAAATAAAATGAATGCTTCAAGACCCATATGAGTTCCAGAGAAGAACCATATTCGACTCAAGATGTTAATTTTATTCTTCTTTCCCACAGATGCTGCCAGACATGCTGAATTTCTTCAGCACATTCTAGAGTGCAACAGGACATTGTTTTCTAATCAACCTGTTCAGAGATATTATTACATACCCCTAGAGCAAGTTAGTCTTGAATCCAGGCCTCTTGACTTGGAAATAGGGACACTACCACTCTATAATTCCGTCTTGAGAGCACTCCTAACAGTAGATGTTTTTAATCAACCTGTTCAGAGACGTTATTGCACACCGCTGGAATAGGTGGGATTCAAACATGGGTCTTCTGACTCAGACATAGAAATAGTACCATTGCATTATACAAACCCCTGCCTCCGAGTAATGGATTGTTTATCTTAATATTCTTAACCAACTTGTTCAGACATATTATGAAACAACACTGAAAAAGATAGGACTTGTACACATTTCCTCCAACCCCCAACAGTATCTTTTTCCTGAGATAGCACGGTGTGAAGCTGGATGAACACAGCAGGATATGCAGCATCAAAGGAGCAGAAAAGTTTGATGTTTCGAGCTGAGACCCTTCTTCAGAAATGGGGGAGGGGAAGGGGATTCTGAAATAAGTAGGGAGACAGGGGGAGGTGGATAGAAGGTGGATAGAGGAGACAGACAGGTCAAAGAGGCAGGGTTAGATCCAGTGAAGGTGAATGTAGTTGGGGAGTTAGGGAGGGGATAGGTCAGTCCAGGGAGGACGGACAGGTCAAAGAGGCGGGATGAGTTTCATGGGTAAGAGATGGGGGTGGAGGAGGAATGGTTAGGGAGGCGGGGACAAGCTGGGCTGGTTTTGGGATGTTGTCGGGGGAGGGGAGATTTTGAAGCTTGTGAAGTCCACATTGATACCCTTGGGCTGCAGGGTTCCCAAGCGAAATATGAGATGCTGTTCCTGCATCTTTTGGGTGGCATCATTGTGGCAATGCAGGACGCCCAACTGTAACAATTATCTTTCTCTTGTTGATTTGATGCAAGAGGTGAGTATTACTGGGAGATTCATTTGAGTCCCTAATGACTGGACAAACTGAAATGATAATCTTAGGTTAGAGGGTGTAGGTTTGTAATGTGTAACTTTGTAAATAATCAATAGTGTGAAGTTTATCTCCAGTTTCATCCTTCATCGACATTTTTACTACAATCTTCCTTGACATTTGTGAATGTAAATTGGAAATTAATATCAGCAGAAAGTGACAGAAGTATCAGAATAATTGATATAGAATTTATTAATTATTCAATCCATTGTGTACAACCCTGACCATATGAATCACAATTTGCAATCTATTTTCCTATCACAGTTACATTCTGCAATAGAATTTCAAACAGATTTTTGAGTAAAACCCTAATGATTAAATGGATAGTTTGGATTAAAATAATTACTAAAGACAGGATTTTACCACTTTGTCATGAGGATGAATCATGTCCCAGGAACTTTAATAATTGCTGTGCAGAACAATCCTGAGATTCTTGCCTCCACCCTCAGCCCTAACTTCTATCGGCATGGGAAAGGGTTTTCACATCAATCTGTACAATAATGTCGGCTACTCTGCAGAAATGTTAGTTTTCAAGGAATCAACTGGTCCTGGAAAGCCACGTGATTCACAGCAGCTCAGAGGTGCCGGGGCACAGTGGAGTTTGTCACTGAGTAGCTTTCTGCCTCTCCCTACCCCAGATGGTTGAAAAGCCAGCAATGAGACAGCAGAACACTGAGATCACTATTTTAAATTGTGCAGCTCTTTTCCTTATCTTTTGTTTGGATATAAAGATTTAAACCTTTCAAGATGTAATGACTTCCACTGATCAGCTCCAAAGACTGGTTTTAATAATTGGACTAAAGTACTTAAAACCAAGGGCTAGAACTAAATCTGTCAGTTTGATGTATGAGTGATCTCTCTTTTGTATACATTTGATGGCAGCATTAAGTACACTTTGAAAATTACCAAAACAAATGTTCGTTATACACTTGGGATAACATGTTCATACATTGCCTACATCTTTCTAGCACCTAATTTCATGTCTCAGTTGTCATTTCCATCACCTTCCACATGCCTACAAACTGATGCATTCTTTTCTAATTCCCAAGCATGGAGCAAATTCCAAACTTTAGCTGTTAACCTTTGTTTTGGTTCAACTTTCACACTTTTTGTTTAAACTCCAGATTATACTGCTTCAGCCATGCCAGCCAGCAACTGACTTAACAATTCTTTCTAAACTCCTCACAATGGGTGGAATTTAGGTATATTGGCAACATTCCAGCGAAATGCTTGCTTTCACCTCTTATGCCAAGTAGATGGAGAATTGAAAGCTTGTTGAAGAAAATCCATCGCATTTGAAATGGTCAGAATTTTCAATTAGTCGATTTCCCTCATTGAAAGCAAGTCTCACATGAATTCGATTTAAATTAAGATGATAAATCAATTTGGAAGGAGGGGAAATTAGGTTCGGTTTTAAAATACAGGAGAAAGGAAATGTATAGGAATTTGACTAACTTGGAAAGGACAAGTGGAAAATGGGAGGCATTTGGAGTGTTAACCAGAATAAAAGCAAGACTGAATTTCCAACTCCAAGAAAATTGATTTAACTGCAACTCGTCTCAAGGCATTATACAGGAAAACTGTCTGATGGCCCAGAGGAAGTGGCAGGGTGGGCATAAATAAAAAAAACAGTTTACCAACAGCTTTTGAGAATGTCCTGAGATTATAATCACAAATAATTTTCAAAGCATAGAATACAAAATATGTTCATACTCCTCTCATTATTTAAAGTTTTTTAGTTTGGAAGATTTGATAATTGTAAGATTAAAGATGCTTTACCATTTGCTCTTAATGGTCGTTGTGGAACTGCATGAAGCTGTTTCTTTTTCAAATTTGATACATTTTCTTTTGTTATTAATAGAAAGTGATTTTAGATTACCTAAGAAAATATTTTTGTGGAATGAGCGGAGATTTTTTAAAAATATGTACTTATTTATCATGTCATGAAATGGCAAGTTTATATGACAACAATTAGTTCATCATAGAATCTCTGCGGTGTGGGGAAAGACCATTCAGCCCATCAAGCATACACTGTCCCTCTGAGAAGTATCCTACCCAAACACAACCCCTACCCTATCCCTGTAACTTTGCATTTCCCATGGCTAATTCACCTCGCCTGCATATCCTCGGACACTAGAAGTAAACTTAACCTACACATCTTTGGGCTGTAGGAGAAACTGGAGGAAATCCATGCAGATTTGCGGAGAATGTGCATCTCCATACAGTCAGTTGCCCAAGGCTGGAATCAAACCCAGGTCCCTGGTGCTGTGAGGCAGCTGTACTAACTGCTGAACCCTGTAATAGTGTGTCTCTAAAAAAAATCCACAAAGGTCTGTTTAAGACATTTTTTTGATAAAGTGTTTCAAAATTCTTAGCAATTTCTCATTGGGCGCAAGCTTGTTTTTCTTTTAGTTGGAAAATCTACAAACATTTTAAAAACTACCTTACAGCATTGTTTATAGGTAGCTTTTGGTATTTTTGTTAAAGTACACCACTGGAGGGAATTGTTTTAAAAATCCTTTTCAAATACATATGGTAGTTTGCAAGGAACACTGACTCTGCCAATGTGCTTTACTTATAATGCTGAGGGGGAGGGCTGGAGGGAAGAGTCGGTCAGAGGGTGGCCAGGTATTTATGTAGAAGAGTGTGACACAAATTATTTTCATACAGTGGAAATTCAGAACAGCTGTTTTCTACATTTCGCCATTCTCCCCGTAACGTTTAGAATATTACACTCAATTTTGTGAAAATAAATTCAGTGCAAACCCTTTATTGTAACATGCACGAAAGCGATATTGCAGACGTTACTTGGCATCTGAATCTCTGTGCCGGCTTTGATGAGTTAAGAATTGGCGCTGTTATTTTGAAGAAAGGGTGAAAATGGGCACGAAGTGGGTGCCATGTTAATTAGATAGTGTTTGTCTAAAATTCTGGCTGAGCCCCATAGTTTAGAGGCTAATTGCTGGTTGCTATAATTTGAAAATGTTTGAAGGCACAAAATGGAAACTCTCATATTTGTGAGCCAAGCTCAATTTACAGGCATTTCTCCTGGATATAACTTCATGCATGCACTTCCACTGAAGGTGCACAGCCCACAGGCTGACACACAATGGCACATATCAGAACGGTGCCAGAAATTTATGGCTTTGGAAATGTTGGTGGACATGTCGAAGAAGAAAGATATCCTGTGCTCATTTGACTTGTGGCGATGTGAGGGGTGAGAGCTGGAGAAGAAGCTCACTAATTTAGCAAATGTAGGAGGAGATCACTTACAAAGGTGCTAGCTAGGAGCATTGTTCCCAGGAGATGGCCGTAGTGCTTTAGCAAAAAATATTGACATGAACACTTTGAGTAAGATCCCACATCACAAACATCTTTCTCAATAACAGTACCACCACTGCTACCACAACAATATATTACATCTACCAACTAACTATAGGCTGATATTCATACAGCCCACAATATAGTTTCCTTCACAAGCACTAACTGAATCTCACTCAACTCAGCTCTTCCATTCTGCGAGGCAACTGGAGGACAAGCTCAGTACAGAAAAATCCACTGCACCAAGTGTTAACACTGCACTAGCACTAGGCTGGCCGCAGGCCACATTCAACGTTAAGGGCACTGTAGGTGCCACCTTGCTGGTGAGGAGGTGGGGGTAAGGTTGCATACAGTTTCCACTGTACAGGCATCAGACAGGGCTTCACAGGGCCAAGCTTAAACAGAAGGCTAATAGTTGCAATAAACAAAATGTTTTATACAATGAATGCCCTGCCTGAGAAGTTGTGGATTGTGGTTGTGCAGAATACCAAATAGAGCCTAATAATAAAATGTGGGGCTGGATGAACACAGCAGGCCAAGCAGCATCTCAGGAGCACTGGCCTGCTGTGTTCATCCAGCCCCACATTTTATTATCTTGGAATCTCCAGCATCTGCAGTTCCCATTATCTCTGATACCAAATAGAGCCTATTATGTTACCAGCATGGCCTATGGAATGATAATTATTTTATTATGACTTCAAGAATGATGTCCCTTTAAGAAGTTCAGCATGCAGTCCAGTTAACTATTTATATTTTTCTATTCATTTGTGCAACGCGGGCATCACTGGCTGGACAGCATTTCTTGCTAATCCCTAATTGCCCTTGATATGGATGCAAGTACAAGATGGGGAACTATGGTAACCTTGAATTGCAGTACCCTACGCAAAAGGATGTATCCAGAGATTAGTCTGTCCAATTTAGCTGTAAATAAGCCCAGGGATTTTCAGGTGAATAGAATTGACACACCCCATTCGTGTTACATGTAAACAGTACAATCACGATATGGTGTGCAGCAGTCATTATCTCTTTTAAAAAGCAGAACAAAGACGACAATGATATGGCTTGCAAATCGTGGGGAGAAACAGCAGACAAGATTCTAAAGTGCTCCAAAAGTCAAACCTTCCTACAGGGTAGAGAACAGAAGAAAAGATGTACAGAGAAAAGATTTCTTTTTAAACTGAATGTGTATGAGCTGGTCAAACCTGACTGACAGCTGTCGCGAAAGTGTGCCATCTGAAGGCTGTTCAAAGTTTAAAAGGACAGCCAGGAGTCAACACCATTTCAGAACAGAGTTATTGTTCAATAGATAATCATTTTGAGTTTATTAAGTAAGTGAGAAATTAACTTTTATTCTTTAATTCTGAAAACCTTTTGTAAGGAAAAACATGTGGTCCAGGCACTAAAGTAAGGTTTATAGTTTACAGTTGCTTTTGTGGTTCAGGTTAACATCAACACATTCTCACATTTGTGAGCCGAGGTTTAAGGAAAATGTGTTATTGTGGCAGTCTGCTTCGAGTTTCTAACTCTGCTTGCACTGACTGTTTATACAGTGATGCACCAGGACATTAACAATTATTTGACAGAGGATCCTGAAGTCCTTAAACAACATCGTTATGGCCATCAGATCCTTTACTCTGGTGACTTCAAAAAGTATAGTAACTCAGCGCTCACTGTCATGATGTGAAGTCTTCAGGGTATTCACAGAATAAATACTAGAATTTTCACAATGTCTTGAAAGTCTCCCAAAGTGTATCGAAGCTCCTCCTCATACACAGCCTAGCTCAGGTTTGTCCAACATTTTTATATGGGTAAGGCCAAGTTTCAATTTGTCTTCACTCTGGGGCGTGGAGAGGCTAGCTTTAAAGTTTCAGAAAGATAAGTTTTGGCACATATCACAGCAGCAAACATGATTTTGAATTTCAGGAAAATAAACAATTCCAAAATAGTAAGTCAATTATTTAAATGAGCATGATAAAAATAACCATTCCAAAATGTCAGCAATAGAGCTAACTAATAAACGATCTCTTGTTCTTTTCATTCAAGAAGCAGAGCTAGAGAGAGATAGACTAGACCTCAAGGGCTGGTCATCAGGTAAGTTGATAAAGGTGGCAGAGGAGTAGCAGGATTGCATGTGAGCTCCTGAGCCTGAGGCTCATCCACTCCTGTCTATTTTCTATCTTTATTTTCTTTTTACTTTTGCTCTTTTTCTTTCCTTCGTTTTCTGTTTTTCTTTTCTTGAAAACGTTTTGCAGCAGGTTGATCAGCAACATCGGCATGGCAGCGAGAGCGGGTCATACACAAAATGGCAGCAGCCCCATGGCATTCAGAGAGGGACAGTGGTGCGGACACAGACCCTCCCAGCGATTGGAGGCAACAGCAGCAATGTCAGTGACAGCAAGAACATGCCTCCTCCCAGTGACTGATACAACACTCGCAGGTTGAGTGAGAGTTCATGCTGTGGCTAGACCCAGGTGCCTTCATCAGTAGTTCCAAACACCTGATAGAGATAAGACTCAGACTTTAACATCTGGATGCTTTTCTTACCTTTCGGCTTTCTTTTATTTCTGCTGTTCTTTTAAATTCTCGTTTTGTAACCAAGATAGTGCTGGAGAAGAGCAACTTTTCACTGTATTCATGTATTCCTGTACTTGAGCACACATGACCATAAAATATAATTCTAATTCAAAGTCAAATCCTAATCCTGATTCTAAAGCAGGTAGGCGCTGGGGCCGAGCTGAGCTAAGGAATTAGGTTTAACTAATACTGAAACAAACGCAGAGGATGATGGAGAAACTCAGCAAGTACCTGGCAAAATCTGTGAAGAAAGAAGCAGAGTTAATGCCTCAAATCCAGTATGTCAGATCATACTCTGTTCCTCTCTCTACAATTGCTACCAGACCTACTGAGTTTCTCCAGCATTCTTCGTATTTCTTTCAGATTGCCGGCATCCGCAGTATTTTGCTTTCATTTAACTAACAGTGACTTTGATTCACTGCAGGGGAGAAAACTCTTCTGGTGGCTTTGGTGAATTTCACACAAAAATGATGCTTGTGTGAGAGAGTTGCCTTTCAACCTGGAATTCCCTTTGAACTAATTCCACAGAGGCCTGTATCACATCATCAAGTTACCCTTTATTTGCATGTGGTGGGTCTTTGACACTGATCCCGTTCCTTCAGAGCCAGCTCTCAGGGTGAGCAGGATATCTGACCCCTCTATTTATATCTGTCAGCCAGGGCTCCCTGATTGGACCAGATTAACAGTTCCAAGCAGGGGTTGACCTCATTGTAATCACTACGTCCTCTTCTTCTAAGATAATAAAATGTGAGGCTGGATGAACACAGCAGGCCAAGCAGCATCTCAGGAGCACAAAAGCTGACGTTTCGGGCCTAGACCCTTCATCAGAGAGGGGGATGGGGGGAGGGAACTGGAATAAATAGGGAGAGAGGGGGAGGCGGACCGAAGATGGAGAGTAAAGAAGATAGGTGGAGAGGGTGTAGGTGGGGAGGTAGGGAGGGGATAGGTCAGTCCAGGGAAGACGGACAGGTCAAGGAGGTGGGATGAGGTTAGTAGGTAGCTGGGGGTGCGGCTTGGGGTGGGAGGAAGGGATGGGTGAGAGGAAGAACCGGTTAGGGAGGCAGAGACAGGTTGGACTGGTTTTGGGATGCAGTGGGTGGGGGGGAAGAGCTGGGCTGGTTGTGTGGTGCAGTGGGGGGAGGGGATGAACTGGGCTGGTTTAGGGATGCAGTGGGGGAAGGGGAGATTTTGAAACTGGTGAAGTCCACATTGATACCATATGGCTGCAGGGTTCCCAGGCGGAATATGAGTTGCTGTTCCTGCAACCTTCGGGTGGCATCATTGTGGCAGTGCAGGAGGCCCATGATGGACATGTCATCAAGAGAATGGGAGGGGGAGTGGAAATGGTTTGCGACTGGGAGGTGCAGTTGTTTGTTGCGAACTGAGCGGAGGTGTTCTGCAAAGCGGTCCCCAAGCCTCCGCTTGGTTTCCCCAATGTAGAGAAAGCAGCACCGGGTACAGTGGATGCAGTATACCACATTGGCAGATGTGCAGGTGAACCTCTGCTTAATGTGGAATGTCATCTTGGGGCCTGGGATGGGGGTGAGGGAGGAGGTGTGGGGACAAGTGTAGCATTTCCTGCGGTTGCAGGGGAAGGTGCCGGGTGTGGTGGGGTTGGAGGGCAGTGTGGAGCGAACAAGGGAGTCACGGAGAGAGTGGTCTCTCCGGAAAGCAGACAGGGGTGGGGATGGAAAAATGTCTTGGGTGGTGGGGTCGGATTGTAAATGGCGGAAGTGTCGGAGGATAATGCGTTGTATCCGGAGGTTGGTAGGGTGGTGTGTGAGAACGAGGGGGATCCTCTTCTTCTAGCCTGCTTTGTGACTAGATTTTTGGGGAGGGATGAAGATGAGAGTAATTGGTTATATATCCTTCTCGCTCAATCACAGAGATTGTGCACACTCTCCCTCTTGCACACCAAGTTTATCTCCCTCCCCTCCATCCCACTCATCCAAACTCCCTGTACGTCCCTCCCACACACCGAGCGTCTCTCCCTTCCAAGTCCACACAGTCTCACGCTCCATCCCTCCCACTGACACAAACTCCTAACATTCCTCACACATACTCTCTCCCGCTCTCATTCCTTCATTTATACACTTACTGCTGGTCCTCCTGGCATCCCAGCCTGCCACTTCCATTCCTGCACTCCGTCTTTGGCCACCAGGCCACCAGCTCCACATCTGGGCAAAGTCCTGCCCACACGTGGTAAGAGAGCGGATAGTTTTATCATGCTGTTCAAGAATGTTATTGCCCACCTTTCAAGCTGGTAGGACCTAGCTCAGAGGTAGGGGCACTGCCACAGTGCCCCAACAGCCCTCATTCACGTGGAGGGGGACATTTTTAATCAACCTGTTATGACACACCTCCTCAGGAGAATGTAGGATTTGAACTCAGGCTGCGTGGCCCAGAAGTAAAAGCACTATAATTACTCCATAAGCTGCATCACATCAAGAGAAAATGGACACTGTGGAAACTAAATTCATCTGCACAGTATTTGCTGTTGACAGGGTCAGATGAGAATGCAGGGACAAAGGAACCTGTGATGGGACAAGCACCTCTATATGGATTTTAAATCCATGTTCTGATGTGTTATTTTGTGTGCCTTGGATGAGGCCACATATCCCCAGCCCTGGGGGTGTCAAATTCTGGCCACGGGGCTACCTATCAGTCAAGCCTGGTCTGGTCAGTTGATCTTAATTAGCAGGGCACAGAACGTCAGAATTGTTATGGTGCAGACTGAAGCAAATTGGTCCATTACTAAGCATTTCTATTTAGTGCCAATCGCCTGTCAATTTTCTGGTAACTTGAACATTATTTACTCAGAAACAATAATCAGTGAATGCCTCGAATGACCTGCCTTCTGCCTCCAATACGTTCCAAAGCCTAGCTACTTACTGTGAGAGAAAGCTTTTGCACAACTTACATTTGCTTCTTCTGAAAAACACTTTAAATTTTTGCCTTCTGATTTTCAATCCTTTAATGATTCACAACTGTTTCTCCCTATTATCTCATAAGAGACCCCACAGTAATTTTGAAAACTTCTGTCAAATCTCCTGTTAACCTTCTCTTCTCCTAGGCAAATAGTCCTAAATTCTCCAATCTATCACCCTAAATAAAGTGCCTCACCCCAGAATCATCCTCGTAAGCCTCTTGTACACTTTCTCTACTGTGTTCACATCCTCCCTATAGTGTGGCATCAAGAACTGTGCACAATACTCCAGTTGAGGTTGAACCAGTGTCATAGATAAATTAATCTTAATCTCTTTACTTTCGTATTCTGCGCCCCTGAAGTTAATCCCAGAATACTATATGCTTTATTACCAGTTTTCTCTACTTATTCTGCCACATTTACTAACTTATGTGTATATATAATCTGCTCTTGCGCATCATTCAAAATATTTCATTTTATTTTACACTGATTCCCCATTTTGTACGAAAATGAATTACCTCATGCTTCTCCACATCGAACTTCATCTCTCACTTATCCAACCATTTCACTAATGTGGAAATATTGTTTTGAAGTTCTGCACTGTCCTCCTCACAGTTTACAACTCTTCCAAGTTTTGTGCCTTCACAAACTTTGAAATTATCCCCTGCTCCCCAAAACCTGTGTTATTTTTATATATCAGGGAGAGCAAGGGTCCCAGTACCCATCGTTGTGGAACTCCAGCACAAACCTTCTTTCAGGTAAAAACGTACCAATTAACTGCTACCCTGTAGAGCAGAACAAAAACAAAGAACCACGAATGATGGAAATCAGAAACAAAATCAGAAATTCCCAGGAAAGCTCAGCGGGCCTGACAGTATCTGTGGAGAGAAAGAAGAGTTAACACTTTGGGTCCAATGACCCTTCATCAGAACAGTTGCTGTTTGTTATCAGTAAGCCAATTGATATTCATGTTGCCACTGTCCCTTTTATTCCATGACTTATAATTTTCCTCACAGATTTGTTATGTAGCTGTATAGTGAATATATTTTGGAAGTCCCTATACACTGCATCAACTCTACCTGGTACCTCATTGAAAAACTCCAGTAAGTAATTAGACACAACCATCTCTTAACAAATCCCTGCAGACTGTTCCAAAGCAGCTGACGTTTTTCCATGTGACCAGTAAGACTATCCCGAATAATTGTTTCGTGATCTTTTCCCGTCGCTGATGTTAAACTGAGTAGTGCACAATAGCTTTAATTTTTAGTGTGTAATCTTTACAACCTTTATCGAATAAGTGTGTAATGCTTGCAAGTCTCTAGGCCCCTGGCATTACCCTTGAATCCAGGGAAGATTGAAATATTGCAAGTGCATCTGCAATTTCCAGCCATTTCCTTCAATATCTTCAGATGTATCTCATTCAGCCCTGTAGCCTTATCCACTCAGTGCCTATGACTTCACCAAAACTCCTTTTAAAATTCACTAGCCATGGAACAGTGAAAACTGAGTACGGCTTTCATGCTACTCACAATTCTTACCAATGACTCCTCCAGTATAGCTAGTCACTGTTAGAACAGGGCAATAATCACTGCATGCAGCACCAGCAAAATAGCAAGCAACCTCTTTAAGAAGCAGTAGGAGCCATTGTTGATCAGTTGCTTGATCTGTCTAGGACAGTTATACCAAGCACACACAAACTCCTGTGAGATTTTGTATTATGATTCTCTTTACTAATTCACTCAAGTGCTCTACGTTTGCTTTACCACATCTCCATTCATTCATAAAATAGCATTTATGGAGTACATGTTACTCTTACAAGATAAACTAACTTAAACACCCCTTCCTAGGCTGCTAATCCATCACTGTTTCTTTATACCTATCAATTCTTATCTGCCCAATACCGCAAGCAGCATTTAGACCGGTTGCTGTACCAAAGGGTACCCCTGAGTAAGTGTTAGTACTGTAACCTACTCTGAACAATGCCATCCCTGCTATCATGTCTCCATAACTCACTTGGAATCATGGAGTTATTATAATATTAATTAGCCCTTAGTTACTGTTTCTCAGGACCTGAAAAGGCTGCAGGATATCAGTGTCCTCTCCCAGCTTGTCCGAACAGTCTTATTTAAATTGGAAGAACTGCAGATGCAGTATATCAGGAACAGAAACAGAAGTTGCTGGAAAAGCTCATCAGGTCTGGCAGCACCTGTGAAGAAAACATCAGAGTTAACCTTTCTGGTCTGTTGACCCTTCCTCAGAACTGATCGTAGCTTGGAAAACTTCAGCTTATATGCAGAAATTATGAAGGGGGATGGGATGGGGAGCAAACAATAAGGTTGACCCCAAAGAGAGAGAAGAGCATTTGGAAAGACAAATGGAGTTCTGGCAAGGAGGGTGAATAGCTGTTAATGGGGACTGTTAGTGACTAACATTGGGTAATGTGTAGGCTACATGGTAACAAGTCCTGGTGTGTGGGGTAGGGGGCTAGGACGTGGGAGGGTTAGGACCTAAAATTACTTAAGCTCGACATTGAGTCCAGTGGGCTGCAGGGACCCCAAGCAGAAAATGGGATGTTGTTCTTCCAGCTTGTGTTGAGCTTCGCTGGAACACTGCAGCAAACCTGAGACAGAGATGATGGCCAGGCAACAGGTAGTCAGGGTCTTTATTGCGAGCAAAGCGTAGATGTTCTGCGAAACGATCATCCAGTCTGTGCTTCGATTCCCCAGTGTTGGGGAGACCACATTGTGAGCAGTGAATGCAGTAGAGTAGTTTCTGGGAAGTGCAGGTGAAGTGTTGCTTCACTTGGAAAGTGTATTTGTGTCTTTAGTTGGTGGGGGCGGGGAGGGGGGGGAGAAGCAGATAGAGGTAACTGGGCAGGTGTTGCACATTCACCAGTCGCAGGGGAAGGTGCCATAGGGCTATGGGAGTGGGGGTGTGTTGGGAGTGAATGAAGAGTGGACCAGAGTATCCCAGAGGGAATGGTCACTGCGGAAGGCAGACAAGGGCAGGGAATATGTGCCTGGTGGTGACATCTCACTGGAGGTGGCAGAAATGGCACCGATGATCTTCTGGATGTAGATACTGGTAGGATGGTAGATAAGGACAAGGGGAGCCCTATTGTTGTTGTGGGAGGGAAAAGGAGGGGCGAGGGCAGACGTGCAGGAGATGGGTCGGACCCGGTTGAAGCCCTTGTTGGTAACGTAGCTGGGCAATCCTCGACTGAGGAAGGTGGTGGACGTTTCGGAGGCTCCCTTATCGAAGTTGGCCTCATCTGAATATCTGTGACAGAGTGTTCACTAACAGTTCCCATTAAAACTAGTCACTCTCCGAGCCAGGTCATTATCAACTCCTTTGTCTGTCCAACTACTCTTCTCTCTCTTTGGGCTCTATCCTATTGTTTACTGCCTGCCCCATACCCCTCCATAATTTCCACATATAAACAATGTTTTCCCAGCTACCATCAGTTCTGAGGAAGGGTCAAACCCAAAATGTTAGCTTTGATTTCTTTCTTCACAGATGCTGCCAGACTTGGTGAGCTTTTCCAGCAACTTCTGTTTTTATCCCTGCAGTCTGCTGCTTTTTATCTCTTTGAAATTTCCTCATACACTACCTATTTCTATAACGCTGTACTGTCTACTTCTATTTTTTATTGAGGACTACCAGCTTCTAAAAATCGTATGATTCATATTTTGTGAATACATATTAAATAGGGCGACTACCCCCTTTAAGAAACTTACTAT
The DNA here is from genome assembly GCF_030684315.1 of Stegostoma tigrinum. Taxonomy (NCBI): domain Eukaryota; kingdom Metazoa; phylum Chordata; class Chondrichthyes; order Orectolobiformes; family Stegostomatidae; genus Stegostoma; species Stegostoma tigrinum. The sequence goes on from NC_081363.1 coordinate 46,831,721, forward strand.
CAAAACAGTGCTTCTGCGAAACTGCTTGAATGAATATGCAGGAACTGTCAAAACTGGCAGAAGTAGATGAAATCTCACAACCCAGCTGCAAGAGGTCAGTTCAATGTCCTCAATACTTTTATTTAGTACACACATAGTTTCTCACTTATTTAGATCGTATAGGTGTAGTATTTTTACGAGCATTACTAACTTTAAAGACAAAAGGACTAACATCTCTTAATTATGCAAACTCAGACCAGACAGACATTCCAATCCCATCAGGAGTAACAACTAGCATTTAGCAAGTGCTTAAACTATCTTCTGTTTCCCCTGGACAGATGTCACACAAACCTGTGTACAACTGTGGGGCACAATAATGATAAAATTTCAATATATGTAAAAACTGTGTATAAAAATGCTGCTGTAAAACTGTACTTGGATTCCATTGTTGTCTCAAACTGTGCCACTGTAGATGCTCAATAAAGAGACTATTTCACCATTCACCGATCTTGTCGCTATTGAACACAATCCCACACACCTTTATGATGACCATGTATTGCGATGAATGTGAGTTAGCTAATTTTTGCTGTTCATGACCCACTCCCCTTTAATTCTTTCGCACTTAAGTGACACTTCATGATTGCAAAAAGTAACGAATGAAATCATTTTAGCAATAATTTTCCAAAAAGAGACAAGAAAGCTGGATATTTATCAGAGTAGATCTTTATTTCTCGGCTTAAACCCAACCCAAATAGATGGGAAATGGGATTTTTCCTTTTGTAGTCAGATGAAGGTCAGAAGTGAAATGTATTTGGACAATCCAAGTCCCAGTGGATGGGAGTCTACAACACAAAAATCCTTTCAAATTCACGATTAATTGGAATTAATTAATTTGGCCATCCTTCTCTGGGGCATGAAGAAACTGAGTTTGGAAAAATAAATGTGCAGTAGGAATTCTTTTTTGAGCTGGGTCTTTAACACATTTTATGCATAGTGGTGGCTGGCGAACTCTGCAAATGTTTACAAATGTTCCATTCCCCAGCACTGTCATCCCTCATCTTGAAGAGTGTATATATTTTCATTTCCCCCTCCTCCCATTGAAAAACGAAATTCAACTTGTTGCTCTGCCAATGATATTTTCAATAACATCCAAATATAAACACTTTAATTAATTCCTTCACTTCAGTAATTAAAGCTCAGGCAGGGACTTCATAGTCATTGCACAAATGTCTACTATTTCCTGTTTGAAAAAAACAGCTGTATTTCTTTGTCCAACATCTGTCACATACCAGCTGTGCACTGAAATTATAACTGTTTAAAGAAACAACAGAATTTAGTTTATACAAGTATATGGAGTAAAAACTGCCCAATGAATGGTAAAAACAAGAATTTAAACAAATCATAATCCAAAATTAAAGACTTTGGGAAAATAGAGTTGCTATAGAAATTTTTCCGAGATTTAAATTGAATTTTAAAAATTGAATCATCGAATCTGCACATGACAAAGGCTGATTTGCAATATAAAAGTGTTTGAGGACTATTGGTATTTCAGGTTTGCCGACACCATAGAGCTGTTTGGTCAAACCAAGTCTAACCTAACCTTTGCTTGGGTCATACTTGTATAGATCTGTTTTCCAGTTGGAAAATGGAAACTTGAAGGTGAGCCAAATTTTCACTTTGCAATTGAGCTGGATGAAGAAGTAAACATTTTAGAGGTTCAGATCTGACCCAGATTGTTGGGAGCCATTAGCTCATTGCAAATGTTTTCTGTGATTCATTTTTATGAATCTAGTACTGTATGCCCCTTTCCTCTCTATGACCTCAACTACTTAAAAGAAACATTGTAAATCTTGTGTTTCATCGTTCTTTTCAGAATCAACAAGGATTTCAAAAGAACATTTTTACCCAAGTGTCACTTCCTCTCATAAAACATTGGAATTCTTTCATGTTTAAGAGGTTTTATTACCACGTAGTTGTTTATAAGGTTTGTTCCCTTGATAGTTCAATATAGCACTGTAGAATTCTGGAACAAATTCAGCAATGCTAGTCACAATCAACGTTAAAGCTCCTTAAATGAGTAATTTTCTAAGTATGTGGATAAATTATCTTGATGTAACCTTAGTCAAAGGAGTGCAAGAGTGTTGAATGGTTCATATTGAAGAGATGAATTATTGCAGAAAGATTGTTACTTCGTATAGTTCGACCACAATATGGTTAAAAAAAATCAATTAATTACAGTTTTATCAGTTGAATTTATTTCATGCATACCACTAAAAATCCTGAGTTATTCGCTGCAAGAAAAATATCAAAGGGGAAAGGTCCAATGAAAATGAAAAAAAAATCTGCTCAGGAGCTAGTCTTTAGGACTTACTGATCTCTTCTTTCTTGTTCCCAGCTATTTAACAACAGAATATCACCAATCTTTTACTCAAACAATATTTTATAATCTAAAAAAATTGAAAACCGTCTACAAAGACATTGAATAGAGCTCTGATCTGATTTTAACAAATTCACAGCATGCACACGTAGACAGTCAAATGTGCCTGAAATGAACTGATCAGTTTAAAGATGGCGACGGACTCGGTAGCACTAAGCAGGAGATAATGACGAATTTCAAGATCTCAAATCCCAGTACAGACAAATTGAATGAAAGGCCCTGCTGCAAAATACTCATTTAGTAACTCACTTGTCTCCTGCAGTTCCACACTTAGACAGTCTTGCTGATCTTTAAGAGCCCTATTCGCTCCCTGACATTTTTTCCTTAATATATTCATAAAATCCCATTGGATTCTCCTTAACCCTATTTGCCAAAACTATCTCATGTTCCCTTTTTGCCCTCAAGATTTCCCTCTTAAATATGCTCCTACTGTCTTTATACTCTAAGGATTCACTCGAACTCTGCTAACATATGTTTCCTTCTTTTACTTGACCAAAAGCTCAATTTCTCTCGTCATCCAGCAATACCTACACCTACCAGCCTTGCCCATCACCTGAACAGAAACGTATTGTCCCTCGACTCTCATTATCTCATTTTTGAATGCCTCCCATTTCCCAACCCTTCCTTCACTTGCAAACACCTGCTCTCAAATCAATTTTTAAAGTTTCTTGCCTAATACCATCAAAATTGATCTTCCTCCAATTTAGAACGTTAACTTTTAGATCAGGTCTATCCTCTTCCATCATTATTTTAAATGGTAATAGGTTATGGGCACTAGCCCCAAAGCACTCCCCCACTGACCCCTCAGTCACCTGCCCAACCCTATTTCCCAAGACTAGGTCAAGCTTTGCACCTTCTCTAGTAGGTACATCTGCAGACTGATTACTTTGAAAAGGCTGCTCCCCTGCCGTTTGCCCTCCCACACAATTCTCTCTACAGTCAGCTGTGAAATTCATGTTTGTTCATTTTTTTCAGACAACTCTGATATCCAGCAATATTTGAAATAAACTAGCAGAGGCTGTGTAGGTTTCTTTCTCTGTTTGAATCACTTCTCATTGGTCAATGCCACTGCCTTGTCTGTCTTCCTCCTTTTATAAAAGTGCCGATGTTTTGATCTTTTATTTCCCAAAGTTCCAAAGCAATGCAACGGCTTATAAAACAGTAATTACTGTCTTAGAATTTGAGGAAATCAGCTTCAACACTGAAAATAACTCAAAAAAGGAGCAGCTCTTACAGCCACAATTTTTTCCTGTCCTCCACCTTGGATTACCCAGAATCCTAGATAAGTTGTAAAACAATGCAGAAGCATACCACATGTTATGTTATGAAGCTCTTCTTAGTTTCAAAACAAACTATACTGCCGAGACAAGATAAAGAACAATGTTTTCTATATTGAGTTTGAAATGCTTGATGCTGACATGAGGACAAAAAACAGAAGGTTGTTCCTGCCTAATTTCCCCCAGTTTAGGCACCGAAAAGGAAATGTGGAGGCAGCAGAGAGAGGGATCAACCTCAGTGTAGTTGGACCAGTGATGTTAAAGTTTAATCACAGTCAAGCTACTGAGGATGTATAAGAAACACACTAGACATAAGAGCGTGGCAGTCCATGACGATAGATCTCCTGGCAGTAGCTATGTAAAGGTCTCTGTATACTGTTTCCTTACTGTAGCTAGTTTCCACTGATAGCAGGTGTTGGTTGTGATCTTGTCATTGAAAGGGAGCAAAAAAGATGATACAGTTCCTGTTCTCACTCAACATCCACGCAGATTTAGCTGCTCTAAGGATTCCCAGCTAGACATGAAGTGGTAAAGCTGACCTTAGCTTCTTTGATGCAGAGGTTCAAAGTAGCTCCTTACTGCTACCCTAGCTGATATAAAGCAACCAATATGAATCGACGATGAAGGACTTAAGTCTTTATAGTTGTATAGTACACTACTTTTGTAGTGTGGACATCTTGACTTAAAAAGTGGATCAGCTTCTTTTACAGTACAGCCACCTAAGGATACAATATGGTGGAATTTGCTCATTCTACAGAGTAAAGTGCCACCCACAGTATTATTAGAGCCCCTCTGTACATATCCAGAATGTATGTTGAAAGTAAGGGTCAACCGATATATGGATATAGGAGCCCAACATTCTGACATTTTACGAAATTTAAGTGCGAATAATAGCAACACACGAACATATATTGTGTGGATTCTTTTTAAGCCCAAAACTAGTGATTCTTAAAGGAAGTGCTAAAAGCTGCCACCTGAAAAATAAGTTTCAAGTTTTCTTTAACTTGTGTTAATAAGGAGCTCACAATCAGATTCTCAAGTGTCTCTGGGTGATGAGTCTCCTCAACCACAAGTATTGCTGGAACAAAGACTTCAATCTGAAACTCATCACGTACAGAAGATGATTGAACAATGCCGTACTGTCCCACCTGTATCAAAACGATAACAGAGGAACTGTAACACTGAATTCTTGTTAAACATCATTTGCCTCCAAAGTGGGCCACTGTTCAGGATTCACATATCAGTATCTCCTTATATAAGGAACCACGATTAAAAGCTTGTAGGGGTTTTTTTTTGCTGCAGAAAAGAGTAATGTAACATAACACCAAGCAAAAGGATTCCCTTTCCTTTTGGAAGTGGTGTGTTTGGATCTGCAAAAGTGATCAACTCTGGCTGAAAACTGACTGCAAGCTGGAATCTTTTAAAATATGGAAATCCGCTCACAACAACTACATCCAGGAGAGCAACTGAACCAGCCCACATATAATTCGCACACTGAAGAACCAGAATTATTCATTCAATTTGACATCCTCTCACCCTGTACTTTGCTCAGTATGCTTGCATGTTTGTGCGTGGGTTTATGCCTTGAATAAAATTTGTACTCTACTTGAATAAGTTTACAATAAACTAACTCTTAATTGTGATAACCTGAAGGAGATGTGTCTAACCTGTTCTTCATAGCTTGAACACTTGTTCAAATGCATATCGAATTGGTCAAAAATTTAAAACGGTTTATCAACCTCAGGAATGGACAGAGAGGAATTCATCCACCCCACCAGATTTCATTGTAACGTAATATCATGGTCTCATCAGATGCAAGAACTGTTAGATGTGTTAAATTGTAGCATTTTCCAATTCATAGACACCATTTTAATGATCGTGAGCACATGCCAAAAAAAAAGTGCTTTTTAAATGCAGTGTTTTTAATATCAAAAGTAGAGGCTGAACGCTGAACGATTAACTTGGGAGTACAGCAGAGGCTGTAAAATAAGACATTTTCATCATGTTCATGTGCATGCACAGGTCTGTTATGTCATATGCGTTCTGTGATTTCTGGTTTATTAAATTATTACACGTTTGAGGTATCAATCCAAACACATTTGCAACACTATGAAATTATTTGATTAGCGATCCAAATACTTTGGAATTCAAAACCACATGTGATGGCCAATTTTCTCAGGCAGTCTGTCTGATAAATGCATTTATTCTCCTCATCCCACTACCGCCTTAAAGTGTGGATTTTGGAATGACATGTAAAACAGAACATTCAAATGCTGGAGAATCCAAGATAATAAAGTGTGAAGCTGGATGAACACAGCAGGCATATTAGAGTCCTTTTGAAATACATGGCAGTATTTACAGTTAAGGTCTGGGGCAATGGCCATTCAAAATTGTGGAACTGAATGGTGTGTGAGGACTCAGCAAAAAAGATTTTACTTTGATTCTAAGTGTGGAGGTGGATATAAAAGCAGGAGGGACTTCCATTCAGGGGCAGATAGGGTTTTCCCAGACCTTTTTCTCAGCACAATAAGACCATGAGACCATAGGGACCAGAAATTAGGTCATTCAGTGCCTCGAGCCTGCTGTGCCATTCAATCATGGGTAAGAAGTTCCTCAATCCCATTCTCCTGCTTTTTCCCATAGTCCTTGATCCCCTTGATAATCACAAGAACCTATCTACCTCAGTCTCAAATGCACTCAATGACCTGCCCTCCACAGCCTTCTGTGGCAGTGAATTCCATAGATTCACCACTCTCTGGCTGAAGAGGTTTCTCCTTATCTCCATTCTAAAAGGTCTTCCCTTTACTCTAAGGCTGTGCCCTTGGGTCCTAGTCTCTCTTGCCGATACCAACATCCACTTTGTCCAGGCCATTCACTATTGTGTAAGTTTCATTTAGATGCCCCCCCTCCCCCATCCTTTCAAACTCCAATGAGTATTGTCCCAGAGTCCTCAAACATTCCTCATATGTTAAGCTTACCATTCCTGGGACCATTCTCACGGACTTCCTCTGAACCCACTCCACAGCCAGTACATCCTTCCTGCGATATGGAGCCCAAAACTGCACACAATACTCCAAATGTGGCCTGATCAGAGCCTTAGAAAGCCTCAGTAGTACATGCCTGCTTTTATATTCAAGTCCTCTCAAAATAAATTTCAACATTTGTATATGCCTTCCTGACTACTGACTCAGCTTGCAAGTTTACGTTGAGAGGATCCTGGACTAGAACTCCCAATTCTCTTTGCACTCAGACTTCTGAATTTTTTACCCATTTTGAATATAGTCCATGCTTTTGTTCTTCTTACCAAAGTGCATGGCCTCTCACTTTCCCACATTGTACTCCATCTGCCACTTCTTTGCCCAATCTCCTAACTTGTCCAAGTCCTTCTGCAGTCTCTCCACCTCCTCAATATTGCCTGTCCCTCTACATATCTTTGTATCTTCTGCAAACTTGGCCAGAATGCCCACAGTTCCTTTATCGAGTTCATTAATGTATAAAGTGAAAAGTTGTGGTCCCAATGCTGACCCTTGTGGAACACCACTTCTCACCGGCTGCCATCCTGAGAAAGAACCATTTATCATTATACATGAACATATAGGTACAACAGCAACTTTTATGGTCAGGGTGCTCTGAGAGCTATCAGGACCTCTCTCCAATAGCTTAGAACATTTGGGTGTCATATTAAATGGAAAAGATAATAACACTTCACTCCCTGCAACCTTCAAGGAGCATCATTCAACCTCTGCTCATCATCCCCACCCAACTCTAGGGATGTCAGATACCAGACAAAAAGCAGTGCTATGTTTTAGTGATATCCCCTAAGGCTGCCTAGGAGAGAAGTTTGTTTCCCTATTGGCATCAACAGAATGAGAAAGCAGCCTGGAGAAAGGTGATTGTGGCGGTCAGTGCTGAAAGAGGATGAACAAACTGTTGCCTACGCTGGAGTATGTAGAATTGTCAACATTTCATGATGCTGTGAGTCTCAGTTAATATTGGGAGGTTGCTATTGCAGAGGGCAGTCTCACAGGATGCTGATTGCCCAACATGTCCAAAAGTTGTCTCTTATGTGTAATTCATGCCTGTCTATTAATTGCAAATACCAATGTGACACCACTGGTATTGTCTCTGGCATAGCCCAATGAATCTTTCCTGAACTGATTCCAGAGCAAGAATTTCCTTTCTTTAGTAAGGAGAACAAAACATACAACAGTTCTTTAGGTGTAATATTGCCAATGCTCTACACAGCAGTAGCAAGACATCTTTACCTCTACAATTTGTCACCTTGCCATAAAGGCCACCATTCCATCTGTCTTTCTGACACCCACTTTTCCGCACCCACTCACTTTTGAGATTCCTGTGTAAGTACATTCAATCCTTCAGTCCTTTAGAATTCCAGAGTATTTCACTTTTTAAATAATATTCTCCTTTTCTATTCTTTCTGCCAGAGTAGACGATCTCACATTTCCACATACTATACTCCTTCTGCCCATTCAGTTAAACTAACATATCCGGTAAAATGGTGACAGTTTAGGACGCTCCAGCCAGAGCTCCTCGGCTCTGCCCATTCTTTTACTCCTTTTTGTTTTGTTCCTTTCTTCTCCCTTCTCTCAGTGCCGGACACTTGGTACTGGCCTCCAAAACTCGGCCACCAAAGAAGGTTTGGCAGTTGGCAGAGATGCCAGCAGCCCAGAGCAGGGACACCAATGACCAATAGCCCAGGGTGGGGACACCACTTTCTGCCTTTCACTATCACCACTATCTTTCTTGCAAGCTTTCCTTCATTTTTCAATTTCCCATAAAGAGCATAGAACTTAACAGCACAGTACAGAACCTTCGGCCCTCGATGTTGTGCTGACCTGTCATACTGATCTCAAGCCCATCTAACCTACACTATTCCATGTACGTCCATATGCTTGTCCAATGACGACTTAAATGTGCCTACAGTTGGCGAATCTACTACCGTTGCAGGCAAAGCATTCCATTCCCTTACTACTCTGAGTAAAGAAACTACCTCTGACATCTGTCCTATATCTTTCACCCCTCAATTTAAAGCTGTGCCCCCTCGTGCTCGCCGTCACCATCCTAGGAAAAAGGCTCTCCCTATCCACCCTATCTAACCGTCTGATTATTTTATATGTTTCAATTAAGTCACCTCTCAACCTTCTTCTCTCTAATGAAAACAGCCTCAAGTTCCTCAGCCTTTCCTCGTAAGACCTTCCCTCCATACCAGGCAACATCCTAGTAAATCTCCTCTGCGCCCTTTCCAAAGCTTCCACATCCGTCTTATAATGGGGTGACCAGAACTGTACACAATACTCCAAGTGCGGCCGCACCAGAGTTTTATACAGCTTCACCATAACCTCTTGGTTCCAGAACTCGATCCCTCTATTAATAAAAGCTAAAACACTGTATGCCTTCTTAACAGCCCTGTCAACCTGGGTGGCAACTTTCAAGGATCCGTGTACATGGACACCGAGATCTCTCTGCTCATCTACACTACCAAGAATCTTACCATTAGCCCAGTACTTGGCCTTCTGGATACTCCTACCAAAGTGCATCACCTCACACCTGTCCACATTAAACTCCATTTGTCACCTCTCAGCCCAGCTCTGCAGCTTATCTATGTCTTTCTGCAATCTACAGCATCCTTTGTCACTATATTGTCACCCTTTGCAGATTTCTAAATAGATTTCTCAATCTTACAGTCTTCCACCAATCTTCACAATATTGTACGTTTTTGCTTACTGTTTGATATCGTCCTTAACTACATTATTTAGATCATAAGCCCTTCACCTGGAGGCCTCCTTTCTGAATGCAATTATCTTTGTTTTGAGTTATAAAATACCTCCTTAAATGTGTGCCACTGCTTCTTAGCTGCCTTATCTTTTAATTTTTTTTCTCATTTAATTTAAGGCTACTCTGTCTACATACCATTGTAATTGCCTTTATCTATATTTAAGGCTCTTGTTACAGATTTACATTTCTCATCCTTAAAAGGAAATGTAAAATTCTGACACCACAAAGAATAAATTTGGAAACTAGACATGGCATATTTTTACCATTGGGATTCCTGTTCAAATCTAGCCAAGGCAGAATGAAAATCACCTGCTCTGCTAACTTTATGGTCATACAAGACATGGGTTCAGCCAATTTCCATTCAGGTTCTGAGTAAACATTGACTCTGCCCAAAACGGTCCTATATCTGATATAAAATTCTTCGCAAAAAGTCCCGAAAGATAGTTGAGGTGAAGAGTATGAATGAAGTAAAAGAAAAAGGATGTCCCCTTGAAGTAACAGCATAGAGGCCAGTATCCCATGACCAAGTAAACCTTTATTTAGATGTGCACGGTACACTGGCTGTGGCCAGCTGGCTTGGAGTCAGTCCTCAACGGAGGAGATTCTCATCTCCTAGTTATATTAGTTAGCCAAGGCTTTCCTGATTGACAACAAGGCTCTTGATTGGGGTTGTTAACCTGGGTCAATGAGGTCAACCTGGTCCAATCACTGTATCCCTCACCTCCAAAGTCCAGGGATGAAGGGCTAGTATTTCACTTGTAGCATCTCTTGTGATGTTTTTGCCCTAGCTCGGGTTTCTCTGACTCAGACTCAGACACAGACGGCATGTACCGGACCATGGCCTGTCTCTCGCATCCCGAACATCTCTTCAGGCAGCAATGGCATCGAGGCTGCGTCCATTTCAGGCTCCGGTTTCCTCGACACTAGACGGAGGAGAAACACCTGCAGTTTTTTCTGCCAGGCCTTTGGGCTGTTCTGAGGGGCCGGGTACATTTTGCTTCTGCTCTGTTTGTCAGGTAACAGCTTTCAGGTGATCCGTGTGTTTGTTCAGGATTGTATCTTGGACACAAACTTTAAGTCATGGGACCTGACCTTGAGCCAGTCTCACCCTGTACCCACACAAGGCCATTTCTATAGTTCCAGCACCAAACTTCGTCCCCCTGAATTAAACAGTCTCTCACTTAATGGGGGCGTGTGGCCAGCATTGGTGCTCCTTTTGCTGTTTCACCCTCCCCACCAGCTATGGAGATATCAGGTTTAACCTGGTGAGGGGTCTCCTCCGCATCAGCAACTCTGCTGGAGCTACCCGTGTTGTTGCGGGTGGGATGGTCCAAAAATCAAACAGGAACCAGGACAGTTTGGTATCAATTCATGCTGTAGGCTACTTCTTTAAACCTGCCTTCAATGTTTGGACCGCTCTTTCCGCTAGACCATTGGATGTTGGATGGTATGGAGATGTCCTTATGTGCCAAATGCTATTGGACTTTGAGAAATATTCAAATTCTCTGCTGGTAAATGATGTCCCATTGTCTGTGGCTAATACTTCTTGGAGTCTGTGTATCGTGAACGATTCTTGCAGCTTCTCAATTATCATCTCGAGTTTGCTGAACAAACTTCACGTGTGTCCAACCACTTTAAATAGGCATCCACAATGACCAGGAACACTGAGCCTATGAAAAGGACCAGCACAGGCAACATACAACTGAGTCCAGCAGTTTTCCTGGCCATTCCCATAAATGTGGGGGCAATGTTGGTGGAAGTTTTTGGTCCTTGGTGACATTCTGAGCACTGAAACAATGCAGCTATGTTGGCATCCAACACTGGCCACCAGACATAGTTTCTAGCTTGCATCTTCATCTTGAAAACCCTCAGATGATGCTGGTGGAGTTTGGCCAGTATCTGGCAGTGACCTTTAATCAGGACAAAGATCCTTGCTCCCCATAGTAATATGCCGTCCTACGATGATCTGGTCTCACTGGGTCTAAAAGGTTTTAACCCTGGTTGCGATGGCCTTTCCCCCCATTACCTCCGGCTGTTTCGTTTCGTTTCAGATCTTTTTGTGTCCACAGTCGAATGTTGTCCATGGTGACGGGAAAAGTGTCCAGGAAGCACATCCAGTGGAATATCTTCAAGAGGGAGGCAGTTCAAGGCATTCACATTAGCCACTTGGCTTCCTGGATGGTGTTCCTATGTGTACTTGTACACACTGAGAATAAGGGCCCAACACTGGATTCTAGTGGAAGCTATGGGAAGCACCGCCTTGTCTTCCTTCAGTAGACCTAGCAGGGCTTTGTGATCTGTGATTATGACAAATTTACATCCATAAAGGTACTAGTGGAATCTCTTCACATGAAAGACGATTCTCAAACCTTCCTTCTCTATCCAGGGAGCATATGCTATCAGGTGTTCCTCGCCATTGGGCCACTGGTGAGCCAGCACTACCCAAACAGGGAGGCATCATGGGTCAGCACTGTCTCTCACTTTGGGCCAACATCTCAGAGGACAATAGCTGCTTTTTCATTTCCCTAAAGGCTACTTCTTTGCTACGTGACCATTACCAAGGCTGACCCTTTTTCAATAGCAGGCGTGAGGGTGCCAAGATGGAGCCCAGATCATGTACGAATTTTCTGTAATAATTCACTAACCCAAGGAAAGACCCAAGATCCAGCACAGGTGTGGGAGCCGGGGCTCCTTTGATCACCCTCTCTTTCCCCTCCAAGGGGTAACGCAGTTTTATTGACTCTGTAACCCAAGTAAGTCACTTGGGGTGCCTGGAACACACATTTTCCCTTCTACAGTGCACGCCTGCCTGGGAGAAATATTTAAGCACTAGGTCTAAGTTCTCCAAGTGCCTTAATTGGTCTTCTCTGTTCTTGGTATGTCATCCAGATACGTAGCAACCTGGGGTAGCCCTTGTAAAATGTTCTCCATCGTCTGCTGGAAAAGGGCATGACTGATAACACCCCAAATGGCAGTCTTGTATACTGACAAACTCATGTGCATTAATTTTAGCATAGTTCTGGGACTAATCATCTAAATCACAATTGCAGGTAGGCGTGGCTCATGCCTACCATTATAAAGGATAGTCGCCATGCTAACTTTGCGTACAAGTCCTCTATACAAGGGATCGGGTATTTATCTAGCTGCGAGAAGCAATTTACTGTTTGTTTAAAATTCCCACAAAGGCAAAGAGCCTCAGGCTTCACAATTGGTACGACCGGTGTTGCCTAGTCTGTAAACCACACTGGTTTGCTGACTCCTTCGCTCACCAGTCTCCTGATCTGTACTAGACAAATAGCACCAAGGTGGGCTTTGCAAAATCTCGGAATTGCTTTCTGGTCAACATGTAGAGTGGCTTTGGCCCCTTTGACAGTCCCAAACCCTTCCTGAAATACTCCCTGATATTTCACTAGGACTTCAATGAGGCAGTCATTTTCTAATTGAAAAATGTTGAGCCAATCCAGGTGAATTTTTCTCATCCAGTTCTGACCCAATAGGCTTGGGCCAGTGCCTTTTACTACCATCAGTGGTAACTGCACCAACTGCTTTTCATAGGAAACCAGAACTGAATCAGTTAACCCCCAGTGTACGTTCTCAGTCTGGCTGAGGTCTTGCGCAGGCTTAAAGATTGGAGTCCTGAGTGAATGTTGTTAAAGACAGATGGATGTACATGAAATAGTGTAGGTTAGATGGGCTTCAGATCGGTATGACAGGTCAGCACAACATTGAGGGCCAAAGCACCTGTACTGTGCTGTAATGTTCTATGTTTTATTCTGCAACCACAGATACAGCTGCACTGGTTTCAACCTCCATGGGATCTGGGTGTCTACCTAACAAAAAAAATTAATTTTAATTGGCTCTGATTTGGGTGTCCCCAAGCAATTTAATTGTTTCAACCCACAAGTAGGGGAACTTTCCGGTGTATGCACTCTCCTGGGCGCCGGCCTACAAGTTTTCCTACTCAAGTGAAGCCTTTGCTGTCTAAAATCCATTTACAAGCAGCAACTACAAAGGCTCACTGGCCTAGTTTCTGAAGAACAGTTGAACCACTTGGCTGAAGGCCACTTTGTTGTCAGTTGGCCTAGGATCTCTCACCTCAGGGCATGCCTTGTGCAAGGCTCTGCAATTGCCTACACCTAATCCATGTTCCCCAAGCTGAGATAACAAGGTGTAGAGCTGGATGAACACAGCAGGTCAAGCAGGATCAGTGGAGTAGGAAAGGAGACAGCATTTCATTCAGGATTAACCTAAAAATCACATGCCTCTGCGGGTCATCATAGCAACATTAAAAATCCCAACATTGACTCACCTGTTCCCTAACAGCCAAATAATACCAACAGCACCTCAGAATTGGAGGAGGTTTGGAAACAATATTCTTTGTCCAATTCTGTCAATTCTTAGAAGGTTTTGCTGCCTAGTGTCTCTGAGAAAGTTAAGCCCCTCACAACAGAAAATGCATTTCATCATCCCCAGTGTCACTTTCTCAGAAAGAAAAATCACATTCTTTCCACATACTGGGCCCAGCCTTCGACAGCAGGATCAGATGAGTCAAGCCTCCCAAATGGAGACTGATGCCAGAAATGCCTACCCCAACTCTAAGATGGCAGCTGCAAATGAATGTTCTTCAGACACAAGATAATAAAATGTGAGGCTGGATGAACACAGCAGGCCAAGCAGCATCTCAGCTGCAAATGAATGTTCTTCAGACACAAGATAATAAAATGTGAGGCTGGATGAACACAGCAGGCCAAGCAGCATCTCAGGAGCACAAAAGCTGACGTTTCGGGCCTAGACCCTTCATCAGAGAGGGGGATGGGGGGGAAGGGAACTGGAATAAATAGGGAGAGAGGGGGAGGCAGACCAAAGATGGAGAGTAAAGAAGATAGGTGGAGAGAGAGTGTAGGTGGGGAGGTAGGGAGGGGATAGGTCAGTCCAGGGAAGACCAGGAAATGCTACACTTGTCCCCACACCTCCTCCCTCACCCCCATCCCAGGCCCCAAGATGACATTCCACATCAAGCAGAGGTTCACCTGCACATCTGCCAATGTGGCATACTGCATCCACTCTACCCGGTGCGGCTTCCTCTACATTGGGGAAACCAAGCGGAGGCTTAGGGACCGCTTTGCAGAACACCTCCGCTCAGTTCACAACAAACAACTGCACCTCCCAGTCGCAAACCATTTCCACTCCCCCTCCCATTCTCTTGATGACATGTCCATCATGGGCCTCCTGCACTGCCACAATGATGCCACCCAAAGGTTGCAGGAACAGCAACTCATATTCTGCCTGGGAACCCTGCAGCCATATGGTATCAATGTGGACTTCACCAGTTTCAAAATCTCCCCTTCCCCTACTGCATCCCTAAACCAGCCCAGTTCATCCCCTCCCCCCACTGCACCACACAACCAGCCCAGCTCTTCCCCCCCCCCACCCACTGCATCCCAAAACCAGTCCAACCTGTCTCTGCCTCCCTAACCGGTTCTTCCTCTCACCCATCCCTTCCTCCCACCCCAAGCCACACCCCCAGCTACCTACTAACCTCATCCCACCTCCTTGACCTGTCCGTCTTCCCTGGACTGACCTATCCCCTCCCTATCTACACTCTCTCCACCTATCTTCTTTACTCTCCATCTTCAGTCCACCTCCCCCTCTCTCCCTATTTATTCCAGTTCCCTCCCCCCATCCCCCTCTCTGATGAAGGGTCCAGGCCCGAAACGTCAGCTTTTGTGCTCCTGAGATGCTGCTTGGCCTGCTGTGTTCATCCAGCCTCACATTTTATTATCTTGGAATCTCCAGCATCTGCAGTTCCCATTATCTCTGGTTCTTCAGACACATCCTGTTTTCTCCAAATGCAACAGAAATAACTGCCCAGAGGCCAGACCCAAGCACCAAGCCACCCTTTATTTATTTATTTATTTATTTATTTATTTATTAGTACACAGTACACCAGCTGTGGCCAGCCTGCTCAGAATCAGTGCTTTACAGAGGCAATTGTAATCTCCTGGTTATATTGATCAGTTAAGGCTTTCCTGATTGGCTCCAGTGAACAATCCCAATCAAGAACCTTGTAGTGAATGAGGTCCACCTGGTCCCAATCACTACGCTCCCTTAGACAGGCTTCCTATACAGTACTTCCCATACCTATAACCACTACCATCTCAATAAACAACGGCAGCAGATGCACAGGAACTCCATCACCTGCAAGACCCTTGCAGAGTAACCAGAGCAAAATCCTGGAACTCACTCCCTCATAGGATTAACACCAAATAAACTCCAGCAGTTCAAGAAGGCAGAGTACCATGACCTTCTCAATGACAACTAGAGACAGACAATAAATACTGGCCCAGTTAATGAAGCCCACATCGCTGAATGTATTTTTTTTTAAAAAATCAGAAAGTTATACTGTGAGGGAAGTCAAAAAGGAGCTTTATTTGATACTCAACATGTGAGAATGTCTAATATCTACACAATTCAGGCAGAAACAAAGTCCTTTTCCCTGGCCAAGACTTGCATGAAATGGGTAGACACCCTCAAGAAACAGGGTGTCAAGAAAATTGAGGTTGGAAAAGTGGGAAATATCTTATGGGGTCTGATAAATGTGGCCTATGGAGAGGTGTGTGGTAGAATCATGTGAAAACTGTGTAAGGTCTATCTCAATATTAGGAACATCTCATGAAAATTTTACGGTATGGCAAGTTGACATTGGCAGCAGTGTATTGTCAAGTGATGGTGACTACTGATTGTTAAACATCATGTTAACAGCCAACTCATCTCATTAATTTTCAGCCTGTCATCTTATCAAACTTGTCAAACAACGCTGGACATTGGGAAACCCTGATGGATTCAGCTCCGCTCGGTTCGCAACAAACAACTGCAACTCCCAGTCGCGAATCATTTCAACTCCCCCTCCCATTCTTTAGATGACATGTCCATCATGGGCCTCCTGCAGTGCCACAATGATGCCACCCGAAGGTTGCAGGAACAGTAACTCATATTCCGCTTGGGAACCCTGCAGCCCAATAGTATCGATGTGGACTTCACAAGCTTCAAAATCTCCCTTTCCCCTACTGTATCCCAAAGCCAGCCCAGTTCTTCCCCTCCCCCCACTCATCCCAAAACCAGCCCAGCCTGTCTCTGCTTCCCTAACTTGTTCTTGCTCTCACCCATCCCTTCCTCCCACCTCAAGCCGCACCTCCATTTCCTACCTACCACCTCATCCCGCCTCCTTGACCTGCCCATCTTCCCTGGACTGACCTATCCCCTCCCTACCTCCCCACCTATACTCTCCTCTCTACCTATCTTGTTTTCTCTCTATCTTCGGTCCGCCTCCCCCTCTCTCTCTATTTATTCCTGAACCCTCTCCCCATCCCCCTCTCTGATGAAGGGTCTAGGCCCGAAACATCAGCTTTTGTGCTCCTGAGATGCTGCTTGGCCTGCTGTGTTCATCCAGCTCCACACTTCATTATCTTGAATTCAGCTCACTGCTTGTTTTGAGCAACAACACTGGACCAGGTTAGAGGCCTACACCAGCCATACAGATACCCACCACCTGTGGCAAGTCTTAAGCAACATAGCCAGATACAAAGTGAAGCAGAGCAAGATAACAGAAAAAGACACATTCCCTCCCTGATTCACTCAGTGCTTTCTATGCTCGGTTCAAGCAGAATACCAGTGGCGCAGTGTCACCTGCCCCGAGAGCCCTGGGCACACCTGTTCACTTGGTCACTGCTGCAGAAGTCAGATCAGTCTTCCTGAGAGTCAGCCCAAGGAAAGTGACGGGCCCAGACAGCGTTCCCATCCGAGCCTTCAGATCCTGTGTGGACCGGGTGGCAGAGGTATTCATCGACACCTTCAACCTCTCCCTCCTACAAGCCAAAATCCCCACCTGCTTCAAGAAGACCACTATCATCCCCGTAACCAAGAAAACACATGCAGGGTGCCTTCATAACTACACCCAGTGGCTCTGTCTTCAAAATCATGAAGGGCTTTAAGATGCTGATCATGGCCTACGTCAACTCTAGTCTCCCAGCCTGTCTCAATCCCCTGCAATTTGCCTATTGACCTGACAGGCCCACAGCAGACACCACATTTCTAGTCATGCACCCATCCCTAGAACATCTGGACAACAAAGACACCTACGTTAGACTCCTACTCATTGACTACAGCTCTGGCTTCAACACCATTATCCCCTCCAAATTCCTGGGGCCCAGATCTTCAGCTTCCTGACCCATAGACTGCAATGAGTGAAGATTGTCAACTGCATCTCTTCCACAATAGTCCTCAATACTGGAACACTGATCCCTGCTTCCCCCCCCAACCCCAAGATGCATTCTCAGACACCCGCCGTACTCTCTGTACAGCCATGACTGTGTTGCCAAATTCCAAAGGAAAACCATCTCCAGGTTTGCTGATGACACCACCGTGGTAGGACAAATATCAAACGATGATGGGGCATAATACAGAAAGGAGATAGAGGGCTCGGTGTCATGGTGCAATGGTAACAACCTCTATCTCAATGTCAGCAAAACAAAAGAACTGATCAGTGACTTCAGAAAGAAAGGAGAAAGACATGGAGCTGACGTTGAGAGGGTGGGCATTGTCAGGTTCCTAGGAGTGACAATAACCGACAATCTGTCCTGAACACCCCCATCTCGATGTGACCGTGAAGAAGGCGCAAAAAAGCTTCTTCTTCCTCAGGCAGCTCAGGAAATTTGATGTGTCCATAAGGTCCCTCACCAACCTCTACAGAAGCCATTGAAAGTAAACTGTCCAGGTAACAGCCTGGTACGGCCACCGCTCTGCCCCGGGCCGTAAGAAACTGCAGAAGGTAACATGCGCAGCCTAGACCATTGTGGAAACCAACCTTCCATCCATGGACTCCATTTACACTGCTCATTGCCACCGAAAGGCTGCTAACATCATCAAAGAACCCTCCCACCCCAGTAATGTTCTCTCACAACCTCTCCTGTCAGGCATAAGATACAGAAGCTTGAACACATGCGTCAACATAGAACATAGAACAATACAGCGCAGAACAGGCCCTTCGGCCCTCGATGTTTTGCCGACCTGTGAACTAATCTAAGCCCACCCCCCTACACTGTCCCATCATTATCCATATTCTTATCTAAGGACTGTTTAAATGCCCCTAATGTGGTTGAGTTATCTACATTGGCAGGCAGGGCATTTCATGCCCTTACCACTCTCTGAATAAAGAACCTGCCTCTGACATCTGTCTTAAATCTATCACCCCTCAATTTGTAGCTATGCCCCCTTGTACAAGCTGAAGTCATCATCCTCGGAAAAAGACTCTCACTGTCCACCCTATCTAATCCTCTGATCATCTTGTATGTTTCTATTAAATCCCCTCTTAGCCTCCTTCTCGCCAATGAGAACAGACCCAAGTCCCTCAGTCTTTCTTCACAGGGCCTGCGCTCCAGACCAGGCAACATCCTGGTAAATCTCCTCTGTACCTTTTCCAATGCTTCCACATCCTTCCTGTAATGGGGCAACCAGAACTGCACGCAATATACCAAATGAGGCACTAGCGTTTTGTACAACTGCGTCATGACATCACGGCTCTGGAACTCAATGTTCAAGAACATCTTGTTCCCTGCTGTTATTAGACTGATAAATGGACCTCTCTAATTTCAAATAATGGCGATAATGGTAATCTTGCTTTGTACACCTCCTGTATCCTGTAACCTGTACCCTATGATCTGTTTTTCTTTGCTTACTATGATATGCTCACAAGCCAAGCTTCTCACTGTACTTCGGTACACGTGACTATAATAAATCAAATCAAATCTCCATTTTGGACACTGGGCAGAAACATCTTAGGGCATGACACATTGAGCCAACAGATACCAGCCTCTAAGGACCTCATGACTCATCTCCAATCCACATATACTCTATGTCTGAACTTTAATGTTGCACCTTGGCTGCACCAGCAGCTATCACTGTAATGCTGTAGCGAGAACACTGTGTGCTCAGAGACATGTAGCCAGCATCACTGACTGATAATGGGAGCTGCAGATGATGGACCATCCGAGATTACAAAGTGTGGAGCTGGATGAACACAGCAGACCAAGCAGCATCTTAGGGGCACAAAAGCTGATGTTTCGGGCCTAGACCCTTCATCAGAAGGTGGTTATCTCCTAAACAGTATCACTGAGCTTGGAGTTAGCACTTATTGCACTTGTTACTCTAAGCCTACTGGAGGGCCACAGCATCTCTACTTTGCATTGCCTTGATCTAACCTTTTGTGCTTTGCCCCCTCATACAGAGATGTTGGGCTCATATTACTGCTGGGACGCCTTGCCGTTTGGCACAGACACAAAGGAAGGACGTTTGTTAGAATGGTCAGCAGATTTTGGCAAAGTGAAGGGAGATAGCCTTCTCCCGGGGTGACCTGGCACTGTAAGTCAAGGGCAGTCCACTGGCTGTTTGTGGTGAGAAAACTGAAATTTGGGCAGCCACTATCTGAGTTGACTCTTTCTGCCCCATTTTGGGCTGCTTTACTCCTGAAATAGGACAAAAGCAGCTGTTATGAGAGCTATAAGTGGATGTCCCAGGTGTTATTTTTGGTACAAGTGGGGAGCATTCCTGACCTCATGAGTAGGCAGAATAGAGAGCGTGCAGGCTTACTGGTGTTGGAGATGGGATAGAAGGCAATGTGTGAGGAAAAGTGTTATGTGTGATTGTGAGAGTGGCTTAGCTTGAGCCTTGGTGGGAGGAGTGTACGTAGCAGTGATAGAGTGTGAGTGTGAGCTATCAGCAAGAAAATGGTGGCACTCACCCTGGTAGACTGCAAAAGATCAATAACCTTCCTACACTGCCGGGCATTCCACCTGATAGACGAGACAACATCAGACCAGGCTGACATGGTGTGTTGGTGTGACTTTCCCCCCTCTCACCGCAGGGGGAGGAGGAAGTCCTATATCAGCACTAGCATGTCCAGCAGGACCCTGTCGACAAAGCAGGGCACTGATTTCTCCCTCTCTGCCTTGTCCAGGACCAATGTCAGGATCATGAAGCCCATCTGGTTCACTCATGTCCTTTAGGGAAGGAAACTGCCATCCTTACCTGGTCTGACCTACATGGGACTCAAGACCCACAGCAATGTAGTTGACTCTGACCTGCCCTCTGTGCAGTTAGGGATGGGTAATAAACGCTGCCCGGTCATCGACACCCTCGTCCTGTTAAAGAATAAAGAAAAGCTTTGGGCTGGAAGCTAATGCGGGTGTCAGTGATGCTGCTGGTTTTAATGCAGTTACGTGCTGAGTGGGGAGTTGTTCTCACGATAGGAACTGGGAGCAGAAACCGAATGTGGCAGACACCATAAGAACATGGTAAGTAATTAAACAGGTAGGTTTAGTAAGATATGATGAGAAAACTCACTGCACTTTGCATTGTCAAGCCCTACAGATAAACACCACACAATTCAGACTAAGCCAGAAAAGTGAGATAACAAGTTGTGGAGCTGGATGAACACAGCAGGCCAAGCAGCATCGTTCATCCAGCTCCACACTTTGTTATCTCGGATTCTCCAGCATCTGCAGTTTCTATTATCTCAGCCAAAAAAGTGTTTTTTTATTCACTGATGAGATGTAGGCATCACAGGATGGGTCAGTACTTACATTCCCATTTGTAGTTGCCCTTGCGAAGATAGTGGTGAGCTGCCTTCTGAAATCGCTGCTGTTGATTTAATGTAAGTGTACCGACATTGCCATTAGGGAGCAAGTTGCAGGGTTTTGTTCCAGCAAAAATGAAGGAACGGTGATACGTTTCCTAATCACAATGGTAAGTGGTTTGGAGAAGAACATGCGGTTGGTGCTGTTTCCATTTAACTGTTGCCTTTGTCCTTCTAAATGTCATGGCTTTGGAACGTTGTGTCCGAGGAGCCTTGGTGAATTTCAGCAGTACTTCTTGGAGATAATACACACTGCTGCTGCTGAGTGTCAGTGATGGGGGGAGAGGATGCTTGTGGATGTGGTGCCAATCAAATGAGCTGCTTTGTCCTGGATAGCGTCAAGCATCTTGAAAGCTACTCAAGTTGTAAGGTATCCAGGCAAGTGGGGAGTATTCCATCACATTTCCAAATTGTGCCTTATAGATGGAGGACAGGATTTGGGAAACAGAAGGTGCGTTATTCAATACAAGATTCTTTACCTCTAATACGCTGTCACCATAGTACTTATATGACTAGACCAGTTCAGTTTCTGGTCAATGGTAGAACCTCAGAATGTTGATTAAAAAGAGAAGTTGCTGGAAAAGCTCAGCAGGTCTGGCAGCATCTGTGAAGAAAAAGTCAGGATTAAAATTTTGGGTCAGGTGACCCTTCCTCAGAACATTAACTGTGATTTTTTTCTTCACAGCTGCTGCTAGACCTGCTGAACTTTTCCAGCATCTTCTGTTTTTGCTCCTGGTTTATATCATCTGCAGTTCTTTTGGATTTTACTCATAAATGTTGATAGTGAGGCATTCAGTGAGGGTGACACCATTGAACATCAAGGAGCAACAGTTAGATTGTCTCTTATTGGAGTTGGTCTTTTCCTGGTACTTTTCAGCCCAAGCCTGGATATTGTTCAGGCCTTGCCATATTTGGGGATGGACTGCAGCAATATCTGAGGAGTCATGATTAATCCTGAACATTGTGCAAACATCCTTGATGATGCAGCTAAAGACGGTTGGGCTCAGGACATTACCCTGAGGAACTCCTGCAGAGATATCCTGGAGTTGAGATCACTGACGCCCAATGATCACAACCGATGTGTCAGGTATGACTTCAAACCACAGAGTTTTCCCACGATTCCCATTGACTCCAGTTAAGTACCAGAACTCTTTGATGCCACACTCAGTCAAATGCAGCTTTGATGTCAAAGGCTGTCACTCTCACCTCCCCTCTGGAATTCAGCTCTTTTGTCCATGTTTAGATCAAGACTGTAATGAGGTCGGGAGTTGAGTGAGCTTGCCAGGATCCAAACTGGGTAACGGTGAATAAGTTATTACTAAGGAAGGGCTTCTTCATGACAATGTTAATGACATCTTCCATCCCTTTACTTGCAATTGAGAGTAGACTGACGGGCAGTAATTGAACAGATTGGATTTGTTCTGCTTTTCTGCGTACAGGAAATACTGGGGTAGTTTTCCACAGAAATACAAAAGAAATGCAGACACCGTATCAGAGACGAAAAAGGCACGAGTTAAAGCAATTGGTGGGTTGAGGGGCTAAACCAGGGCTGGTGAGGTTACCGAGTACGGGTGATTTGAGGCCAGAATATAATCAAGGTTAAGGCTAGGATTTTTAATTTTGAAGCATCAAGCAATCAGAAACCGAACTAAGCAGCATGGATACGAGAGATAAGCAGCCAGAACTTCATATGGGAGAGGATAAAGGACACTAGAAACATGAATTTTGAGTATTTCTGATTAAAATTAATACAATTTTCTTTTCTACCTTTTAAATTATCCCATATTATTTTCTCAATTATTTCCCTCCACTAGTATTGCATCTGTCCTTACTTTCAAACATAAAAACACAAGATAATTAGCATGATATAGTAATAAAAATAGAAATTCCTGGAAAAGCTCAGCAACTTAGAGAAATCAGAGTTAACGTTTTGGGTCAAGTTGCTGAGCATGAAAAGAAAAAGTAGACAAGAAAATTATATTAATTTTAATCAGAAATTATCAAAATTCATGTTTCAAGTGTCCTTTATCCTTTGGCTGCTTACCTCTCTTATCCAAGCTGCCTCGTTCGGTTTTCAATTGCTTGATGCTTCCTGAAAATCCTACCTTTAACCTTGAGTATACCCTGGCTCAGCAGGTTCTGGTAGCATCGGTGGAGAGAAATCAGAGTTAATGTTTTGGATCAAGTTGCTGAGCTTTTCCAGCAATTTCTATTTTTGTCAATGATTTATAGCATCAACCGTTTTGCTGGTTTTCATATGAGACTGTGATGGTCAGCTGTCCGGCCTTTTAAGAACGAGAGTAGGACTTTCAACCCATCGAACCTGTTCTGCCATCTAGCCAGATCCTGGTTAATCATTTACCTCAGTGCTGCTTTCCTGTGCTATCTCCATCTTCCTTCGTGTCATTAGTCTTCAGAAAGTCGGCAATTTCTAAATTGAACATGCTCAATGTTTGAGCTTCCATGGCCCTCTAGGGTCAAGAATTCCACTATTCACTGCCGAGTGAAGAAATGCCACCTCATTAGACTCACTGTTCAGAGGAAACATTTCACCTATATTCACTCTGCCTTGCTCTGTAAAACTTTTGGTGTTTCGATGAAGCAATCCCCCATTTTTCAATCTCACCTCATAAAACAATATGAGAGCACTGTGGGTGGCACAGTGGCTCAGTGGTTAGCACTGCAGCCTCACAGCGCCAGGGACCCGGTTTCGATTCCAGCCTTGGGTAACTGTCTGTGTGGAGTTTGCACATTCTCCCCGTGTCTGCGTGGGTTTCCTCTAGGTGCTCCGGTTTCCTCCCAGAGTCCAAAGATGTGCGGGCTAGGTGGATTGGCCATGCTAAATTGCCCGTAGTGTTCAGGGGTGTGTGAGGGGGTTGGGTCTGGGTGGGATGCTGCAAGGGGAGGTGTGGACTTGTTGGGCCGAAGGGCCTGTTTCCACACTGTAGGGAATCTAATATAGGGATTCATCAGGTTGTACTGTTTCTATGGCACATATACCCCTCATTAGATAGGAGGACCAAACTGCACACAATATTCCAGCTGAGATTACATTCAGACTCTATACAAGGCAGTGTGACATCTTTTTTCCTGTACTCAAATCACCTTATGACGAAGGCCAGCTAATCACTTGTCTTTCTAATTGCTTGCTGCACTTGAATGACAGCTTTTAATTATTCATGAGGTTGTGCTGGCCCAGTGGTATTATTGCTAGTCTGTTAGTCCAGAGACCCGTGTAATGTTCTGATCTTGGGTTTGAATCATACCAAAGCAGATGATGGAATTTGAATTCAATAAAAAAGCCTGGAATTAATCGTCTAAAGATAACTATGAATCCATTGTTGTTTGTTGGCAAAAAACATCTGATTCACTAACATCCTTTACAGAAGGAAACTATGTGGTCTAGTCTTCATGTGACTCCAGACCCACAGCAATGTTGTTGATTCTTAACTGCCCTCTGGGCAATTAGAAACGGGCAATAAAAATTGGCCTAGCCAGTTATGCCCTCATCCCATGAATGAAAAAAAACGAATGAACCAAGGTAACCAGACTTTTATGTTCGAGTTTTGTGCGATGTTGCTCTCAGCTCCAAAACAGACAACTACTTCTCAGATAGTTCAGCGATTGGAATGAACATTTACAGAAAAATATGTAGAAAATCAAAAAGTGGGAGAGAGAAGGAAAGCTGCAGAAAATATGAGAGGAAATGAAGCAACACGGTGTTGTAAAATCGATTAAGAATAGAACAGGATACAATGATGTTAAGAATAATTAGACCATTACATTACATCGTCTCCAGTTCTGAAATCTGAATGTCAGAAATACCAGTTATCCAGAATTGTTGAGCAGACTCATTGACTCACCACTTTGTTGAATGGTTACTGCTTGAAGGCATTGATTCTCTTTTCACTGTCTATGACACTCTGTTGTTATCAGTTCATTTCTTTATATCTCTCTGTTCCTTGCTGACTTTCATCTTGCACATGTACTTCTCTCTCTGTCTCACCCTCCTCTTCTATCAGCGTAGCAACACTACAAAAGCGTAGCAAGATCTAAATATTGGAAAATGGAAGTCATAAAGAAAGCCACAAAGCTATTTCAGCAATAAATTGTTGAGATATATGATATGGACACCTACATTTGGCTCATGTCCCTCTAAACCTTACCTATCCATGTACCTGGCCAAAATGTCTTTTAACTGTTGTAATTGTACTCACCTCTACCACTTCCTTTGGCAGCTCACTCCATATTCCAACCATCTTCTGTGTGAAAAAGTTGTCCCTCAGGTCCCTTTTAAATCTTTCCCATCTTACCTTAAACCTACATCCTCTAGTCTTGGATTCCCCTACCCTGGGGAAAACATTTTGGCCATTCACCTTATCAATGGCCCTCATTCCTAAAGGTCATGGCCCAGCTTCCTACTGTTCAAGGAAAAAAGTTGCATCCTATCCATTCTCTCCTTATAAATCAAACCCTTCAGTCTCGGTAACATTGTTGTAATAATATTCTTTGCACCCTTTCATGTTTAATAACTTCCTTCCTACAGCAGTGTGAGCAGAATTGTAGGCAGTTCTCCAATTGTGGCCTTACCAATGTCTTGCACAGCTGTAACATGATGTCCCAACTCCTGTGCTCAATGCTCTGATCGATGAAGGCAAACGTACCAAACGCCTTGTTCACCACCCTTTCTGCCTGCAAAGCCATTTTCGAAGAACTACGTGCCTGCACCCTTAGGACTCTCGGTTCAAGAGCACTCCCAAGAGTCCTACCATTAAGTGCATATGTCCTACCCTGGTTTGTCTTATTAAAATGCAACAGCTTGCTTTTTTCTAAATTAAACAGGATGTTGCTAAGGCACTTCTGGAATACTGTGTTAAATTCTGGTCATCCAGTTGTTGGAAGGATCTTACTAAACTGACTTAAGAGTTCAGAAGAGATTCACCAGGATATTTCCAGGAATTGAGTGTTTAGGCAATAAGGAGAGGCTGGATAGGCTGGGATGTCTTTCACTTGAGTGTAGGAGGTTGAGAGGTGACCTTTTGGAGGTTTATAACTTCATGATGGGTATAGATAAGGTGATTCACAGATTACTTTCTCTAGGGTGGTAAATTTCAAGACTAGGGGCACAATTTTAAACTGAGAGAGGAAACATTTAAAAAGGACGCAAGGGGCAATTTTTTTACACAGAGAGTGATTTGTGTGTGGAATAAACTTCCAGAAGATGTGAGTACAGTTGCAACATTTAAAAGACATTTAGATGTATATATGAATAGGAAATGTTGAGTGGGATATGGACCAGGCACAGGCTAATGGGACTAGTTTAGTTTGGGATTATGGGTGAGATGGTCTGGTTGGATTGGTTTCCATGTTGTATGGCTCTATGACTCTATAAGGTCAAGTTAGCCAATCATTGGTCGCTTTCAGGAAGTCTAGGAAAATCATAGCATGTAAATATGCAAGGGATAAGATTAAAGAGGGAGCAAAATTCAGATGAAAAGCAATTTTTTTCAAAAGTAAATGATCTCATGCTACCTTTTAAAAGATTGTCAGATGCATTCATTCATGTTTTTGTATCACAATGACCACACTGCTGCTTGCATTAGTAATGCCAGATTATGGTTTGCTTTTGGGTTCCAGGTTAGTTTTGCGGATAGATGAAATAATGAAAGATGTACTTGTTGTGTGCTTTTCCATTTGTGTATTTGCAACAGTTGTGTTTTCTACACAAATCTGCATTCTTTGTGAATGTAACAAATGTTTTAAAACAAATTTATGTTGTAGAGCTCCTGCGTGATCTGTAATTTAGATTTAGAGAACAATTTCTACAACTTCAATCCTCCACCATTGTTATCTGTGCTTTGTACATGGATGTATCTTTCAGAAGGTTAGCTCAGTTTTATGTTAAATCAATTTGGAGGAGTATTCCTCCTCCTTGTAGCCTCAAAATGGAAACAATTCTTACCTTAAATAGCTTCCTAGTTCTGAGGTCTCTTCCTGCTGTCTTCACCTAATGGAAAAGCAATGTTGAATTTGTCACTAAGGACACAGTTAGCACTGGGGTAAGAGTCCAGTGGGGTCATCTGCATATTTGAAAAGCCATCCTTCTGGTTATTGTCCTTGATGCTTGATCAGAGATCCAGATTGAAACTGAAGGTAGCAGTACACAGGCAGGACGGTAAAAAGAAATCACCGAGTGAATTTAACTGTTTACTTGCCCATATTTTCCACTTTTAAAAAAACCTGAAAACAAGGCACCAACGTGGGTCAGGGTTTTAAAATAACACTTTCAAAAATGATTAGCAGAATATTTAATCAGATGTCTTTCATTTTATTATATCTTTACATTGTTGTTAAGTATCAGTAGAACGAGAGTTAATGTCTCCTGGCACAGTTCATTCCAGACGTGGTAAATTTATTGGTGGGAGTGTTGCATTTCTGCAATGCAGAGTCATAAAGGGCATGATCTCATTAATACAACACAGCAGGCATCAAAAACCAAATTTTACGCCAGAAAGTCATCTTGGTTCAGTCAGTACAACTGTTCCCCAGATTCTGAGGTTTGTGAGCTTAAATAGAAATACATCCGTATCCATCTTCTTCAAATGTTCAGATTTCTGCTACAAGCGCTCAATCAAGACAAGGCATAGTTGTTGTTCTGCAAATAGCATTGCACTCCTCCAGGGGTAGCAAAATAGAAAATCGGACAAATTATCCAGAACTGTGGTAAAATGCCTATTTAAGCACCTACAAACACCACTAACAGACATTATCACCACTAACAGAAGTTTAGGCACAGATCATCAAAAACGACTGATGGTGAAGGAAAAGGGATTAAGCCATACTGCTTAAAACTACAAATGAATTGTGTCTATGTAAAATCTCTAACATAGTGAAACATTCAGAGGGACTTCACAGGAGATTTACCAAACAAAACTTGACTCAGAGCTACATAAAGACATATTAGGACAGATAACCTAAAACTTGATTAAAGAGGTAGATTTTTAAGAAATGCCTTAAAGGAGAAAGGGCAGCTGGAGAGGAAGAGAGGTGAGAGATAGGATCCAGAGGGTTCTTACCAGCTGGAGATAGCAGTACTGATAGTAAAGCTATTAACACAGAATGCACAATAAGCCAGAATTGGAAGAGTACAGATATCTCAAGGAGTTGTAAAGCTGGAAGAAATTACACAGAAAGGAAGGAGACCAGGACATGGATGGATGATAAACAAGGATAAGAATTTTAAAATCAAAGAGTTTCTCAACTGGGAGCAACTGTAGGTCAGTGAGTGCAGGGAGAACAAAGCTACGTTTAAGTTTAGGCACTTGTAGCAGAATATAAAAACAGGTCCAAGAAACAAAACTGATGTAAACATAACCTACTCTTTTTGGTCCAGAATCTCCTCACACCTGGTTTCCCTTTTGCATCGTCATTTTACAGAGAGGCTGGCTTTGGTTCTCCCTGACAAATTTACAGCAGTTGACTGGAAGCCACACAGAGGCAATTCCTTCCCTTTGTAATGATTCTACAGAAAATTTATCAAATAAGAGCCTGCTCTCTCTTTCTCACAGGCAAATTGATGGCAAGAGTGTAGCAACGCTTTTAATTCAGAACTATACTTGAATTATGATTACGAGTGCACAAGGTAATATGGGTTGTATCCTCAGGATAGTAGCCCTGACCCAATCATCTTCAGGTCCTTCGTCAATGACCTTCCCTCCATTATAAGATCAAAAGTGGGTACATTTGCTGATGAAGGCAGCTCACCACCACCTTCTCAAGGGCAACTAGGAATAGGCAATAAATGCTGGCCAGCCAGCGACGCCTACATCCCCCAAAGTGAATAAATAAAAAAAAAGGCACAGTGTTCACCTTGGAGCCTATGAAGACTGCCACATACATTGGGAAAGAAATGTAAGACTTCCTTCTGACATAGCAAAACTCTAAAGTCCCTGATCAAACTGTGAACAGAAAACAAAGAGATTTAGAAATGTCATCTGACTCAGCCTAGTCATGTTGACAACTATAGTTAGCAATGCCCATGCTGTGGTAGGAAGTGTGACCACAACAGGCAAAGCTCAGTGACAGCTTCTTTAGTGAAGGACAGCTCCTTCTCAAAGAACAGGAAGGATTTTTGACCATTCTGTGTGAGTATGATTTTCTGTGTGCCTACCTTCTCCGCCTCCCTTCTCCGCTAGCAGTACCCAACCCAGAGAGTTTTGTTCCTTCATCTGATCCTACAGCCACAAAGGCATACCTGCCAGACTGACGACGACTGCTGACAAAATGCTTGGGCAACATCAGTCAAAGTTGCTTGGTAGAAATCAGGCATACAAGCCAGAAATGGATGTAGCATTCTGAACCAACAAATCTCTGCATTATTAATAGCCTTTTAAATAGCACTACTGAAAGGTCTGTGATATTGTGAAGTGCTGAATGAGCTTATCATGTGGCATATTAAATATCAGGCAGTCTAATTTTTCAGAAGGTTCTACAATGAGCAGGAATCATTCAAATCAGGATGAACGTGTACACACACTTGCCACATTGAGCTCTTTAGGTATCAGTAACAAAGTGTGAAACTTCTAGGATATTTTATATGGATAAATTCTACTTCTCCCTGCTACAAAAATAAATACTTTTGTCTAAAAATTTAGCCTTTCTCTCATTAAATGCATCTGAAATACATTAGGAAGCAAAATCTAAGATGAAGAGGTGAGGGATGGCCTAGTGATATTATCACTGGACTGTTAATCCAGAGACCCAAATAACTTTCTGGGGACCTGGATTCGAATCATGCCACAGCAGATGGTGGAATTTGAATTCAACAAAATATCTGGAATTAAGAATCTAAAGAGAGCCATGAATTGATTGTTGGGGAAAAACCCATCTGGTTCACCAAACTTACCTGGTCTGGTCTACTTGTTGACTTCAGATCCACAGCAATGTAGTTGACTCTGAACTATCCTTTGGGGCAATTAGGGATGGGCAATAGATACTACTTAGCCAGCAATGCCCTCATCCTGTCAATGAATAAAAAACACCAAAAGATTTTAGAAACAACATACAGGCTGAAGTGCCAATACATATCCTCCCAATGACATACAGAGAGAAATTGAATAAAACTGGCCTATAATCTGCGGAGTTTGAAGAATGATGTGTGATCAAATTGAAACATTTACAATCCTTAATGGATTTGAAATAAAAATGGAGAATGCTGGACAAACTCAGCACGTCTATTAGCATCTGTGAAGGGAGAAATGGAGTTAATAAATCAAATGTAATTCTTCAGAATTGAAGAGAGAGGAGTTAAAGTGATGGGTTTTATACTATAGAAAAAGAAAGGAAGGAACGAGTAAAACAGAAGGAAAGTCAGGGAAACATTTAGAGGATACAGGGATTAGAGATCACAGGTGCCACAGAACAAAACTAGGTGGACTTCTGTAAAGTGGTCTAACATCCTCTGTCTGGACTCCCCAGCGTAGAGGATATCCCACCGAAAGTAGCAAATGCAGTACACAAGATTAAAAGAAGTTGAAGTAAATTGCAGTTCATCTGAAGTCTTTGTGACCTTGAACGCTGAGGAGGGAGGATGAATCAGCAAGGATGATCCTGACTTCATGATCACTTGCCATTTGCATATTCCATCATGCTCACATGGTCACATTTCTGTCCTAAAGCTGCTGGGTGTTCCAGAAAAGTCCAGTGCAAGCAGTTTTTATTTCAGGTTTCAAACCCCTGTAATATTTTGCTTCTGTCTTACAGAATCTGACAGGATCGATACAGAGAAAATATTTCCTTTAGCTGAGGAATCGAGAACAGTGGGCTACCATTGTGGGCAGTGTGATGGCTCAGTGGTTAGCATTGCTGCCTCATGCTACCTGGGACCCAGGTTTGATTTGAGTTTCAGGTAACTATCTTTGTGCGGCGTGCGCCTTCTCCCTGTGTCTGCATGGATTTCCTTTGGGCGCTCCAGTTTTCTTCCATTGTCCAGAGACGTGCAAGTTAGGTGGATTGGCCATGCTGAAATTGTCCATAGTGTTCAGTGATGAGTAGACTAGGTGGATTAGGCATGGTAGCTGTGGGGTTAGGTGATATGGTGGGGTCTGGATGGGATGTTCTTCAGTGGGTTGGTGCACACTCAATGGGCTGAATGGCCTCCTTAAGCACTGTAGGGATTCTATGATCTCAGAGTAAGTGTTCAGAAATTTAGAATTGAGACAAGGTGAACTTCCTCTACCAAATAAAAAACGTCAGTGCTCCACGATTGAGATGGTAGCTAATAGATTATTGGGTGTAAGAGGAGTTAAGGTATATTAGGCAAGTGTAGGAAGATGGAATAGGAAAGTAGACAGTCAGCCAACATTTGATTGAATAGTGGAGGCATGAAGGGTTAATTGTTCTTGTCTGGCTGTTACTTTGAATGAATTGTGAGCCCACCGAAATTTGTCAGAGGTAGTTTACCTCATTTAATTATACTCAGCAGGTGCTTAGATCATGAGGGAAACATCTTAGCTGGGCACTAACTGCCCACCCTACCTACTGCCCTGCATGCCAATGTTTGAGACATGCAACAACACCAGAAGGGATCCATAGAAACTGAATTGTTCTGACAGAAAATTGGAATCTCACTTGCCACTCCCGACAAACGCCTGCTGAAATTACTCTGAGTGCACCAGAAATGCTTAGTCCCAATATATTTGACCAAGCCTATGTGGAGGCAGTGTTGTGAACCTTGTTGCTAAAGTCCCCCAGTAACAGTCTTAACAGGGCCATAGTACACAATTTTCATATAAATACAGAAATCATCACCATTTGACTAACAGTTCCCTTTTGAATTTGAGGGGCTAAATTCCAGCAAATCATTTCCAATATATAAAGACAGTTTCCATCTTTTATGATTGAGGCTTGTTTAAAATTCCCACAGGAGAAGGAATTTTGAAATCATTCATAAATATAGACAGGAGAGATTTTGTACAGCATGGACAGATTGAAAATCCTACTAGCCCAAAGAAGCACATTTTTCACTTCCAGAGATTAGTTTCATCATTGGCAGCATGGCAGGATTTCTTCCCACTAATGAGAATCTCAAAAGACACAGACCACCTTCACTTTTTTCATTAAACAGAAGTACATTTACCAAAATGAATTCAGAAGTTTGCTGGCTCTAGAAATGCCATACTTTAAATAGCAGGTAGCATCCATGCTGACTATAAAATAGACAAAGGTATTCAGTATAGCTTTTGGGTCAACCCACTCAGCTACTCTAAGAGCATTTGAAAATGCCCTATCATTCTAGACATACTGCAGTTATTTTCCTGGTGATCTTAGAACTTAGATGATAACAGCATCATCTTACTTTTACATAGAACATTTAACATGATAAAGGCTCCTTACAGGAGTATTGTCAATCAAAATATGTCACCCAGTCGTATAAATACCTAACAGCACTTACCAAATTGGTTTGGTGTTGGCTTTCATAAGCATATTAGCAGATGATCAATGAAATCTCAACAGGAGCATTGAGTTTGGGAAGGTGAGAATTATCTATGCAAGTGATGAAAGCTACAATAGTTTTTATACTCCAAGATTCCCTGGAGGGTGCACTAATTTCAAATCATAGACTCATAGAGGCATACAACACTGAAACAGACCCTTCGTTCCTACCAGTCCATGCCAACCATAATCCCAAACTAAACTCATCACACCTGCCTGGGCCTGGATAATATCTCTCCAAACATTTCTTATTCATGTACGTATCTAAATGTCTTTTAAAAGTTGCAACTATCCCTGCATTTATCACATCTTCTGGAAGTTCATTCCACACACAAACCACTCTGTGTGGTTGCTCCAAATTGCTCCTTATGTCTTTTTTAAATCTTTCTCCTCTTACCCTAAAAATATGTCCCCCGGCCTTGAAATCCACCACCCGAGGGAAAAGACACTTACCATTCAACTTATTTATCCACCTCATGATTTTATAAAACGCTATAAGGTTACTTCTCAACGTCATATGCTCCAGTGAAAATAGTCCCAGCTTATCCAGCCTCTCTTTGTAACTCAAACCTTCCATTCTGGGCAATTTCCTTGTAAATCCCTTCTGAACCTTCCCCACCTTAATAGTAGCCTTCCCATAACAGGGTGACCAGAACTGGACAAAGTACTCCAGAAGGGGCCTCACCACCGTTCAGTACATACTCAACATAATGTTCCAACTCCTATACTCAAAATCTGAGCAATGAAGGCAAGCGTGCTAAACACCTTCTTAAGTATCCCATCTATATGTGATGCAAAATTCAAAGAATTATGTACCTGAACCCTTAGGTCTCTCTGTTCTATAACACTACCCAAGGCCTTACTTCCATTTGTATAAGTCCTACCCTTTTGGTTTTACCAAAATGTAATGCCTCCTATTTATCCAAATTAAACTCCATCTGCCACTCCACAGCGCATTGACCCAATTGATCAAAATTTCTTTGTACTCTTAGGTAACCTTCTTCACTGTTCACTATATCACCATTTTGGTGTCATCCGTAAACTTATTAACCATGCCTTCTACATTGTCATCTAAACAATTTATATAAATGACAAACAAAAGGTAGGCCCAGCACCAAACCCTGTGGAATGCTGCTGGTCACAGGTTTCCAGTCCAAAAACAACTTCTCTCCATGACCTAGAGATAGTAAGAACTGCCGATGCTGGAGCCAGAGATAACACAGTGTGGAGCTAGAGGGGCACATCAGGCCAGGCATCATCAGAGGAACAGAAGAGTTGACGTTTTGGGTCAGGACCCTTCTTCAGAAATGGAGGAGGGGGAAGGGAGCTCTGAAGTAAATAAATAGAGGAGGTGTGGGGCTGGGGAAGGTAGGTGGGATGGTGATAGGTAAGTGCAGGTAGGCAGTGGTGGGGATTGGTCAGGTGAGGTGAGAGGAGTGGATAGGTGAGAGAGAAAATGGAGAGATTGTGTCAGGTCAAGGAGGCAGGGATGAGAGGGAGGCTTGGTCAAGGGATAATGCCAGAGATGGGGAAATATTGAATCTGATAAAATCTGCAGGCTCCCAAGGCAGAATATAAGGTGCTGCTCCTTCAGTTTCCGGGTGGCATCGTTGTGACACAGGAGGAGGCCCAGAATGGACATGTTGTCCAGGGAGTGGGAGGGGGAGTAAAAATCATTTGTGACCAGAAGGTGTTTTTTTTTGTGAACAGAGCACAGGTGCTCTACAAAACGGTTTCCAAGTCTCTGCGTGGTCTCACTGATGTCGCGGAGGCCATATCGGGAGCACTGGGTGAAGTAGGCCAGGTTGACGAATGTGCAGGTAAACCTCTGTCTGATGTGGAAGGTTTGTTTGAATGGACATGAGGAAGATCATGTAGGGTCAAGCATAGCACTTTCTGCAGTTGCATGGAAAGGTGCCAGGGGGTGTTGGGTTAATGGGGATTGTGGACCAGATGAGAGGGTCATGGGTAGAGCGATTTCTACGAAAGGTAAATGGGGTGGGGAGGGAAATATATCTTTGGTTGTGGGGTTGGATTGTAGGTGGCAAGAATGGCAGAGAATGATATGTTGGATGTGGAAGTTGGTGCAGTGTCATGTGAGGACAGGGAGGATTCTGTCTCTATTTTTGTCTTTGCTGGGGGCAGGAGGGGATGTGAGGGCAGAGGTGCAGAAATGCAAGAGATGTGTTTCAAGGCATTTTCAATTACCAGAAGGGGGTTGTTACAATCCTTGAAATAGGAGGACATCTGGGATATGCTGGAGTGGAACGACCCATCTTTGGAGCAGACGCAGCAGAGGTGGAGAAATTAGGAGCAGGGGATTGCATTCTTGCAGGAAGGTAGGTGAGAGGAGGTGTGGTCCAGGGTAGCTCTGGGAGTCGGTGGGCTTGAAATAGATGCCAGGTTACCACCATCACCCACTGTCTCCTGTTGTTACGCCAATTTTGTATCCAATTGGCAAGCTCACCCTGAATCCCATGTGATCTAACTTTACTAATTAATCTACCACGTGGAATCTTGTCAAAAGCTTTACTAAAGACCAAGTAAACAATATCTACTGCTCTGCCCTCAACAACCTTCTTGGTTACTTCCTGAAAAAAACCCAATCATGTTTGTGAGATACATTTTCCCTCCCACAAAAGCATGCTGACAATCCCTAATCAGTCTTTGCCTAATCAGTCTTAAATGCATATTAATCCTATCTTTCAGAATCACCTCCAACAACTTACCAACACCAATATCAGGTCTTTAGTTCCTAGGCTTCTCCTTACAGCACTTCTTAAATAAACGTACAACATAAGCTATTCTCCAGTCATCCAGTACCTCACCCGTAGCTATAGGTAAGACAAATATTTCTGCAAGGAGCCCTGCAATTTCGTCCCTAACTTCCCACAACATCCTGGGATACATTAGATCAGATCTGGAGGTTTTCCTCACACATACTCAAAATATAGAGAGGACCTTCCTTTATGAATTCAGTACAAGTATTGTGATTGGAATCTGAGTCAGATGAAGAAAAAGAGACAATGCTATGGGAATCGTACACTGCAGCAATTTCTCATATTTATTTTCTAGATAGGAAGAGTTGGGAAGACCGGAGATAACATGGAATCCGTTCAAATGAAGTCACACGGAACTATAGGAGAAATTATTGTAGAAGAGACATGATTTTGCATCATGTAGCTCCAAGTCTTGATATTTCCGAGGCAAATTCAATTTGCATTGTCCTGTAAAAGCTCATAAACATCCCCTGTGCTGGTGTTGACATGATAGAGACTGTGCCATTGCCAGGACTGTTTCACCATCCCAGACCTAATGTGGATCTATTTCCACATTGAGTCACACAGGTTCCTGCCATTCTTCAGGCTGCAGGAGTGTGTCTATTTTGTATTTAAATGAAGCCCAAACAAGAAATTACCGCAAGCCTCAGGCTGCCATGACCTAACACATGGAGCAGTTAATCTGCTGACTCCATTTAATCACAGACTGTTATGGTGCAGAAGAAAGCCATTAGGCCCCTCATGTAGCCACTGGCTCATCAAATGAGCATCATCATTTCATGACACCCTCCTACAGTTTCTCCATAATCCTGCACATTATTTCTATTTAAATAATCATCTGATGCTCTCTTGAACGCCTTGATTGAACTATACATCCAATCAATGCTTCCCAGACCTATAACAGATACTGTGTTGAAAAAGATTCTTTTCTTATTGCATTTACTTCCTTTGCAAATCACTTTAAATCTATGTCCTCTCACTCTTGATGCATTGACATGGTGAAAAGATTCTGCTATCTACTGTATCCAACCTCACAAGCTTTGAGGTTCCTGTTTCCTGGAAGCATTTTTACAAACCTTTTCCATCCTCTCTTCATTACGGTCATGTCCTTCCTTACATGTGGT
This sequence comes from Stegostoma tigrinum, assembly GCF_030684315.1. Lineage (NCBI taxonomy): Eukaryota > Metazoa > Chordata > Chondrichthyes > Orectolobiformes > Stegostomatidae > Stegostoma > Stegostoma tigrinum. The sequence goes on from NC_081363.1 coordinate 46,868,296, forward strand.
GCCCAAATTGTATACAATAGTCCAGCTGAAACCTAAGCAGTATTTTATGAAGGTTGAGCATACCGTCTTTCTTTTTATGTTCAATGACAGTATTAATAAAACTAAGAGCAATGTGTGCTTTATGAGCTGTGTTCTCCAGATGAACTGCCATATTCAATGACTTTCTATCTCACACTTATTCTAATGGCTTTTATTTTTCTTTATCTTAATTCTTATCTCTTTTTCATCCAGTGAGTTTTGGTTTGCTTGCCCTGTCTTTTCCTTTGGCGGGAATATGCCTTGACCATAACCAAACCCTCTCTTTTCTGAATGTAGCCCATTGTTCTGTGACAGTCATGCCCACCAACACTTGGCTCCAGCCTGTCTGGCCAACCTCCACTTTTGCCTCATGAAGCCAGCGATCCCCCAGGGATTTTTCTTGATCAGTAGTCCAGAATTTTTTTCCACCTTTACCCTAAACTTATGATGCAATGATCACCTAAATATTCCCCACTAACACCTGACTGATTTGGTCTATTTCTTTCCCAAAATCCAAGTCTATCAGTGTTTCCTTTCTTGCTGGACAAATCTACACTGCAATTCAAAATTCTCCTGAATAAAATTTTAAAATGTTTGCCTCTCTCTGCCTTGAATATGACAACTAACCCAAACAATAGTCAGATATTTCCCCATTATAACCAATATTCCATCTTATGTTCATGCTTGTGTGTACACACAGCTACTTTGAGTGTCTGTACACAGCAAATGTTGGTTTGATGTTGTTTGCAGCATTGACTTCTGGTTCTGGAAGGCACAGCTGCATATGGGCCTCGGAGGTCCTTGCAGAGAGAAAAAAAATAGCAACAATGCTACAATCTCTCCCTTGACTTTCAATGGTGATTATTCTGCTATCAATATCCTGGGGATTACCATTGACTAGAAACTAAATTGGACTCACCATTTCAATACAGTGGCTACAACAGCAGGTCAGAGGCTAGGAATACTGCAGTTAGTAACTTGCCTGGATGGGTGCAGCTCCATCAACACTCAAGAAGCTTTATGCCATCCAGGACAAAGCAGCCTGCTTGATAGACACCACATCCACAAGCATCCAGTTACCCCACAACCAGTGCTCAATAGCAGCAGTGAGGGCCAACTACAGGATGCAATGCAGAAATTCACCAAAGATACTTAGAAGCATCTTACAAACCCATGACCAGTAGTACCTAGAAAGGCTAGGGCAGCAGATACATGGGAGCACCGCCATCTGTCATTCCCCTCCAAGTCACTCACGTTCCTGACCTCGAAATACATCTCTACTCTTCAGTAGCACTGGGTCAAAATACTGGAATTCCTTCCCTGTGAGGCTACCTACCACACATGGGCTACAAGAAATAGCACACTACCACCTTCTTCAAAGCAACTAAGAACAGGCAATAATACCCATGCTCCATGAATAAATGAAAAAAAATTCTTTGCAGAGTTGCTCCTCTACATCCTTCCCAGTAGTTGTCATGGGTCGTTGGCTACATTCAGCATGTATTTGCACTCCTCTTTTTCTTTAGCTCTAGCCAAATCAATTTCCACCTTGAACACTTTGAAGTATCTTCTTTCTTCAGTACCGCAGTCACTCCTTAACTAACACCATCTTATTTTCATTTCTGGTCTTTCCTGAACACCCTGTAACGAGGAATATTTAATGCACAGTCCTTGCATTCCTTCAGCGAGGTCTCATTTATTAATAAAATATTGTAATTCCACCTGGTAACCCGTGCCTTTAACCCATTAGTCTTATTTATTGTTCTCTTTGCATTCACACGTTTGCAGAGTAGCCCTAATTTAGAAAGTGTTTATTTCTCCGTTATTCTGACTCCAGCTATTAACTTCTGAAATGCTGATAACCATGGTCGCTTTGGTTGATTCCTTCTTTAACATTTTGCCAAAAATAAATCTGAACAGCAACAATGATTCCACACTCACTTAAAAAAGAAGCAGCAGTCGCAAAGCAGTAGACTCCCACAGCTACCTAGAATACACTTCCTCCCACCCACACTCCTGCAAAAATTCCATCCCCTATTCCAAATTCCTTCACCTCCGCCGCATCTTCTCCCAGGATGAGACATTCCGCTCCCGTACATCCCAGATGTCCTCGTTCTTCAAGGACTGCAACCTCATCCCCCGCAGTGATCAAGAATGTCCTAGACTGAGTCTCCCGCATTACCCGCAACTCATCCCTCACACCCCGCCCCCGTTATAACCGCCAAAAGAGAATCCCCCACATCCTCACATACCAGCCCACCAACCTCCAGATACAACGCATCATCCTCCGACACTTCTGCCATCTGCAATCCGACCCCACCACTCAAGACATTTTTCTATCCCCATCCTTGTCTGCCTTCCAGAGAGACCACTGTCTCCGTGACTCCCTTGTCCGCTCTACACTCCCCTCCAACCCCACCACACCTGGAACTTTCCCCTGCAACCACAGGAAGTGCTACACTTGCCCCCACACCTCCTCCCTCACCCCCATCCCAGGCCCCAAGATGACTTTCCACATCAAGCAGATGTTCCCCTGCACATCTGCCAATGTAGTCTGCTGTATCCACTGCACCCGGTGTGGCTTCCTCTACATTGGGGAAACCAAGCCGAGGCTTGGGGACCGCTTTGCAGAACACCTCTGCTCAGTTCGCAATAAACAAATGCACCTCCCAATCGCTAACCATTTTAACTCCCGCTCCCATTCCTTAGACGACATGTCCATCCTGGGCCTCCTGCAGTGCCATAATGATGCAGAAGGTTGCAGGAACAGCAACTCACATTTCACTTGGGAACCCTGCAGCCCAATGGTATTAATGTGGATTTCACAAGCTTCAAAATCTCCCCTTCCCCCACTACATCCCAAAAACAGCCCAGCTCATCCCCGCCTCCCTAACCTGTTCTTCCTCTCACCTATCCCCTCCTCCCACCTCAAGCTGCACCTCCGTTTCCTACCTACTAATCTCATTCCGCCCCCTTGACCTGTCCGTCCTCCCCGGACTGACCTATCCCCTCCCTACCTCTCCACCTATACTCTCCTCTCCACCTATCTTCTCCTCTATCCATCTTCGGTCTACCTCCCCCTCTCTCCCTATTTATATCAGAATCCTCTCCCCTTTCCCCTTTTCTGATGAAGGGCCTAGGCCCAAAACATCAGCTTTTGTGCTCCTAAGATATTGCTTGGCCTGCTGTGTTCATCCGGCTCCACACTTTGTTACCAAGAATCTGCTCTGTTTAAAGCCTGGCCTCTGTTGAGATAACTGAGGCAAATTTGGATTTTAGTACTTGCTGTAGTATTAGGTCCACATTTCTTAGAGAGGCTCAGTTCCCAACATTGCCGTAGTCATCTGGCTTCTACCATATGGCACATAGGTGAAATAAAGCTTTTATGTTGAGCATGGTGTCAGAAGTGACACTGAGTTGACTATTGCAGTACTATAAGGAAGGACAGCCATAGTCAGGGAAGCACAGGTATGTGTGGAGCCATGAGCTGCTACAAAATGAATAGCCTAGGTTAATAGAGTAGTTAAGAAAAAATGGCTACAGCTTTCCCCCTACCCGGATATAAAGGGGATACAAAGCAAAACTAGAATTTCTTCATGAAAAATAATGGAATTATGAAATAGAAATGGATTTCTTGAGAATTGAGTGAATTACAGAATCAAGGTGAAGGAGCAATAAACATTTCAGTTCGACAAGAGTGCTAAATCATTGCTGGAGTTGAGCATTGGAGGGCCAATCAAGGGAACAAATCTTCAACACTTGCAACGAAAGCCAGCACAAGAAGTGATAATGTGCGTCACGTGTGGAAAGTTGTCATCTTAATCATTTAAGGTGGAAGTGGGACAGCACAGTCACTCAGTGGTTAGCACGGCTGCTTCACAGCCCCAGGCACCCAGGCTTGATTCCAGCCTTGAGTGACAGCCTGTGTGGAGTTTGCACATTCTCCCCATGTCTGTGTAGATTTCCTCTGGATGCTCCGGTTTCCTCCCATGGTTGCAAGATGTGCAGGGTAGTTGGATTGACCGCGTTAAATTGCCCATAGTGCTCAGGGATGTTTAGGTTAGGTGGGTTAGACATGGGAGGTGTAGAAGCAGATTTTATAGGATTGTTTAAGAGGCATTTACACAGACACATGAACAAACATGGAATAGAGGGATACAGATCAGGTGCAGGCTGATGGGATTTAGTAAGGCACCATGGTCAGCATGGACATGATGGGCTGAAGGGCCTTTTCTATGTTATCATAAAATCTATACAGTGTGGAAGCAGATGATTCTGCCCATCAACTCCACACTGTCCCCTCTGAAAAGCATTTCACCCAGATCCACCCCTCCACTGTATCCCTATTACCCTACATCTTCCATCCACCAACCTGCATATTATGGGCAATTTAGTAAGACCAATCTACCTAAACTGTACATCTTTGGACTGTGGGAGGAAACCCACACAGGTGCAGGGAGAACATGCACACTCCATACAGAGAGTTGCCCAAGGCTGGAATTGAACCCAGGTCCCCAGCACTGTGAGGCAGTAGTGCTGAGCCACCATGGCATCCATGTTCTCTCACATGAGCATGACTTCACCAGGACTAACAGCAGCCAAGACATTGGAGCAGAGGTTTTAACAGCGCAAGTGAAGCTATCTTTGCTGAAGGTGCAAGTGTATTTACAACGATGCGTCACAAATGCCAGCAATGTGGCCTCAGTAAGGGTTTCTCTTTCTTTGCCACCCACTATGCTTAAATACAGTCTTGACATCTGATGGAAGGAGCCTGCACTGTAGTCGGCTTTGTTGGCCTGTAAGACTTGGTGAGTGACCTTCAGGTGTCTATGGACCCAATGTATCCTGACTCTCCTGTCCAGGTGCAGACCCACCCTTTTCATAAAAGGAAGCTTCTTACAGGCCAGTGCATGACTCCTCCTCCTGCCTGTGGGTATCTTCTGGTACCATCCTGCCTCCCCTTGCGCCCCTCTCCCTGTGACCTTTGGCTACAGTGACAGAATGCGGATCTGTGGAGAGACTGGACCATCATGATGGGTACCAAGCTCTACATGAAGACAGCTAGGAAAATACACACCCTGGAGCCAGTACAGTTCTAATAATGTTGATGCATTTCCTTCAATTCAGTTTACCGAGCGCATCTGACAAAGCTGTCTGTTGTCCCTTTACCTGTCTCGGCATTTCAATGATGTGGTTGAGATCATGGGATCATCTCCACCTAGTGGCTGAGAAATTGCCTAGTCTCTGGCAGTCATCTGTGGGCCTGAGACCTGGAGTATTCACCTAGACTGGCTGTGGGGACGTGACAGCAAAGTGCCCTTCAGATTGTGCTCCTGAGTCTAATCAAGAGAGAGTACCTATGGCAGTGAAAGTCTCTAAGTCAGTAAGGCGGCAGGTGAGCCCGTTGCTGTGCATCCTCTGAGAGTTCAGTGGCTTTCTCCTCAGAGATGGAGGTGTGGCTGAGGGTCTCCAGCCCTGGCCACTTCTAGGAAGAGGACCCCCATGGTGCCATAAATACTTGCCAAGAAATTGAGGGGAATTAGTTGTCTATGAGAAGTAGAAGCTTGTGTGGAATAAGAATGAGTTGTTATGACAGAACAAAGTAACACAACACAGTGAAGATTATATGTTGACTGGCCATTGATATCTCATCATCCACACATGAGTCGCCATGCTCTTTTTCACTAATTTGAGAATCTTCCCATCATGTGGAGTAGGAACCTGATGGCCCCCACACCGATCTAGTCCTTCTCAGCCTGCTGACTGGCCAATTTTTTCAGCAATGGAAAAGGAAATGGTTGGAAAGAGCAGTTAGCAGGGATGCTGAAGCAGGAGAAGTGGTGAGATGTTGACACAGTGTGAGTAGGAGATGTGGAGGACAGGATGAGTTGATAGTTTGGGAAGAAGAGGCTGTTGAGATTATGTGATGTATGCAATAGAGAGAGTCGTTGTCCATTAACCTTGGTAAGAGGCATGAGCAGTGGCAATGTTAGAGCTAGTGCTGGCCCTGCGAGTGTGAGATACATTCATAAAGAAACTAAACCTGACAATTTACAATGGATGCAGTAACTGACAAGATGATTTCCAGTAGTCACATAATAAGTTGATTGACTTAAGCTAGTCAGCAGATCACCTGATGAGTCTCTAGGTCCTTAATGGCTTGAGAGTGGAAACTTTTCAGGAAAATAACACAGAGACTGAAAGGATCTCCACAAGCAATTCCTTCATTATTTACTTTGTTTGTGGGACAATGATTTATCAAAAGTTACCATAGCAACAATCTTAAATTTGATCATGAAGGCTGCCTCTTGAGCTCCCAAGAGAGAAAGCTTGCACTCTGCTACATAAGAAATGCATTATGGACATTTACAGAGTTCACATTACTCTGTGAACCAGTATGTCAAATATGTGAATCTCTCAGTTCACCAGTTGCCAAACATTACCATGCAGTTTGGTGATTGGCGAAAGTACATAGAACGTAGAACTGTACAGCACAGGAATGGGCCCTTCGGCCTATGATGTTGTGCCAAATTAAATTAACCCCTTCTGCCTGCCCTTGGTCCATACACCTCCATTCCTTGCTTATTTATGTGCTTACCTAAAAGTCTCTTAAATGCCTCTATCGTATCTGTCTCCACCATCACCCCTGGCAGTGCATTCCAGACTCCTACCACTCTCTGTGTAAAAATGCACCCCTCACATCTCCTTTGAATTTTCCTCCTCTCACCTTAAATACATGCCCCCTAGCACGTGACATTTCAACTCTGGGAAAAAGATTCTGACTGGCAAACCTACCTATGCATCTCAATTTTCTAGACTGCTATCGAGTCTTCCCTCAACCTGTGCCACTCGAGAGAACACATCTGAGTTTTTTTAGCCTCGTACCTCATACCCTCTAATCTAGGCAGCATCCTGGTAAATCTCTTCTGCACCCTCTCCAAAGCCTCCACATCTTTTATGTAATGTGGCAACCAGAATTGAATGCACTACTCTAGGTGTGGCCCAACCAAAGTCTTATAAAGCTGCAACATGACATCCTGACTCTTGTACTCAATTCTGTGGCCAGTAAAGGCAAGCTTACCATATGCCTCCTTTATCATCCTATCTACTTATGTGGCTACTTTCAGGGAGTGATGGACTTGAACTCCAAGATCCTTCTGTACATCATGCTGTTCAGAGTCCTGCTATTAACTGTAAACTTTTCCTTAGCATTTGAATTCCCAAAGTGGAGCATCTCACAATTACCCAGATTAAACTCCATCTGCCATTTCTCTGCCCATATCTGCCACTGATCCATATCCGGCTGTACCATTTGACAACTTTCTCCACTGAGCTTTGTATCATCTGAAAACTTACTAACTCACCCATCTACAGTTTCATCTAAGTCATTTATTTATATATCACAAACAGCAAGGGTCCCAGTACAGGTCTCTGCGCAACACTATTAGTCCAAACCTCCAGGCTGAAAATCACACTTCCACCACTACTCACTATCTTCTATGGACAAACCAATTCTGAATCCATGCAGCCAAGTCACCATGCATCTTAATCTTCTGGATGAGCCTACCATGACGGACCTTGCCGAAAGCCTTACTAAAATTCATGAGACCACATCCGCTCCTCTACCCTCATTGATCACTTTCGCCACCTCCTCAAAAAACTCAGTCAAGTTAGTAAGACATGACCTGCCCTGCACAAAGCGATGGTGGTCCAAGGAAAACCTCTTCCTGCAGAGAGTGATTAGGAGCCAGAATGCTATTCCTGACCACATGACAGAGATAGGCTCAATCAAGCCCTTCAGAGAGAATTGAATGATTATCTGAAGATTAAAAAATTGAAGGAAGGTAAGGAAAATGCGTGGAAGGATGACTAGGTTAATTCTGCTTGCAGAAAGCTAAAACTGATCTGATAGGCTGAATATTCTTCTAAAAGGTTTCCACTTCAGCTCTTTAAATGGCCTCAGCTGTGTTCTAATTTCAATCATCTTCTTCCATTTCACTGCACACTTTGAAATCCATCACTTTATTGAATTAAAACTACAACAAAGCCATTGAGTTAGATTTTTACAGAAGCTTTAAAATGCTGTGTGGAACCTTTTTTTAGGGATTCCTGATGCTCCAGGTTTTCATTAGTGGGAGTAAGGATGAGGAACGATATGTGCTATAAGCCCACATGGTGCACTGCAGATCTGATCAGCTCTATAGTAGGAAAGACATGTTCCAAATCCCTGCAATTTGTCTGGAGCCAGGTTATCTTTTCAAGGATTCATGCTTCACAATCTTTCAGAGGTATCATGAACTGTGGCCTGATGTAGGAAATTGTAAAAGACAGATTCCCATCCCTAATCTAAGCTTCTCCACCCAACTCTCATGGCTTTCAATCACAACATGTTTCCTCCCCCATTTCATGGGTCTCATAGCCTCTGTGACAATCTATAAAAATTCTTTGCCAAGTCATCCAGAAATCATCCTGTATAGAACCAACGAACCCTATAGTAACTAAACATGGGTAAAAACGCTTTTAAAAAAAAGTATTCAAAACTTTCTACTTTCACTTAACAAAATTGCCTTTACCTTGACCCTGTCATCCAGAAAGCTTTAAGCACCAATGGCAGAAACTGCAAGCACTGATGAGTTCCATCTTATTTAACGGAATATTGTTCTACTGACAGAAGGCAACATAGAGAGAAAAAGAAATTATCAATCAAGCAACTGTTTCCCTTGGGCACAGCTGATGCAACAGCCTAATAGATGCCTGGGATCTCAGTCAAATTTCATTATTCATTCTTGTCTACGAGGATGCATGTCTGAAGTACAGAGAATCACAAATCTTTTAAATACCACCCAGCTCTATGACGAGGAAGTTCCTGTCCCTCTATGGAACCAGGCAGGTCAGGAAGACAGTGTTCAGGCCCCTGCCATCTACACACCATGACAAGGTCTTCTTGACTCCATGAAAATCCAGCTTTATATCGCTTCCTTCCACTGTTGTTTGGTCAAATCCTGGAACACCTTTCCTTACAACACCATGGGCATATTTACAACACGTGGATACAGAGTTTCAAGACAGGCAGCTCCTCAGCACCACCTTAAGGGAAATTAGAAATGGGTAATAAATGTTAGCCTTTAGAGTGACGTCCACATCCTGTTAATTAATTTATAAAAATATTAGATTTATATTCTAAGGTCTTATTATTATTTAAGGTCTATTATATTCTATTGGTAAGCAATTTTATGCTTAATTTTCCCAGCTCTGCAGACTATTCAGTTCAACAATCCTTGTAACACTGGTCCTGCATCCTCAGGTCCAGATTTTCTTATCGTGAAAACTATCCGCGTTTTGGAAACCTAACAAATAATGCGAGGTGTGGAGGCCTTCCAGCATAACTCTACCTCAAAAACATGTCACTGTAATGTACCCTGTAGTGCCTGAGGTACCAGGAATGAGGTCCAGCACACCAGCCAGGTCCAGTATCTTTGGGCACTGCCCACCTCCGTTCCATAATGGCAAGATCCAAAAAAACCCATCCAAACTGTGAGGCTGGTACATATTTAAATGCCTTCAGTTATAAACTGTCATGCCTGAAGTTACTTACATTTCAAAACTTACCGTCATATTCCAAGATGGTGGCACCTCTGTTTCAGAAGGGTGAGGTTTACGGCTACAAGCAGCCATAGAGAGCTTCATTGCTGAAATGGAATTTTCTCAATGTTTCTGATATGCTTTTAGGACAGGCTTGCTTGGGCTAATTGCTTCCTTAGAAACCACCCATTAAATCCTGTCAGTCCTCATGTTCTCTTTAGGACATCGAGAGAAAGAGTCACTGCTAGTCCCTGGGAAATAATAACTGCCCTTAGATCTTCTTACTGACACTGCTAAGTCTCCTGGGCTGCCACCCCAGGATATTGTTTGTGCTGAATAGTTTCTCCTTCATGTTATTCCAGAGTGTCTTGCGGACTAATTTATACACTGTCAATTACGGTAGAGGACATTACATTGCTTTATAAATTAGCCAAGCTGTACGGCAAAAATCTTAAGTTATTTCAGGCTGAGAAGTATCACTTGGTTAATCAGGCATTTTTGTAATAATTAAGAAATAACAGAGATAAATTTAGATAATGGCAGCCTACATGAACTCTCTTGTCCATCATAGGTGAACTGCGATACACCCTGGCAGACTTACGCGTGAAATTTGTGACAATGGCCATCAGAAAGGGGACAGACAATTAGACGAGGCTATTGCATTCTGTGCCTCAGTGGAATATAAAGATAACACTAGTTTTGTGTGAACAAGAGTTTTACTCAATGCTTTTAAAATGACTGCAGCACATGCTCTGAGCTTCTAGCTTTCTATTGAGTTTCTCTTTTTCAGTATCTACACCTAGGCTTCACTAATAGAACACAGGGCAGGTTTAATCAAACCTAGACAATTAAATAATTGAATTGTTATGACTGAAGAAGGAATAGAATTTGATAATGGGAGAACGGCAATTGGGATGTTAAATTCAGCATTCCTACAGCTGCAATTGTCAAGTCAAAGAAAGTGTTCAATTTTTCATGGGCTTCTCCTAATCTCTGCCAATAAATTCAGCAGAAATCACAATAAAACATTGTGAAAGCCATTAACACCACTTCTGCACAGTTTCTGAAGCTAAAGCAGCAAATCAGCTGCCATAGCACCCTAACTCTCAATGAAAATTCCAGCAATCAGTTTTATAAATAAATTAATAAGTTTTCACAATAATTGATTAATATAATGGATGTTATTAAAAATATAAAACTTTACTCTCTTGTAGTTCATTATAATTAGTTGTGGAAATGTTAGTTTCTGTTTAAACTCATCATTCAAACAAATGATTGTTGGTGGTATTTTTGGAGGGAAGAATAATTGATTCCTGTGGAAGAAGCAAGGTCAAATCTTCTTGAGTCATTTTTATTCACTAAAATGATTGAGATTTGTGCTTGCCACTTTTGTTTCTCCATTTTTACGATTAAACCAATTAAGTTAACCATGATGTGAATAAAGATTGATGGATTTGGAAGACAATATGTTATTAACACAAGCAGTACAGTTTATTTTCCTACAGCACAAACTCCTACTTCAAGGCAAAAAAGGGATAATGTAGGCTCCCTAAAGCATTGCATCTGGCAAAAAAGATATAGGTTTAAACTTGTCAGCTGCTTCTGCCATTATCCACTTTAGCATATTGGCAGACTCAAAACACAAAAAAAAGCTGACAGTAAAAATATATGATTCTTTTGAGGGTTTAATTTGAGCAAAGAACAGGATAGGATGAGTAAATATTACGTTTTGTATACATTCAATGTTTGTTTTGAAACATTTCATATTTTAATTGTAAGGCATTGACTTGGAACAGATTAAATTTCATCCTTAAGTATTACAAATAAAATTATAAAGTCAAAGAGCAGCTAGTGGCGTTCAAGATTGCCCTTGCCGAAATTCTCAGTTCTCTACTTGCCCAAACTAGGGTGTACAAATTGATCCATTACGAATCATTTAAAAAAAAAGTCGATATTAAAATGTAAACACACATAGCAACAGAATAGCTTGCCAAAGCAACAGTTAAAATGATACCATGATTCACGTTGAAGGCCAGTACAGGGCTATCCAAGCATTATTGCTGAATATGCCTACAGAAAGCTTGTAAGAAAAAGAACTACTTAGGGAAGACCTATCATGAGGAATACTGTCACAAGTAACTAACCTCCTGACTCCTGAACAGATCCATCATCTACATGACACAAATCAGGAGTGAAATGGAATACTCCCCACTTGCCTGGATGGGTGCAGCTCTATCAATACTCAAGAAGCTGGACACCATCCAGGACAAAGCAGCCTGTTTGATTGACAACGCATCTACAAGCATCCATTCCCTCCACCACCAACACTCAGGGCAGCAGTGTGGATTATCTGCAAGATGCACCACAGGAATTTAAAAGAGCCTCAGACAGCACCTTTCAAACTGACGACAGTTTCCACCCAGAAGGACAAGGGCAGCAGATACATGGGAATACTGCCACCTGCAAGTTCCTCTTCAAGCCACTCACCATCCTAACTTGGAAATACATCTCTGTTCCTTTGGGGTTACTGGGTCAAAATCCTGGAATTCCCTCCCTAATGGCATATGGATGTATTTACAGCATGTGAACTTCAGCGGTTCAAGAACTATCACCACCTTCTCAAGAGCAACTAACGACGGGCAATAATATGGACACTATCCAGCGATGCCCACATGCCATGAGTGAATAAAATAAGACCCCCAAGTTAGTTGTGCCATGTAATTGTTCATCACTCATAACTTTGCCTTTTATAATTAGAACCTGGGTGTCCTTACTCAAAACATTAGCCTGAAGTAATGTTCCATATGACTATCCATCTTGCACATTTCTACACAATCACATTTGTTTGACTTTGTACAAAGTGTAAGATGCAAAATGGAGAATTTGCAGTCTATTTTGTGTGTCTTTAGATTATCATCTTATGCTGACCACCCAACTCAGTACATTGCTCACACTTTTTCACCATGTCTTTTGATCCTTTTAGCCCTAAGAAGTACATCTAGCTCCTTCTTGAAAACTATAAATTTTGGCCTCAACTGCTTTCTGTAGAACAAAGACATTTACAGCACAGGATGAGGCCTTTCGGCCCTACAAGCCTGCACTTGCAGCGTGATACTCCATTTACAGTTGTACTCCACTAATCACTGCCTGTAGCAGAGAATTCCAATCCCCACCACTTTCTGAATGAAGCAATTTCTCATCATTTCAATTCCAAATGACCTATTCCCCATCCTTAGACTACAGCTCTGTACTCCGCAGTTATCAGGACATCCTTCTTGGGTTTAACCTGTTTTCACCTGACAGTGTTTTATAGATTTCTATGAGATACCACCCTCCTGTCATCTCGTTCTTCTAAAGTGTAGTGGGTATAATCCTAATTAATCCAGTTTTTCTTCATACATCATTCCTGGAATCCCAGAAAACCTTCATTGCACTCTCTCCATAGCCAGAGCATTTTTCCTTAGATAAGGAGACCAAACTGCTCACAATAATCCAGGTTTGGTCTTACCAAAGGCCAGTATGAATGCACCAAGGCATCCCTGCTCCTGTACTCCTCTCACTACAAATATCATAGAACATTACAGCACAGTACAGGCCCTTTGGCCCTCGATGTTGTGCCGACCTGTCATACTGATCTCAAGCCCATCTAACCTACACTATTTCATGTATGTCCATATGCTTATCCAATGACGACTTAAATGTACCTAAAGTTGGCGAATCTACTACCGTTACAGGCAAAGCATTCCATTCCCTTACTACTCTGAGTAAAGAAACTACCTCTGACATCTGTCCTATATCTTTCACCTCTCAATTTAAAGCTATGCCCCCTCGTGCTCGCCGTCACCATCCTAGGAAAAAGGCTTTCCCTATCCACCCTATCTAACCCTCTGATTATTTTATATGTTTCAATTAAGTCACCTCTCAACCTTCTTCTCTCTAATGAAAACAGCCTCAAGTCCCTCAGCCTTTCTCGTAAGACCTTCCCTCCGTACCAGGCAACATCCTAGTAAATCTCCTCTGCACTCTTTCCAAAGCTTCCACATCCTTCTTATAATGCGGTGACCAGAACTGTACACAATACTCAAAGTGCGGCCGCACCAGAGTTTTGCACAGCTGCAGCATAACCTCTTGGTTCCAGAACTCGATCCCTCTATTAATAAAAGCTAAAACACTGTATGCCTTCTTAACAGCCCTGTCAACCTGGGTGGCAACTTTCAAGGATCTGTGTACATGGACACCAAGATCTCTCTGCTCATCTACACTGCTAAGAATCTTACCATTTGCCCTGTAATCATTTGATTTCTCATCGCCTGCCCACCCTCCCTTTCTCAATCAATTGCCATTCAGATAATAATCTACTTCCTGTTTTTTGCATCCAAAGTGGATAACATTTACTATAGTTCACTAATCTAACTCATTAATATAGATGTTTTATAGCTGGGATCCAAGCACTCTTCCCTGTGGTACTCCACTCGTCACTGCTGGCCACTCAGAAAATGACTGAATTATTCTGAGGCCTGTCAACTAATCAGTTTTCAGTCCATTTCCGTACACAACCCTCAATCCCATGCACTTTAGTTTCACACATTAAGCTATTATGTGGGATCTTACCTAAATCCTTCTAAAAGCACACGTAAAACACATCCACTGACTGCTCCTTATCAATTATACTAGTTACATTCTTGAAATTTCCCAGTCAATTGGTCAGGCATGATTTTCATTCGGTAAATCCTTGTTGACTCTTCCCATTCTACTTCACTGCAATGTCAATTGCAGGGTACTCTTCACAGACTGCTTCACTATGATGTTGACTGCAGGATACTCTTCCCAGTCTGCTTTACTGCAATGCTGACAGTAGGGTACTCCTCCCAGACTGCTTCACTGTGATGCTGGCTGCAGGGTATTCTTCCCAGACTGCTTCACTGTGATGCTGGCTGCAAGGTACTCTTCCAAGTAAGCTTCAATGTGATGCTGACAGGATGCTATTCCCAGTTTGTTTCACTGTGTTGCTGACCTGAAGGTACTTTTCCCAATCTGCTTCACTACAATGCTGACAGTAGAATACTCTTACCAATCTGCTTCACTGCAATGCTAACTGCAGGATACTCTTCCCAGACTGCTTCACTGTGATGCTGACTGCAGGGTACTCTTCCCAATCTGCTTCACTGCGATGCTGACTGCAGGGTACTCTTCCCAATCTGCTTCACTGCGATGCTGACTGCAGGGTACTCTTCCCAGTCAGCTTCAATGCAATGTTGGCTGCAGGGCACTCCTCACTGAGTAAAGTCACTGCTGGTAACAGTTTCTGGATAAACTCACCATGTAGAACAGTCTGGTGGCTACTAATTAATTGTCATGTTCTGATCACCTGTGGCAAATATTTAGAACATTTGACCATTTCAAGCTGCATTCT
Organism: Stegostoma tigrinum; assembly: GCF_030684315.1. Classification (NCBI taxonomy): domain Eukaryota; kingdom Metazoa; phylum Chordata; class Chondrichthyes; order Orectolobiformes; family Stegostomatidae; genus Stegostoma; species Stegostoma tigrinum. The sequence goes on from NC_081363.1 coordinate 46,883,309, forward strand.
CAAGATTATTAGCAGCTAATGCAAAACCTCTCAGTGCTGTTACAGCTCTATACTTTTCATCAGTTGTCCTGAGGGGATTGATGTTGCTTTCACTGGTTTCAGGCAGCAGTCAGTGTTGGGGCAAAGACATTGACGCTGGGAGAGAAAACCTACCGAATGATGGTTCTATACCAGGCTGAACAGTTCCCAACATGGGCTTCCCAACCCTCAATCCTCGCCAAGTTAAAATCAAGATTTCAGCACTGAATAGTACATGCTGTTGCCATGTGTTTGATAAATGTTATTTGTAAGCAGCCAAGCCATTGAAGGTCTCAGCTTTGATCTCTTGTCCCTGCTACATGAGTTGATCTCAGCAAGGCCAGGTCGGGGAGAAGCAGTCTTGGATTTTGCACTTGCTACCTTTTCAGGAGCTCTTGCTAAATGCATGTGTGAAGTATGGATCAAGCTTAAAATTGCCTTAAGTCAAATAGCTTCCCAGACTCTCTGGCAAGGTTCAAAGATGAATAATTGCTACTTTGACTGGAAGGCGATCAGCACCACAACAAGGAGTCAATGCTGAGAGAGGTAAACTCAGCAAAGAAAAAATGTCTGACTGAGAATTCCTTAACCACATAATGACATTGGCTCAAAAATCCCAGACATGCAAAGTATGATTAGATGAAGTCAGATTGTATATGTGAAAATGTACGAACAACATTGTGTAGTATGTGCCACTTAAAACCACGACGTCATGCAATTTAATTTAGCTTTAAGGTAAAGATTTGAAACAGTTCATTTCCAAATAATTAATTTGTTTTAAAATTCCCACAGTTATGTAAAAAAGAGTTAGGAACTTGGATTGGAGAAACATTGACATTAGTCACTCTAGCATCGATGTGTTCAACATACATGGACATAATAAAAGATGGATGGAGGTAATTCACACTGTACAGATGTATTAAGTGCAACATAAGATTGCACTTCAAATGGTTAAGATCTTTATTCACCTGAAGTGGCCAAGTGAAATGAGTTTCTTCTAAAAAATAAAATCCTTAGTCCAAGACAAAATTTTCAGAAGTGCTTCTATTTTGTGGAATAATTAAACTCAAATTAATTCCAGCTTTTACTTCCACAGCCAGCATTGTCTCCCCCGTTCCTACTCCCCACGACTTTAAAGCAACCTCTCTCTGCCTGTATTCCCACACCTACCCACCCCCGCCCCCCACAACACTACTACATTAATTAAGTGTTTCTCTTCCAAGATAATTTAACAGAGAGGTGTGTTGACAACCAATTTTAGTCTAAAGTAGAGATAATGGGAACTGCAGATGCTGGAGATGCTTTTTCTGATGAAGGGTCTCGGCCCGAAACGTCAGCTTTTGTGCTCCTAAGATCCTGCTGTGCTCATCCAGTTCCACATTTTGCTATCTTAGTCTAAAGTAGACTCTGATTAGCTTATCGTTTATTTAAACAATTGTCTACTTTTCATAGCTGGAAATATGCAGAGTACAAGAATGTGGGGTAATTCCCATTTTCAAGATGAAGACTACTTGATAGTATCATAGATAAAAGATTCAAGGGCTCTTTGTTGGCTGTTTTCAGGAAACAGCAGTTGTCCAGGAGGGGTAACACTACATGATAGAAGTAAAGTTTTTTGAGGGAGTGTCAAGGATGATCGATGAGGGTAGGGCAGTAGATGTTGTCTGCATGGACTTCAGTAAGGCCTGTGACAAGGTCCCTCATGCTAGGCTGATAAAGAAGATAAAGTCACATGGAGTCAGAGATGAGCTTGCAAGATGGATAAAACAACTGGCTCGGTCATAGAAGACAGAGGGTAGCAGTGGAAGAATGCGTTTCTGAATGGAGGGCTGTGACTAGTGGTGTTCCTCAGGGGTTAGTGTTGGGACCTTTGGGATAGTAAGAACTGCCGATGCTGGAATCAGAGATAACACAGAGCGGAGCTGGAGGCCAGGCCAAGCAGCATCAGAGGAGCAGGAAAGCTGATGTTTCGGGTCGGGACCCTTCTTCAGAAATGAGGGAAGGGGGAAGGGGGAATGGGGAAGGGGGAAGGGGCTCCGAAATAAATAGATGGGGGTGTGAATAGTGATGGCAGGTAGGTAGTGGTGGGGATTGGTCAGTGAGGTGGAAGGAGTGGACAGATGGGAGAGAAGACAGACAGGTCAAGGAGGCGGGGATGGGGGGGTTGCTGATGTTGTGATGAGGCCGGGGGTGGGGAGATTTTGAAACTGGTAAAGTCCACATTGAGACCATTGGGTTGTAGACTCCCAGGGTGGAATATGAGGTGCTGCTCCTCCAGGTTCCAGGTGGAATCTTTGTGACACCAGAGGAGGACCAGGATGGACATGTCGTCCAGGGAGTGGGAGGGGGAGTTGAAGTGTCTTGCAACTGGGAGGTGTTGTCATTTGTCTTGAACTGAGTGTAGGTGCTCTACAAAGCAGGCTCAGTTTTCCTGCATCTTCTATGTTGCTGCTCTGATTCAGACATATACTGCTCAAGCTATACAAACAACAGAGAACTGTGAGTGTGGTAACAATAACAAAAACTTCACCGAGCCCCCTCTCAACATTTACAGTCACCGAGAAAGGCAGCTTGGCATATAGCGTGAACATTCTATAATCCAAGGTGTGAAATAGGCAGCTTGTGCTGGCTATGGGAATCTGAAGGTGATTATGAATTATGTACATAAGATGAATCTTTACTGCCTGTATGACATCACTTGTGCTTTGCAGCCATCATTATGATTAATTTGTGACATGAACGATATGGTCAAAATTGCTCACAACCAGGATTTTCAGTCAGCTCAAATAGCGGCACTCAATAGCTCAGTGATAGCACTGCTGCCTCACAGCATCGGGGACCCAGAATCAATTCCAGCCATGGGTGACTGTCTGAGTGTCGTTTACACATTCTCCCCATGTTTGCATGGGTTTCCTCCCACAGTCCAAAAATGTGCAGGCTGGGAGTATTAGCCATGGGAAATGTGGGGTTACCTGGATAGGGTGGAGCCTGGGTCTGGATGGGTTGCTCTTTGTGGGGTTGGTGCAGGCTCAATGCTATTGACTTTTGAAAGACCTCATCATACAACAGCAGTGCCCAATCCCTCACAGCAAAAATAAAACACTTGCTCTGTCCAGTCTGAATGTGGAAACAGCCAATTTCCATTTCTGTTGTGGTTTGGATGAGGATGGAAGAAAACACAGATTGCGCTTCACGGAGTGAGTTGCGGGCTTAGCCTCTTCATTTGGTGCCCCCTCCCGCAGATGTTTACATTCCTTTCTGCCTTGCCGTCCCCAACTACCTCATTATTTTTGATCTTCCCCACATTCCCAACAAACCTGTTCATTTAACAGCTCCTCTCCTTCCCTTACTCGTTTAACAGTACACTTTCTCCTGCGATGCTTTTACCTTGGGAAATCTCAGTTTTCTAATGGACTTCAAGCTTAGGCTTCAAGCTGACTCCATTTAGAAATTAGTTGTAAAGGTCACTTTGGCAGATCTGATGTGTCAAACAGAAAATATGTCTCTCTAAAATCTGTACCGGATTGTGCCATACCTGACAATGACCAATATGGATAATGCATGCCTGAAACAGAAAACATTCTGTTTTCCAGCATCAACATCCCACAGTCTGATGGTCACAAGAAATGAATTAAAATAAAAACTTCCAGAAAGTGAAGCACATGGATGATAAGTTACGGAAACTGAGACTGTAACCACTTATGACAATGCCTTTGTTCTTGGGTGGGCTGAGAGCAGCAAAACAATAGGGCTCTAAAAAAACATGTTACTGATTAAAGTACCAGCAAGGGGAAACACTGAGGAAAGTATTTCACAGCTGCAACACCATGGGTGCAACTTACCAATTATACAGGGAGTAGAGAAGGGGAGGGGGAAATATAGCCAAGGTGAGGGCTGTAAAATTCTGAAAAGTGGAATACTTCAGTAGTTTGGAAACAAGCCTAAACACATATACTCTCCTCTCCACCTATCTTCTCCTCTATCCATCTTCGGCCGCCTCCCCCTCTCTCCCAATTTATTTCAGAACTCTCTCCCCATCAACCTCTCTGATGAAGGGTCCAGGCCCGAAACATCAGCTTTTGTGCTCCTGAGATGCTGCTTGGCCTGCTGTGTTCATCCAGCTTCACACTTTGTTATCTTGGATTCTCCATCATCTGCAGTTCCCATTATCTCTAAACACATATAGATATGGCATTAACCAAATGTAGAATAATGGTTCACTGTGCTTCTTCCTCAATAATGTTAACCATTCAGATAATAGACAAGTATCCATGTTGTAGGATTTTGAACTTTTCAATCTCTTGTCTTTTCAGTCTGATCTCTGTAACCCATGAAAAAGAAACTGAATTAGAATTAGAATTAGGTTTAATGTCATGTGAATTCAAGTACAGGGATACAGGAGTATGGTGAATAGTGTACCAAAGTCACCATTCCGAGTGCTCTATCAGATACCTAGGTACAAAACCTTAGGTACAAAATAGAAAAATAAAGAAATAGGTTACAAATTCACCATTACTGCCTTTCTATAGCCATGGGTTTACAGTCAGTCCATGCTGGGCTTTCTCCACAAGGCCTCCCTCTCCCCATGAAGGCATACTCTCTCCTATGCTGGTCTGAGTTCCTCACCGCTGACCACCAACCATCATCCAGTCTCTATCCACTCCTCCGTCGAAAATCAAAGTCCCACTAGCCCAGCCACTGCCACACTCCTGACTCCAGACTCTGATGGCTTTGCTGCTCTTGCCTCCGTAGTTGAAATCTCTCCAGAAGATAAGCAGAAAAATCTAAAAATCTAAAACAAGCAGAAAAAAGACATGAAGAGAAGGTGTTAAAAAAAACCATCCCACTGATTAATTTAAAAAAAACTTGGAGTCAAAAGGCTAAGATTGAGGTATTGAATCTTCCCCTCAGCATTACCTTTGTTTCTCTTCATATCTTAACTCCATCTTATACTCAGACAGAGGAAAAGGTTAAAGAGATTCAGATGAATTCAGTTTAATTTTAATGAGGTTTGACTTACAGAACCAAAGTCATGCAGAGGTTTTGTTTCTAGAAACCACTGCTCACAGATGTTGCTTCCGTTCCTCCTCAATTTCCTCTTCTTCCTCCTGAAGATAACAGCTCATGATGGTTAAGTGGTTCCACGGGTCTCAACAACATTCCGATATCTTCTACAATTGGCCATTCCTCATGTTTGATCTTCAACAAAAACTGTCATCGTAATGAGAAACATCGTCACTTGATTAAATTTGCCCCGTCCTCAAATGACAACCAAAGCAAATTTTTCACAGGGAGTATTGAATAACCATTATATGTAGGAACTGGGTGGGATATTTTCCTCTTGTCAGTCCAAGAAAGTTGACATTAATTGTATTACATTTATAGCTGCCTGGCTAAGATCAAATAACTCAGCTTCCCAGTCTGTAAAGTTTAATTGCAGGCCACTTAATTATGATATCTGAAGTATTGTTTGAACACTTCTGCAAACAGCTACTGTACACTGCTTCGTGGTTTTGCACACATCTTCACACTTCAGTCTTCAAACAGAAGGAAAGCCTTTGAAAAATAAAGTTCTACGTTTTAAAGAAAAATTGTTTTTCTCATACATCATTCCAATACTTTTTGACACAAGAGCTCATTCCCCACTGAGAAATTTCTAACCTCTCTCACGGTCTTCCTCTCCCAGCCACAAATATCCCAATCCTAAACTGGTGACTTCAATCCATTGTTAACCAAATAGTCTGCAAGCAACCTCAGATCCCAATATTTCTTTCCACAAGTTTGCTATACCTTTGTCCAATCATCCCACATACGCCAAACGACATCATTGCATCAATGCACACGCCAGTATATGTCTGCAAAACACAATTACTAATGTATTTTGTAAAACATTTTTACACAACAGTTTAAATCAGAATTGTTTGTGCCATATGTATGTCTAATGAATTATATCTACATTCTCCTTCTTCTTCGGCCGAACCTCAGGATTTATAGTGACTTGCTTTCACTCCAGTTTGAAGGTTTCTGAGATGGCTGATAACTCCAATGTACAATCAGGTTCTTGCCACATGCTGGAGAGGTGATGCTGAAAGGCTCAGGTGAATGAGATGTTCAGAGGCTTGCACTCTCTTTCCAAACCTCGAGTTTGCCTTTATATGCTCCCAATGAAGTCTTGCTTTGAGCTCAGTGCCTTCCTGAAAAATAACTTTTCCATTTTGCTCCGTCACAAACCAGGGTCTCCTATGACCAGGGAAGGATGTTTGATCTCTTCTAAGATGCACTGAGACATTTCGATCGTCAAGCATTCCCATTGTCCTTCTTTGAACATCCTGCCATGGTTAAGTTCTGAGTACAACAGTTGTTTTGGAAATCCAGTGTCAGGCATTCAAAAAATGAAATATCCCACCACTGATAACAAAGTGTGAAGCTGGATGAACACAGCAGGCCAAGCAGCATCTCAGGAGCACAAAAGCTGACGTTTCTGGCCTAGACCCTTCATCCCACCACTGAAATTGATTTTGATTATTTTGTGCCCCAGTGCTGAGAATGTCTTTACTCAGAGAGTGGCAAGGGCATGGAACGCCCTGCCTGCCAATGTAGTTAACTCAGCCACATTAGGGGCATTTAAACAGTCCTTGGATAACCATATGGATGATGATGGGATAGTATAAGGGGATGAGCTTAGATTAGATCACAGGTCGGCGAAGCATCGATGGCCGAAGTGCCTGTTCTACGCTGTATTGTTCTATGTCCTATGTTCTATGCTCTAATGTTGACTTTATAGATGCCACTGCTATTGAACCCTTTCCTTTGCTAGTTGCACCACTGATATTATTTCTCCAGTGCTATTAGTTGCTTGCTGTGTACTGTCCAAGTCTTCAAAGTATATACATATGCAGGGATCACTGCTGCCCAGTAAACCATAACCTTGATCTTAGAGCTGAGAATCTAGACCTCAATTACTTTTTTCTTCAGATCACAGAAGATTAAACTGGCACATAGGGGGCAATTGAGAATTTCGAGCATGTCTACCTTTGCTGAGAGAAAGTTCCCAAGATCTGGAAAATGGTCGACTCTTTCCAGAATCTCAGCTGATGTGAATTGGAGCTCAGTGGAAGAGGATCTTCAATTTCTGGGTACTTAATGAAGGGTTCACTTTTTCAAGGTTTGACAACGGAGTCAACAATGATATGGATCTCAGTTTCTGAATACATGCACACATAGGAATCATTTACTTTAATGCTCAATGAGTGAGTTTGGAATAATGTTGGTTTTGGATTATAGGCAACATAGGTTGAGTGGTTTTCATCTGTTCTGCACGTTATTGCTATGCCTGTGGGCAATTTGCCAAAGGTGAAGTAAAAGAAAGATGGATATGATGGAGTTGATGCACTGGCACAGCCTTGTTTGACCCCAATCTTCACTGAGATAGAGTTATGGTGGTTCTATTACAACTTGCATGTTACCATGGAATATGTGGAGGATGGTGATAGATTTTGGAAGTAGCCATATTTGAGTGGAATACTCTATAAGTCTTTATGCTTCACATAGTCAAATGTGAGTTCGGGGAAAGGGCATTTGTGGCACTTGGTAGAGTTCATTGCATTTCTATTGACTTTGTCATGCAATGAATATCGTGTGTAAAACCTCTCAACGGTTGAAAACTCCATGACAACTCTAGAGGAGGTCCGTGATGTCCAGAAGGAGTAGGCTAAGGAGCATTCCCGCTCTGAACTTGCTTGTAGTAGGGAGTCTCCACTGTTGTTACCGCAATCGACCACAATATAATTGTGATCAAAGCATGCTTGAGATCCTTGTTGTGCATCTTCTTCCAAGATGAGGAGTATGATGTTATGTAGTCATGCTAAGAATGTATCTCTTCCATGTTTTATAATTTCAGCAGGGATCTCTGCTCAAGACACCTTGTTAATTTTGAGTTGCCAAATATCTTTGTCCGCTCCACTCTAGACCAGGATAGCACCGACAGTGAGTGTTGAGGATTAGTGAGAAATAGAGTTGAGGAGTTTCAAGTTGAAGACAGAGTCCCAGTTGTTCTATCTAGTGAGAACTGACTGTCTCCCTGTCCTTGATGAGCTCCCCTCCGTGTTTGGTGCTTTGTGGGATGGAGTCATGAGTGGTTGGGCTAATGCTCATCTTGACAATGTTGAAGAAAGCACACACATTGCTGAAGTCAACCCACCATTTTCAAAAGCCTAACCTCCCCAAACAATGAGGCAACAAAACATACACTACAAGAAAATGAACGTTGAACAAAAGGCAACCTTTTATTGTTGGCAGCCCATTTCCAGCTCCTCAACTTGCAACAGCCCGTAATATGCGCACAGTACTGCCTGGTTGAGCCTGAAGTCTACCTTAATAAATGTCTATGATGATGCCCTGAATATTTCTACCGTGAAACATCATGACTGATTTGATGAAAATGACTAAGAGAGCCAGGACTTAATCAAGATAAAGCACAACACTTCTGCAGAATGGAAGCTACACCCCATTTCTGAAGAAAATTAGTTGTTGGCTGAAGGCAGCAGCACAGGATAAAATCCATGACATGAAGAATAAATGATGGGAGTATCCACACTAGTCCAGCTCTCACTACATTGCACACAGGGGCAGCAAGAGGGGAAAGTGTTGAAAAGTTCAAATTGAATGTTCCCAAAGTGACTGATGACTTCAAATCCTAAAGCTGTGAACAATGTTTCCTGTCATGGAAATTAAAGTAAATTAATAAATGTGGTAACATAAAATGCAAAATAACGTGATTTTTGTTTTATTGTTAAACCACAACAGGAAAGAAAATCCACCCACAGTAACCAAACCACATGTATCAGCACTCACTGTGAAAAGATTACTGATGAACGCTGCAGCCTGGCTAAGCAGGCAGTAAGCTCACAAACTTGTATAGTGCCAGATGTCACTCAAATTAAAAACATCATAAAGGAAAAGATTTCAAAAGTATACAGAAGTGGGTCTGGCAAAGAATTACCAAAAATTACTGGAATAGTAGAAATCAGGAAATTAATAAAATACAACTAAAGCAAACACCAATAACTTAATGGAGAAGAAAACAGCAGCAACTTGGTACACTGGAAGTAGATGCATCAGTAAATGAGTCAAACAGGAGACAACAGAATACTAATAAAGAAGCAGCTAATAAATTATTGCAGGCTTTGGTACTTACATGAATTAATAATTCGACATCCAGGTAAGAGTAGTGTAGGGGCTAGGGGGCTGAACAATAACCAAATCAGTCCTGGGGTTAAATTCAAACAGCTCTATAACTGGTTGTGAGAATTATAAATGCAATTAATCCACAGCTGTTGACTACAACAGAGGTGAACTTCATTCTGCATGTTGCTTTACTTGATTACATAGGATATGGAAAAATAAGACTCCAGAACGGGAGTTAGTCATTTGACATTTCAATCCTATTTCACCATTCAATAAGATGATGGTAGATTGGTTTGAGATCTCAGCTCCATTTTCCTGCCTGAACCCCATAAACCTTAATTGCTTTGTCTTTCAAATATTTATCTAACCCAGTCAAGTTTGATTAATTTAAAGATCCAGCCTCCATTACATTTTGGGAAAGAGAGTTCCACACTCAAACAACCCTTCAAGAGTACAGAATTTCCTTCATGTCTGCCTTGAAAAGGAGAAAGCTTATTACACACGATAAGCCTATACTAGCCACATTGTTGATTGAATGGGGCCAAAAGGCTGTCAAGGCACCAGAGGAACAAAAAGGGGAGAGTGTTTATGAAAATGCAATGTCATTACTTCATGTCATAATTGAAATCACTAGTTCAAATACTGACATTGCACATAATTAATGGAACTTCAGGATTGGATTTTCGCCATGTCTGGGAGACTCCGTGGATCCTTAAAAATAACAATCCAGATTTGATTTTTTTCTAATTTGTCACAGGATGCCAGTGTCACAGGCCAGCATTTATTTTTATCCTTAATTAGAGTCATAGTCGTAGAGATATACAGCACGGAAGCAGACCTATCAGACCAACTCGTCCATGCCAACCAGGTATCCTAAATTAATCCAGTCCCATTTGCCAGCATTTGTTGATATCTATCTAAACTCTTCCTATTCATATTACCCATCAGGATGCCTTTCAAATGGTGTAACTGTACCAGCTTCCACCACTTTCTCTGGCAGCTCATTCCATACATGCATCACCCTCTGCGTGAAAAAGTTAACTGTTTGATCACTTTTAAATCTTTCCTCACTCACAATAAATTTATGCCCTCTAGTCTTGAACTCCCCCAACCCAGGGAAAAGATCTTGCCTATACCCCATCCCTGACCCTCATGAGCTTATAAACTCATTCTCTGACACACCAGGAAAAATAGCCCCAGTCTATTTAGCCCCTCCCTATAGCTCCAACTTTCCAACTCTGGCAATGTCCTTGTAAATCTTTTCTGATCCCTTTCAAGTTTCATTACATTCTTCTTACAGCAGGGCTACCAGAATTGCACACTGTATTCCAATAGTGGCCTAACCAATGTCCTGTACAGTCACAACATGACCTCCCAAATCCTACACTCAATGATAATAGGAACTGCAGATGCAGGAGAATCCGAGATAACAAGGTGTGGAGCTGGATGAATGCAGCAGGCCAAGCAGCATCTTAGGAGCAGGAAAGCTGACGTTTCAGGCTTAGGCCCTTCATCAGAAATGGGGGGGAGGGGTCTAGCCCAAAACATCAGCTTTCCTGCTCCTTAGATGCTGCTTGGCCTGCTGCGTTCATCCAGCTCCATATCTTGTTATCTCCTACACTCAATGCACTGGCCAATAAAGGCAAGCATACTAGTGCCTTTCCATGCCAGTACTCTATCTACGTGTGACTCCATTTTCGAGGAGGAATGAATCTATACTCCAAGGTCTCTTTGTTCAGCAACACTCCTCAGGACCTTACTATTAAGTGTATAAGGCCTGCCCTGATTTGCTTTTCATAATGCGATGTCTCACATTTATCTAAATTAAATTCCATCTGCCACTCCTCAGCCCATTAACCCATCTGATCAAGATCCCATTGTATTCTGAGGTAGCCATCTTCACTATCCACTACACCTGCAATTTTGGTATCATGTGCAAACTTACTAACCATAACTCCTATGTTCACAAACAAATCATTTATATAAATGATGAAAAGCATTGGGTCCAGCACCTATCCTTGTGGCACACCACTAATCACAGGCCTCCAGTCCGAAAGCAACCTTCCACCGTCCCCCTCTGTCTCCAACCTTAAAGCCAGTTCTGTATCGAAATAGTTAGTTCTCCCTGTATTCCATGTGATCTAACCTTGCTAACCGCTCTACCATGAGGAACCTTGTCAAATGCCTTACTGAAGTCCATATAGATCACACCCACCACTCTGCCCTCATCAATCCTCTTTGTTAGTTCTTTAATCAAGTTCATGAGACATTAGTTCTCATGCACAAAGCCATGTTCACTATCCCTAAAATTGCCCTTGAGAAAATGGTGATGAGCCACCATCTTGAATGCTGCATTCCATGCAGGCAAGGAGTGGGTAAGGAAACCCATATTATTGTTAGGAAGTAGTTTTTGGATTTTGACCCAGCATCCTTGAGGAATTGGTGATATAATTCCTTGCCTGCGTGGAATGCAGCATTCAAGAAGGTGGCTCATCACCATTTTCTCAAGGGCAATTTTAGGGATAGTGAACATGGCTTTGTGCGTGGGAACTAATGTCTCATGAACTTGATTAAAGAACTAACAAAGAGGATTAATGAGGGCAGAGTGGTAGGTGTGATCTATATGGACTTCAGTAAGACATTTGACAAGGTTCCTCATGGTAGAGTGGTTAGCAAGATTAGATCACATGGAATAATTCCAAGTGGGGATAATATATGTCTCGGAGAGGAACTTGCAGGTTGTAATGCATCCATGCATCTGCTACCCTTGTCCATGGTGACAAAGGTCACAGTTTAGAAGGTGCTGTCAAAGTGGTGAGTTCGTGCAGTGTATCCTTTGGAAGGTGAAAACTGCTGTCATTGTGTATCCATTGTAGAGGATGTGACTGTTGAATGTGCTGGATGGAGTGCCAGTCAAGCAGGCTACATTGTCCTGGATGGAGCTAAGTTTTGGAGCTGCACTCATCCACATAAATGGAGAGTATTCCAATACAGTCCTGACTTAGTACCTTTTAGACAGCAAACAGGCTTTGAGAAGTCATGTTATTGGTTAGCTGCCACAGAATCCCTTGATCTTGCAGCTACAATATTTCTATGGCCAGCCCAGTTCAGTTTCTGATCAAGGGTAACTCCCATGATTTGATGTTGAGGAATTTGTCCATGATAATGCCACTGGATATCAAGGGGAGATAGTTAGATTCTGACAAATTAAAGAGGGGCATTGTCTGATACTCGTGGGGGCAAATGCTCCTTGAAATTCATCAGCCTGAGATTAGATGTTGATCAGATCTGAGAGACATGGATAGCTTCGACTGCTGAGGAGCCATGAATGGTGCTGAACATTTGCAATCATCAATGAACATCTCCACCTTTTGACCTTATGTTGGAGAGAAGGTTATTGAGGAAGCAGCTTAAGATAACTGAGCCTAGGACAGTATCCTGAGGAATTTCTGGAGCCCTCTTGGGATGCAGTTGATATATCCCTACCCTTGGATTAGGAGGATTGCATTCAGGTCCCACCTGCTCTAGAGGTGTGTAATAACATCTCTGAACAAGTTGATTAGAAAATGTTATTTTTTTTTAAAAAGGAGGCTCATTGTCTGGGAATGTGATAGAATTCAAATCCCACCCCCACCCTTGAACACAGATCTGTGAGGGGGAAAGGTCTGGAAGATATTTCCAAGATTAAATGACTGATTCTATACAAGAAAAAATCCTGAGAAACTCCTGCAGAGATGTACTGGAGCTGAAATAATTGACTTCCAACAATCACAACATTTTTTATATGTGCTACATAATAGTGTGACTAGTTAAGAGTTTACCCCAGGTTCCTATTTAGCCCAGTTTTGCCAGGGCTCCTTGATGCCACACTTAATGAAATGCTGCTTGGCTCTATTCCCAATGCCTACAATTTTCACCAATGTGGAGTAGGAGTGCATCCTGATGTAAGTCACAAGTCCACACCCTGATCTCCCAACTTACCCAGCTCTATTGCAGGAACAGGCATCTTCCAGCTTTCTGTCATATTTTTGTAATTGGGCCAGCTTTTCAAGGAGTCATGGTTCATGGCCCCTCAGCTGATTTGCTGCTGTGTGTTGTTAATAATGTGCAATGTTCGTTACGGTTTAAAATAAATTTATCTATGGAGTTAATTAATCCTTGATCAGCAATCAATTATTAGACTATTATCTTTTAACATCAGAAATGGAACAGCAGTGAAAAACATAGTGCTGATGTAGCTGATGCTCGAACAGTCAGTGAACAAATCAATCTACAGACGAAGCAGAACTTGCTTGAAAGCAGATCCACCCATTTCAAGAGGCCTGTTTAACTCACTTGAAAAAGGTACGTGACCGGGATGTGTGAGAGAACAAGATGTAGAGCTGGATGAATACAGCAGGCCAAGCAGCATCAGAGTTCCTACTATCTCTGACCAGGATATGTGCTGGATTGATAGTAAATAAGGGAAGGTTAAAAATTCACAAAATTCCTTCACTTTCCTAGAGATACAGTAGATCCTCTATTATAATTTAAAATGTGCAAACACCATTCCATACTACGGTTTCTAGATTAGGCATATCTGATGCAGAAAAGCAAACAATTAAAATTTGCTTATCAATTGGGAATATAGGTCCACAAAAACTTAATGTGTCAAAATTAAACACCAAAGAGTTAAAATATCCTGCAAAGATAAGGACCGCATTAAAAGGTCAACTAAAAATCACATTAAATTTTTGTGTTAATTGACTAGAATTCATGTCATTTAGACTGGTCCCTACAGAATTCATAGAACTCGTTGTAAGCAGGCGCAAAAAAGGGGATCAGTCTGTGATTTTCAGATGGGGATTTAGCAAACAGAATTGGCAAGTGGATGATTGTATCCATCCTCACGAATGATTCCCAGAAAGATTTTCTGGACAAATAGAAAAATGATAGCATAAAAACAACTGAAGGGTGACATAAGATAAAAGCAATTCTTACAAGACAGCAAAGCCTACAGATCCCATGTACAAACGCAATGGTTTGCACAATTATAAAAACACCCAAACTTCAGACGATATGTGAAAGATGTGGCCTTGAGCGTGCACCAAGAAATTCTCCATCATTTAGTCAATTCTGCAAGGCATGTGACAGAAAAAGCCATTGGCAGAGATAGTACACAAGAGAAAAGGCTGATGCAGCTGCATAGTGCCATACACTGACTCAGACAGAGCAGACACAAACAGTAACTTCAGCTGTAATAAAACTCATTTGGTATCCTGCTGGAGGCACATACATACAATGATCAACAAACTAAAAGCAATTATGTACAAGAGCTTGATTAACAATATTTCACCTGGTTAATCTCATGGAAAACATCAATGTCATTAAATCATCTGAAGTGTTTGCAAATATTCAAATATTCTGTTTTCAGAAAACTGTCAGCTACTATCTTAGATTGAAACAGGAGAAAGTGACAAAATGCTACTCATGAAAATTCTAAAATCCATGTGCACACAGAGTGGCTATGATTAAACCTACGGATGTAAAACTTTCTGCATACAGTGTACAGAATGATAGTACTCGAGTGAAAGTACAATCAATTCATTTGTATGTACCAATTGATTTCCATCCTAGACACTGCAGTTAAACAACGATATAGAGGCATCACACTGGTCACAAATCAAGGAATTGGTCAGACATCAGAAGCACAACAGAAACTGCAACAGGCTACTCATGAAATATTTTCTGTATAAAATATCAAGGAAGAGAACATTTTATTCCCTTCAATTCAGCGGAGTTAAAATTTCAGCTCTTGGTGTGGTGGGAAAAGTGAAAGTTCAAAAATAAATTGATGAGAAACTAACTCAGGATAAATCCAGGCCTGAGAGTTTCATCTCTGAAATACAAAGATCTTTCAGGGATATCTCCGCTCAGCTCGCAAAGATGAATGAAGACCTGAAAAAGAGAGAAGGGAAACAGGATGAATTATAATCTTTGAACCATCAATCCAGATTGATGTAAAATCAGATCTAGAAGAGATTGCTAATGTTCAAGAAGATCTGGAGCAATGCACACATCAAACAGATCAGGCTCAGTGTGGACTGCTACAGAAACTGCTATAGACTTCTGTTGGTCCCGTGGGTTAATCTCAAACAATGCTGAATAAAGTAATGGATCCTCAAGAACGGCTGAAGATGCACAGCATACACAAATCATTCATGAGACAGTCTTTTCAGAAATAAATCTCAGCAATGAAGTTCAAATGGAAGAATTCAAATTGGACATAAGAGAAATCAAACAACCACAGAAACAGCAAGTAGAAAGAAGTCCATGCCTTCAAGAAAATAAAGCTTAACAAAACTAGACAATTATTTTAAAAGGCTATTAAAGAGAAAATAAACTGGACCAACAGAAGTCTATAGCATGGTGGCACAGTGGTTAGCACTGCTGCCTCAGAGCACCGGGAACCCAGGTTTAATTATATCTTTGGGTGACTGCGTGGAGTTTGCACATTTTCACTGACTCTGCATGTGTTTCCTCTGGGCACTCTGGTTTCCTCCCACAGTTCAAAGGTTTGTGGGTAGCGGGAGGTGCAGGGTCACAGGGCTAGGTTGGGGGTGCTGGCCTGGGTGGTATGCTCTTTGAAGGGTCAGTATGGGCTTGATGGCCCAAATGGCCTACTCCCACACTGTAAGGACTCTGCAACTCTAAAACTTTGATAGATATCAAAGGAAACCAAAAGCTTCAAAATGAACTGGTGACCCTTAAGGAACAAACTGTAATGCCAAAAAGATGTGAAGCAACCTGAGGAATGGGTTAGTCAGTGACCAATGTGGCGTTAACCTTGATTATTTTGCATCAGGATAAATAAATTCTGGAAAAGCAATGACAATCCATGAAAGAAAAGCTTGACAAACAAAACAGAAATGACAGACAATATCATTGATGAGCAAAGGTACCAACAAATAAAATCATCATTACGAGATCTGGATGTATCCGCAAATCATTTATACAGTTATAGGAAAAGGCAGAAAAGTGGATTTGTGATTATCAAATAAACCAGGTTGAAAGGCAGAGCGGACTCAATGGGTTGAACAGCTCTGCTCTTAAGTCTTATGTCCATATGTTGTATCGTCTCAAAGGCTCACATGTTGTAAATAGTTGAGCCTTATTTGCAAAAAGAGTGGATGAAGGGTCTAGGCCCGAAACGTCAGCTTTTGTGCTCCTGAGATGCTGCTGGGCCTGCTGTGTTCATCCAGCCTCACATTTTATTATCTAGGATTTTATATGTGTTCTTTGCCTTTGAGAGGCTTCATTTTTAAAGAAACCATGTTTTGTGTGCACACAATGTCACAACTCTGCCTGCCTATTAGTTTGCTTTGCGTTTGCTTTTGCTGCAATGTGCACTTTGTGGCTTCTACTGTGTTTTATTTTAAATAAACAAATCCACAAAGTTGATCGATCCTTTATGAGAAATTGATTAGTAGACCAATATTCATGATACGACAAATTCAAGCACGTAGATGGGTCCTTGATTTAATGTCTCAACTAAAAGATAGCACTTCCAGCAGTGCACCACTCATCAGGTTAGTATACTGTTTGCCTTCCTAATTGCTCCTGAACTTGACTGTCTACTTTCATTGATTGGTATATAAAAGCACCCAGATCCATTTGTAATCGACACTTTCCAATAAAGCACTACTTAAGTAATACTCTCCCTTTCTGTTTTTCACACTGAAGTGTAAAATTTTACATTTAGCCATGTTGTACTGTATCTGACATGCATTTGCCCACTCATTCTATTTGTCTATATTGTCTCAAAACCTCCTTGCATCCTCCTCACAACTCACAATGCTACACAGGTCATTTACATTTATCGTGAATAGCTGGTGCCCAAGCTCTGATCCTTGTGGTACCCTATTAGTCACTGCCTGCCACTCAGAAAAAAGACCCATTTATTCTCACTCTTTGGTCTTGTCTGTTGATTAATTCACAATCCATGCCAAAATATTACCCCCATCCTCATGTGCTTTAACTTTGCCCATTAACCTTTTACGGGAATCTCATCAAAAGCCTTCTGAAAATCAACTGGTGTCCCTTGTCTATTTCACTAGTTACATCTTTAAAAAGCTTCAGCAGATTTGTTAAGCATGATTTGTCTTTCAAAAACCTGTGCTAGTGCTTGTTAATCCCATGAATGTTTTCCAAATGATCAATTATCATGTCTTTTAATATAGACTTGAGCAGTTTCCCTACTGCTGATGTTAGTTATTAAATGCAACATATTGTGAGTGCTGAAAATAAGACCATAACATCATAAGACATAGGAGCAGAAATTAGGCCATTCAGCCCATCGAGTCTGCTGCGCCATTTAATCACGGCTGATAAGTTTCTCAACCCCATTCTCCTGCTTTCTCCCCTTGATCTCCTTGACAACCAAGAACCTACCTACATCAGTCTTAAATGTACTCAATGACCTGGCCTCCACAGCCTTCTGTGGCAGTGAATTCCATAGATTCACCACTCTCTGGCTGAAGAAGTTTCTCCTTATCTCTGTTCTAAAAGGTCTTCCCTTTACTCTGAGGCTGTGTCCTCACATCTTCCCAATATCCACTCTGTCCAAGCCATTCAGTATTCTGCAAGTTGCAATTACATCCCCCTTTCATCCTTCTAAATTCCATCAAGTATTGACCCAGAGTCCTCAAATGATCCTCATATGTTAAGCTTTCCATTCCTGGGACCATTCTTGTGAACCTCCTCTGAACCCACTCCAGAGCCAATACATCTGTCCTGAGATATGGTGTCTAAAATTGCACACAGTACTCCAGTGTGCCCTGACCAGAGCCTTAAAGGGCCCCAGAAGTACATCCCTGCTTTAATATTCAAGTCATCTAAAAATAAATGCCGAAGTTGCATTTGCCTTCCTAACAACTGACTCAACATGCAAGTTTACCTTGAGAGAATCCTGGACTACAACTCGCAAATCTCTTTGCACTCAGACCTTCGAATTTTCTCCCCATTTAGAAAGTAGCCCATGTTTTTATTCTTTCTACCAAAGTGCATGACCTCACACTTTCCCACATTGTACTCCATCTGCCACTTCTTTGCCCACTCTCCTAAGCTATCCAAATCCATCTGCAGTCTCCCCGCATCCTCAAAACTATCTGTCGCTCTACCTATCTTTGTATTGTCTGCAAACTTAGCCAGAATGCCCTCAGTTCCTTCATCTAGATCATTAATGTATAAAGCGAAAAGTCGTGGTCCCAACACTGACCCTTGTAGAACACCACTTGTCACCAGCTGCCATCCTAAGAAAGGCCCTTTTAACACCACACTCTGCTTTCTTACAAACAGCTAATCTTTTATCCACCTTGCTTCTAACACCATGGCCCCTTACCTTACTCAGCAGCCTCCTGTGCACCACCTTGTCACCTTCTTGAAGTCCAGGTAGGTAACATCCATTGGCTCTCCTTGGTCTAATTCTCCTCAAAGAATTCTAACAGATTTGTCAGCCATGACCTCCCCCATGCTGGCTTTGCCCTATTTTACCATGCACTTCCAAGTATTCATAAATCTCATCCTTCCAAAATCTTAACCACAACAGAGGTTAGGCTAATCAGCCTGTAATTTTCAATCTTTTGCCTTACTCCCTTTTTAAACAATGGTGTCACTTTAGCGATTTTCCAATCTTCTGGGATTCTCCCTGACTCTAGCGATTCCTAAAAGATCACCACTCATGCCTCCATATCTCTTCAGCTATCACCTTAAGAACTCTGGGGTGCAGTCCATCCAGTCCTGGTGACTTATCCACCTTCAGGCCAGTCAATTTTTCTAGCACCTTCTCCTTGGTGATGGCCACCATACTCAGCTCTGCCCTCTGAATCTCTTGAATTGTTTGGATATTACTCATGCCTTCCACTGTGGAGGCTGATGCAAAGTAATTATTCAGTTCCTCAGTCATTCCCTTGTTCCCCCACTACTACCTCTCTAGCGTCATTTTCCAGTGGTCCAATGTCCACTTCTGCCTCTCTTCTGCCCTTTATATATCTAAAGAAACCCTTACAGTCCTCCTTTATATTACTGGCTAGCTTACCCTCATATTGAATCTTCTTCCTCCTTATTTCTTGTTTTTTATTGCCCTCTGTTAGTCTTTGTACGCTTCCCAGTCCTCTGGTTTCTCAGTGTCCTTTGCCACATTATATTCCTTCTCTTTTGCCTTTATGCTATCTCTGACTTCCTTAGTCGGCCATGGTTGTCTCATTGTTCCTGTACCCTGCTTCTTTTTCACCGGATGAGCAAATAGCTTGATCATAGAAGGCAGAGGGTAGCAGTGGAAGGGTGCACTTCTGAATGGAGGGCTCTGACTAGCGACATTCCTCAAGGATCAGTGTTGGGGCCTTTGCTATTTGTAATGTATATAAATGATTTGGAGGAAAATGTAACTGGTATGATTAGTAAGTTAGCGGATGACACAAAGGTCGGTAGAATTGCAGATAGCAATGAGGACCATCAAAGGATACAGGTGGATATAGATCAGTTGGTGACTTGGGCAGAGAGATGGCAGATGGAGTTTAATCTGGAAAAATGTGAGGTAATGCATTTTGGAAGGTCTAATCCAGATGGGCAATAGACATTAAGTAGCAGATCCGTAAGAATACTGATAGGCAGAGGGATCTGGGTGTACAGGTACACAGGTCACTGAAAGTGGCAACTCAGGTAGAGAAGGTAGTCAACAAGGCATATGGCATGCTTGCCTTCATTGGCCGGGGTATTGAGTTTAAAAATTGACAGGTAATGTTGCAGCTTTATAGAACCTTAGTTGGGCCACATTCTGAATATTGTGTTCAATTCTGGTCTCCACACTACCAGAAGGATGTGGTGGCTTTGGAGACCGTACAGAAAAGATTTACCAGGATGTTGCCAGGTACGCAGGACATTAGCTATGATGGGAGGTTGCAGCAACTTGGGTTGTTCTCACTGAAACGATGGATGTTGAGGGGCAATCTGATAGAGATCTACAAGATTATGAAGGGCATGGACAGAGTAGATAATCAGAAGCTTTTTCCCAGAGTGGAAGAGTCAGTTACCAGGGGCCATGGGTTTTAGGTGCAAGGCGCAAGGTTTAAAGGTGGTGGACATGGCAAGTTTTTTTACACAGAGGGTGGTGGGTGCCTGGAACTCGCTGCTGGGGGAGGCAGTGGAAGCGGATATGATAGTGGTTTTTAAAGGGCATCTTGACAAATACATGAATAGGATGGGAATAGAGGGATATGATCCCCAGAAGGGTAGGGGCTTTAGTTGTGACAGACAGCATGGGTCAAAGGGCATGTTCCTGTGCTGTAAGTTTCTCTGTTCTTTGTTGTTCTTCGTTCTTGAGGGTATAGGTTTAAGTTGAAAGGGGAAAGATATAAAAGGGACCTAAGAGTTAACTTTTTCACACAGAGTGTGATAGATATATGGAATGCGCTGGTGGTGGAGGCTTGTAGGAATGCAACATTTAAAAGGAATCTGGATGGGCTATGAATAGAAAAGGTTTAGAGCAATATGGGCCAGGTGCTGCCAAATGGGACTAGATTTATATAGAACATCTCCTTGGGATGGACAAGTTGGACCAAAGGGTCTGTTTCCACACTGTATATCGCTATGAATCTGTGACTTTATATCTCTTAATGAGGCTGTTTCATATCCGTATTCAATATAGAAAAAAAAAGACTGGGTAAAGATGGCAGCTTCAATCCCAACTGTTGTCTTAGTGAGATAATAGGAGCTGTAGATACTGAAGAACCCGAGATAACAAAGTGTGGAGCTGGGTGAACACAGCAGGCCAAGCAGCATCTTAGAAGATGTTCATCCAGCTCCACACTTTGTTATCTCTGTTGTCTTAGTGAGCCTCTAACTCTCACAATTTATTAAAATAACTAAGCAGAAAACAAAAGAAACAACTGTAAAACACAAAAGGTAGCAAGGTAAGAGTGAAGTAAAAAGAGAGATCACTGGAAAATCTCAGCAGGTCTGGCAGCATTTGTGAAGAGAAATCAGAGTTAACATTTCAGGTTCAGTGACCCTTCCTCAGGCCCTTCCTCACTGGGCCCGAAACGTCAACTCTGATTTCTCTTCACAAACACTGCCAGAACTGCTGAGCTTTTCCAGTGATCTCTATTTTTGTTTCTGGTTTACAGCATCTACAGTTCTTTCTGTTTTTATAAGGTAAGAATGAACTCCATTATAGTGGAAGTAAGCCCTGGCACCCCTCTCAACAGCTCCCAAAGACTGGCATGACAAACTCCTGGGTAAATTAGTGACAGAAATTGCACCCAATTTAGAAAACTAGTTTAATTTTTAAACAAAGTCTTATCCTGGCCTCATGCAAAATCATGGAATTTACAGCAGTACCATATAACCCAAAATAATTCAGCTGTGCACTTCTGTTGCCAGGGTCTAAGCTACACATAAGCTTCCTTCCACTCAATCTCCTTCCTCACTCACCCCATTAGCATACTCCACTATTCTTTTCTCCATCATGTAGATTAGCTTAGATTAGATTCCCTACAGTGTAGAAACAGGCCCTTCGGCCCAACAAGTCCACACTGCCCCTTGAAGCATCCCACCCAGACCCATCCCCCTATAACCGACACACCCCTGAACACTACGGGCAATTTAGCATGGCCAATGCACCTAGCCTGCCCATCTTTGGACTGTGGGAGGAAACCGGAGCACCCGGAGGAAAGCCACGTAGACACGCGGAGAATGTGCAAAGTCCACACAGACAGTCGCCTGAGGTCGGAATTGAACCCGCGTCCCTGGCGCTGTGAGGCTGCAGTGCTAACCACTGAGCCACCGGTAGTGATCTCTTCTCCCCTAAAATACAATTTATCTTGACCACTGAAGATGAAGAAGGGGTTCATTGTAATTCAACTTCCAGAAAATGCTAAGAAATGCCAGAAGGATAAACAAATTGGAACTAGACACAGCCGTATCTCTGCGAACACCTGTGCAGTCATGGGAATGCAGCACACAAAGCCCATTCAGAATTCAGCCTCGCAGTGATTACTAAGTCTGACTGTATAGACAGCCCCTTCTAGGCTAAAGATAAAGGAGAAATGCTACATCGACAACATTCCAATACTCCAAAAAACTTACAAACCCATTTATCATTCACATGAATGATTGGGCCCCTCTTCATGAACAAAATAGGCCTAAGAAATTACATTTGCAGCTTTGAACAATTTTTATCTCTTTTGCCAAATGTTAAATATATAGGAACAATGCAGCGGAGTTGGGCATTTAGCTGCCAAATGGTGGAGGATGGTATCAGTTGTAGCAACGCTGGTTAGAAAATGGCTTCTGTGATTTTGTTTAGTCTTCCTACATGAAAAGTGGGTCTGATGATCAGGTCAGCATCAGTTGCTCATTCCTGATGTGCCCTTAAGAAGGCACGAGTGAGCTGCTTTTTTGAACTGCTGAAGTCCATTGGATGATGTGGGGTTAAGCATATGGGATTGAAATTAGGTTCGGGGTGGGATAGGTACTTCCATAAAGCTATTCAGGGGCAAATTTGATGATTTTGACTCAGCGACTATAAAGAAATGGTGATGTAGCTCTAAATGAGGATGATGTGCATCTTAAAGGGAACTTGCTGGAATTCAATGGTATATGGTGGAGGTAGTACATTTGGAATTTGCAGTCAAAGGACTTTGGCATGTTAATAAAGCAGGCTGCTTTGTCCTGGATGATATCAAGCATCTTATTGGAGCTGTACCCATCCAGACAAGTGAGGAGTACTCCATCACACTCCTCCACCTTGGAAGGTGTGGTCAGGCTTTAAGAATTTAGGCAGCAAGATACTCAAAGCAGAATTCCTAGCCTTTGACCTGCTTTTCTAACTACAGTATTTATATAATGTCTAATGCTAAGGAACCTGGAAAGTTTAAGGGAAATGTGAGGGGCAAGTCTTTTTTGCACAGAGATTGGTAGAAGTCTAGAATGCCCAGCCAGGGATGATGGTGAAGGGAGACATTTTAGGGGCATTTAAGGGCCTTTTAGTAAGCACATGAATATGCAAGGAATGGAGGGATATGGACCAAGGACAGGCTGTAGGTATTAGTTTAATTTGGAGCCATGTTTGGTGCTATATTGTGGGCCGTTGGTCCAGCTCCTGTGCTGTACTGTTCTATGTTCTATTTTTACATTCTAGAAGCTGGTTCGTTTCAATTTCGGGTCAACGATAACTCCCAGAACGTTGATTGTAGGGTATTCAGCCTTGGTAGTGCAATTACATGTTAAGGAGAAATCGGTCAGATTCCTTTTTGCTGCAAATGGTCATCGCTTGGCATACATGTGGCTCCAGCCTTGTTTAAACTTGCCACATGACTCCTGGGTGACAGTCAACCCATGCAATTTACCAGATTGATCTATGGATTTTATTAGAGTCGCTAGTAAATTATGGGCCCGGAGGTTACGATTGCTAAAGAGATGAAGGTGGGAGCCCCATGGCAGCAGGGACTGAGATTATTTTTGTGGACACAACAGGAAGTGAAATGTTGACCCAAAGGCAGTCAGTATCAGTTAAAAAGCTGAGAAAAGCAGAATGCTGGCAGCCAGCAGTTTGATGAGTAGGTGGTAACTGATTGAGGTCTATACTATCCCTAAGGTCTAAACTAGTACAGGAATTTGTTTCTGGCGTTCATAAAAGATCATAAGAGCAGAAAAGCAAATAATTAGCTATATGATTTAAATATGTAATTAGAAAGCACATGAGAATAGTGGAACAGGTGACATGGCATGAACTATAAGAAGTAGGAGCTTCTGGACCCTGGTGTTATTCAGCACAAATATGTAACAAGTAAGTGCTCACAGCCTGAACAACTTCTACTCAGGAGTTTCTGAATTGGAGACTGAACTACAGACACAGCAACACACTAGGGTGAGAGAACAGTTATCTGGATATTTTGTATCGGGATAACCCTTTAGGAAAGAGTCTTCTAATTTGGTCAGGGAAATTGGGGGCAACTGCAAATGATAGAAGTAAGGGAACCCAGAGGGAAGGATTTGATTTGATTTGATTTATGATTTTAACACGCACCTAGGTATAGTGGAAAGATTTGTTGTACATACAGTACAGGTAGCTCGTAACATACAAAGATCACAGGGTAATTGAATAAAGTGAGAAATACAAAGTTACAGCTGCAAAGAAGGTGCACAAAAAGCAATATCAACATTAGATTTGACATTTAAGAAGTCTCTTCAGAAGCCTAATAACAGCAGGGAAGGAGCTGCTCTTGAAATGTTGGTACATGTGTTTAAGTTTTTGTACCTTCTGCATGATGGGAAAGGTTACAACCACAGTGGGCGGGGTCTTTGATGATGTTGGCTGCCTTTCTGAGGCAGCAGGAAGTGTCGATGGAGTAATGGAAGAAAGGTTGGCTTGTGTGATGGACTGGGCCATGTTCACAATTCTCTTTGGCACAGGTACCACAGATTTTGCAATTGTCCAGCAGGTTGCTTCTACTTGCCTGGATGACAGTGAGGGCTGCAGCACGAGTAAGCTAAGTGTGGTACTGGAAATCATTCAAATGAGGGAAGCAAAAAGGGCTGTGTTAGTCGTAGGGGATAGTATAGTGACGGTGTAGTATTGACACTGTCTGTGAAGGCAACATTGTGAGCTCAGAAGGTAATGTTGAATACCTAGTTGCGGGGTTTGAGGCAGCGGCTTAGTGTTGGACAGGAACTTGCAAGGGAATGGGAGCTGTTTCCATTAAGTTGATGCTTTGACCTAGATTTTTGGGAGTCATTATTGGTAAATACACCAAAAATAAAGGCGCATTGGGAATGAACCAGTTATGGTCCAAGTAGGTACCAATGATTTAGGTAGACCAGGAGAATGGTTCTGCTTAGAATTCTTTTGAAAGCAATTGTAGGGGCAGGGGGATTAATATGAGGCTCAAAGAATGGTCTGTGAGAATTGGATTCCATTTCATGAGGGACTGGCGTCAGAACTGGGCAATATTGGGGGCTGTACCTTTGGAACGGGTTATACCTGAACCGTGCATGGGCCAGTATTCTAGCTCACTATATAACAAAGTAAATGGATTGAGGGCACACATTCAAGTAAATAAATAGGATTTGAAAACCATTACAAAGGCATGGCTGGAGGGTAACAAGGATTAGGGCCTGAGTATATGACATTCAAGAAGAATGGGAAACTAAATAAAGTGAAGGGTTAAACTATTAATCACGATAACATTTGGGCAATAGTTCATTCACTAGATCAGGATGTAGAATCCACTTTGGTGGAGATTAGGAATAGTAGGGGAGAGATTTAATTAGCAAGGTTAGTCCACAGGGACCCTGACAGTAACTACACGGTTGGGGCAAGTGTGCAAAAGAAATACTGGGTGTTTGTGTTCAAGGGATGGCAATAATTACGGGGGATTCTACACTGCAAATAAACTGGAATAATCAGTTGCAGCAATATCCTGGATCAGAATTTATAAAATGCTTTCAAGAGAATTTCCTAGCGCATTACACCCTGGAACCAAGCAGAGAGAATTTGCATTGTGCAATGTTACAGAATGAATTAATGTTATCGATATAACAGTTGCCCTCGAGTGGGAGTGATTACAATCTGACTAAAGTTACATTCAGGTCGAAATGGAAAAGAGTAGGTCTATGACGTTTATTTTGGAGTTTAATAGGGCCAATCATGTGAGGGAATGAAAGCTGAGACAGCCAAAGTTCACTGGGATATTAGCTTAGCATATAGATTGATAGAGAAGTAAAGGCAGACATTTAGGGCTTTATTTCAGAATACTCAGAATAATTATATCCCTACTTATATGAAGAATTCTAAGGAGAGCTCCCACTATCCAGGGTTACCCCAAGAAGTCAAGGAATGTTCCAAACTTAAGTAAAATACATATAATTACACAAAGCTGATTGGCAGGTCAAATGATTCGCCAGAGTATAAAGAATGCAGAGGATCACTGTAAGATTAATCTGCATGAAAAGAAGCTTGACAGAAATATAAATCAGGTAATCAGTTCGTATAGGTAGCGAAAGATGAAAAGAGTAAAGGAATGTTAGTCATCCAGACAGCAAGAATGGGGATTTAGCAGCAGATATCAAAGCAACTTCAGATTAAATGAACATATATATTTCCTCTGTCTTCAATAAAAGGCTACAAAAACAGTCCAATAATATCTCTAAATTAGAAGGTGGAAATAAGAAGGAAATTTCATGAAATTGTAATCACTACAGAAGCAAAGCAAAGCAAACTGGTGCAGCTATGTGTTGACAAGTCTTTAGTTCCTGATGGACATCATCCTACGGTCTCAACAGAAGTTGCAAATGAGATAACAGATGCATTAGTGATAATTTCCCCAAATTCACTAGATTTTTGAAAGGTTCCATCAGACTCTAAAAGCTTAAGATGGAAATGAAAAGGGATTTCTTCCCTTAGAGAGTCATGGATCTATGGAATTCTGTGCTACTGAGGGCTATTAAGGCTGAGACATTAAGTATGTTCCAGGCTGAGATGGTCAGATTTTTAATCAGCAACAGAATCAAGGGCTGTAGGGAAAAGGGGAGAGAGTGGAGTTGAGGATTATCAAATTAGCCATCATATTACTGAATGGCAAAGCAAACTTAATGAGCCAAATGGCCTATTTCTGCTCCTATAACTTAGAGTATTAAGTCACAGAATGGCTGCATGACATTCTTTTGAGAGAGGACGGTGAAAACTCAGACGGTATGGTCCATATCAGCACCAATGATATAAATGGTTTTTATGAGCAATAACCTGCCCCCCTGCTATAACCCACACCCGCTAATGCAATAATGTCTTCCCCACCTTATTTGTTTAGTTTCACCCCCCCCCCCCACTTCACAGCTGGTGTCAATCCAGAATTATGCCCCTAATGTACACAATTGTCTTCTTCAACTTCCTTACCACAGAAGTGGCCCCTGATAACCCTCCTTGATTTTCATTGACCTAGCCCTGAAGACTGACCATGAGTATTATGAAATGTCTGCTTAATATCACACACTGGCCATCCACTCATCTTCTCCTTTGTCTATTTTCCAAGGCCTCTTTAGACAACTCTTTCTTTATAACTCTGTGATTGCCCTTATTTGAGTTATGCATGCTGGTTTAAGATCCAAGTTGCTCTCCCTCAAACTGAATTTAAAATTCTGCATATTGTGATATGTACCCTGAGAGGATCCTTAACTGAGACATCTCCTATAATAATCCAGCTCATTGCCCGTTACAAAAAGTAAAATATCCTGTTCCTGGGTAGGTTTTGCAATGAACTGTTCTAAGAAGCAAGCTTTGATGCCTTCCATAAAATCATCTTCCATAATACCTTTGCACATCTGATTTGTCCAGTTAAGTTCAGATTAAAATCACTCACAACAATTGTAGAGCCCTTCTTAGTGGCTCTATTATTTCCTAATTTTTACTTTGTCCTAAACTGAGGCAACCCTTTGGGAACCTATAGATGACTCGTACTGATGTTTCGTCCCTTCCTATTCTTTAATTCCATCAAAACTGTTTGCACATCATGATCTATTGCAACTTAATCAGTATTCATCACCACATTGATATCTTTGTTTATTAACAAAGTTACCCCACATCTTTTCCAGTTCTACCTATTCTTCCAGAATGGTAAATACTCTTGAATATTGAGTTCCCAATTTTAGTCATTCGGCAACCAGTTTCCCATCATAGCAATCAAGTAATATTTATTTATTTATATTTGTACTGTCAACTCTTCATCTTGTTATAGATGTTACGTACTTTCAAATAAAAAGCTTTAAGCTTTGATTTCTTTTATCATAATTACATATGCTGGTTCTAATTTCTGCTGTACTCTTCTGTGCATATTTTCTACCCCTTCCTGTCACACTTTATCATTTGCCTCATGACTACCTATTATCCTAGCTTTCTCATTTGTTTTGATTTTTAAACTTCTCTTCAACTGACCCACTCCCCCTCACTTGATGAAATATACACGGCAAAATTGCCTTGAGACGGAATACCCCGAGGTCATTCTCATTGTAGCTAGTGACTTCAACCAGGCCTGCCTCATGAGTGTGCTACCAAGATACCATCAACACATCTTCTATCCCACCAGACGCCCAAACACCCTTGACTATTTCTACACAACCATCAAAGATGCCTATCGTTCCATCTGCCGACTGCATTTTGGTAAATGAGACCATTCACTGTGCTCCTTCTCCTATCTTACAAGCAGAAACCATAGCATGAGAATCCGTGGAGAAAGTCATGTAGTGTTGGTCTAAGATAGGGGACGAGCTCCTATGTGATTCCCTAGAACCAGTGGACTGGTCCGTAAGCAAGGACTCAGCAGCTAATCTAAATGAGTATGCCACTACTGGAAGTGTCAAAGAAATTAATCCAAGTGTTCCCCAACCGGAAACCATGGATGAACTGGGAGACCTACTCTCTACTGAAGTCCAGGTCTGAGACATTCAAGTTGGGTGACCCTGACCCACACAGGAAATCCAGGTACAATCTTCGCAAAGCCATCAGGAAGACCAGGAGACAATACCAGACTAAGCTAAAGTACCAGACTAACCACACAAACACATGTTGACTGTGGCAAGGCTTACACGATATATAATGGGCTGCAATGTGAAATCGAGTCCCTCCGCAGCGAGCTCAATGCATTCTACGCTCATTTTGGATAAAAGGCCAGTGAAATGATGTTACCTGCCCTGACAGACTCGGGTACACCTGTGCCGACAGTCGCTGTTGCAGATATCAGATCAGCCTTCTTGAGAGACAGCCCATGGGAAGCGACCGGCCCAGATGGAGTCCCAGGCCGGGGGGCACTCAGACCCTGCATGGACCAGCTGACAGGAGTATTCGCAGACAACTTTAACCTCTCCTTACTACAATGTAAGGTTCCCACCTGCTCCAAGATGACCACTATCAACGGGTGCAAAAGAAAATTCAGACAATCTGTCTTAAACACTGCTGCCCAGTGGCTTTGGCATCCATCATTATGAAGTGCTTCAAGACATTAGTAATGGTACACATCAACTCCAGCCTCTCAGATTACCTTGACCCACTACAATTCACCTACTGTCACTATAGGTCACAGCAGACACCACCTCCTGTGCTCTGTGCTCACCCCTGTAACATCTGGATAACAAGGACTCCTACGACAGATTACTAGTTATTGACTTTAGCTCTGCCTTCAACCCATAATTCCAACTAAACGCATTCCCAAACTCTGAGACCTAGGTCTCTGCTCTCCGTTCTGTGACTGGATCCTTGATTTCCTGACCCATAGACCTCAATCAGTAAGGACAGGTGACAACACCTCCTTCATGATAATCCTCAACACGGCTGCCCCGCAAGGCTCCATTCTCAGCCCCTTGCTACATTCCTTTTACACTGACAACTGTGTGGCCAATTTCAACTGTAATTCTATTTAGAAGTTTGTTGATGACACGACCATAGTGGGTTAGATCCCAAACAATGATGAGAGAAAGTACAGGAAAGAGATAGAGAGCTTAGTGGCATGGTGTAAGGAGAACAATCTCTCCCTCAATGTCAGCAAAGTGAAGGAGATGGTCATTGACTTTCGGAAGTGGAGTGGAGGACATGCCCCTATCTGTATCAATGGTGTTGAGGTAGAGGTGTTGGGGAACTGCAAGTTCCTAGGAGGAAATATTACCAACAATCTGTCCTGGTCTACCCATGTTGATGCTACAGTAAAGAAAGTACACCAATGCCTCTACTTCCTCAGGAGGGTAAGGAAATTCTTCATGCCCACAATGATTCTTACAATTTTTATAGATACACCGTAGAAAGCATCCTAGCTGGATGCATTACAGCTTGGCATGGCAACTGCACTGCCCAAGATCACAAGAAATTACTGAGAGTAACTCAGGCTAGAGAGTGGAAGCGGTCCAGTCCATCATAAAATCCATCTATTCACTCCATCTATACTTCATGCTGCCTCAGGAAAGCAGACAACATAATCAAAGACCCCTTTCAGCCCTGTTATACTCTCTTCCACCCTCTTCCGTCAGGTAGAAGATACAAAAGTTTGAAAACATGTACCAACAGATTCAAGAAGAGCTTCTTCCCAGCTGTTATCAGACTTGAGACCAGACCTCTCATACATTGGAATTGATTTTTCTCTGCAGCTTCTTTGTAGCTGTAACACTATATTTTGCATTCTGTTCTATTACTCTCACGTATTTATGTAAGGAATGATTTGTCTGGAAAGCACACAAAACAATACTTTCCACTGTATCTCAGTACATGTGATAACGATAAACCAAATAAAAATCACTGATTAGTTTAAAGGCCTTTCAACAAGCCGAATTAAACAGCTCATCGGGACACTGCTGCCAACATGGTTGAAATGAAACCTGTCCCAATGAAATAGATAAAAACCGAAAGAACTGTATATGCTGTAAATCAGGAACAAAAACAAAATTGCTGGAGAAGCTCAGCAGGTCTGGCAGCATCTGTGAAGGTAAAAACAGAGTTAACGTTTCAGGTCAGTTCTGAGGAAGGATTATCGGACCTGAAGTGTTAACTCTGTTTTTTCTTTCACAGTTGCTGCCAGACCTGCTGAGCTTCTCCAGCAACTTCTGTTTTTGTTCCCAATAGAATAGGTCTCTCCTTCTCCAGTAATGATAGCTGTGCCCCAACGCCCATTTCTTCCACACCAATATTCAAGCCTCACATTTACCTCTCTAATCTTGCTTACCCTATATCAATTTTGTAAATGGCTCAGAGAACAGTCTGGAAATTATTATCTTTGTAGTGCTATGTTTTTTTTAACATATCCCCGGGCTGCTCAGAATCCGTCAGCATAACCACTTTTCTAGTCCTACCTGTACTGTTGAACCACAACATCTGGATTCCCTTCCCACTCCAAGTCCATCTCCAGCCGAGGAAAGATGTCCTGAACTTTGACACCAGGTAGACAACACATCCTTTCTCGTCTTTGATGCAGCAAACAGTATCTATTGCATTATGTTATCCCCCATTATGATTACATTTGTCTTTTCTCGTACTTTAGTAGCATTGGACGATGGTGCTGTCATCAGTTTTCTCATCCTCCCTGCATTTTGTTCCTTCTTCTACATGAGGATCGAGAACCCTGTACTTATTTGACAAGGTCATAGGCTGTGTCTTCTCCAAAGCTAAATTCTGGATCCCCAAATAACCACATTTGCAGTCACACCCCTTCCCATCACCCGACCACAGACCAAATTTGATCGAGTTAATCTAAGAGGTGTGACTGCCTCTTGAAACAGTGTCCAGTTACCTTGCCCTCCCCCGATGTGTCATAGTGTCCGCAACTCAAACCTCAGCTCATCAACTCTGAGACAAATTCCCTGAGCTGCCAACACGTTGCAGATACAATCACTGTGGATTACACTGCAGTCTGTCAGCTTTCACATACTACAGCTGGAACACGTCCTTGGCCCAGCGATTTCTACTCCATTTAATTAATCTTTTTGGATGTTAAATGTTTTAAAAGTAAATTTCTTAACTGTACTCTTTCTCTATAATAAGGCCTTGGCCATTCAATACACAAATGAAGAAATAGCCCTGAGTCTGTGTGAGTTTCCTCCAGGTGCCCTGGTTTGGTGTAACAGTCCAAAGGTGTGCGGGTTAGGTGGATGATGATAAATTGCCTGTAGTGTTCAGGGATTGTGTGTGTTAGGTGGGTTATATGGGGATGGGTCTGGGTGGGATGCTCTGGGGGTTGGTGTGGTCTTGTTGGGCTGAAGGGCCTGTTTCTGTACTGTAGGGATTCTATGATGTATGATGTATAATCACTTACCTGGTTTCACACCAGATCTGACAGGGTGAAGGGCTCTCTGTTGTTGCTATTTTTCACCTGCTGGAAAGGCTTTTCTCAAACAGGTCTGCACTTATTATTGAAGCTGCTGCTCCCACTTTCTCTCACACTGTTTGAGAAGCTCCATCTGATCAGAAATCAAACTTCAATTCTGCAATTTTGCATTTGCATTGTTAACTAAAATCTGGGTAGTTCCTTGTATCTGTAAGTGTTCACAACTGAGTGCTCATTATTTGCCATATCAATGAGCTGTATTTCTTATGACACTTCTTAAAATCATACAGTAGCAGCGCTGAAACTAACATGAACAAAAATCACTGTCATGCTGAAGAGATGGTAAGCACTCAGGCTTACACCAGCAGAGTAAATGGAAACTATTATTAATGATAAAAGTAAACCATGCAACAGACAGAAGTTGCTCATCTTAGCCAAAAGGAGTCGACATTGCTAATCCACAAAATAGTTTTACTTTAATTCAGAGTGTAATCAGCGTATGGGGGCTCCCAAAGTGCCATTAACAGGAGAATGGAATAATGTCTAGACAAGTTTAACAGCTGGGCTTTATTTTAAAAGTAGACATCTGTTCCTACCTGAAGGAGCCAGAATTGGTCAGAAGCCAGACACTTAAGAGAATGGTGATGGGCATAATGTACTGGGATGGGCGCAGACAGGGGTGGGAGGTCTTTGTTGTAGACTCCATGACAGTCAGGAAAGGGAAGTGCAAAATAATGGCAGGGGCAGCTGGAGGATACCTTGCAACACTTGCAGGATTATGGCTGCATTTCTTAGAGATACAGCAAAAGTGTGTTATAACACTATGTGTTATAATCTGGGCGACTGGCATTTTGTTAAAGTTGATGGCAGCATTGCTTTAATGCTTCTTTATGTATTCATCCAGCAGGATACTTCAGCTGCCTCTATTCTTCTGTATGGGTTCAGTCGCTGGTTTGTTCATTGGAACTCAGGCAATGGTAATCTGGACCCCTATATACACTCATTTGGCAAATAGTGTGAATCTTGTCAACAGCACCTACAATCACAGTGAGAATGTAACACTTTTGTCAGAGTCTTGGATACAAAATACAGGCTGTTTCAATGAAAACCATCTTATTGCAAGAATCTTCTGTGCATGGAATTTCAGAAGTTTCGGTTCAACTTCATGTAGCCACAAATGTAAAGCAAGAAAAAATATCCCCATTAATTGGGCATTAAATTGTCAGCCTTAACATGAAAGGTAGTAATTTCTCTTTCCTGTGAGTAACTTCCCTATAATTAGCTCTTCCCGAAGGGAAAATTGGTTGGGGAATTGAATTGCAATGTGAACTAGTAAAGAATGTAAAGTAGAGTATACCACTGCAAAAATATTTCAATTGAAATTCTCTTGCAAGAGATATCAATTGTCCCAAGAATGATTTTGTCCCTAGCATCCCCAGTCTGCGGCATACTGTCTGCCCTTACAGTGGCAGTTCAAGTATGTCTGTCAGATCTACAGGTGCAAAGGCAATTGGCTAGAAGATTTTCCACAATTTTTGAATTATTAAGACTGAATAGCAATCTTCAGGAGATGGCAAACAGGGATGCAAGCTAACATGGAATAGATTAATGCACTGGGTGAACCCTCAGAGCATTGCTTTCTTGCAAAAAATTTCCCACTGAATAAAAGGTTGCTTCTGCCAGACTATAAGCCCAGTTGACGAAGTAATTTGTAATATTTGAAAATATGCAGACTCTCCACTACAGGGAAAAACATAACTTTCTGATGGAAAATGCCTTACCACCAATAATGTACTTCTAAAAAGTAGTCACTGTAATAACATAGGGAAACAACTGCCAGTCTGTGCATCATAAATTACTCTGAATAACAATGAGATAAATGGCCAGATAATCTGTGTTAGTAATATTGACTGAGAAATAAGTATTGGCCAGGAGTCATACAGTCATAGAGATCTACATCTTAGAAGAAGGCCCTTCAGCCCAGTATGTCTGCACAGGTCAAAAACAACCAACTAACGATTCTAATCCCATTTTCCACCACTTGGTCCAGAGCTTTCTATGGCTTGGCATTGCAAGTGACCATCTAAAACTGTCTGAAATGTTATGATAGTTTCTGCCTCTGCCACCCTTACAAGCAGTGGTTTCATCTAGTGGAAAAGTTTCTTCCCGTCCATCTATCCATACCCCTCATTGTTTTATATACTCCTCTACTTCTTTGTTCTTTCATATTCATCTGAAAAATGGTGCCTTCAGCAATGCAGTGCCACTTTCTCCATTCTGTGCTCAAACGTCTGGAGTAGAGTATGGACCCATGTCTTATGCAGAAGTGACAGTGTTAATGAGCAAAGTCTGGCATTATATTAATTTCTAAATCTTTCACATTTTTCTTCTGAATA
Source organism: Stegostoma tigrinum (assembly GCF_030684315.1). NCBI lineage: Eukaryota > Metazoa > Chordata > Chondrichthyes > Orectolobiformes > Stegostomatidae > Stegostoma > Stegostoma tigrinum. The sequence continues at coordinate 46,917,741 of NC_081363.1, forward strand.
TAAGCAATAATTCCTCACCGCTTTCACATGTAAAGACAGAAGATTGATCCAATATCCATTGGGCGGCACGGTAGTTCAGTGGTTAGCACTGCAGCCTCACAGCGCCAGGGACCCAGGTTCGATTCCAGCCTCGGGTAACTGTCTGTGCAGAGTTTGCACATTCTCCCTGTGTCTGCATGGGTTTGCTCTGGTTTCCTCCCACAGCCCAAAGATGTGCAGCCTCGGTGGATCGGCCATGCTACATTGCCCATAGTGTTTGGGGGGATGGGTCTGGATGGGATGTTCCAAGGGATGGTGTGGGCTCATTAGGCCGAAGGGCCTGTTTCCACACTGTAGGGAATCTAATCTAATCCATCTGCTTCCTGCAGTACATCTCCACTAACTGTTAGTTTGATTTCAATATCACTTTCCAGAGCTGCCTGGTCCTGCCACAATGGGGTGACCCTTTATAGTGAGTGCAGGGCTGTGCTCCAACTCCCAACAGCTACTTCTTGGCACGACTGGCAAATCTTAAGTTTAAAACAAATGAAGTGAGCTGATTATCTTTATAGATTTAACACCACACAAAAGATTGAACAAGAAATGAAGCGACACCCAATGACAGTGAGAATTGAAACCTAAACAGTTCAGATTTGTAACAACTAAGACAATGGGTGCATTTACCTCATTCCCTCTCACTTCAGATGGCTTAAATCATACCCATCAAGAATTTGTACATTTAGAGGCTTAAACTTTCCTGTCTGCAATTATTAACAATCATTTACGAATCACAACCTTGGCAACTATCTGCAAGGTGGAAAATTGTCACCTACAGAAAGGTAGGACATTCAAATCCATCCAGTTACCACCTCTTCAGTGTACTCTCGATCAAAATGATGGAAGGGGTTGGTGGCAGTGATCTCAGGTGGCATTTGCAAAGGACTTTTTGCTCACTGACACTCACTTGATCTCTGCCAGTGCACTCAGTTCCTAGTCTCATTATTGCCTTGGTCTAAACATGAAGAAGAGGCCTGAATTCCTGAGATGATAATGAGACTGGCTGTTCAGGATACATAGGTGTCATTTGATCAAGTATGGCATTAAGGAGCCAAAAAACAAAAATGAGAGTCAATGGGAATATATTCATTGGAGTTTGGAAACCTACACAATTCTAATAGGACCAGACAGGGTATATGCAGGAAGAGTTTTCCTGATAACTGAAGAGTACAGAATCAGGGGTCACAGTCTAAGGATATGGGTTAGCCATTTAGGGTTGTTTTTTTTATAGAGTCCCTACAGTCTGGAAACAGGCCCTCTGGCCCAACAAGTCCACACTGACCCTCAGCGCATCCCCCTGTAACCCATCTAACCTGAACATCCCTGAACACTACAGGCAATTTAGCACGGCCAATCCACTTAGCCTGCATGCCTTTGAACTGTGGGACGAAACTGGAACATGCAGAGGAAACCCACACAGACACAGGGAGAATGTGCAAACTCCACACAGATAGTCGCCAGAGGGTGGAATTGAACCTGGGTCCCTGGTGCTGTGAGGCAGCAGTGTTATATCACTGCACCACCATGCCACACCATTGAGGTGAGGAGAGATTTCTTCAAGCAGAGAAGGGTGTGCCTGTGAAATCTCCAAAAGTGGTTGGCATCAAAACATGAAATGATGTCAAGAAGGACTGAGATATAATTCTTAGGGCGAAAGGAATCAAAGGGTACAGGAGAAAGTGGGAACAGGGAACTGAGTTGGATGATCAGCCATGGAGTAAGGGCTTAATGGCCTGCTCCTGCTCCTACTTTCTGTTTTTCTGTACATTAGGGAAAAACTCTTTGCTGGTTTGTCGTTCCTGGGACAACACTGTAGGAGATCCTTAGGGTAGTGTATTCGGCTCAGAACTGTCACCAGCTGCTTCGTCAATGTTATTCCTTCCATCAGAGGGTGGGAAAATCACTGATGATTACACATTGTTCAGCACCATTTATAACTCTTCAGATACATTGTCCATTTGCAGCAAAATCTAGACAATATCGAGACTTGGATCAGTAAATGGTAAGAAACATTTGACCACACAAAGGCGAGAGAGTGACTATCTCACCTTGACATTCAGTGGCATTACGATCACTTAATTCCCCAGTTAGCAACATCCCAGGGGTTACCACTGACCAGAAAATGAACTGGACCAGTCACATGAATACAGCAGTTACAAGAGCAAGCAAGAGGCCAGAAATTCTGTCCTGAGGACTCATCTCCTGACTCCCCAAAGCCTGTTTGCTATCAACACAAATAAAAACAGAAATTGCTGCAAAAGCTCAGCAGATCTATGGAAAGCAATCGTTTCGGGTCCAGTGACCCTTCCTCAGAACTCCTGGCTGCTAACTACTTCGCAGTCATCCTCACATCCCTGTTGAGTTCAGTTCTTTTATCCAAGGCTGTCATGTGTGTCATTTGCAATGCGAACTTTGCTAAGAACAACAAACCAAATGTTGCAGGGTATTCGCCAAAAATCATAGTGCCTTAGCTGAAACTGAAAGTTATCCAGCTGAAGAAACATGAAAGAAAGCAATGTAGGAGCTGCAGAACAAGGAGTAACTACTGCTAGCTCTCACGGGTGAAAACATACACTCCTACCTGAAACTGAAAGCGACATTATGTTGCCCAGATATCAAATGGCCCTCCAGCAGCAGCAGTTGTTACATTTAAAGAATGACATTAATGAAGTGGCTTGTTTCAATATATTAGACAGTAAATAGTGTCACACTTGTGAGAAAGCACAATTCAATTAGCAACTTCTAGCAAAATCTTTAAGCTGTTGATATCGAGATTTAAATTTAAAATGTAATTAATATTAATTCATGTATATTTATTAGCATCACTAACACGGTGTTGCATAGTTACCCACAGACATATTTCTGCCTTGCTTTCTATTATTATTGGTGCCAGACTAACATCATTGCAGCTCTTAGATATTTTGCATTTGATTAGATTTATAAAAATGGTCCTTCTTGTCCTCAATCTAAGCTAAGAGTCTGCAATATTATCATGTTTCTGCATTGGGATCTGCATGCAGAAGCCTCATGCTCAGAGGCAACAGTATCACACTGAGACAAAAGCAGAAGTTGCTGGAAAAGCTCAGCAGGTCTAGCATCAACTGTGAAGAAAAAAATCAGAGTTAACATTTCAGCTCCGATGACCCTTCCTCAGAACTGGAGGAAGGGTTGTTGGACCCGAAATGTTAACTCTGACTTTTATCTTCACAGATGATGCCAGGCCTGCTGAGCTTTTCTAACAACTTATGCTTTTCTTCCTGATTTACAGCATCTGCAGTTCTTTTGGTTTTTATTTCGTATTACACTGAGCCATGGTTTAATGTGACAAATAGATGAACTTGTTTTCATTACAAAAGAAGGTATGTTTTCCACAATGGTTGGCCCTTCGGCAATTAACCAGTTATTTCACTGGAATAACTAGAGGAGATATGTACTTGTAAAGTGGATGCCTGAAATATTGAGGGGTGCGGAGGAAGAGTGGTTTCCAGCACTAACTTGACATGCCAGTTCCCCTGGTAAACAGTTATGTCGAAATTCTACAAAAAATTAGAAAGAAAGTGGAAACCTAAAAAAAAAGTCAACAAATACCTCTGAGGCTTCTAAACCCCTACAAATTGTTTGCAGCCGAGATTATTCTCCATTTCAGTTGCTCCCACTGGATCCAAGTAATTGCGCAACGGGATCCAGTGTACAGCGTGCAAATCAGCCTCTCCATAAATTCCAGATTTTTCTTGGTCACAGGAGTCGCTCTACATTCGGGAAAACAAAAGATTACATGCAACTAACTCTCTCTAATATCTCAGCATTTATGCAGACAATTAACATATGTATAAATTGGCACACATTGAAATAATCAGGTGACACGCTTAGCTTTCCTAGTAAAGATGTGAGGAGGAAACTGTGGAATCTCCACCAGTGGCTCTGATTTACCAGTTAGTTTTAGTGGCTACAACAGTTTGAGAGGGAGAATTGGCACTTATTTCCTTTGTTCAAAGTCAAAATCAACATATATCAACTTTCTGATATTTCTAATTACAAAAACTAATCAGAAGTCTGTTTAAGCTATGTAATACGGATAAAATAAAGATAGAGCAGCTAAGAAGCCAATTGTTCTAAATCATGTGGGAACAAGTAACCAAAGTAAAAACAAAGTACAGCAGATGCGCTGCTCAGGAACAGCAGGTGGCCTGAGGCTCCTCAGTTAGAAGGTGAATGACCAGGGGCCTGTCATCTGCTCTGCATGTGCTCACCTTGCCATGGTGACAAAGATCAATCAGCCTCTTCCAGCATTAGATCCAGTTCCTACACACACCCACAGACACTCACACACACACACCCACAGACACTCACACAAACACACACACATATACACACACACACACACACACACACACACACAGGCACAGACACACAGGCACAGACACAGATACGCACACACAGACACACACACCCACAGACACTCACACACACACACCCACAGACACTCACACAAACACACACTCACACACACACACACACCCACAGGCACTCACACACACACACACACACACACACACACACACACACACACACAAACACACACACAAACACACACACTCCTGTTGCTGACAGTTTCAGATGCTTCCAGTCATGCAAGTTCTGTTTGGCTGTTTGGCCTGTACTCACCTCCCTCAGGGTCTCTTCCCAGTCCTTCACTGCCTCCAGAGAACATCAGGGTCCATCGTGGTGTGGGTGCTTTGGCCCCAGATGCCATACCTTGTACTTTTTTTAACTTTTCTTATTTGTTTTTGGCTTTCCCTCCGAAGCACTAATATACAGCATAGTTCTTCCTTGAATTATTCAGGTGGGACGAATCTGATATTCTTTTGGCCAAACAGCATTGAATTTTTTTTGGAGGAGTCTCTGCCCCAAGGCTTGGCGGGTTTCTTAAAAACTGAAAGGACTGCGGATGCTGTAAATCAGCAACAAAAACAGAAGTCGCTGGAAAAGCTCAGCAGGTCTGGCAGCATCTGTGAAGAAAAAATCAGAGTTAATATTTTAGGTCCAGCGACCCTTCCTCAGAACATCACATTCTGCCAACAATTGGCCAATTCCAGGCATGAGTTTTTTTAATGACATTCAGCAAAACTGATTGACGTTAAAGTTCGGTCTGACAATGAAAACCAAATTTTGGCATTTTAGCCAATGAATATTTAGAATTAGAATTTTGAATTAGCTTTTATCACATGCTCCAATGAGTGCAGTGAAAAGTTTACATGTCACAACCTACGACATCATCTTAGATACAAAGGTATCTAGGTACAAATTCTTAAGTACAAATTCTTAGGGGAAAGAATTAGAAAAATAAAGAAATAAAAGTTTGGAATAACAGTTCTTTCATGCTGACATCTTGCCTGTTTTGTTTTCCTTTATTCATTCATGGGATGAGGATGTCACTGGCTAGGCAGTATTTATTACACATCCCTAATTGCCCAAAGGTCAGTTGAGAGTTAACCACATTGCTGTGGGACTGAAGTCATGTGTAGACCAGACCAGGGAAGGATGGCAGTTTCCTTCCCTAAAGGATGTTAGTGAACCAGATGGGTTTTTCCAACATTCAACAATGGATTCATAGTCATCATTAGATTCTTAATTCCAGATATTTATTGAATTCCAGTTCCATCATCTACAATGGCAAGATTTGAACCCAGGTCTCCAGAACATTATCTGGGTCCCTGTATTAATCATCCAGTGATAATACCACTAGGCCATTGCCTCCCCCAGATGAACAATGCAGACCATTCCTCCACTTACACGACAGATGATGATGTAATATGAGGTGGTTGACATGAGACCCTTGCCAGTTGTTTGAATAATGGCTCCCCTTCAGCCAGCATTTGTCTTTTGTAATAACATTGTTGTTTGCTTCCACATCATTAAGATATTCAAGTTCAATTTGCAAGCACCAATGTTGCAAATCACCTCTAGCCAGCATCTGAGCTTTTATTAAACTAATTGTACCTGAGGTTCACAAACAAATGCTTAGCATGCTTGTTGCTTCAAAATTCTAGTGTCCAGCAAACGTGGTTTCCTGCTTTCACCTATCAGTGACACTGTCTCAGTCTAGCCAGAGTGCTGTCCCCAACCACTTCTCAGTCACACTTCTCTTCTAGTGACATTGAATTATGGGACATTGGTTAAGCCACAGCTGGAGTTCTGAGTATATTTCTGGTCCCCAGCTTACAGGAAGGACATAATGTCTCGAGAGAGAGTGCAGAGGAGATTGAAATTGGGCCTGAAATTGCAACTATGAAGAGAAAGTGGTGGATGCTGGTATAACTACAATATTTAAAAGGCAGATGAATGACAGCACAAATGGGAAGAGTTTAGATGGATAAAGGGCTGGGACTAGATTAATTTAGAATATCTGGTCAGCATGGATGAGTTGGACCAAAGGGACTGTTTCTGTGCGTGCACAACTCTTTGACTCTCTGACTAAGATTTCTCTCACAACAAAGGAGGCTGAGTGGTGACTTGGTCAATATGTACAAAATAATGAGGGACTTGAATAGTGTAGACAGAGTGGGGCAGACCTGATATCCCTAGCTGAAAGGTTAATTATCAGGGACAAAGGTTTTAGGTGAATTGTAGAAGGATAAATGGAAAAGCTTTCTCACCTGGAGGATGGTTGGTGTCTGGAATTCACTATCCAGTTTGATGATTGAGGCAATAACCCTCAACTCAATTGAAAGGAACCTGGATCTGCAACTGAAATACTGTAACCTGCTGAGCCACAGGCTGTGTGCTGCTAAGTAGGATCAGAACAGTGGTTAGTTTATTCAGCTGGTACAGATACAGTGGGCTAAATGGGCACTTTACCTTTTTTGTTATTAACTGTTAACTTTACTATTTTTCTTCTGGTTCTAATTCCCTTCTAAAAGCCACAATTGAAATTGCATCCAGTGTGCAATGACCAGAACTGAATGCAATTTTCTGAAGATGGTAATCACACATTAATTAGTTTAATTGTTTGACATTGTATTATAGTTGGAACACAGCTTCAACCCTTTGTATTTCTGCCCTCTTGAGATAAAGGCCAGTAATCCACGAGCATTTTTATATTTTTTGTTTTGCATCTGTCGTTTCAATTTTAATGATTTCTATACTAGGACTTTTCAACTTCGCTGCTTATACTCAGTACTTCACCCTGCCATTTAGGAAATATTTTGATTGAAGTTAGCCAATTTGGACTTACAAGATCTTTTATTGTTTTTCATATTAAGGGCCAGTTTTTCCCACCACCCCATCGATAAATGTACCTTTGCAAATTTCAGATTATTTATCCAACTCTTTGACATCAAGGAACTCAACCATAGTTTTGGAAACAACGCCTAATTTAACAGAGTTTTTAGATCAAATGCACTGAGAAAGCTTTTAAAAACAATCATGCGGTTATAAATATATCTGGTGAAGTATGCCACAGGAAACCGTAGGACATCAAAACCTATTTCTTTCAGGACAACAATGCTGCTGGTATCATTCAACTGCTTCTTCTGTTCTTTGGGTAACTTAGGGTTTAAGGCTCATCCTTGACCATGTAAACCCAGCAGGATGCTGGGCATGTATCAGAATCACTATGGGACAGTCACATCGCTTGGCAGGAGAAGGCGGCGGGGTTCAGATCCAGTGGCAGAGTTAAGGGGCTGGTTGGGGGCTTCACTGGCAGGGCTGGGTGGTGTGAAATCCAGAGCATGGACAAGCCACTGGATCTGCGGCAGAAAGAAAGGGTTGGTTGCTGTGACAGGAGAGGTAGGTGCTGGATTCTGGGTGTGGGGCAATTTGTATACCAGGTCCTGAACATCAAGTGGGATATATATTCTGGTAGTGGGGTTACATAGGCTGGTGATAGTGAGCCCTTGGGAGGAGAAGGGTGCGTCTAGTCAAGGATTATATATGTCATTTGTCTGGGGTAGCTGACATTGTAGGTATGTAATGTAATTTGGGGTCAAATAGTAATCCAAGAGTCAGACTTGGTATTTAATAGTCTCACATTTTCTGATGAACTGCTTACTTAATAGCAGCAAATCCCTCGTTTTAAATAGATGTATTCGGACAGCTCCAGGTGCAAGGAAATCACTGAGCAGTATCTTCAATTTTCCAGGAAATTCCTTCTGAGTCAGCTACAATACGGATTCCATGGGATCCACTTGCACAGCTTCCATCTCTGCTTCAGAAACAATTGTCCAGCCATCAGAAATTCCAGGCCCAGTGCAGATTCCAACCGTGTCTGGTTATCAAACACAAACTGCATCCACTTGTTGATTTCCTGAGGTCATGTATCCATGCAGTTAAGAAAGTGGAATGGAAGCTACTCCCAGGGATCTGACTAATTCTCCCTGAATTATCTTCTGAGTGTATAGAGTCCAAAGGACAAGGGATGAAGAGCACAAGATCCAGCTACCATTTATGGCACCATGCACTAATGCTCCTATTAAAAAAAATGACAGGGTAAAATCTCTATTTACAACTCATAAACAGGACACAGAAAGTTCTATAAAAAAAACCTTATTTCTAGATGCAAAATGGTGACATTTTAAAGATATAGTCTAGTAAATTTAGAGTTGCAACCGCTGTCAATTTAACTCCATGTACAGCAAAACTAATCTGGGTGTGGCTGCTATTAAATGCAGCTGGAACTTTGCAATGGGCAAAAATGTTATGACTCTTTTTCCCTCTAATATGCTCCAGATGCTATATTCATTTGTATCTCAAATACTTCCCAACCGTTTAATACTTTGCATTTAAACTAAAATAGTTCCAATTGCCACATTTAATAACCATCAGATTACATATCAACACGTCTTTCTGTGCTTAAAACATTGTTGCCACTCTGGGTCCATACATTATTACATACTTTTTCACCAAGTGCTGCATTATTGTCATAACCAAAAGAAAATCTGGAACATAAGACACATAACAAACACGACTGTCAATTCAGCCACCAGATATGTCTGCATTATGATTGCACCTTGCTAACGCAAGAAATTTCCACTGTTAATTTGAATTATAATTTGGGGATAAAGCTTGTACTACAAACAAATCAAGTTTCCTATGAAAGGTTTGGTTTCACAGAAGATCGCAAAGTGCCAAAGTAAAAAAAGACTCAAATCAAAAAGAAAGTGTCAGGACGCAACCTTTCAGTGCAAAATGTGCAAAAAGTGGTCAGCCCACAGATTTGCCCTCAGTACCTCAAAACGAGGAGTCAACAGGGCATTGCAATGTCCGTCGCTGGTCAACCCCAGAGCAAAATCAGCCAGCTTGGAAATTAGTAGCAGCTTTCAGGTCCCCTGCCAGAAGTTAATAGATAATTAAACCAGTTTAAATAATTAAGACTTGCATAATTTCTGACAGTCAAAATTCAGGGCTTCCTGCAAGGGAATGATTGGACATTATCCAGAGATCTTTCAGATATTGCGAGAAAGAAATTTTGTGCATGTTTCTTATATGTGTAAGGGTATACAAAATTCAGGCCTGGTTCAGTCTTGCAATATGATAAATAGCAAAATCTCAGAACAGACAGCTCTTGTAAATTAGAGACAATTATGCCATAGTCAGCCTATTTATGGCTTTCAATCAGGAGATGCATCATTAAAGTATTGCTCCTCAGGACAAGAAAGTGTCCTTCCGGTTTCTGAACTTATCCATTCAGAAAACATCAACTGGTTTTAAATGCCAGCATATGCATGTCCCTCATCAGAAACAACTCCAAAAATAATGTATTTTCTAATTTAAGCGAATTGTTTCTCTAGCTTCTGGAAATATAAAGTTGTCTTAAAGCATTAGGCATAAAATATTGCCTTAGACTATGTTACAGATTGAATTGTTAATCATGTTGCATTTATCAACTCATTTCCCTCTTGTGGGTTTTAGAATATTTAAGTATGTATATATGTCACTAAAAGCTGACTTTTCTTTATTTCATACAGTCACTTACAGCATAGAAGAGCATTTGGTCCAACGGTTCTATATTATTTCCTGGTGAAACTATCTTGTTAAAACATTTTCCCACTCACCCACTACATGCAATGTTTATTTACTTCAGGTGCCCACCTATTTTCCATTCAAAATCATTCATTGTTTTCACTTCCACCATCCTTGTGGTCAGCCATTTGCAGTTCATGCTATTTGCTGCCTAAGGAGAAAGTTATTTCTGAAATAACTTGGGGCGGCACGGTGGCTCGGTGGTTAGCACTGCAGCCTCACAGCACCAGGGACCCAGGTTCAATTTCAGCCTCAGGCAACTGTGTGTGTCGAGTTTGGACATTCTCCCCATGTCTGCGTGGGTTTCCTCTTGGTGCTCCGGTTTACTCCCACAGTCCAAAGATGTGCAGGCTAGGTGGATCGGCCTTGCTAAAATTGCCCATAGTGTTTGGGGTGTGTGGGTTAAAGGGGGATGGGTCTAGGTGGGGTGCTTCAAGGGGCAGTATGTGCTTGTCGGGCTGAAGGCCCTGTTTCCACACTTTAGGGAATCTAATCTAATCTAAAAAATATCCCCTCTGTCTCTTGGCTGAAACCTTAAATCTGTGTCCTGTAGCCTTTGCCCATTAACTAGAATCCCTACGGTGTGGAAACAGGCCCTTCAGCCCAACAAGTCCACACCGAACCTCAAAGCATCCCACCTAGACCCGTACATTGGAATGTACAAGTAATACAGCTCACTGAGACACATTTGTGCCACAGTTCATTGGGACACACAAGTACCAGAGCTCACTGAGACACACATCTGTACCACAGCTCACTAGGACATACAAATCCAACCCATTAGGATGTGGCATTTGCAGCAATATTCAGCTGGAAGTGCTGAGGAGACGAAACATCTCAGACTCCTCCAGTGGTCCCCAGCATCACAGATGCCAGTTTTATACCAATTCGATTCACTCCACATGATATCAACAGATTCTTGGAGGGACTGAATACCACAAATGGTATGATGTTATCCCTGCAATAGTCTCAAAGACATATCTTCCTGAACTTACCACATCCCTAACCGAGCTGCTCTAGAACACCTAAAACACTGGCATCTATCCGACAATGGGGAAAGTTTCTCACCATTTTCCTGTTCACAAAAAATACATCCAACCAATTACCACCCCAATTAGTCTGCTCATAATCATCAGTAAAGTTGTAAAAGATGTCCTCAGCAATGCTAACAAGCAGCACTTGCTTAGCAAGGACAATATCATTAACATTCAATGTGGATTCTGCCAGAACTACTCAACTCCTCACCTCATTACAGCCCTGGTTCAAACGTAGACAATTATTGCACAATATTCAGCACCATTAATGACTCCTTAGATACTGAGCAGCCAATGTTCAAATGTAACAAGATCTGGACAATAGCCAGGCTTGGACTGAAAATTGGTAAGTAATATACGAGTGCCAGGCCAGAAAATACAACTGTTGTCCCTTAATATCCAGTGTCCTCACCATCACCAAACACTCTATTGTCAACAGCGTGGGGGATACAATTGAAAAGAAACTGAACTGGGCTTGCCATATACATACAATATCTACAAGAGCAGGTCAGAAACTAGGAATACTGAAGTGAGTAACTCACCTTCCAACTCCCCAAAACCTGTCCTCCATCTACAAGATACAAGGCAGGAGTGTGATGGAATACTCCCCACTTGCCTGAATGAGTACAATTCTAACAACATTCATGAAGCTTGTCAGCATCCAAGTCAAAGCAGCCCACTTGACTAGCACCACATACACAAACATTCATTCCCTTCACCACTGACACTAAGTATCAGCAGCATTTACCATACATAAGATGCAATGCAGAAATTCACCGAGGCTCCTTAGACAATACCTTTCAAACCCATGACCGCTCCCATCTAGAAGGATAAGGTCAACAAGTATATGGGAACACCACTATCTGCAAGTTCCCTTCCCAGGTAGTCACTGTAGATGTTGGCGTGTTCGCTGTAACATATGTAAAAAGCACCCCAGATCAGACAGCCCGACTACTCAGACCACTAGGAATCATGATAGAACACAAACTGGCAGCCACACTAAGACAGCAACTGACCAGGGTTAAAGACCTAATAGATACGATGGGCAGGAGAAATGTGGTTTACAGGATACCATGCGGAGACTGCACTAAACACTATGTGGGACAAACAGGCAAGCAACTAGTGTCCTGCATCCACGAACACCAGCCGGCAACTAAATGACACTAATACAGTAAGATTTGTAGAAGTCCAACTGTAGTTTTGTTACATTCAATGGTCTGAATACGGGACTATTTCCCACATTCCCAGGAAGGCTGAATGAGCAGTAGCCAAAACGATGACATGATATGTGGAATGGGTTGTACTGAGCAATGCAGCAAACAAACAAATATGAGGATATGAAAAATATTAAAGAAGTAAGCCATATGCCTCAAGTCTGCTCCATCATTCAGTAAGATCATGGTTGATCTGATATTGATCTCAACTCCACGCTTACCTGTTTCCCATATCACTTTCTCTTCAATAGTTGAATAATCTGTTTCTCTGGGCCTTAAGCTCAGTAACTGAAACTACACAGTTCTGAGAGAAGAACTTACTTCACATCTCCATCCTAAATTGAGAAACTTTTCTGAAACTGTGTCTCCTGGTTCTCAATTCCCCCATGGGGGTGAATATTTTCTCAATGTCAACTCTATAGAGTCCCTTCAATATCTTTTGTTTCAATAAGATCATCTTTCACTCTTCTAAACCGCACTCAGTGAAGGTCCAATCTGTTCAGCCTTTACTCACAAGACAACACATTCGTCTCAGAGATCAATACAGTGAACCTTGTCCAATCTGTCTCCAATGCAAGTATACCCTTCCTTAAATAAGCAAAGCAAAAGTGTACAGACTATCCTGTGTAGGTAGGATGAGAGGCAAGTCAACCAGCAATTTTGAATCCTCAATTGATTTTTAACTCATTTTCCCTATCCCAGTGATTGTGGTGAATGTGTAACAATAACCTACCAGTCACGGTTGTGTAGTATTTTCTTTCTGAGAGGTACATAGAGATAGTACACACCAGTCGTCTGTTCAAAAGCTTTACCTACAATATCTGCTTCAATGTTAACAGCAACCAGCCTTGTTTCAGCCTGTCTTGAAGTGATCATGCCCAGAACTAAATTGAAAGCACAAAGAACAGGGACACCAAACATCAGACACACACATACTGAATAACTAACACTTAAATACTGCAGCTGAATCTCACACTTTGGCTAAGTGTGAGTTGCACACATTTTTGGGGAGATTTTCAGTGTGAAATGCAGTGAGATTTCTCAGCTCATCTCACCAAATACCCCTCATTAACTACTTATCCAACCCCTGTGGTTTCCCTCATGTTCAATTCTATCTCTGTCTCACTGTACATCATTTCCAGAACGACTCCCCACTCAGGATGTCTGCTGGAAGACTTGCACCTCTTGCCTGTGCCTTGTCTAAAAGGGCACTGTGCACCCAAACAAGCATTGGCACTGGGAGCATCATGGCACAGCAGCCCAAAGGCCACTTCTCTCGTGGCACATACCTGGTTTGGCTGACACTCCTTCACATTTACTATCCCGTACTCTAACCTTCGTCACCAAGGCTCCAGTTTTTTGTGCTATCATGATTCCTAGCGGTCTGAGTAGTCGGGCTGTCTGATCTGGGGTGTTTTTTACATATGTTATGGCGAACACACCAACATCTACAGTGACTACCTTGGAGGGGAACTTGCAGATAGTGGTGTTCCCATGTATTTGTTGACCTTATCCTTCTAGATGGGAGCGGTCATGGGTTTGAAAGGTATTGTCTAAGGAGCCTCGGTGAATTTCTGCATTGCATCTCATGTATGGTAAATGCTGCTGATACTAAGTGTCAGTGGTGAAGGGAATGAATGTTTGTGTATGTGGTGCTAGTCAAGTGGGCTGCTTTGACTTGGATGCTGACAAGCTTCATGAATGTTGTTGTTTAACCACTACACCATACAATTTACCTGTCCTTAACTATATCCGGTGTACAAATAGTCTCTAAGTCACCCATATCCCCAGTGCCCAGTGTACACCTACAGTTTGTCATTGTCCAGTAGGAAAACATCATACAGGATAAGCAATTTGGCAATGCTAAACATGAGCTTTTAATTACACCGATCACAAATAAAACCAATAGAGGCTGTAAGTTCACCCGACAATGCAAACTGAATGTTGGAACCATAACCAACTACTATTTTACCATCCAGACATTCTGCAGCACCCAGTTCTCATCTACTGGAATCAGGTATCAGTGAGCTCTCACTTCTCAACGCTCCTGAGCTTGGTCATGTTTAAGGAGAGCTTTCTCCCCTCCAGTATCCTCAGCATCTTCCTCATATTTCCCCATCCAGCAGATCACCTCGTTGCCTGCTCCAATTGTGCAGAGTACAGAACGTCAAAATCATGTGGCAAACTCACTCTGGCCTATACTGGAGCACCCTGTCCCCAGCTCAGACAGTGCTCCAGATGTAGGAGTCATGGCAGTTGGCATATGCCTTTAGATGGTGCTAACAGTGATGGCAGATCACCAACATGTTAATTGAATGGAACCCCTTCCTGCTGATGAATTTTGCAGAGTTGTGATACAGCCCTCTCAGTGTCATGTGTGTGCAGCCAATAGCATCCAGCAATGGCAGTCAGCAATGTTCCCAAATACAACTTTGATTCAAGCGGGAAATCAGTGCAAAGGGTGACAGAGGTGCTTTAATTCATGTTTACTGGATAGTGAAGAAGGTGTTTGGTACAAAAATAGAAGTTGCTGCAAAAGCTCAGCAAGTCTGGCAGCATCTATTGAAGAGAAAATCAGAGTTAACATTTCAGATCCACTGACCTTTCCTCAGAACTGAAGTGTTTGGTATGCTTGCCTTTATTAGCCAGTGTACTGAGTATAGGTATAAAAGCAAAGTTGTTGGAGAAGCTCAGCAGGTCTGGCAGCATCCGTGAAGCTAAAAAGCAGAGTGACCTTTCCTCTGCTCAGACCCTTCCTCTTCTCCCAGACCCAAAACATTAACTTATGTTTTTTCCTTCACAGATGCTGCCAGACCTGCTGAGCTTTTCCAACAACTTTGCTTTTGTTCCTGAATTACAGCATCGGCAGTTCTTTTGTGTTTTATTTGATGAGTATAGGTCTTGGGAGATCCTTTTGTGGTTTTATAGGACATTTGTGAAGCCACTTTTGAAATACGGCATTCAATTCCAGACTCCCTGCTATTGGAGGGATGTTGCGAAACTTGAAAGGGTTCAGAAAAGATTTACAGGATGTTGCCAGAGTTGAAGGTTTTGAGCCACAAAGAGAGGCTGAATAAGCTGGGGCTATTTTCCCTGGAGTGTTGAAGGCTGAGCGGTAGCCTTATAAAGGTTTATAGGATTTAACAGGGACCTAAGGGGCAACTTTTTCATGCAGTGCATATACAGAATGAGAAGCCAGAGGAAGTGGTGGAGGCCGGTACAATTACAACATTTAGAAGGCAGCTAGACAGGTACATGAATGGGAAAGGTTTAGAGAGATACGGGCCAAATGCTGGCAAATGGGACTAGATTGATTTAGGTTGTCTGTACAGCAGAGAAATTGACCCTTTGGTTGCACTGAAGGGTGCATTTCTCTGCTGTACAGCTCTATAACAATGATTCTACAGCAGATAAGCCCCCAAGAGTGAGACACAAGTGAGAGAGGGTAAAAGGCATGGATCTAAAGTCCTACCTGCAGTGAGACCAGTGACATCTTAGCCAGGATAACATGAACTATGCTGTGGTTGGTGAAGCACCCCAAATTTGGAAGAAAAGAAAGGCAAGAGTATTGTCGCCCTTGCTGGAAATGTGCATCAGGATGGTAAGTATAGGATGTGGTTCAGCTGTGAAATGACCCAGTTGACTTTTTGGTCTAGACTCAGAACAATGATTAGTTGGTAAGCAGCAGAGGAAAACCACTACCCATTTCATTGTACCGTATAAAATAACGTTCTATTCTTTTGTAATTGATTCTACATTTGAGGATGAAAGAAAATATAATTTCTTACTTTCATATGTCTTTCTAATAGACTTTGTTCGGATTGGACATTAAAAAGATACTCATTTCACCTCTTCCATTGTATTTTATTTATTGCATATGAAGTAGTGTTCCAGCTGCCGAAGGCAACTATTTAGATGGAGGTTGGTGAGTAAACTGCAGCTGTACATTCCTGACCACCATCAATATGACTCAGTTTCCCAGGCACAAAGTGGGAGTCATTCACACGGCCGTCTCATTGTCAAGCCAATCCACTTAGTTTGTCTTGAAATACGCAAGTGGTTATCTTAGGTATTTTCAAATTGTAACAAAATGGGAAAATAATTAGGAACAAAAACCCTCATTAACATATACCTTTTTGCAAACAAATTAATATAATTTCTAAACTAAAGGAATGTAAAAAACTCATTGCCAATAAAACCCTACCTTGAGAAAAATAGGCCCATGGATATGGTAGTGCTCCATTTATTGAAGCCATTGCCCCAAATCAAACAAGTGCAACTCATATTCCACTTAGGAACCCTGCAGCCCAATGGTATCAATGTGGATTTCACAAGCTTCAAAATCTCCCCTCCCCCCATTGCATCCCAAAACCAGCCCAGCTCGTCCCCGCCTCCCTAACCTATTCTTCCTCTCAGCTATCCCCTCCTCCCACCTCAAGCCGCACCTCCATTTCTTGCCTTCTAACCTCATCTAACGTCCCTGACCTGTCCATCCTCCCCAGACTGACCTATTCCCTCCCTACCTCCCCACCGACACTCACGTCTACAGGCTCCATCCCCGCCCTTTTAGCTTGTCTGCCTGTTCTCCATCTATCTTCTCCTCTATCCATCTTCGATCCTCCTCCCCCTCTCTCCCTATTTATTTCAGAACCCTGACCCCATCCCCCTTTTCTGATGAAGGGCCTAGGCCCGAAACGTCAGCTTTTGTGCTCCTAAGATGCTGGTGGGCCTGCTGTGTTCATCCAGCTTCACACTTCGTTATCTCAGATTCTCCAGCATCTGCAGTTCCCATTATCTATGGTCTAAACACTGTCTGACCACTGTAAAACACCCCAATGTGCAAGGTGTACACAGCCACTTGAACCAAGTAACCTTTGTTCATTCTAATTGTGAAATTAACTTACTAGATTGACAATTCCTCACTTGCTGAGTTTATACACCTCAAGCCTTCTACCTTGCAATTCATCCACACACAACCCACACTCTACAACATCCCCATATCCTAAACTGCTCATACTCCGTTTTAGTCATCATACATAATTATTTTTTATTTCAAAATATATTTTATTTATTTATATATTTTATATATATATACGTACTCAAAACACAGTAGCATAATCAAGGAAATAAACAAACACTGAGGTTTGTCTCCATCCAAACAAACCAAAGGCATCTTTTACTTGAACCAAACTATATTTACACACATTTGAGTCACTGAGCGGGCCCCATTTAGCTTCAGCAGGAAGACCTCAAATGGTGACCTTTTCCCACTGCACCGTGGCAGCAGCTGCCCTAAGCTTTAGTGTGTCCCTCAGCACATAGCCCTGGGCCTTGGAATGTGCCAATCTGCAACACTGGGTCAGGGTCAACTCCTTGCTCCAGAAGACCAACAGTTTTCAGATACACCAAAGAGTGTCTTTCACTGAATTGATGCTCCTCCAGGTGCAGTCAATGTTTTTCTTGTTGTGCATCCCAAGGAACAGACCATAGAGCACAGAGTATGAGAGTGAGATAGTTCAAAAATGGGTAGTGCTTTATTTTGGGATTGAAGCTAACACTGCTACCTGTTTGGCTATAAGGGTCTGCACTGTCCCTGAGGCTGTTTGTTGCTTATGTTTAGGTAAGGTGCTTTCACTCCAAATGCACTGCAATACTCTTTGCATCTGTACTTTGCAGGTTACAAAAGACGGTTGTCGAGTGTCATGTCTAACAGCTCTCTCTTTGCAGCTCATTCAAAGTCTAAGAACTTCCCTCTTGCTGGTGTCAGAGGTATTTTCATCAATTATGCAATCATTATTTACATAGACAATATACAATACAGTCCAGCATGGGAACAGGCCCTTTGGCCTTCCAAGCCTGCGCTGATTCCTATATCTCATTTGCCTCAGTGATGGCTCTATATCAGTGGTTCTGCACTCTCTAACCTAGAACTTAACTGCAATTTGCTCAGTGGGAATAGCAACCTTTAATATACAGCACTCAGTTCTGTTACCACTGTTTTCACATGTTAGGTATACTGGTTTGGTAGTGACTGAGGCATCTATATGCAGCAGGTAAAACAAAAATCCACAGTTGGTGAACGAAGAAGAAACTTTTGAAGCTAAGGGAGAAACTTCCCTTCATGGGTTTGAGACTTTCCCACTAGCCTGTCCGTCTTTCGTTTCAGGAAGGCAGGTCAGATGCAGGAGGGAAAATATAATGGCCCTCCAAATTACAAATTTCTGCATTCTCTCTCTCTGCCTATCAAAAACCAAAGGGGATTACAGATCAGAATCAAAAAGTGAATTTGATTCACCCCAATCCCCACCCATTCGTGAGCGTATCTCTATCTAAAACTGTGCTTTCAACACATCAATACTTTGTTTGATCAGCATGGTTTGTCTCCACCACAGCTAATGTATTCAGCAGCAAAGTCACGAAAAGGCTAAATTGGACTTTATTAGTATGCAATTAATTAATTATAATTATTGAGAGCTCAGAAGATATTACATGTTTCTTTAGAATTCTTTGAGTATACGCAAAGATTCATCAGTAGAGTCATAGAGTTGTACAGCACGGAAATAGACCCCATGGTCAAACTCGTTCATGCCAACGAGATATTCTAAGTAAGTCCCATTTGCCAATTTTGGGCCATATCCCTCTAAATCCATCCTATTCATATACCCATCTAGATGCCTTTTCAGTGTTATAACGGTTCCAGCCTCCACCACCTCCTGTGGCAGCTCAATCCATACGCGCCATCCTCTATGTGAAACGGGCACTCATTAGGCGCCTTTTAAATCTTCCCCCTCTCACCT
This sequence comes from Stegostoma tigrinum, assembly GCF_030684315.1. NCBI lineage: Eukaryota > Metazoa > Chordata > Chondrichthyes > Orectolobiformes > Stegostomatidae > Stegostoma > Stegostoma tigrinum. Next base: position 46,936,842 of record NC_081363.1, read on the forward strand.
TAAATCTATGCCCTCCAGCTTTGGACTCCCCTACTCTGGGGAAAAGACCTTGGCTGTTCATCCTATCTATGTCCCCCAAAACTTTATAAACTTCTGTAAGGCCACCTCTTAGCCTCTGGAACTCCAGAGAAAATAGCCCCAGCCAATTCAGCCTCTCCTTATAGCTCAAACCCTTCAGTCTTGACAACATTCTTGTAAATCTTTTCTGAACCCTCTTGATTTTCACAACATCTTTCCTATGGCAGGAAGACCAAAATTGAGTCTAGTATTCTAAAACTGGCCTAACCAATGTCCTGTATAGCTGCAACATGACCTCCCAATTCCTATACTCAATCCCCTGACCAATGAAGGCAAGCATATCAAATGCCTTCTTCACTATCCTATCTACCTGTGACTCCAATTTCAAGGAAATATGAATGTGCACCCCAAGGTCTCTTTGTTCAGCAACACTCCGCAGTACCTTACTATTAAGTAGAATTGGAGTTTGACAGCAGTATATTTTTCCTTGACCTTTCTGAACAATTTCTATGATGTACACGTTTTAGTGCAGACCTCAAAGTCATCGGTAATGTTTGCATGTTTACATGCTGAACAATGGTGCACTCAATAACAACGTAAGCTAGTTACCTCGTTGTTTCATGCCTGCAAATGGAAGGCATTTAACAGTGTGATATCAGGAGTCCAGGGACAGTATGTCCCTGTAAGGGTGAAGAGCAAAGCTGGCAGGTTTAGGGATTCCTGGCTGATGAGAGATATTGAGGGTCTGGTCAGGATATAGAAGAAGGTATACATTGGGGTTAAGGTATCAGGCTCAAATCAACCTTTAGGTGACGATAAAAAGTGTAGGAGCATTCTTAAGAGGGAAATCAGAAGAGCAAAAAGAGGGTATGAGATGGACCTGGCAGTTAAGGTTAAAGATAATTATAAAATGTTCTATAGCTATATTGAGAGTAAAAGGGTGGCTAGGGAGAGAATGGGTCCCTTAAAGATCAACATGGTCATCTATGTGTGGAGCCACAGGAGATGGTGCAGATTTTTAATGAATATTTCTCCTCAGTGTTTACTGAGGAGAGAATCTTGGATGCTAAGGAAATAAGGAAAACAAGTGGGGATATTTCGGACTGCAGACACATTACCAGAGAGGAGCTGTTTGCAGCCTTAAAGCACATTCAGGTGAATAAGTCCCCTAAGCCTGATCAAATCCATCCTCATTGTGGGTGCCTGGGGAAGAAATTACACATGCCCTCGCAGAGATTTTTGTTTCACCTTTTGTCACTGGCGAAGTTCCAGAAGACTGGAGGGTGGCCAATGTTTTCAGAGATAATGGGAAATGCAGACGCTGGAGAATCCGAGATAACAAAGTATGGAGCTGGATGAACACAGCAGGCCAAGCAGCATCTTAGGAGCACAAAAGCTGACGCTACGGGCCTAGGCCCTTCATCAGAAAAAAAATGATGATGGGCCTAGGTCCAAAATGTCAGCTTTTGTGCTCCTAAGATGCTGCTGTGTCCATCCAGCTCCACACTTTGTTATCAGTGTCTAATGTTTTATTGTTTAAGAAGGGTAACAAAGACAAGACAGGGAACTACAGGCCAATGAGCCTGCCATCAGTAGTAGGCAAGTTATTGGAGAGGGTATTGAGGGACAGGATCAACCAAAATTTGGTTAGCCAAGGTCTGATTATGGATAATTAGCATGGATTTATGTGTGGGAAGTCATGTCTGGCAAATCTTTTCAAGTTTTTCGAAGAGGATGGATGAGGATAGGGCAGCGGATGTTGTCTATATGGGCTTTAGTAAGGCCTGTGACAAGGTCCTGTAGGGAAGGCTAGTCATGAAAGTAAGGTTGCATGGTTTCCAGGGAGAGCTAGCTAATTGGATTCAAAAATTGCTTGATAGTAGGAAGTAGTGTGTTGGTTGAAGGCTGTTTCTCAGACCAGAGGCCTATGAGTAGTGGTGTGCCACAGGGGTCGGTGGTGGGACCTTCATTACTTGTTATTTCCATAAATCATCTGGATGTGAATGTACAAGGTGTGATTTGACAGTTTATGAATGATACAAAATGAGTAAGTATTGTTGAAAGCAAAGAAGGTCGTCAAAAATTACGGAAGGATCTCAATCAGATGGGGAAGTGGGCTGAGGATTTGCAAATGCAATTCAATACAGATAAGTGTAAGGTGCTGCATTTTGGAAAGTCAACCAAGGTAGGACTTATACAGTAAATGGTAAGGTCCTGAGGAGTGTTGTGGAACAGAGGGACCTAAGAGTAAAAGCATATAGTTCATTGAAAGCGACATCACAGGTGGACAGTGTGACGAAGAAGGCATTTAGCATGCTGGCCTTCATTGGTCAAGGCATTGAGTAAAGGACATTATGTTACAGTTACATAATTCATTGGTGAGGATGCACTTGGAATACTGTGCACAGTTTTGATCACCCTGTTATAGGAAACTGGAAAGTGTGCAAAGAGGGTTTACGAGGATGCTACTAGGACTAGTAAGACTGAGTTATAGGGAGAGATTGGTCAGGTTAGGGCTTTGTTCCTTGGAATGTAGGAGAATGAGAGGTGACCTTATTAAAGTGTATGAAGTCATGAGGGGAGTAGATAGGATGAATGCATATAGTCTTTTCCCCAGGATTGGGGAATGGAAAACTAGGGGGTAAAGGGTTAAGCTGAGAGGGAATAGATTTAAGAAGGACCTGAGAAGCAACTTCTTCTTGCAGAGAGTGGTGGGGTAAGGAATGGGCCACTGGAGAAAGCGTTGAGGCAGGTACAAAAGTGACATTTAAAAAACATTAGGATAGGTACATGGATAGAAAGAATTTAGAAGGATAGGGACCAAATTTGGGCAATTGGAACGAGCTCAGTGGGCACCATGGTCAGCATGGGTCAGTTTGGGCTGAAGGGCCTGTTTCCCTGCTGTATTCGTCTATGAGTCTATGACCTGCAGTTTCAATGTTAACCAACATTGAAAGCCAGTGTCAAACCACAGACCAGAAGCGTGACAACAAACACTTAAACCCTTTTTAAATAGGTCATAAGAGATTTTAACATTATTTATTGCAGAAGAACATTTCAGAAAATGAACAGCGACACCAAATTGGGGCAGAATTTGGAGAAGTGACTACGAAAGCAATGAAGCAAACCACAATACAAAATAACATCAAAAATATAGAAATGCATTATCTAAATTATACTGACAGGTGGAACCATGGAAACAAGAGACATCTGTAAGGATTAAAGCACATTTGTGAAGAGGTATGGAGGAACTACAAGGTTTTTCTAATTAAATTACCAAATATTGAGATTTCATTATGCATTAAATCAAAGTTGACATGGGTTAGGAGGTAAGGAGTATACTGCAACTTCTGATTTCTATCAAAATTATGCCACCTCTAATAGTAACTTCTTCCACTGGAGCAGAAATATTGGAAAATAAATAGCTAATATTAACTAACTCTCCATTCTGTGGTTTAGGAAGGAGCTTTATACTAATCTGCAGAGGTTATTTACATATTGTGACCCATCAGGAATGTGAACAGCTTATATTTAAACCAAAATGAGCAGATGACATACAAGCAATAAACATTCTGCAATGTTTTTACTACATAAGGAAGTTAAACTGATATTTCTGAGGAAGAATCCTCATATTAGCTAAAACATAAGTTATTTAAAATCCAAGATGGTCTTACAATCACATTTTAGTAATTACTGGTTCTAGAAAAGAGGCTTATGAAAGACCTTCAATAGCCTGAGACTATATTTAGTTTTTAAAAATCCTTATATTTGAAACATACATTCTTGGGATTCTAAAAACAACTGCTGCATTTTCTTCAAATAATTTGATCACACAGACAGAAGTTTTTTTAAGCAAATGGGGGTTTTAGAATATAATTGTTTAGATAAAACTGCAAAATGTTTCATTTGTAGATGACCGCCCACATGCTTGAAAACTAAGGGTTGAATTTTCCTGTTTTGTTGTGTTTTGTTGAATGAGGCCCACAGTGTCTATCCCATATCTCAGAGCAACCGAGATAACAAAGTATAGAGCTGGATGAACACAGCAGGCCAACTCCTAAGATGCTGCTTGGCCTGCTGTGTTCCTCCAGCTCCAAACTTTGTTATCACGGATTCTCCAGCATCTGCAGTTCCCATTATCTCATATCTCAGAGCAACTTCTCTCACACAATATTCTGCTATTCTTCACCTCATTAATGATGCATCTGGGCTCGACAGTGCCCTTCAAATGGAATTACATGGCAATGTTCTCTCTAAACTGCACAGCCACTCTGAATGTCCTTGAAAACTCTCTGAAGTGTGGGCTAGAAGTTCACAAACTTCAGAGATCTACGTGGGAAGAGAACAAAATTACAGGGAATGTAGCTTGCCTCTGCTGGGATTGCCCTACCTGGGGGTCCTTACACAGTGTTGCTTAACAATTAAAACTGAGGACGTGGCTCAGGAATGGAAGCTGTCACCCAGCCTCACTGATAGGGAGCTGAAAGTAGTGGTCATGGGGAGGAGGGTAGTGCCTTTTCCTGCTGACCACCACACATGATCTCATCATCAGATTCAGCCAACAGAGTATCCCAGGCTAGTGGTATGCCCCAGATGAAAAGGGACACACATACGTGTAGGAAGTAGTTCACCAATCTTCTGCATTCAGTGGAAGGTGTGACAAACTTCTCTTGACGACCTCAAACTCATAGGGCCACCACTCTCTGCAACTCTGTCACTGCACGCTCCTCTTAAGCCTCATGGACAAAACTTTCACTATTGCATGCACCACATCCATTCAATGGCTCTCATCCTCCCAAACTCCAAACCCTGCCCTCTCAACTCCCTCGTCATGCATTTGGTACCTGGGACCAGACTCCTGCTCCTACTCTTCGGTCCACTTCTATCTTTTCAATCTCTCCAATGCTTTCTGAAATGGATAACAGCCTGGCGAGAGGGCCAAGATTGTCAATGGGGTAGTGGGCATAGTGTATTACAGCATGAAAAGAGGCTCTTTGTCTATTTGTGTCAATGCCAATCATCAGGTACCTATCTATTCAAATCTCATTTCCCAGCACTTGCCCTAAAGCCTTGTATCTATTTTAATCAACCTGTTCAAACTCCTTGTGACACATATCCAACACAGGCCTGCTGGATCCAAGGCAATCAAAGGACCACTGATGCCAATGCTCTAATCTCGCCAATTCATGACTTAGTGAAAATGCACAGGCAGGCAGAGGAAAGGCAAGTAGCTTTGTCAGAGGCACCTGGTAAGCTGGATTGAAGGACAGAGGAGTCCACCAACATTATTCATACTGTGCTGGCCCAAACATGTATGCATCTGGCTGTCTCCAAAGACGAGATGGAGATCACCAAGGACAGCCAGGTCCTGTACGCTAAGTCTCTGCTGGTTATATGAACAAACCTGCACTGCATCACTCTAACCATTGGTGCTCAGCATGACCAAGAGGGAGGACAAGGGACCTTGACCTTACCCGAGAAGACACATCCTCTGAAGTGGACCCATGCTACAATCTGACCCACACACATCAGCCCACATATGAGCTTATGAATGACAACCCAGATTGTCCTGATTTCTGGAAGGAAATGTTCATTCCATGTATGAGCTCCTCAAGGGAGCACAGTGACATTCCAGGCTGTGAATTGTATAATACATAGCTCATATCTCCGCTCATCCACATAGTGCAAAGGCCTGCTGAATAAGGTTGCACAAAGCACTGCTCCTCACATGTTCAATCCTGTCCTGCAGGATACTCAAGCATTTGACAGTAACCTAGCAGTCTACACACATTTGAAACACTGAAGGCTAACTGATAATGGAAGCTACCTCAGGCTTCCTCTCACCCTATTGCCCATTGTGAGAGACTTTAGTGCACAACACTCCCATATCCTCTGATAACTGAGGCTTTAAGAGCTGCCTCAACTTAGCACAAAGCAGTGTTAGCTCACAATCTCGTGAACTATTGCTTCTTCCTAATGCACAGTGGAACATGTATTATCTAGATACTTGAAAATAGGACCACTTGAAGTTATGAAATGTAGAATCTGAGGGATAATGTAACATTTATTCAGCAGCACAAAAGAAGTAAGATGGCAACAATAACAAATTCCAGAGATCCTTTGCATTGAGTTGGGGCTATTTGCTGTATAATCAACAGAAGGTTAAACAAGTCAAGGAAGTCCAAACCAAGCTCATTAATCATGAGAACACATTTCTCTGATCACTCAGGTTCAACAATGCAATGCTCTGTCATTCTCTCTTGGATGATCCTTCCAGACAATGCCCTGATCCTCATCCATATTTGTGTTCTCACAACATTGGCTGTTGATCCACAATTTCTTCTTGTTTTGAGGGCATTCCCTGTTTCCTTGGTTCCAGCTGTGAATAGTGCAGGATGCTTTTTCTACTAGGATACACTGTAAGGCCCCATCAGAACAGTTGAGGCATTGAAACCTCATCTTAAGGAGACATAAGCTCTATTCCACTATAGATTGGTAGAAACGTTAGCAGTGCTCTTTCTTCCTTCTGTATCAGTCTGAGGGCTTCATAAAGCTGTCATTGGGCCATGTCTGGAGGGGATTGCTCTTGTCGCTCAGTAAATATTCCTGTATGGCACAAGGATCTGTGAAGGAGGCAGGAGCTTGTGAACCTTCCAGAATGTCCACATCATGTCAGGGCCCAGGATAACTGGCAGAGACCTTCAACTTCGATGGTCATAGATTGTTTGCATTTGATGGAATAATAGAAATCATGGTTTCTGATTGTGAACTCTACATGTTGGTGACAGGATGCAGACAATAGCACCTTGCATCTGTGGTAGCTACCAATGGTGGAGAACTCAGCGCCGAAGCTGTTTGACTCTTGTCATGAGCGAAGGATGTGAAGAGCTCTGATCTGGGGAAGATGGCATCAGCGACATCTCAGTGCATATGTGGACTGAAGATTGAGAGGTGTTACACAGGTCCCCACTGGCTCCTTGAAATGTTCAGGGCAGCTGTGATCCTGACGGCTACTGCAATGGAATAACCACAAGTCCTGCTCCAGTAGATGAGACAGTGCGATGGTAACGGCCCAGGACACCCTAACCTGTACCCGCATGGTTTTTCCGAGAGCTGTAGAAAATGGCTATGAGATCTGGAGCTGCAGGGTCACATCATTCTCCTTGGGGAATGCCCTTAGGGATTGTCACCTGCTGTGTCTCTGCCTGGGATGAGAGTAGTGGATGCTACTATTCTTTCTGAGCTTATAAACAATATTGTAATTGCTCGCTCTTTCCAGGTTGTCGTTGCATTTGAAGGAAGAACACAAGGACTTCAACCACAACATTGCCCATGTCAAGTAGCGAGTAGATAATCCTTGGGGAATGTTAGAAAGAGAGCACCATTTCCTTCTTGGTACTCCAGATTCTTCACACCAATCACATGAGTTCATAGTTCCTTGAAAGTGGAGTCCCGGGTAGATAGGAGAGTGAAGAAAGCATTTGGTATGCTTGCCTTTATTGGTCACTGTATTGAGCATAGGAATTGGGAGGTCATGTTGCACCTATACAGGACATTGGTTAGGCCTCCTTCGGAATACTGCTTGCAATTCTGATCTCCCTGATATCGGAAGGATGTCGCAAAACTTGAAATGGTTCAGAAAAGATTTACAAGAATGTTGTCAGAGTTGGTGGGTTTGAGCTATAGGAAGAGACTCAATACGCTGAGGCTATTTTCCCTGGAGTGTCGAAGGCTGACAGGTGACCTTATAAAATCCTGAGGGGCATGGATAGGGTGAATAGATAAGGTTTTTTCTCTGGGGTGGGGCAGTCCAAAACTAGAGGACATAGGTTTAAGATGAGAGGAGAAAGATTTAAAAGTGGCCTAAGCGGTAGCCTTTTCACACAGAAGGTGGTGGTATATGTATGGAATGAGCTGCCAGAGGAAGTGGTGGAGATTGGTACAATAACAACATTCAAAGGCATCTGGATGCGTATATGAATAGGAAGGGTTTAGAGGGATATGGCCCAAATGGGACTAGATTGATTTGGGATATCTGGTCAGCATGAACGAGTTGGACTGAAGGGTCTATTTCCATGTTGGAAAACTCTATGTCTCTATGACAACAAAGCCTCATGCTATGCCCTCACATACTGTGGTATGAAGATCATTGTCATACCTCAGTAAGGAGATCTGGAAGTATAAAACCTTAACCAAAGTACTTTGCACAGCCAAAGTTTCCACGTTACACTGGGAGTAACATTCTGCTGGTAAGCCACTATAATAGACGCCCAAACACAAAGGAAATATACCTTTGCACAGCACAGACAATGTCCCTACAGATTTTTTAACACACTCAGGGGATGTTGGTGTGACTGGCTGGCACTGTATTTATTGCCCATCCCTGGTTATCTTGGAGAATGGGCAAGTTACAATTTACAGCTTAGTGAGTGAATGTGGCAAATGTGCAGCTGTTTCTTCCAGTGATAGCTGTAGAAACTGTTTCAGAAATGCCAAGTCCAGGTGATTCTTTTCAAGTTCACTTGTCTGTTTATATTTGGTTAGCTAACTTGGCAAGGAGACAATTAATGTGAACTATGTAATAGTCATAATTGCTTGAGGCCATAAGCTATAATGTGCATTCTTGGACAATGAACAATTTGCCATGAAGTGCAATTTGATGCCAGATAGTTTGATATTACTGAATTAGTAGAGGCATGATTAATGCCATTGCCTCAAGCAAGGGCGACAAATTCGTACATTTTCACTCTCCACTCTGAAGAAATAAACAGTAACTTAGCACCCATTTAGCAGGCAAAGGGAACTGTTTTGTTTCATTGTTGTGCCATTGACTTTGCATAGAAGATGGCAAGTTTTCATCTTTGTGTTCCTGTGAGTGACTTGCAGCTCTATCTGAAGAATTGGATAATCCTCCCCATTCTTTCATATGCCCTTTTGTGTTGCTCTGTCCTGAATGACCTTTTGACTTCTCCTTCTGTTTCTGCTCAACCCCTTCATATAATCATTATTGCTCCCACAGAGCACAAGGAATTTGAACATTGTCATGTCCTTGTTGACCCAAAATCCTCCCAATATCAGTGCCAGAGTGACAATGGCCTGTGAAAATTCACCCTCCTTGAACTCCACTATCTCAAACTATGTTGAATGAGATCCCAACTATCTATCACAAATAGTGCCCTGTCACTGTCACTATTTCCTCAGCAAACCAGTCCAGTGAAATCTACCCTCCAGCCTTGAGTTATTCACTTTGCCCAGGACTCCATGGACATTCCCTGATAAGCCTTCTGACCATTAGTGAGAAGACCTCCAGGAGAGACTGTGGGGCATTTTCCAGAGTGATAGCAGCTCTGCTTCAACTGAGTATGACTCAGCAACCAGAATGACCTAGCTGTCATCCCTGGACTGGGTAAATTTGACCTGCAGGACCAACCATTGCCAAATCTCTGGATGGGTCTCTGGGACCAACTGTTTGAATGATCATGGCCAATTAAATGCACTAGGATTGGAATCCCATGACTGACTGAATTGGCACCCCGTGACTGACCATAGTCCCATTACCATGCTAAAGACCTCTGCTCAACTTTGGCTTTCAGACATGGCCATTTACTTGAAGAATATGCAATGTGTCTGTTGCACAAGTTGCTGGCACTTGCTGGAAGTGTGAAACTGACATAGCATGGTGCCACACAGCAACAGCAGTTCGGTTCTCCTCACTGTAACAAGCCGTGTCCCTCTGTCTCTCCTTTGAAAGGTAATACAGGCCACACAATCTTTCAGCCATCAAGTCAGCATGAATGTGTTTGTGCTGAGAAATTAAGCTAATAACCACATGATGCCTTTGTGCACAATGTGATCTGGCAGAAGGATGCAATGCATAGGTATCCCTGAGCTCCAAGGTCATATTGGTGGGCTTAAGTAGTGTATCCAAAAACTGGCATGATGCGGTGAATCTAATGGTCTTCCAATGCCAACTTACGTGTACAAAGGGTGGAGGACAATGAATGAATGCCAGGATGAGAAATCAACAAGTTAGGAATTTGTCTTACCTGGCCTCTAGGAAACGGAGAGGAAAATCAGAAGTGCATATAAACTAGATGAGTAAGGGATTTAATGAGATGCAAATACACGGAAATAAAAATAGTCACCACTCAAGAGCGAGATATTGAGGTCACTGGTTTAAAGGAGATGGCAAGGAAGATGCCAACTTTTTCATTTCCAAAATATTTTTCCAACTTTCTCACCATTACAGGGAAGGTAAAGTTCTTAAAAGTGCTAAAGAACAAAATGAAGAAAATATAAAAATGTCAAATAAGTGAAAATGAAATCAACAAAAAAGGAAAACACTACATACTGTCCACCAGAGGAAAATCTCTCAAAGTTTTGATGGACAAAAGCTGATTACATATTTTTCCGCCAGAAAAATATACAAATTGAAGCTGTTTAGCTGCCATGTCACAAAAATAGACTGCAGACCAAACTTCATTTTGCAATCAGAAACAAAAACAGAAGTTGCTAGAAAAGCTTAGCAGGTCTGGCAGCATCTGTGAAGAATAAATCAGAGTTAACATTTTGAGTCTGGTGACCCTTCCTCAGAACTTACGGTTTTTGTTCATTTTGCAACGTTCTTCTATGATGCAGCAAAGAATATTTCTGAACTGCTGTTGTACGCTCATTTGAATTAGGAGCCAAAAATGGAACACAATCACTCTTACTGAACTGAACCAAGTAGTTTAGGACTTTGGCAAGAATTAGTGTTGTTGCTAATGTGTTGACAGGTAGAGAGCTGCAACAGTGTAGCCAAGCACCCAGAGGGAATCTGCTAAACCTATTATGTCTGCAAAAATATTGGAAGATTGCAGCGTGAACAAATTATTTTATTTCTTTGTTGCCGTATACTAATTAATACTATAAATACAAATCTGCCAGCAAACTGACTACCTTGTAGTATTTGGCTCTGTTCTCTGGACAAGACTCAACAGTGATTAAACCTGCCTCCTTGCCTGTTTCATGCAGTTAATACAGCCTACTTTATGAAAAAAAAATGACTGGACCAGCAATTCCATCAACCATTAAAATAGTGTACAAGATTTGATAAATTGTTGCATGTTTCAAGCATATATTTAGCAGATTTAGTACATGAAATGAATTATCTTCCACTATAATATGGCCCAAGAAAGGTCACAGATCATATATACAAGAGCAATTTTATGACCAGATCCCTAGAAAAGGTTCTCCAAGTTATCACCCTTTCAGATAGAGATCACAAATTTTCAGATTACCATGTGAGGATTGTTGAACCAGCTCCCCCCTTTCATTTACGCATCGCCCCAGTTGGTCACAACAAGATGAATTTACAAAGGGTGTCTTCCCTTGTGATAACTTTCTCCAATGACAAACAAATTTATGTTTATAATAGGGGGAAATTTAACCCGGCTCAAGTTAACAAAACAATGAGTATATTAGTTATTAAATATGACTGAAAATAATAGCGCAATGCATACAGGCATTAGGAATGAGATGTGAGTTCAAAGAAAGATAAAAGTTAAAACCACATGTGGATCAGTTCCTATGAATTATTCATGAAAAGTAGATAGTGGAGCATTGACAGTTGAACAGTTGATTTCAGCGTTTAAGGCTTAGCTCGTTAGTTGCATTCTTTTCGTCCTGCTTCCTTTTGAGGAGCTTGTTGGCTAGCTGGCTTCTAGCACTCAGGATACCAGAGCAAGAGAGACGTTGACTTACAACACAGGGATGATTGTCCGTCTCCTCTCCAACTATCTGCTTCTTTATCCATCTCCCATCAACCTCCCCATCTCTCTCTAGTTATTTCAGAACCCTCTTCTCCTCCCCGATTTCTGAATAAGGGTCCAGGCCTGAAACACCAGCTTTCCTGCTCCTCTGATGCGGCTTGGCCTTCTGTGTTCATCCAGCTCTATACCTTGTTATTGCGATGACTAGTGGGAGTTTTTGTTTCACTATGATTTTCACAGCACACTAGCCCTCAAACCCAATTGTGTGCACAAGTACATCAACCCACTGACACATGTGAGCACTTCAGGCACTAACACACCTTTCACCTACACACAGAGCAAAATTGAATTGGCATTTAGCTCCTGTTCTTAGTCAATACATTGTGGAGCGGAAGACACACAGCAAATCAGGCTGCATCAGAGGAGCAGGAAAGTCAATGCTTCGGGTTTACCAGATCCAAAACATGAGCCTTCCTGCTCCTGTGACGCTGCCTGATTTCCTGTGTTCCTACAGCTTCACACAGTATTGACTCTGACTCTAGCATCTGTAGTTCTTGCTATTTCTGAGCACCTGTTCTTATGCATCCTTGAAAGGGGACACCCAAAACATGTCTCATGCTGAGACTGTGTCTTTTTGTGTGACATTTTACAGTCTGAGATAACCTCGAGGATATTACAGTTCGGTTTGCAATTCTATTTTCCCCTTTTCAGTCCATCCCTTTGAAGATTCCTTGACACCTTGTCAGGTATGATTTTCAGGACATCCCTCTCCAGACAGCCACTTTATTAAAATTGCAGCCATACTTTGGCTGCACGTCCCATTTCTAAAGGAAGCAACTTGTAATTAATGTTCTATATGTCCATATGTGATCTGTAGTCATAGAACATAGAACAATACAGCGCAGAACAGGCCCTTCAGCCCTCGATGTTGTGCTGACCTGTGAACTAATCTAAGCCCCCCCCTACACTATCCCATCATTATCCATATGCTTATCCAAGGACTGTTTAAATGCCCCTAATGTGGCTGAGTTAATTACATTGGCAGGCAGGGAATTCCACACCCTTACCACTCTCTGAGTAAAGAACCTGCCTCTGACATCTGTCTTAAATCTATCACCCCTCGATCTGTAGCTATGCCCCCTTGTACAAGCTGAAGCCATCATCCTCGGAAAAAGACTCTCACTGTCCACCCTATCTAATCCTCTGATCATCTCGTACGTCTCTATTAAATCCCCTCTTAGCACTTCTCCTGACAGTAATGTATGTGAAATAAATCAGTGAAGTGGAAGTCTAACATTTTAGTTGTCTTACAAAAATATGATCAATAGCACCAACCCTAGGCAGTAATGTAAGACTATTCTTAGCAAGGCTTATTCAATAGGGAGTTGCAATTGATACAGGATTGGTGATTGTAATGACACAGGAGGAGGAATGGGAGAAAGATGTTTTGAAAAAGGAAGTGCATTCATATATTGCTAATTTTTTGTCAGAAAATAATTATTTCAAACTCATATAGTTGTGCTAAAATGACTTTTGAAAAATATTCATAAATTTTGAGCATTAAATTCTATATGTAAAAAGGAAAATATATAGAATTTGGAGATGTAGACAGAGACATGTCTAAGTTCACTGTTTTCTTTCCAGTACCAGGTTTGGTGCATTGCATTACTCAATCCTCAAAAAATACTTCAGCAGAATTGGAAATAAAAGGTCTAAAACCTTGTTTGCATGTTTGAGTTTTATTATTGTCATAAACATGGAAATAATCATCTGATAGTAAAGTCACTGCTCCTCGATGAAATATTCACATTACCAAAACTACTTAAAGATATAGTAGAAATGGCCATAACTTTCTCAGTCATTGGAATTGATGTCAATTCTTAAGACAGTGAGAAACAGAACTCCTGCAGAGATGATCATTCAGAAATTTTTGTAGCTTGGGAAACTAAAGCTGTTAGTTAACGTAACCTCAGCCGAAACGAAAATTGTTTCCTCCTGTATTACACAAGTATCGTTGAGCGATAACAACATCGTAAGTCAGAATCCGCCAAATGAGTTCAACAAATGTAAAAAAAGAGTCTGCACAAATATCTAAAAATTCAGATTAATTCCTAGAACAAAACAACCAAAGAATTGCAGATGCTGGAAACTAGTAACACTCAAACAGAAATTGCTGGAAAATCTCAGCAGGTCTGGCAGCCTCTGTGGAGAGAAATCAGAGTAACAGGGCCAGTGACTCTTCTTCAGGACTGAGCGTGGTCACCGGACCCAAAGTGTTAACTCTGCTTTCTCTCCACAGATATTGCCAGGCTTGTTGGGTTCCTTCAGCAGTTCCAATTGTGTAAATTCCTAAAATCTTTGCCAGAACCAGTCTAGAATCTGAACCTAAGACTGTGACAGAGAATAGATATAGTGGCAGAAAAAATCAATTATATTCATAAACATCCCAAAGTAAGAAGTTCAAGGAAAAGATGTTTAATTTGCAGAGCTAGCATTCTTCATAAACCAGTTATTGACCCTAATTAATTTGATAGCACAAGCTTTACTATCAGCAATTCAGTTACTAGAAACCAGATGGAATTATTTGGCAAATTCAACGTATGACTTTGACAAAAATGCAATATAACCATTTTGCTCCAATTCAATACTTCGTATAGCCACAAGTAAAATGCTATACATTAGCAAACAGCTGCATTTTCCAGCTGTATTCAAATTAAGGGACGCACAGCAGACACTGTATAGCAGCATCATTTGGAATGTACAAGATTTAAATATTAAATATACGAGGAGTATGAAGAGAACAGGACAGAAATACAAGAAACTCTTTCACACTCAGGAGTATTTTATTTTCATTATCTGATCAACATTTCATGCCAAAGAAGTAGGAGAGAAACTCCCTAAAACCTTGATAAAATGAAGAACCATAAACGCTGGAGATCTGAAACAAAAACAGAAATTGCTGGAAAAACTCAGCAGCTCTGGCATCATCTGTGAGAAGAAAGCCGACTGCAATGAAGACTCACCGCTGAGTTTTCCCAGCAATTTCTGTTTTAGTCCTAAAAACTTTGCTAGGAACAAAACTCTAAAATGTTATTTTTATCTTTGCAAACATTTTGTATCTCATTAATTAGCTCCTAATATATTGCTAAGACAGTTTTCAACTACCTCATGCAAGAAGAGTCAAAGCACTCATTTGATGAGTCCGTTGAAGTGATATGGCAGTGGTGAGGACAAATTACATCAAAAATCTCAGGAGGGTGGACAATGGCAAAGGATGGTTTAGAATGCCTGTGATCATCTGTGGCAATACTAGACATTTTATTTAAATGAATGGTACTGGACAGAACCGCACAAAAACTTTATATTGCACATGTAAAGGTTTTATCGCATTGATTACAGGGATCTGTGCTGGGACCACTGTTGTTTGTGATGTATGTAAATGATCTGGAGGAAGGTGTAGGTGGTCTGATCAGCAAGTTTGCTGATGACACTAAGATTGGTGGAGTAGCTGATAGTGAAGGGGACTGTCAGAGATTACAGCAGAATATAGATAGACTGGAGAGTTGGGCAGATAAATGGCAGATAGAGTTTAATCCGGGAAAATGCGAGGTGATGCATTTTGGAAGATCAAATTCAAGGGCGAAGTATACAGTAAATGGAAAAGATCGAGGGAAAATTGATGAACAGAGAGATCTGGGTGTCAGGCCCATTGTTCCCTGAAGGTGACAACACAGGTCAATAGGGTGGTCAAAAAGGCATATGGCATGCTTTTCCTTCATTGGGCGGGGCATTGAGTACAAGAGTTGGCAGGTCATGTTGCAGTTGTATAGGACTTTGGTTCGGCCACATTTGGAGTACTGTGTACAGTTCTGGTCGCCACACTACCAAAAGGATATGGGTGCTTTGGAGAGGGTGCAGAGGAGGTTCACCAGGATGTTGCCTGGTATGGAGGGTGCTAGCTATGAAGAGATGTTGAGTAGATTAGGATTATTTGCATTAGAAAGACGAAGATTGAGGGGGGACCTGATTGAGGTCTACAAAATCATAAGGGGTATAGACAGGGTGGATAGCAAGAAGCTTTTTCCCAGAGTGGGGGACTCAATTACTAGGGGTCATGAGTTCAAAGTGAGAGGAGGAAAGTTTAAGGGAGATATGCGTGGGAAGTTCTTTACACAGAGGGTGGTGGGTGCCTGGAAAGCGTTGCCAGCAGAAGTGGTAGACGCAGACACGTTAGCGTCTTTTAAGATATATTTGGACAGGTACACGGATGGGCAGGGAGCAAATGGACACAGACCGTTAGAAAATAGATGACAGGTTAGACAGAGGATCTTGATCGGCGCAGGCTTGGAGGGCCGAAGGGCCTGTCCCTGTGCTGTAGATTCCTTTGTTCTTTGTTCTTTGAGAACTGATTGCAGTGATGTTGATTGTTGGTTGCTGGCATTCAGAAGGGACATAGAGAAATTCAATGCAGACTATTTGTCTATTCTGAAATGCTAAGTAGTGAAAAAAAGCAGATGCTAAAGTGTAATTTCTGTCATTGTTAGAAATTCAGAGTTATCTCACCTGATGCACTTAGGCCCTGATGCAAACACTGGTGGTGGTGTCAACATGAAGTATTAGATTGGTCCAAGGGGAGCCAAGCAACAAACTAGGTTCTTAGCTAAACTGTCACTAAACATGGATCAAATGCATTCTCAATTTCAGCAGAGCATTTAATTTGCACGTGGCTAACATACAGACTTCATCTGTTCTATGATTCAGTACAGACACTAGCAAAGGAAACGGGAAGTGAATGTTTACTTGCTCTTTCCAAACACAGGGAAGAAGGAAAACTCCCAATGCCGGCTGATTTCCACAAAGAACAGAATTTGCAAATAGTTATGAAGCAGCATTAATCACATATACTGTTCACAGGCCATTGAGTCAGAAACTTCCTTTTGGTGTAGATCTCAATCAGAAAGGTACTTCAAAGCTACAATAATTAAGATTCACTGCAGCTGGTTTTAAAAAGGGGGAAAAAAGACAAGCAAGAGGTATTATCTTGATCAAGTCCATTAAACAGTTTATCTTCACTCTAGTAAGACAGTTCCTGAAGAATATTATAGATAAAAAGTTTTATCTTTTGTAGATCATTTTCCTGCAGCCCACACAGGGAAAACTTATGGATAAAGAGGTTAATAGCTTTTTATAGATGGTGAATATTAAACTTTGAAAACATAGATCTTTACTGTTTCGTAAAATATTTGTATTTGAGATAAAGTCACTCCCACTTGTCTTGGAATTATTTTCTTATGCCAGCCAGGCATTTTATCAGTGGAAAATTGTTTTGTTACCTTTGAAATTTGACAAATTGTGTTAAAAAAGATGAAACAATACTCTCGTTGTTATTTATGACAATGAAAGCTGGTAACTTTTTCAGAATCAGAAACAAAAAAGGGGTGTTTTTCGGTATTTGTAAGTGTTGAGTTTAAAATAAAAGCCAAGAATAAATGTGCACTTTTGAGTTCTTTACTTCTAACTGGAAAATTCAATAATAGTTCATTGCATCTTGCATTGACACATCTGACAAAATCTAACCAGCATTGCAACTCTGGATGAAAAGAATAGAGCGGTTGAAAAAGCGACCTTCATTTTTCAGAGCAAATCACTGTTTTGGTAGGAATTTTTCCATTGGAAGTGTGAATCAGGATTAATCTTGAAGTCAATCCCCCCTGGAAGGGCCGGTATGTGGGACCTTCTTTTGTTGAAGAATGGGGCAGCTTTAAACCAGCAGAGGTAGGGTCATCTCAATAGGGTCCCAATAATAGGCCAGCCTCAGCATCTTTGTCATAAGAATGTGATCAGACCCCAAGGAGAGAGGATGCCTTACTTTGTGGTTCATTGAATTTTGTAAAGCTGCAAAAATTTGCATGTTTTAGACCACAAGACAATGGTATTCCTTCCCATTTGAAACTCAGCAAACAGTGCTTTGGAAACGGTGTCTAAAGGTGGAAATGGAGTATGCCCTTTCACTTTTTATCTATTTGCTGACCAACCAGTTTCTGTCCTTGTAGTGACTGGCCAGTATGAAGGGAGCCTCAGTACGCTCCGAACACACACAGGCTTATGAGTCCTCCCTCTGCTGCCTTAGAGAACCACTGCTGGCCCAAATGACTTTTGTGTTTCCTGAAAATAGCTGCTATCTGTCATGTGCAAATACAGTATGTCAAAACAAAGTGATACAGCAGAGCACAGCAGCTGAACTCAGGGCTACTTCTCACATTCAGCTCTCAGGTTTAGATTAGATTAGGTTCCCTACAGTGTGGAATCAAGCCCTTTGGCCCAACAAGTCCACACTGCCCCTTGAAGCATCCCACCCAGAGCCATTCCCCTATAACCCACACACCCCTGAACACTACGGGCAATTTAGCATGGCTGATCCACCCAGCCTGTACATCTTTGGATTGTGGGAGGAAACTGGAGCACCCGGAGAAAACCCATGCAGACACGGGGAGAATGTGCAAACTCCCCACAGACAGTTGCCCGAGGCTGGAATTGAACCTGGGTCCCTGGTACTGTGAGGCTGCAGTCCTAACCACTGAGCCACCGTGCCACCTCTCTCAGTATTAGCCATGTTACTCTGACTTCAGGGAAGGACAATCACTAAGCAATGCCTGAGCACTTTTAAGATACACATCAGTACATTACAAATGTGCCCAAATGGGTGCTCTGGGTCCCAAGACAATTATTGTACATATGAGCCCATGTCACACTGGCATTTAAACACCAAATCTACTTGAGGGAAACCAATCATTAGTATTCAATCTACAACTTGTTGATCTCATGAAATCATATCTTGGTAATGATACATCCCAGGCTAAGGTGAGCCACTTTCATCTACTCCAGGGTCAAGATGTTGCAGAAATCCAGTAGCTAGAAGTGCCAGGGTTCATCAGCACCAAGATTCTGCGAACAGCACCTTGACTTCCTGGCCCTAGTAGCTATTGGAGGCACCATCACTGCAGCAGTGGTTCACCATTACCTTGTCAGTTAGAGTTGGACAATAAACATTGGCCTAGTCAGTGATGGCATATGCAATGAATGAGCAATTAACAAAAGGAATTTTCTTGGTCTTGTGCTGCTAAAAGAAATTACAGAGACTGAAGAGGGAAGGAAAACATCATCTTTATTTATGAAACATCTGTGAATTCACCTTACCACGAAGCTGCAAGACAGAGCAACATCAACCGAGAATGCTTCACCTGGTATGACACCGTCTACAATGTCCTATTAGCATATCCCGCAGTCAGACTTCTTGTATTGCAGGATCTTGTATAGTTGGCAATATTAATGAGAGAGCGAACACAAAAGAAAATGAGCAGGAAAAAGCAAGCAAGGCTTTGCTTTAAATCAATACATAGCTGCAAACAGTGTTGACACATCCAGTTTTTGATGCCATATAGACTGTTAAAAACTGAAGTAACAACTTTTGTACTGAAGTGGGTTTTAATCAATGTACCTATGGAAGCTGGCCTCATGATTTTCAATGATTTTGTCAAGAGGATAGCATTCAAAATGAAGAAGTGAAGCAAAGTTGCCATGACTCTTACGCCATAGGGCCAATGCAAATTCAGATGGAGAAGCGACTATTGGAGCACATCGTGTCTATAGACACAAGCAAAACTAGGAAGCGTGCAATCCCACTCAGATGGGAACTGCAGCAGAGAGTCATGTCGCCATGTCATTAATTATTCAATTCTTCTCCAAAGGAGGATTTTGGAAAAACAAATGGTGGTTACACAACAGCAAAACATTCTTCAGGAGCTTTTATGCTCCTGAGATGCTGCTTGGCCTGCTGTGTTCATCCAGCCTCACATTTTATTATCTAGCAAAACATTCTTCTGACTGTCTTGGAATGCAATGATTTGTAAATGCAGTAGATGTAGTGATGACAGAAAGCAATGGATGGTACTGAAACAATGCTATTAAAGCAGATGTGGAAGTGCCAAAGGAATGAGTCAGATTAATGATACTAGCAAACATACCGGTTTGAGGGAGAGTGCACTGGATGATTGGTATCAGCAGGGATAAGAGGGAGCAGATAGTGGCTTTGTGGATAGACTGAGTGGGCTGAATGGGAATGAAAGGAGTAACATCAATGAAAAGGGATAGGTGAAGTCTGACTGAACAAACAGTAGAAGGGTGAAACAGGAGCATAAATGCTGACAGCTTTGACAAAAGTAAAAGAATTTCAGCAGATATTACAACATATGTAAATCAATAACACTATAGGAGCCTTCAAAACTAATGAAAGAACAGTACAGGTCATGGTCACTGAGTGATATATTTTCTGACTCCATTGAACAGACATTTAAAACGGAATATCTCTGAACTTTGGGATATTTTGAAAATGAGAAGCTTCTGCTAATAACCCAAAGACATCAGAAACAATTAAAGTCAGCTACAAAGTGCAGCATTTCCTTCTCCCCTCCCCGGTCTATCAACAGGTGTCTTTCTGAAAATTGGAAACCTCATGTGAATTTTTTGTTTCCCATAACGTAATGGGACGCTGACAACTCTGGAACTAGTCCATTTACCTCACATCGTAACCACAGCAGAGGCAAGCTGCTGCTGAATGTTTAGATTTGCATGAGTCGGCCACGTCCCTGTGTGCGTATCACTGAGGAAAAGGTTTGTGATGTGTGCCAGGGCTTACTGCAAGATCAAAGCTTGGAGCAGCTCATAATGAAACAAGATGGTAAAACCCAAAGAATAAAAGGAAACAAAGGAAATGTTTAGGAGATAAGGATCTGTCTCTGAAATGACATTCACCCAGACCATATCCGGTGCAGAAGTTAAATCTGAAGTTCATAGACAATAATTCAAAGAGATCAGATTCAAAGCTTTGTTGATCTTCATCTCACTGCTATCCTGCTGTTGTTGCCACCATCTTGCATGTATAGCAGTTATAAATTATGTCCAGTAGATATATATTAGGGTAAGAGTCAACAGAAGCATTCTAACCACATTTAATTTTGAACAAAACAATGTAATAATTGAAACAAAGATTTTTTTTGAACAGCAGGATGCTGTATCTAATTAAATAAGCAAAGTCAGAATAAGAAGACATAATTAAACACTTAAACCGCAGGAGTATAATTGCCAATCTGCATCAGCCTACGTGGTGTGTTCCATCAAGTTTGAGTATATTAGGAAAAAAATCCATACAAATCATAAAAATCAAGCTGGTGATGATTTGATAATTCAAACCACACGTTTCCAAAATGTTTGTGTGGAAAGCAACACATATGTTGTGTGAAATTCAGCCAGCTTCAGAATAATGAAAACCAGGTTAACAAGTCACAGTACCAATTTATGTCCCATTTAAAGAAATCTCATAGAATTTCTGTAAAATTGGAATCACTTCCTGTGCAAAGTAGTTTTACGAGTGTTGGAGCAAGATCATGTCGAATGACAGGAACTAAATCATCTCCCTAAATTATGGGAGTATTATAGTGTAGTTTATTACAAATGTAATGCAAAGTTTTTGGAGTCAGTAAGTGGACAAATTACCAGAAGGTGAACTGTTAGATGAAGACAGATAATTTAAAAGCTTTATTAATTTTGTCAAAAAGCATGTTATTTCGGCAAGTATGAGGTTCTGACCAAATTGTAAATGCGCATTGCAGAAAAAAACATTAACTTTCCACCTGCTGGGTGTCAGAAACAACTAAATACAAGGCACACAACATTTGGGACACAAAATTCGGCTGTGTAGCATACATTTTTTCAGCATTACAATTGCCTCCAAAAGGGTGTCTGCAATACATGGGCATACTTCTGACGCAGGCCACTTTGGTAAGGACATTAGCAAACACATCGAAAATGTACACTGGAATTATGCAGAATATGATGGCAATCAGCTCACTCACCAACAGTGAAATAACAGTGTGGCCATTTTGGAGCTCAACACTTCAGTTAACACTGCATCTTAAATTTCCAGCAGCAGAATATACCCCATCCCTCACCAGCATGATTTAAGCTGCCATTCGGGTTAGTTCCGGTTTTATTTTCCTTGGCGCATGTACATGAATGTGGTTCATTCCAGGTATAAAAGCCTGCAGGGAAAAATAAAGCATGTGTTAAAGGACTTAACCTGTCCTCACTTCAGGAATTCTGCATGGATCACATGCTTCAGGCCAAGGGTGAGGTTGTTTATCTCCCTCCGTCCCTGACCTTAGCCTTCTCACATAACAGGAAAAATGATCTGCCTCTGCGTAGGATATGTGAACCAGCCCCTTCTCTGCTGTTACACCGGCACCATCCCTCACCTTGTCCCCTTTTACATTGATGACTGTATCAGTGCTGCCTCATGCTCCCACGAGGAGCTTGAACAGATCATCAACTTTTGCTAACATCTTTCACCCCAACTTCATATTTGCCTCCCCCTTCCTTCCTGGACCTCTTTGTCTCCATCTCTGGTGACCGCCTTGAAACCGATATCTATTTCAAACCCAATGACTCGCATTTCTACCTAGACTACACCTTCTCTCACCCACCCTCCTGCAAGAATGCGATCCCCTACTTCCAATTCCTCTGCTCCCAAGATGGAGCATTCCACTCCCAGACATACCAGATGTTCTCCTATTTCAAGGACGGCAACTTATCCCCTCCGATGATCAAAAATGCGCTTAACCACATCTCTAGTGCTTCCTGCACTTCTGACCTCAAACCCCCTCTCCCCCATTAAAATTAAAGTCAGAATCCCCCTGTTCCTCACATACCAGCCACCAACCTTCGCATCCAGTATATAATTTTCCACCACTTCTGCAGCCACAATCCAACCCCACTATCAGGGAGATATTTCCCTGCCCACCCCTATTTGCTTTCCGCAGGGACCGCTCTCTCCAAGACTCCTTCGTCCATTCCACAGTCCCCAATAACCCCACCAACCTCAGCATCTTTCCCTGCAAGCATAGGAGGTGCTAGACCTGCCACTACACCTGCCCCCTCACCTCCATCCGAAGCCCACAGCAAACTTTCTTTATTGGACAGGGATTCATTCGTACATCCTCCAACCTGGCCTACTGTATCTGTTGCTCCCGATGTGGCATCGTCTACATTGGTGAGACCAAGTGCAGACTCGGGGATCGTTTCTGGGAGCATCTGCACTCTGTGCGCGATAATTGACAACAACTTCCAGTTGGTAACCATTTTAACACCCCCTCCATTCCTTTGATGACATGTCCATCCTGGGCCATCTCCAGTTCCTCAATGATGCCACCTGCAAACTGGAGGAGCAACACCTCATATTCCACCTCGGGAGCCTGCAGCCCGAAGGCCTAAAAATGGGATTCACCTGCTTTAACATTTCTCCAACTCCCAACACCCGACTTCATCCCATGTCCAGCCTTCACTCTCATCTTGGCCTTTTTGACCTGACACAACCTGTCCATCTTCTTCCCCACTTATTCCCCCTACCCTTTCCACTGACCAGTCCACATTACCCCCTACCTGCATCCACCTATAACCATACCACCCACCTTTCCCCAGCCCCACCCCCACCTCTGTTTATTTCCCAGTTCCCTCCTGCCTTCCCAGTTTTGAAGAAGGATCCCAAACCAAAACGTCGACTCTCCTACCCCTCTGATGCTGCCTGGCCCACTGCATCCTCCAGCTCCACACTGCGTTGACTCTGACTTCAGCATCTGCAGTTCTTGCTATCTTAGAGGTGATAGAGGGTAAGAGAAGCTGTTAGATGAAGAAAGAAGATGAGAAGAGCTGTCAGCATGAGGCGACATGTATCCAGCAGTAGTCAGTGAGTAACTCATCCCATGTAAACCTCAGCAAGGAACGCTGGATCAGAAGTCTCTGATTTACAAAGCATGACTTCATTGCACTTCGTTGTCACCTGCTGCAGATAATATAATTCTGCAGGCAGGGCCAGGAATAGGGTGTCCAATGACGGAGGACGTGACATTATCACAAACATTTCTGCATCTGGCTCATTTGAGGCTGGAGCAAGTGACAGTTGAAAAATTTCCTAGCTTGTTATCCATTGGTGCAGAATGTTATGGAGCCTGGGTGTTAACATCAAATGCATTATATCTCTTGTACAATATACAGAAACAAACAGAGAAAGGTTTCTGGCTTTCCAATGTGTTGGCTGCCATTGGCCACACGTACATTGACATGTGTTGGCCGCAAATCAGTTTGGAGCTGTACCTCTGGAGCTTGTTTGCATGATTCCGCAGATTAATGCCTGGTTTCCTGCAGCAACCCCTTTACTGTCCATTCAAACTACTGTCTGTTCAGCAACCCAATGGGGGAGCTACTGGTAATAAGAGCTAGTTGCTGACCATACAATTCAGGATTCTAGTGTCAACCCAATATAAATGTGGGCAGCATGTAGAACGCTATAGCATTCAACAGAGCGGGTGTTAAGACTATTTAAGATCTGCTAGATCCTGCACAAGCTCGGAATAGTCTTCTCCCTGCTGTCTGTGGAGTAACTGAGGGGTTTCGGTGGAAGAGGTGCAATGGCTGAGAAGAGACGAGGTGAGTGATAAGGAAGGGAGTGAGCAGTCAACACATTCTTTTGTGGCTAGAGTCTGACTGAGTCTGGCACCAGTGAACAAAGCCGCAATTCCCCGCTGACTGATCTCACCTTACCTTCCCTCTGTTACAGATTAACACAGCAGCCACTTGGCCACCGTGCCGTAAGGAAACACAAAATAAACATTCCACACAAAATTTAGGAGGCAAATATTGCCATACTGCATATAAGTGTCAACTAATCGTGATTATGCATTCCATTCATGCTGGTCTTCCATGTGTCTTTGCCTGTCCGAGTGCTTCATTCAGTGTACCCCATTGGCTGGTAACTTTCAGTAGAAGATCCGGCTGCTTGTGCTGCAATAGAACTTGAGGCTTTGGCATCACACTTTGCATCGTGGGTGGATGAGATTGCAAACATTCTTATGGATATAGCCACAACCTCATAGCTCTACAAAGTTCTGTAAAACATTGGTGCCAGACACTCCCTCCACTTTGGCAGGGTTACCACTGGACCAAATATTTCAGCATATGTACATATCAGCCATCTTTTGTGTAGCCTTGTCCTCCAGTGTGGTTGGTGTTTACCACATTTTATTGCTTGGATGCAGTTTCTTCGTGCCTACTATCCCATCACATGCAATGGCTTTGAACACTTATGTGAGTCATTGAACTACTTGTGGCACTGAGGCAAGGTCTTCAGGGTAGACTCCCTGCATTAACCACCCCTAATTACACACCAAAGTGGCCTGGTAGGTGAAAGGGCCTTCCTACCACAGACTTCAATTGTGGTGGAGGTGGAAAAATGGCAGGTTCCACATCCTCCAACCAAATGAATTGGCCCCTGCTAAACTCACCACAGAGGGCAGCTCAAGACTTGGACCTGTAATATTCGGGATTATTAGCTGCTGCTATAGCTAGATTGCATCATTTGAGATGCCAAATCACATAGACAAGGGACCAACTGGAAGAACGTTTTAGTGAAGTGCTGTTCAACCATGTCTCTGTACCATGGTTGTACAGTTAATAAACATTCCTGAGTTTACATTAGTAAAGTGTTCATTCCAAGGCTCCTGGAAGACATCGGTGATATGGTTACATACCCAACATCACTTGTCCTCTGCATTCCTTGACCAAAAGCCTGAAATTTAGCATTGGCAGACATTCTAGACCTTTGTCCACCAAATGTTTTCATAAATAAGTGCTTCTCTTGCTGATTTTCTTTTTCTGCATGCAGGTCCACTCCCAGCCAGAATGCACCTCTACTTTAAAGTGGTGCTAACCCCGCTTGATTTTGCACACTTGCTCATGTATGTGCAACCATGTAGCAGTTTACTAAGTGCTGGCTCCATACTATAATCACACAGGAACCCGGGTTCAATTCCATTCTCAGGCGACTGTCTGTATGGAGTCTGCACGTTCTCCGTGAGTTGGTTTCCTCCGGGGGCTGTGGTTTCCTCCCACAGTCCAAAGATGTGCAGGCTAGGTGGATAGGCAATGCTAACTTCCCCACAACATTCAGGGATGTGTAGATTAGGTAGGTTATGGGAGGATGAGTCTAGGTGGGATGCTTGGAGAGTCAGTGTGGACTTGTTGGGCCGAAGGGCCTGTTCCCACGCTGTAGAGATTCTATGATGATGATGATGATGATGATGAAATAAGCAGCCAGAGAAAGCTACGTGTGTAGTGCACTGTACAGGTAAAAGTTGAAACACATATTGTAATCAAATTTCACTGCCTTTTCAATTGAAAACAGTTAACCTGTGAATAAAGCAAAACCGCCTGAAGAATTATGACAAAAACAAAAACCAGGGCTAAATATGGCAAAATGCAATCTAACACGTCATAGGCTGTTGTATCTGACCATGTTAGTAAATGTGCTACAGAATGTTTTTTTTTGTTTAAACCTAAAATAAATAGTGTGAATACTGACATGATGTTTCATTAGAATAAATGGAATATTTGGCTTACTGTGAACAGATTTCAAATGTGGCTTCTTTTCTCACAAAAGTGAAAGAAAATCTATTAAAGTTATAGCAGGCATTATTTGCACCTTGAGAGGGTTAAAAATTGCTTCATAGGCAAATGGGGCAAATACAAAAAGTTGGTCTTCTGCAGTAATTTTTACAGAGGGCCAAAGAGGATAAAATCCAAGTTTGTAGTCATAAAAGCATATCAGTGACTGCGTGACATGATAATGATTGCAAGAAATCTAAGTCAAGGGGCATGAGAACCTTTTACACAAAAGTCGAGGCTCTGGAATGAAGCACAAGTTAATGATCGAAGTACGGCTCATTGTAAGAATATTTTGGAAAGTTGGTTTAGGCAGAGATGGAAAAAAACTGTTCAAATTGATTGATTTTAATGCCCCAAAGTCAGCAGGTTAATTGCTTCAAAGAGGAAGAAGGGTGGACAGATGTGTCAGCACTACGTCCATGGAGGATAAGTACTAATACAAATTAATCAGGCTTTAACAGTCTCAGATATGCCATAATTCCTAATAAGGTTTTGTGTACTTTTGCATAAGTATGTGTTTCACAGAATAGTTGAATTAGGAGGGAATGGGGAAAGATAAAGAGAAGAAGAAGGAGAATGTGTGAAGTGTTGGGAAGTGATCGCTGTCCGATATGGAGAGGTGAAGGCTTCTGAGAAATTTGTTGAAATCAATTTTAATTTTGCAAAAGAAGATATCCGTGAGGTCCTTGAAGAAACTTTCAATGAAGGAAAGCAATAAGCAAATTTCTTATGGACACAAAGTGTGAATGCTCACCTTTCACAATCAGAGCCAGGAAATATGGAGTTCTTGATTTTGATCCATCCAGTTCAGCAGTCAGCTACCAACTGGATGAGTGTCAGGTGCAATAATGGTCCGGCAAGATATTACTGGACCAAAGAACAAGGTAGGTGGAAATTGGTCTCTGGCATGAAGTGGATGGGTGAGCAGTACCAACAGATTGACAATGATTATAATATCAGAAGAGCATTCAGCGAATGTAGCAGAAAGACAGTACAGAATTTTCATGTTTTAGGTATAAAACTGATAGCTAACCTGGGTCTAATAAAGCATATATTCCTATTTTGACAACTAGACAAATTAATGTCAATTTAATTTGCTTGTGATACCTGGATGAATTACTAACTGTAATTGTCAATCATTGAAGCTTTTTTTTGCAAACAGAACGTGGAAAAGCACTTTTGATATATTCCATAAGTTTACTTTACACTCTGTTAAATCCCAATAGCAAAAGTAAATTTCACAATAATCAGTTGTGGTCAATTGATTCCAGAAAACAGAGTGTACAGTGCATTCATTTGTAGGTCTGTGTGTACCTATATGGTGGTAATCAAGCTTTATGTGGGAGGATATAACAACATGCTAAGTTTACGTAAATCCACTGGAAAATAATATCGGTGTAAAGCAGCCAAGGCAAGTATTTACCAATACGTTTTAAAGAAGTACTTCTACCTTAATTGCCATTTTGTAAATACTTAATTTGTGTCAGAGGACATGTAGCTGTAGAATTCCAGAAGATATTCCAAATACACAAAGGTAGATTACATGTGTTTTCCATGTTGTGGAGGACAGGGTAAAAGAATAAAAAGAGATTTCCTTTAACTGCTTTGATTAGCAAAAATTATTTATGAAAAGGTTTAATAATTTTGGTAAGAAATATACACAGGATGGGGGGAAATAATTCCGCATGGCCAGTTTTTCCAATGAAACGGCTTGAAATGGAAATCAACCTGAACAAGCAGGTTACTGAGGGATACAGAACATGTGCAGGTAGACAGCATTAGTTTAGAATGGTGTCATGGTTAGCCTAGACATGGTACGCCAAAAAGCCTGTGCGGTATTGTTCTATGTATATTTGCCTTCCCAGCTGGTCACTTCACCTGTATGCTTATGCTTGCTTGAAGTGACTATTGTGGAAAGAGACTCAAATCCCTTTGGTCAGTAACACTTCCCTATTTATCATTTAGAATAGAATATCCTTTATTGGCATGTGTACTCCATTGCAGAACTACAGTGAAAAGCTTTTACACTCCTACAGCACCATCTCGGGTACAAGTGCCTAGGTACAAATCTTGGATACAAAACAGGAATAGAAAGTAATTGATTTTTTTTCAGAGCTTAAAAAATAAGTCACAAATAAGACATAATTTAAGGATTGACTTTGTAGGCAAATAAACATTACATTGTAGCAGCTTAGCTGAGGGTCTCCAAATGTAGTCTAACTGCTCATGCCAGACCCCAGTCCAACATTGCCGTCCCTGCTCCACTCCAAGCATCCAGTCTGCTCTGTACCAGCACTGAGCAGCTCCAAGCTAATTTTCAGAACTGGCTCCTCCATGCCAATCTCTGCCTGCAACTTGCTCCCCTCGCACGTCTCCAGTTCTCACTGCTCCGGGACTCACTCCCCTCTCGCCTCTCCAGGTCTCACTCCCCTCGTGCCTCTCCAGGACCCGCCCTCTCTCGCACCTCTCCAGGACTCACTTCCCTCGTGCCTCTCCAGGACTCGCCCTCTCTCGCGCCTCTCCAGGTCTCGCTTCCCTCGTGCCTCTCCGGGACTCGCCCCCCTTGTGCCTCTCCAGGACTCGCTCCCCTCGCACCACTCCGGGACTCGCTCACCTCGCACCTGTCTGGGATTTGCTCCTCTCGTGCCTCTCCACGACAGCTCCCCTTATGCATCTCCGGGACAGCTCCTCTCGCGCGTCTCCGGGACTTGACCCCCAGCCCCCTCCACCAGCGCCTCTCCGGGACTTGCTGCTCATGCTGCTTTGGGGCTGCTTCCTCACACACCACAAGAGTTCTGGCTGGAGCGTCTAAATCTGTCACCATCTTGTCTTCATTTAAATATTGTTCTGCTGTTCTGTTTTTTTTCCTGAGTTAGCAACTTCACATATATTTATGAAATACTGTGTGTCATGCGTTTGCCCACTGTAATAAAGCAGATGTTAACACCACCACTCCCACTGAGGACTAAAATTGAAACACCCAAAGAGGAGCACCTCGACCTGTAATCTGTAAAAGGAGTGCGAAACGTGGTGTAACCTGCTTTACAGCAACTTCTAGTGATTAAATAAAATAAATCCTTGGTACTCACTTTAAAAATCAACAAGTAACAATTTATTTATCTAACTGTAACAGTGAGCAAATTACCTAAACTATTATCAAACTGAATAAATCCCTTCTAGCTTCTAACTATTCCCGAATAATGCAAGATTTAATGGCATGCTGTTCCAATAAATATAAGTCACACTTATATAAAAAAATTGGTCTCCCGAAATTACAGCCACGTTATGTGTCTTCTGGAATGTTTTATGCCTTCTCTGTTAATTCTTCTATATGGAATATAAACTAGTAGTGCCATAGGTCCTGTCATTGTTCAGTTGGTGCTTTCTCTAAGGCATAGAGGAAGCTGTGGGAGCCAGTGATTCTCTCTTGAGAGCTAAGGGCTGTCAGCTCTGGAAGATCGCAGTTAGCTCTGGGGCTTTGTACAACTGCCCCCTTCTTTTAAATCCTTGATCATACCAATTTCTTATGATAGGATTGATCCTATGTTGTCAAAAACCATTGGATTTAAATTTAATTCCTCTTGTATCTAAGCACCTGGTTCAATTTGATTAGCTAAATCCAAAACTTGTTGTCTTGGTAAAAATGGCTGCTAGGCCTGCTCTTTCAAAATGAATGCTTCAATTCATGTGCTCTCTGCATACATGCAAACTTTTCAGACATCCATTTTAAATCTCTAAGCAGAAAAAGCACATCATCTTTTAAAGGGACCATGCAGTGCTTGCTCCTCTAGCATTTTACAAACACCAAATTCTAACTTGCTGCCTTCCAGTCTACAAGTACTCTACCCAACTTTGCAAATCCTCCCCCTTAAGAAAAAAAATGAACCATCATTATGAAAAAAATGTTTATTTTCTTTTAAAATCTTGACTCCATTGTGTGACTAGACCAAAAATTTAGACTTACATATTTTATACTAATTCTGTAATGAACACTACTGTTTCTATCTTTTAGAAATGTGTCACTTTTAAACTCACAAAAAAAGCATCCGGAATAATACTGTTATGACCCGCCACATATACAATCTGTAAATTAAGTGCTGGTAAAATGAGACTCCAATGAAATAATCTGGTGTCTTGTCATTAAATCTTTTCAGAAACATCAAAGGATTGTGATTAGTATACACGTTCAACTCTGATCAATTGTTTGCAGCATAAACATTAAAATGTTGCAAGGCCAATATTAAACTCAATAACTCATTTGCAATGGACGAATATTTTTTCTGGTGGATATTGAGTATTTTCATTTGCATCGATGGTAACTTTGAAGGGTTTCAAAAAATCGGTGTGGCTAAAACTGATTTATGGTGGTTAACACTGTTTGTACATTCTCAAATAACTTCTGGCATTGCGCTTTTTTTTAACAAATCCAAAGATGCCAGATAGGGAAAGAAAATTGTCTATGTCATGTGAACATGCTGAAACCTTACTATGACAGGGAAAGAGAACCAAAGAAACGCGTATTAGTTAGTGCCACTCAGAATGAGGAATCAAATCCAGATGATTTGGATTTTGATGTGCCTCAGAATAAATTGAATAATGAGTAAGTCCTTAAAGAATGGGATACACTTCCTTCTGAGCCTGCACTGCTTTGAAGGGATTAAGATTGTAGGGGTGCAGTTTTCTTAGAACAGCATTCCCTACCTCAACCTCATGTGTTGCTGCATAAGTCCTCCCTGTTCTATTTCTCCATATGTCCTCATGGCACTGTAACAAATCTTTCAATTCAATTCTCTATTCTGGGGACAGATTGCTCACTACCCTATCCCATTCTTTAAGGACTTCCTCATTATTCAACTTATTCTGAGGCACATCAAAATCCAAATCATCTGGATTTGATTCGTCATTCTGAGTGGCACTAACTAATACGTGTTTCTCTGGTTGTCTTTCCCTGTCATAGTGAGGTTTCAGCATGTTCACATGACATATTCAATTTTTTTTTCCCTATCTAGCATCTTTACCAAATAATTCACCTGACTTAACTTCTTCTCAACTGATAGAAACCACTAATCTTTGCTTAGAAGGGAACTTCTATCATTGGTAACCACACCGACATTTTATCCCCATGAGCAATCATATGAATTTTAGATTTCTTATCTGCTTCTTACTCTATTGGGTGCTGTGCCACCTTCAAATATTGTCTAGCTAATTAGCCTACTCTGTTTAATCTTTCTCACACCATAGATAGATAATCAAACTGTGAGATCTCTGACTTCGAACCTATCAACATTTCCTTCATTAATTTTAAAGACCTTCTTACTTCATGTCCAAATAGCAATTCAAATGGAATAAACAGAGTCAATTCTTTTGCTTCATTGTGAATAATATAAATAGGATACCTTTATCACAATCATTCTGGTAATCCTGGCAGTAAGCCCTCAGCATTGTCTGTAGGGTCTGATGCCACCTTTCCAATGCTCCCTGGGATTCAGGATGGCATGCATTTTATTTAAAGTGTTTGAAGCCTGAACTCTCCATGGCCTCCTTAAATAATTTGGCAGTAAAATTGGACCCTTGTTCTGACTGAATCTCCCTGGGTAGCCCATAATGGGTAAAGAAAGCAACTCAACTCCTCCACAACCATTTTGCCTTGACATTCTGTAATGAAATTGCCTCTGAAAACCTGATAGGCACATCCATTATGGTTAGCAAATACTGATTCCCACTTTTGGTTTTAGGGAGGAGACCTATACAATCAATCATAACCCACGTAGAAGGTTCTTCAAAGGCGGGATTTGGAATCAAAGGCATTGGTTTTACTACTGCTGGTGACTTCTGAACCATCTGACATGTGAGACAGGTACAGCAAAACTCAACCACATCTTTCAGCAATCAAGGCCAGTAAAAATGCTTCTGTATCTTAGCCTGAGTCTTCCTCACTCCTAGATGACCTCCTACAGATAATGCTTGTGCTACCTGCAATACTTCCTGTCTGTATTCTATCAGCAACACAATCTGGTGAACTTCTGCCTATTTCTCATCTGCACTAACCTGCCAATCTCTCCATTTCTTCCCTAAGATTTTAACCTTAAGGCAATATCATTCTGTTTCCTTTCAGACTAGGCTGTATGATATGAATCCTTTATCGTGTCATCTTCTCGTGTAACTCTATTAATCTTTCAGAGCTAAACACCTCAGCCTGATCCTTTACCTGTTTAGGTTTTTCCTTGACCATCGCATCAAATAGAGTGTCAGCTCACTGGACCTCAACTCCTTCATCTTTCCTTTTTGTTTTCCCTTCTTGTTTTAACTTATGGCTGTGGAATCTTGTCACCACAGAGTCTGGAAACAATTCCAGGGTATTTTTCTTTTAACTCCCCAGTTCCTTGGTTTTCTTTTGGCTTTTCCACTACAATGGGCATCACTCCCACCTGTGATCCAGCTATATCATTTCCAAGAATAAACTGTATTCCTGGAATAGCTAATTTTTCCATCACACCCACTGTCACTTCCCCAGTCCTGAATGGGCTTTCTAGCCTTATTTTGCACAGGGGAACACTACTCTCTCCATTTATTCCACAGAATATCACTGTCTCAGGTAATATTTCAGAAGGAGTGCAAATATTCTCACCTCTTACTATGAGAGACTAGCTTACATATCTCTCAAACTGAGTAAATCTTCCCCACACAGTGAAGTCTTTGAAAAGATTGGGCATTATCTTACTATTGAGCCCATGATTAGACTGTGCACTCTCTTGCAGCTCCTTGACTTCTCTTGGGATTCCCTTCACTACTTTAAATAATCCCACTGGTTTAGCCTCTTTTACCACAGCCTTTTTCCTAGTGCCTTTCTTAACCCACCAGTACTTAGGCTTTGTGTGTCCCACCTTATTGCAGTGAAACCATCTGAGGTCTTTCACTTCTTTTCCAGCCTCTTGGGTTTCTTTTTCCACCTGTGGTAACTTGTCTCCAGTGTGATCCAGTTTTTGTTTTTCAGTGAAGGATCTCCCTCTCTCCCAATTTCTACCTCTTATGGAATGAAATTGCTGTCGGAAGCTGGATTTTGATTTATGCACTAATTCATATTCATCTGCCATCTCTGCAGCTCTTCTGACTGCTTCAACTTTCTGTTCCTCAACATAAGTTCTTGTCACTTCTGGAAGTGATTTTTTAAACTCCTCCAGCAGAATAATATCTCTAAGATGCTCATGTGTCTTTTCTATCTTTAATACTCTCATTCATCTATCAAAGTTGCCCTGTTTAATTCTTTCAAACTCAATATAAGTCTGAGTTAACATTTCGGGTCTGATGACCCTTCCTCAGAGGGAACCTGAAATGTTAACTCTGATTTTTTTCTTTCATAGGTGCTGCCAGACCTGCTGAGCTTTTCCAGCAACTTCTGTTTTGTTCCTGATTTACAGCATCCGCAGTTCTTTCAGGTTTTTTTCCAATGTAAGTCTGACCTCATTCATTTCTTACATTTCTGAGACATTGTCTATATGCTTCTGGTAACATTTCATAGACGCTCACAGTAGCCCACTTTACATCTTTATACGCTCTACACACCTCCTCTGACAATACCACAAACACCCCACTAGCCAACTACTGTTAATTTCTCAAAGGAAATGTAAAAGACTTCCATGTTTTTATCAGCAAATTTCGGTAAGGTTTTCACATTTTTGTATATATCCCTAACAGGCCTTTAGCTACAATGGGTTTGCTCATCATCACTACCCTCCTCACTAAGCCTACCTTCTACCTTCATCCCCATCCTTTTAAGTTGACTTTCCTGTCTACTTATCAACTTCTGAAGTTCAAATTCTCTTTCTCCCTTTCTTCTCTCTCCTTTCGTCTTGGTCAGCTAGGAATTTTCTTTCCCTTTCTTTCTCTTCTGCCTTGGTTCTTTCTTCACTTTCTTTGTCATCTAACTCAAATTGTCTTATCTGCAATTTAATTTTTGCTAACTCCATTGCACTTGACTGTTTCTGTGATATAAATAAATGCTTGACTAACTCCATTACAAGCTCAGCTTTCTTATTATCAATAGTTAGACCCAATTTTTGCCTGTCTGCTAATTCTAAAAGTGTCACCTTTTTCTGTCTTTCTAAACTTTCTTGGCAAATTTTGGAAGCCATCTTCGACCCACAGAACTTATATAGCAATGTTAGGAGCCATTTTCCTACTTTTGATTTAACCAACAACAAGCAGCTGAAATTAAACAGATTTTCCACTTCTTACTTAGGTTTAATTTAAAGATCCAGGACACTAGTCTCCAAGTCTGTTTAAATCTGCTAGGACCTCTTGTACCCAAATCTGTACAAATCCATCCAGATCTGTCCAAATCCATTCAGATCCATTCAGATCCCAGACACTGGCTCACAATCTGTTATAAAGTGGAAGTTAACCGTACCCCCACACTGAGGGCTAGAACTAAAAAAACCCTAAGAGTAGCACCCCACCCTATAATCTGTAAAAGGAGTGTGAAAAGTGGTGTAACCTGCCTTTCAGCAACTTTTAATAGTTAAATAATATAAATCACTGACTTTCACTTAAAAGATCAACAAGTAACAATTTATCTAACTCTAACAGTGAACAAATTAATTAAACTATTAACAAATTGAATGAATCCCTTCTAACTCCTAACTATTCCCAAATAAAGCAAGATTTAATGGTATGCCGTTCCAATAAATACAAATCCCATTTATACATAAAAAAGAATTTTATCTCTACAGATTACAGCCAGGTTATGTGCCTTCTGAAATATTCTGTGCTTTCTCTGTCAATTCCTCTGTCAGGAATATTAAATGGTTGTGCCATTGTTCCTGTTGGCATTTTTCTGGTGCTTGCTCTAAGATTTAAAGGAAGCTGTGAAAGCCAGTAATTCTCTTCTGAGAGGTGAGGGCTGTCAGGTCTGGCAGGTGGCAATTAGCTCTGGGGATTTTTTACAACCGCACCCTTCTTTTATACCCTTGATAACCATTCAATTTCTTACAATAGGATTGGTCCTATGTTGTCAAAAACATCAGATTTAAATTTAATTGATTTTTGGTAGCTAAATGCCTGATTCCATTTGATTGGCTAAATTTAAAACTTGTTGTCTTGGTAAAAACTGCTGCTTGACCTGCTAACTCTATAGCCTTTTGATATGAATGTTTCAATTCAGTTGCTGTCTATGTACTTACAAACTTTCAAACTGCTGCTCACAACCTCTATGCATGGAAAAAGCATGTCATATTTTAAAGGGATCATGCAAAACTTTCCCCTCTAGCATTTTACATGGAACAAATACCAACTTCCTGCCTTCCACTCCCAAAGTACTCTACCCAATTTTGCAACACCACTCATCCTCAGCCCCAGAAGAACTGAGCCTTTAATGAGCAGCTGAGAAATTCAGGAGAATTGCATGAGAAAGTGAAAGGGGTCTTTCTTGTTGTTGTCAACATCAAATTATAGTTTCCAATTAGGTTCCATAATTTGGGACAAGATTCTCACAAATAAGCAGAGAGAGACCTGTCTACAGGGGATTATTGTTCATTATCATTGATTATCACTGAATTTTACCTTTTTAGTAAGCACTTTTTTATTCTTCCACCCAGTGGATAGAAATCACTTGCCAAGAATTCCCAACATGAAAATAGAGGAGATAATTGCCGACTCTAGCTTATATAATGTTTCTCTGAATACCCAGCATTAACATCACAGGGCACACTGCAAGGGCAGCGACTGCATGCATCCGACATCAACAGTGGTTGGCATCTGATTTGTGCCAGCCTAGTCACATCATCATGGCACATCTCTGATCCACCTATGGTAAGGATCTGCACTTTACTGCTGCACCTGAGAATGCATTGATATCTTTCATTGTCAAACTACTGCAAGGATATTTGCACACCACTCACAGTCTGGACAAGGCTGCATTTTAGGGCTCTTGCTTGCTCTCTTACCATTCATTCATGTAGTGCCCACCTGGGTGCTCATAATATCCCTGTTTGCCTTTCCTTGTATTGTGCTTTTCCCCCTCTTAACTACAGTTTCAAGGTCTCAA
This sequence comes from Stegostoma tigrinum, assembly GCF_030684315.1. Lineage (NCBI taxonomy): Eukaryota > Metazoa > Chordata > Chondrichthyes > Orectolobiformes > Stegostomatidae > Stegostoma > Stegostoma tigrinum. Next base: position 46,973,202 of record NC_081363.1, read on the forward strand.
TACTTCTGCCTTGACTTGCAGTTTATCGCAGGCACAAAACATTAACGAGCAGAAGTCATCAGTCATGGACATGTACAGCATGACACTGTGTTGTGCCACTGTTAACCCTGAAAATAAGCCAGCTACTCATGCGGTAAACATACTGCACGTGTAGCAAGCAAATGACTGTGTTTCAATGTCTAAGGGAAGTAAGCGCCAGTCAGGTCCTGAGGGAACCTTCCAGCAGGGGGTCCTGGGACAGTAAGTCAAGGGCAGCCTCCAATATCAGGCAAGGATCTTGGGCAATCAACTGGACCAGTTGGAGCGGCCAGAGTCAAGGGGTCTTTCCCACGACAGTTTGGCTACTGAGCCATGGTCAGTCCCATGGAGCCAGTGTAACCAGTCCATGGAGTCATGGGAATAGATTCAGTGAGCAAGCTGTACGAATCTCAGTCAGGAGTATAGTCAATAATCATTTGGGACTGACTGGCCAAGTCGTTAAAGGGGGTGGGCAATAATCGGTCCTGGGGATCAATTCACTGAAAGTGAAAGATAGGCTATCAGAGACCGGTGCTGCAGGGTGGAACCTACTTGTGGGGATTGAAGGCAGAATGCTGGGATGCAGAAGGGTTTACAAAAGAGAAGAGGGAAAACTCAATATACAAAGTGGAGGAGATGATAGAGGATGGGAGAGAAAGGTAATCATTGACAGGGAGCGGTATCCTGGCTACACGAGTGGAGTGGGGGGTTGGTGTGCGAGAGATAACGAGTCAGCCTTTCCTCAATATGCCTGGGAATCGGTGACGGCAAAATGGGTGGATGAGGACTCAGGCAGACAAGTTGGTGTAGATTGGAGATGTTTAAAGCCAATGGGGTTCATAAGGACGGTTACTAGAGGGATAGTTATGTCTGGGAATTCACCAAGATACAGAAGTTCAGCCCAAGGCTCACTGTTCAAGGTGGGATCATTTGTTGCCTTCAATCCTGCTATAAAGAAGAAGAGTGCAATGAAGATATAAATGGCTACAAACACACACAGAGCAGTCAGGGTAAGTGTTTCATTCTGTGAGGGAGGGAGCCTCCAGGTTGAGTGATGTAAGACCCTTCAAAGACTAGCGCTATCAGACACACAGCCAGACCCTGAAGCTGAAAGACACCCATGAACAGGAGATGGCTTTGTGAACCTTATGCCTTAGCCCACTGTGCGCAGCACAAGTTATCCTGACCATATCATACAAGATAATAAGTGAATTCCACGAACACCTAGAAAACAATAGCAATGTTCATATCTGGAAAGATGGAGAAGTATGGCCAAAATAGCAGCAGCCTATGATTCACTTTTTGCCTACATGGACTGTGTGACATTGCTGGATATTCTTCCAGACCCCCATGGAGCAAGTGACCGGGGTGCCAACCTCAGACCATGCTGGCAAGGTCAGGTCTCCTTTGGTAGTTCTGATGGCAGGGAAGGAAGAGGACAACCCTCTTCTACACCAGCCCATCCAGGACGACTTTCAGGTCCCTGCCCACTTAACAATCTACCAATTTCACCTCTCAGGCATTCTCAGAGTGAATGTCAAATAGGCAGGGCAGCTCTGGTCTTTGTGCAATTGTCTTTTAAATATGGTTCCATGACCAGGGATGCCAGTATACCCTGGCAGCAGAGAGTACCTCTGGCTAGAGTGGCACAACTCAGTCCAACTTATCTAGATTGCCACTCCTGATCCTATTTGGTTCTGTGCTGTCAGTAAACTTGGAAATATTACATTTGTTTCCCTTGTCCAAATTGTTGATATATACAATGATTAGCTGGGAGCCAAACACTGATCTCAGTTGTGATCAGAGAAAATGGGAACAGCAGATGCTGGAGAATCCAAGATAACAAAGTATGAAGCTGGATGAACACAGCAGGCCGAGCAGCATCTCAGGAGCACAAAAGCTGGCGTTTCGGCCCAAAACTCAGCTTTTGTGCTCCTGAGATGCTGCTTGGCCTGCTGTGTTCATCCAGCTTCACACTTTGTTATCACTGATCCCAGTTGCATCCCTTTTAAAACTGCCTTCAACTCTTAAAAAAAAATCTGTTTTATTCCTACTGTCCATTTCTTGTCTGCAAACCAATTCTCAATCCATGCCACATCACCACCAATCCCATGCATTTTGATTTTGCAAATTAGCCTCTCACATGGGACTTTATTGAAAGTTTTCTGAAAGTCCAATACACAATATCCAGTTGTTCACCCTTGTCTATTCCTCTAGTTACATCCATTTAAAAACTCCAATCATTTTGTCAAATATGATTCCTTTTCATAAATCTGTGTTGACCTGTCTAATTGCTGTGATATTTTCTAACTCTCACATCCTTTACACTAACCCAGCAGTACTCGGGAAATTATTGGAGTTTAACGGATCAGTACTTCACTGCTTTCTCCTTCCCACACTCTTTCTTTTAAAATACATGTGTTACATTTGTCAGTCTCCAGCCTACTGAGAATATTCCAGAATGTACAGATTTCCTGAAGATGACACCCAATGTTATCCTAGCGGTCACCTCCAAAGATGGAGGTGTTGGCACAGTAGGTTGAACTTGGGCTCTGAGCCTGTCTGCTCCAGGCCAGTCGCATCCATCGTTCTTTCTCATTTTTCATATTTTTCCTTTCCTTTTCTTTTTTGTTCATCTTCAAGCGTCATGGAGAAGCCGGAGCAGTGCTGGGCAGATCATCGGTCGGCAGATCATCGGTGAGCATTTCTGGAGCGAGGCCTCCTGGCTGTGGTATGCCCAAAGAATGGAATCAGGGATTCACTGGGTCTTCGTCCATGGCAACACTTGGCGGGTCATTGCTGTGGTGCCCAGAGCCCGGACTCTTGGCAGCGACATCAGGCCGCTGCACCGGAAGCGGTGCCCTAAGGGGCGGCATCTCCCTGCTGCGGTAGGTCTGAAACATGGACTCTTACTGGGGTTTTCATTGCTGTATCCAGAACAGGGACTCCTTGGGGTCTGGGAGACCTTGCAGAAGCCCTGGAGCTCTGAATGGATGACACCTTGTATGATGGATGAACTCTGTTTTTGTAACTCAAAATGGCACTAGATTCTGATGACAAACGCTTTTCACTTTATCTTTCTAGGTACATGTGACAATAAATAACTCATAGATTCCTTTAGTACCTGGGACATAGGTTATCAGGAACAAGGAAAAATTTGACTTTGATTTGATTCATAAAGATGAGAAGCATGATGATTGCAACAGCCAGACACTTAGGACGTCATTTATCAATTACTTCTGCAAATCCACAAAAGTTATTTCACTGTTTATTTTTTAAAAACTGACTCAGTGGTTCTTTCATGATATACTTAGAATAAATGGTGTCTGGCTGACAAATACCACAAAAAATATTTGAAGGAATAGCATCTACGTAGGTGAGTCAAACAATAATGTTTCATCATTTTCAACATGACAAATTTTCATGTGACAACATGAAGTATTCCTGTAATGCATAGCAGTATTCATATAAAGTAATGCTGTGCCATTTCCTGGTTCTGAATATGCTGTCTTTTTACTCATACAGCGAAGTATGACCAACTCACTGTGCATTATTTTTGTGTTAGGCAGTTGGTCCACATTTTGACTATTTTTAGCACCCAGTGGTCCACCACTGTACGCTGTCATATGATTATCTGCAATGAATAAGGTTTGTGTGTAATCACACTTACATTTCAACAAAAATAGTTGTTTCACCAATGTGTGTGTGGTCATTGCCGGGAAACAGTTTCCCCCGAAAACAAAAAAAAATGCTTTGAGTGGCTGTACCTTAAATGATTAATCTGAATTAAGATGTGTTGTTCTACTCATCTTAAACTTAGCCAATGGAAGAAAAGCTTGAAGTTCTTTAACAAAGGATTCAACATTTTAAATAACATACAATCAGTCTGGTCTCCTATTGAAAAATCCAGTCCAAGTGTTAAGTCAGGAAATTCCTCAGTCCAAACTGAAACTCTCTTGATCCAGTGTTACAATTTCACATAAAATACTTGGTATATTGTGTGATTGCATCCTCCTGTACCATCTAAGGTGCCTTGGATTATTGGTATTCTGATTGGTATTTCTGATTAGTATTAGTCTAGGTTACGAGACCAGATGGGCAAGATACCCACATGAATCCTTTGGTAGGAAAAAGGCTTGGTCAAGTTGAACAGAATAGGTCTATTACATAGTATGTAATAGCTAGTTACTTCACAGTAGAGTTACATGAAAGTCTCTTGTGAGCTATCAGGTCAGAAAGAACAGCAAGCACACTTTACCATTTAGCTACATGGAACTTAGCAAGCTTCGAAACTGGATCTGAAAACATTTGATCAGTTCCTCCCATGTCCTGATGGCTGAAGCTTATCTCATCAAGTCAGAGAATCCTTTTCAGGTACTAGAATAAAGTTAAAATACTGTGGACGTTGGAAATCTGAAACAGACACAGGATGCGGGGGAAAATCAGCAAATCCAGCAGCATCTGGGGAGAAAGTGACACCATTAACATTTCAAATCCAGCATGACTGTTTACAGAGATAGTAGGAGCTGCAGATGCTGGAGAAGCTGTGATAACAAGGTGTAAAACTAGATGAACACAGCAGGCCAAGCAGCATCAGAGGGGCAGGAAAGCTGATGTTTCTGGCCTGAAGAAGGGTCTAGACCGGAAATATCAGCTTTCCTGCTCCTCTGATGCTGCTTGGCCTGCTGTGTTCATCCAGTTCTACACGTTGTTATCTCTGACTGCTTATTGAGTGCAATTTCTAAAAATACGTTTCTAAAAATTCTGGGTTAAATCTTTGATGCCTCAAAGAAGATCATCTTTTAATGGCCATGTTTCACCCCTCAATCATTAATCCATTGACAAAGACTTTGCTTTCCTTTGCCCAGCCTCCAATGCTTGCATATCTTGCTGAGCATAATTGGATGAAAGAAAACAAAAACATATCTGACCAAAACACCGCAGTGGCATTATCATCAAGTTTGACTTAGCTCACCGGTTTATTTGCTCTGCTGAATGCTACTTAACAGTGACTGAAAGTGTGAAGTGTCATTTTTAATGCCCTTAGCTCACGTTCAACCTTAACTATCTTGACACAAGGCTACCCATTTTTTATTTTAATAGACAACACTTTACCCTCACCTGTGCTAAATTTCATCAGCCAGTTTTACAAAAAAATCCTTGACTGCCCAGCTCACTGAGTTTGAGATAATATACAAATTCCATGAGCATGCATTTAGTTTCCAAAACCAGGTTTTCAATTTACTAATTTACATTAAATGGAGCAAACACTAATCCCTGAAAAATTACTTTCACCCATATCCCATGCCAGGCAAACAAATGGTTTCTATTCCTCAGCCAATTGTATTGTCCCAGGTTTTAAGTTGATTTATGAACAAATTATCTTTTGTTCAGTAGCCTACCATGATTGGCGCATAAATATATTGCCTGCTGCATCAACATATCAGAAATTTGGAAACAATGCTCTCAGTGTTTTCTGACATATGCCGGCATCAGGCAATGTTCCTCATCACTTTGGTGGGCTCACAGAATAACTTTTGATACGTCTTTTTCCCACAGTTTATTCTTACAGACTCTGAATTCAAACAAAATTAACGTCAGTTGTTATTAGATCTGTGTGTGGTTTCGGGCTATGGACTTTACTGTTGTGGGAATTGACTCAAGATTGCCCAAATTCATTTAATTTAATTTAGAACCATTATCAACCATCAGGGAGATGAGACCTTAATCTCTGCTGTCTGGCCAAGAATCAGACTCAAATCCCACAGGATGGAACACCAGGCCACCCAGTCTACCCTCAACAATAGCACCGAGCATTATTGTTGTTTATTCTTGGTGCAACCCCTGTTCAGAGATAACCACACTGCAGATGTGATGGTTTGTTCTTGATGTTAACATTGCGACTGAAGTGGTATTATCAGATTGTAAAGAAAGAAAAAACAATTGGGTAGATTTTCTTTTTCAGCCCCTGGGTGGCAATCTAGGAGGGTAGACCACAGCATTATGGATAGATATCCTACCCATTTCTAGGACCCAGTTAGTGATTTTCATTACATTTCCATTGAAATCAAAAGCAAGACGATCCTTCCTGTTTGATCAGTACCCTGGCAGTGAAGGTGAAAATCTTCCCCAGTATTACTGAAAGCCAAAGCCATTTTACCAACGCAGAGCAAAACAAGTGTTGATTCTTCTAAGAATCAAGCTGCTCAGAGGTGTTATTACATACCACTGGAGCAAGTGGGAGTTGAACCTGGGCCTCCTGGTTTAGAGGTAGAAACATTGCAACTGTACCACAACAGCAATCCCCAATGGATTTAATGTATGGTTTGTCATTTTGGAAGGTACAATGTGGTAAATGCCCTCTTCTATACATTTCCAGCTGTATTCATTTGCATGTGGGATCCCACATAATGTCACTTAACACGCCAGCAATCCAAATGACAGGCAAGGTGCTCTTTGTCTTATGTTTATGCTTGCAAAGTGTGGCAATGCACTGTGGTGTGTTCTTGGAGAGATTTTAGTGTCTTGTTGGACGTTGAAGGTGATGTCCCCGACAGGGAGATCAGAGTAGTTTCCTCCCTTCTCAAGAGAGCCTCCTTTATTCGCTATATTGATGAAGGAGAGCCATCCATGTCTCAGTGATTTTTGATTGTGCATTCCTGGAGGGATAAAGACACATAAAATGTTTATGGTTAAGGATATAATCCACGGGAATTGACTTTCTGTTGAGAGGAATGGTCAACCCCTCATTATTCCTGTAGTCACAAAGATCACTTTCCAGTTAGTTTTGAAATACATCTCTCCCTTCGAAGGGCTATTGTTTGAAGTTCCTTTGGCATCTTCAGGTGTGACATTCCATGCTTCCTCTCAGGGCTATTCAAGGCAGCTGCTGAATTTATAAACAATTGCAGTCAACTTTTGGCTACATGTCCTCTTTTAATAAGCATGTGGTAATGATAATAGTCACAGGTTATTAGCCATTATCATAACATGTTCTTAAAGTGTTCATCATGTTCGTGCTTGTAGGAGACTTTGCCAATCCCTCCATAATCCTCGTAATTTTTTAGAGCGCATATGTTGGGCTCGTGAGAGAGTCTGGGAACAGCTATGAGCACAGAGTTCATAGTTAGGATACCAGCACTCTGGACCTGAATGATACTTGAATCTTGTAATCTCAGTCTGAACTTCCACTGTAGCACTGAAATTTTGTGTAGTTGTTTATTGTGTTGCAAAGAAACTTGAAATAAGTCATTCACTAAACTCTAGCTGGATCCAGGTATATTGTAATTAATAACTCTCTGCTACATTGAAGCTGGTCTCACCATAGTCCTTGACGTTGAGTGGATTCTATCTGGCAGACCTGCCAAAATATTGATATTATGCTCATCAGCAATATTGTGTATGTTGCCCCCTCAAAGTCCTTATGTGAATCCCCTGCAGCAAATGTTATCTGAATGCTCGCCATCCAAGGAGTTGCACATGAACTCTCCTATCCCCATGATCTGGCTGCAGCTCAGTCATTCTCAGTGATTTATCATGGCCAGACCCTGCTCAGTATTACCCAAGTACACAGTCAGCATCAGAACTGATGGCTATGTATGCTTCTTCTGCTGCATCTTCAGCAGATCCATTATAGCTCTTGTTCTTCCTGATGAGCTACATTGGGTGGGCAAGGGCGCTTTTAGGTATTTGAAAACAAAGGCAGAAAGGGAGCTTTGAAGGATATGTGGGTAGAACAGAGAAGGAAATGAGCCCAAGTTCACATCATCTGTAGCTTTTACTTCGTATTAGACAGCAGGATTTAGGGGAGGAGGAATTTGCGTAACAGCATAACATAAGAACATAGTCCTGCTGAAGGTTTTTGGCGATAGTGAATGCAATAGCTTCTGTCATGGCAATCCCTCTGACGTAGAACATCATCTCTTCCAGAAGACCCCGGAATGTGGGTATACCTGTCTTTCCACCCTGTTCTGCTCTGCTCCCTTCTGCTTGGATCACCTTTGCCTGCAAGAGAAGGAGAGAGAAGAATCATACCAGTGAGAATGTTCTATAATGTGTTTGGGTAATGAGCCTATCAAACCCGCAGTAAGAGAGATAGACATGGGGCTGGTGACGTTGGTACATGTGCAAGGGTGAGGTGGCACCTCTGAATGTTAGATACAAGTCCTGATTACTGCTGAATGAGTGGCTCATTGAGTTGTTGACCTCGTAGGTGATATCCTGTCAAAATGCATCTACTGATCTTGTGAGATCATTGAATTTCTTGCAGTACCCCAGGTTCTCAGGGTAAGGCACTAGAAATGGACTTTCCAGGCCACCTGAGCTCAATCACTTCCACAGAGCATCCTGACCTCTTGTCAATACACTCCTCCTCTCCTCCTTAGAACCTTTTGCACAAACATCTCCAATGTCACATCCGCAAACCAGAGATATTTCTCTCTGCCCTCTGCCCTTCTTTCCGTGTTTCTTCTTTAACTAATTTCTCCACAGAGGCAGTGATGGTCTCTCAATAAATGAATGTAACATCCAGTTGAAGATGACAGCTTATCTTTAACTGATGAGGTGTCATGATGATGGACCAGAATCCCAAATTACTTATCCACTTATTGAAATCTTAATTCCAATGAACATTTTTTTTAAATAAAGCAGATTGCTTCAACCTCAAAATGACTCCGGATATAAAATCTAACTATCTGACAAAGTGCTTTGTGGATCTATGCAGTGTCCCAGCACCATAGTGACAGGATGATTTCAGACTGAAAGAGGAACAGATGATGACAGATATCCCTACAGTCTGGAAACAGGCCCTTCGGCTCAACAAGTCCACACCGACCCTCAGAACACTCCACCCAGACCCATCCCCCTATACCCCACACACCCCTGAACACTATGGGCAATAGCACGGCCAATCCACCTAGCCTGCACATCTTTGGACTGTGGGAGGAAACCAGAGCACCCAGAGGAAACCTAAACAGACACAGGGAGAATGTGCAAACTCCACACAGACAGTTGTAATCAAACCCATGCCCCTGGCGCTGTGAGGCAGCAGTGCTAACCACTGAGCCACCATGCAGCCCGAATGATGGCTAAACACTTCCCATCATCCCTTTCAGGAAAAGGCCACCTCCTGCAGACATGCTTGTGTGTGTTTTTTCATTCCAAGGATGTACAAAAAGTGACTAAATACCCACTCATCTGTGTGAGTTAGTGGCCTGACATCAGGTGTTCTGAAGGTCACAGTTTGAGAAGACCCATTGATAAAGCCTCCATCACTTGTAAAGAAATGGAATGAGTGTGTGAGTGGATTTCCAAGTGCTGGCAGCCTGCCATTGGCAAAAGGACCCAGAACAAAAGAATTTCTGTCAAATCAGCCAAAGATTTGAAATTGATTGCTCAGCTGCCAACATCATGCTACCAGTACCATCCAATGTAATGGTTGCGCTATTCTACTCTGCGTATTTCACAAATAGTTTGAACATTGATCTTTAAATCACTTCTTAAAAACCGATTTTTTGGATGCACTTCTTATTCTCAATCTGGGTTTTTAAAATGCGTTGCGCTACGATTTCTTTCTCACATTCAATAACTAACAAACTCACTTTTTTGTTACCTCATACAGGCCTGGCTAAAATTGCTCCTTTTAAAATAGAAGTTCATTGTGTGTGAGAGAAAAATATCCATAATTAAAGGAATCCTTTTTGGAATAACTTTCTTTCAACCAATTGAAGAGGCAGGAGGATAAGGAAGGGGAGTCAAATCACAGAGCAAAAACAAAGTTACTGGAAAAGCTCAGCGGATCTGGCAGCATCTGTGGAGGAGAAAGCAGAGTCAGCGTTTCGGGTCCGGTGATCCTTCCTCAGAACTGATGGTGGCAGGGAAAGCATCAGTTTATGGGGAGTCAGATCATCCCTTCTTACCCTGGAACCTGGCAGTTTGGGCTATCCTATTTGGAACCATAACAACTTGAGGAATCTTGTCCAGGGTCTGGTCATCCAGAAGGCTTCCTGAGACATGTATTAGCCAGGCATGATGCTTGGCCCCTGCTCTGTCAAACCTGTAAACAACCAACATTTGCGATGGACTGCACACACCAAATGGTTCAAATAATGCAGTGGTGTAAACTTGCATGCTCCCTGTATCAGTAAGATACTTTATTTTCTCTTTATTTGTTGTCTGTTCCCAATTTTTCTTAACCTGAGTGCCTTGCCTGGCCATTTAAAGGGGTAGTTAACCATCAACCACATTGCTGTGGGCCTGCAGTCACATATAATCAAGAAACAAGCAAAATGACAGAGTTCTCTCAGGAAGAATAGAAGATGGAGGTTTACGGCCTTCACAGTCATGATCACTGAGACAAGCTATCTGTTCCAGATGCTGCTTTGAAATTTGAACCACCCTTAACCCCAGTTAGTGTGTCCCTCTGTAGCCACATTGGAGAGAATATGATGGGCTAATCAAGTGCTTCAATCTCCACACCAGCAAATACAGGCCATCAAAATGTTTCCCCCAGTGAGAAAGTTGATAAGCATATCACAAAGGTCAGTAGGTATTATTAATCCTACAGTCACATGTGCTGGCTGACCTGTTGACTGTTTCCACCATTGTTTGGAGGTGATTTCTTTTTGTTTCAGCCATCCAGCATTGGCACTTGGTTTCTTGCTGAGTTAAAACATTGTGGTGTTTATGCTCTGATCGAGGCTCCTCCCATTCTATATACTTCATGTCATATCCCTAGGATTATCCTAGTTAACCCATAAATACATTTGCACTATTCAGTTTCCCCCACTCCATGCAATAGCAAATTCCTCACAATTTCACTACTCTAGAATAAAGAAGCTTCTCGTGAATTCCTTACTGGGTTCCTTCTGGCTATTGTGACTCCAGGTAAAGAATAACTTCCTGAACACCCTTCATTCCCTCTCCTTCTTCCTTTCCCTTCCAGAAGCTTGCTCTGCTCTGTGAGATCTCTATTCATTCTCCACATAATGCCAAGGGACTGGCCTACTATTATCAATGTCTGGCGGCAATTGGTTTATTCAGAAACCTTGAAATCAGCAAAAATCCTTTAAGTACGTTCTCCCACATTGGTTGTAGATCCTTGTTACTTTAAACTGCTGTAGAAAGCATTGAACAAATAAGCAACAGCTGAAACATGAACCAGCCAATAACTAGTGAGTACTTATTGATTCCTTTAAAGATGATGGGGAAGACCTTTTCTAAAGGTTTCTAAAATCGTGAGCGGCATAGATAAGGTGAATAACGAGGGTCTTTTCACTAGAGTTGGTGGGGGGAGTTCAAAGCTGGTGGCATTCCTTTAAAGTGAGAGGAGAATGATTTAAAAGGGACCTGAGGGCCAACTTTTTGACATAGAGGGTGGCTCGTGTGTGGAATGAACTGTCACAGGAAAAGGTAGATGCAAGTAAGTTACAGCATTTAAAAGACATTTGGATAGGCACATGAATAGGAAAAATTTAGAGGAATATGGGATAAATGCAGACAAATGGGATTAGTTCAGTGTGAAAATCTTGGTCAGCACAGACAGTTTGGACCGAAGGGTCTGTTTCCATTTTGTATGATTCTATGACTCTCATGTTTATAAACTGCTACATTTGCATTCCGTCTGCTAATGATCAACAATATGAATGAAAATGACGCTATGCTTGAGAGAAAGAAAGGACTTTAAAAGTTGTATTACTGCGAAAAAGATTTTGAATTAATTTTCTGGAATTATTGTCAATTGATAAATCTTAATGCACAGCAGTATCAGGGTGGCTGCTAAGGGTAATGGATTATAATCAGGTCTTCTAAAAACCTCTCACAAAAGAAAGAGAAGAAGCATTTAAACAAATGTATTACATTTCACAACTAGAAATATTTACCCTGAATCAATTTAAGATGAGACAACACAGAGGGAAAATGAAAATTGGTAACAGTGTTCATATTTATTACAATATGGATCATTCTTCTAGTTTGAGTAGTGTTTTACTGTTAAAATGTAGCTCCTCATGACACTTTGTTTGTTTTATTACTGTAATTTTAGAATTTCAATATAACTCTGTGTGGCCTGGAATTTTGAAAAGTTGCCAGCCCATAAAAGCACTTGTTTCCCCAGGTTTGACATGTTTGTCCAAATTGCATTTTTCAATGCCCCAACTTCACAGCAACAAGTTTATTATGATTTGGCAACTGAAAAATGCATTGAGCAGAAAACGGTTGCATTCAGTTTCAGAGATAACAAGGTGTAGAGCTGGATGAACCCAGCAGGCCAAGCAGCATCAGGGGAGCAGGAAAGCTGATGTTTCGGGCCTAGACCCTTCTGCGGGTCCATTCCACGTCATTAGGTACCTACCACATCGCTTAGTTTCCTTCCCATCTGATTTTGTCTCATTTTACCACATGCCGCACCCTGAACAACTTCCCACTCATTGCATTCTTGCCAAAAGAAAGCAAGGCCTGTATATCATCTGTAAAAGCCCATCACACACCCAGACAGTCAGTGTCAGTCCTGAGCTGCTCTGCAAATTTCCTGACTTTTACCCAGGATATGGCCGGCAGGGGGAATGCCAGTGGCCCAGTTTGTGGCCAGGTTCCTGTAGAAAACTGCTTGACATGCTGGCAGAGAGGCAGGATTTCCTCCTCCTGGGACTACAGCGTCAGCCTGTGCCAGCCTAGTCTAGGGCATCCACCCAGGTTCCAGCACCTCCAGCCAACTAGAAGAATACCCAGCACTGAAGGACAATGATTCACTCTGCCAGGACAAAGTACAAAACTGAATTTACAGCTTGTCAGAGAAATGTTTTGGATATAAATTCCATACTGTCCATGTTGTATTCTGAAGAAGAACCTACCAGTGCTTTTGAAAGCTTTCTTTACCAGGGAAAAGATGAGAAAGGAGTCACTTAACAATATTTGAGTTCTCAGGCAAGCCAAACTTATTTTCTTTGCTCCTCCATCCTCTAAATTTCAACTGAATGTGAAATGAAAAAAGAGAGGTAAAAAGTTATTGGTCTCCATTTTTGCTTCTTCTCCACTCTACCAGACCAAAGTGCCACTATCTTCTCCCTGATGCTTCACACTCACTCTTTCTCTCTGATACTGTACTCGGCTCCCACCAAAGTTCATGCTCTGCCACTCTCACTTCTACCTGAAACATTTCCCTATTTGCTTTCATTCACCCCAACCACTGACACCACTCACACTGCAATGCCCTCAGTGCTGCCTACTCATTTGCTCAGGGCACTTGCCTTCTACCCCAAAAGTAACAGCTATGCTATTCACTTTCATCTCCCATAATACCAGAATCCCTCTCTTTTCAGGAGGAGAACAGTCCACAATACAGCAGGGAGACAAAGCAGGTACGAACTGCCTCGCATTTGGCTCCTCACTCCTTATGTGGAGACGATCCTGATTCTCTCTGCCCCAAGTAGGTCTTGGACTGGTATTGAAGGTTACCCTTGACTTTTATTTCCAGGACACTCTGAGTGAAAGCTGGTCCCCCTGACTCAGAAGCCTAATGATAACCAGGACAAGCTTCCTGGCTTTGAGACTGCAGTTAATATCAAGGAAAGATCATGGGGGCAATGTGCAAAAGGGCAAGGCAAGGCAACGAGAGACAGAGATGCCATAAGCATCCATGGGGTAGGGTCAGACAAACTGGGCACTAAGGCAATGAGCAGTGATCTCGGAGGTGCAGCCTGCTCCAGCCCATGAGCTTGGTGTGTGTCCCTGATTGCACAGTGTCCTTGCTGCAGCATGACAATGACAGTCTCTGTTGCATTTTGAGATGCAGCAGCTGAAGCAGCCTGTAAGTGGATTGCTGACATGCCATCAGGTCTCTGAGAGGTCGGAACATATAGGATGCTAATTTCCATGGGCATGGGGTGCAAGTGGCTGATGGCCGTGGAGCCTTCCCTAAGACGTTATTGCCCAATGTCCAACACGACAGACGTTCAGAGCAAGTGGTGAGCTGAATCAGCCTGGTGCACCTTGGCTTCCATGTTGAGCTTTCTCAATGTCTAACCAGTTTAACACATTTGGTAAAATAGAAAGCTGAATAATCATAGAGATGAGTTGGGCTGTCAACATGGCAATTAACAAGCAGTAATCCCCCTTAATTGGAATCTCGTTGCTGCTTGGTGAGAACCTTACCTCGCTGATTGTGAAAAGCATAAAAGAATTGTACGAGAGACCCCTGATGTTGAGCTGTCACACTTGTCACTCAATTCTGCCACATTTCCCATTGCGTGCAGACCCCTCTAAGCTTCCATTCAATGTTTCTCATGCCAATGTAACTTACACCTGTTTGCGATCATGCAATAAACTGTGTCTTGTTCAAGAGCTGCTTCTGCTTAGATGAGCAAGTGATTTTTCTCTACTATAGTAGAGCAGTCCAGCCATTTAGGTCCCAAGCTAAATGGAGATTTTCAACAGCAAGTCTACCGATGTATCTTTCCCCACAGTTACCGAGAGTGATCCATCATGCGACATACTTCCCGCACTGCCTCAACTAAAATGATCAACCTTCAAACTTCCAACATTCATGAGGAAAGTCACTAAGAGCTACTTTAAAATGGCAGCAAAACTGAATTTACAGCTTGTCGGAGAAATGTTTTGGATATAAATTCCATACTGTCCGTGTTGTATTCTGAAGAAGAACCTACCAGTGTTTTTGAAAGCTTTCTTTACCAGGGAAAAGAAGAGAAAGGAGTCACTTAACAATGTTTGAGTTGTCAGGCAAGCCAATAAATACTTTTTTTCATTGCTCCTCCATCCTCTAAATTTCAACTGAATGTGAAATGAAAAGAGAGAGATAAGGAGTTATTGGCCTCCATTTTTGCCTCTGGGTCAAAACTTAGAGAAGTTTAGACTATAGACTGGGACAATTCCAGGTTCACTTTCTGATTAATAGGCCATTAAGACATTTTAATATGGATCCTTTGTGTGATGTAATTATTTTTGTTCGTAGTTAGGAAGCCTGCACATCCCAGCTCCTGATTGTATATCCAATGGCACATGTTGGAATGTGCTTAAAATGAGCAAGTGGGAAGAAGCTGCGAAATTTCATGAAAAATATTGTGTGCTATTAAATTTCAATTATGAGCATGCAGATGAAGTAATGAAGAGCTCCAGCACTCAGGGACTCCTACTCCAACAGAGTCTATGCTGTATTATTTGGGAAAGCTGGTTGGCCAACGATACCAGAGCCATCTTTACTCACCTTACATTTATTCACAAATTAACATTATGACCACACACTTTTCTAACACAACCACACCACATTTTCAAGCAATTCCCTTTTGCTCTCATTGCAAAGTCCAATTTAAAGCTAGTCATTTAAATCAACTTAGCCACACTTGTTAAAATATCGACTTGTTTGTACAGGTGAGGACACATTTTCATAGTCATCAGATGCTGATTTGATGCTCAGTTGGCAGTTAGGAAGGCAAATACAATGTTAGCATTCATTTCGAGTGGGCTTGAATACAAGAGAAGGGATGTACTATTGAGGCCGTATATGACTCTGGTCAGACCACATTTGGAATACCGTGTGCAGTTTTGAGTCCTGTACATAAAGAAGGATGTGGCATTGGTGAGGGTCCAGAGGAGGTTCACAAGAATGATCCCAGGTATGAAGGGATTGTCATATAAGGAGTGGTTGAAGAGTCTGGGTGGAGGTTTGAAGGATGAGAGGGAATCTCACTGAAACTTAAAGAATACTGAGAAGTCTGGATAGGGTGGACATGGAGAAGATGTTTCCACTTGTAGGAAGAGACCAGGACCCGAGGGGTCAGCCTCAAGTGAAGGAAAGACCCTTTAAAACTGAGATGAAGAGGAATTTCTTCAGCCAGAGGGTGGTAAATCTGTGGGATTCATTGCTGCAGAGGGCTGTGGCGGCCAAATTATTGAGTCTATTTGAGACACAGATAGGTCCTTGATTAATAAAGGGATCAAGGATTATGGGAGAAGTCAGACGAACAAGGTCAAGAAACATATCAGCTGTGATTGAATGATGGAGCAAATTTGACAGCAGAATGACCTAATTCTGCTCCTCTGTCTTATGGTCTTATAATGTGGACTGTAACCTAACATTCTAGCCCAGAGGCAGGGAAACTGCACCACAAGACCCTAATTAGCTAATTTAAGTTTCACTTGAACACATCTAACATTTTCAATTTGAGTGCTATTTGGTTGAGATTGGGTGCACTGACAAGAGTCCTGCACAGTCTTGGGACACTCAGAGTCAGAGTTCTATATGATTACCCTTGGGAAAAGCCTAAATACTCAAAACCACAAATTAAACCTGCCACCCTCCTGATTAATCTTTGATGCAGTTGGTATTACAGGCTCCATAACTAAGATAACAGCAATATACTACAGAACTATACAAAGTGTTGGAGAAACTCATTAGATCTGACGGTAACTGTAGACAGAGAAACAGAGTTAATCTATTCTGTTGCAGGGAGGTTATGGCTTAGTGGTATTATTGCTAGATTATTACTCCAGGGACTCAAGTAATGCTTCAGGGCCCTGGGTTTAAATTCTGCCCTGCAAAGGTTGGAGTTTGAATTCAATAAATAGCTGGAATTAGGAATCTGATGATGACCATAAAACCGTTAAATTAATTGTCAGGGAAAAACAAATCTGGTTCACCAGCGTCCTTTAGAGAAGGGAATGCTGGCTTAATAGTGACTCCAGATCCACAGTGATGTGGTTGACATTTAGCTGCTCACTGGACAATTAGGGATGCAACTCACATTCCATGAATGAATTTAGAAAAGGTAAGATATGATGCTTCTTCAGAATTAGCTTTAACTATGCTGACTCTTTTGGAATAATATAAAAATACAAATCAGCTGAGAGATAGCAACATTTCATTAAAATCAAAATTTAAAGAATGGCCAACTTTGTGCTCAAAAGACATACAACAGATTCATAAGTTATGGTATTTCCCAATCAACACAAAAATTCCATTTATCCTTAAACACAGAGTATTCTGCATGCGTAGCTCTGCAAAAACAAAATCTAGCCCTTTCTACCTTTGCATAAGCTAATGATAACAATTGGAATCAGGTATGTGAAAAGTTCTCCACATTTAAAGATATGTACTTTAAATTTTATTTTGGGGTGGTGTGAAGGAAAGGAAGGAAGTTAAACTTCTCACATATTAAACACATCACAATTAAGTAGAAGCTAAAAATTATTTTCCAAGAAGGGGAACTCAGCCTTTAAAAAAATGCTAAAATTCATTTTCTACAGCCTCTAACCAGCTCTCATCTGGTGCATTCCTGGAATTATATCCAGTTTACTAATAAACTTATTGTAATGATCAGTGCAGAATATTCATTTTATTAATTTCCAAATATTTCCCTACCTACCATCCAGAATAAAGCTATTACTTGATACAGCAGGTATTCAGGCTGTGCTGATGCTAATTCTACAGTGGACATTCTCAGGAATTAAATGGCCAGTTGGTAAAACATCTATTTTTTTTAAAAATGTTTCTGCCAGTAGCAGAAAAAGCATAGCCCAGTGGCTCCCATGGATGGCTTAGTTGGTACTCAGTGGCCTTCCATAATACATTACGTGCTTGGTCTAGAGAGGCGTTCATAAATATTGTAAAAGTCTTTTGACGCAGGAGAAATTGCTATTATTTTATGTAAAAAAAGTAAACACTAACTGTATAAAAAGGTGAAGATTTCATTACTGTCATGAGACTGCTAGTGAGAACCATCATCTGGTAGTCAATCACTTCCCAATGATGTCAACGATCTTATTTACATATTTACATTAAAGATTGCGTAAATGCACGACACTAAATGAAATATCAGGAAATTTTACTTTGTTTTCCCCCATTTTGAAGTATTTCCCCACATTCTATTCTTTTACAAAATAGTCTCTCTGATATTCCTAATCTGGGAAGTATATGTGTTTATCCCCGGGAGATGTTCTGGCTGTAATTCCAGGCAATGGAGGAAGGAGGTTACAACTAAGATCCTGACAGGACTACACATTGAAGTTAAAAGGTGAGATTCATGCGGCACCAACAGAATGCAGAACATAGACGAGTACAGCACAGGAGTAGGCCTTTCGGCCTACCTTGTCTGCACAGACCATGATGCCATTCTAAACTATTCCCATCTGCCTACACATGGTCCATATTCCTCTATTCTCTGCCTGTTCACGTATCTGTCTAGAGGGTTGTAGATCTGTGGAATTTCCAGTGAAGAAGTTGAGGCCATCTCTTTAAAGTTTTGTAAGTCAAAGATGGATAGATTATTGAACAATTAAGAGTTAAGGTGAGTGGGGGAATAAATGGAGCTGAGTCCGTTAAAAGATCAACCATGATCTTTTTGAATGGTATAATAGGCTTGAGGGGCCAGATGGTCTACACCTGCTCTTATTTCTTATATCCTTATGTTCTTGTGTAAATGGCTGTGAAACTTTGTTCATCTATCTGCTTCTATCCCCTTGAAGCGCGTTCCAGGCCACCTACCATCCTCTGTGTAAAAACTTGCCTTGTGCATTTCCTTTACACTTTCACCTACTCACCTTATTCTCCCTAGTATTTGACATTTCTACCCTGGGAAGAGGACTCCAAATAACCACCCTATCCATGCCCCTCATTATTTTAAATACTTCTGTCAGGTTGCCCTTCAGCATCTGACATTCTAGTGAACACAATCCAAGTTTGTCCAACCTCTTCTCCTCATTAATACACTCCTATTCAGGCAACATCCTGGTCAACCTATTTTGCACTATCCACGCCCTACCTAGAGTATGAAAACCAGAACTACATTCTTCTCCCAAAGTGGCTAAACTGAAGTTTTATACAGCTGAAAGATGACTTTCCAACTTCTATAGTCAATGCCCTGATCGATATGGATTTACCTTCAAACAACAATCAAACAACCCCTAATCTAATTCTCCAGTCCCTGTCTAATATTGTTGTAATTAGCCTTCCCCACATTTAGCATTTTAAGCTGAGGATCAATTTTATCTTTAACTATGACTATCTTAGCACTTAACAGAATTATGATCACTGTTTCCCAAATGCGGCACTACTGAAACTTCAATCACTTGGTCAGGGCCCTTCTTCATTGAAGTATCTACATGTTGTTTCAAGAAACCCTCCTGGATGCACCTAACAAATTCTAAGCCCCTGGCAAAAAAGGAGTCACAGTCAATACTGGGGAAGTTAAAATCACCCAGCACAACAACAACAACTATGACAACGTCAGAGAGATGGTTCTTTATCCATGCCATGTTCACACTTCGCTTTTCCCCATCCCATTAAGCTTCTAATATATCCCACATCATGCTGCTCCCCACCATCTTACAGAAACCTTTTTATCTTGCCCTGTTTCAGTCCTTCACACCCTGGCCATTTCCCACATCTTCGCACAAGGCATTCGGCTACAGCTACCGACAACCTCCTGGGTCTGCTCCGGTACTTATTGCCAGTCTCCAAACAATGTTTTCTTGACAAGTAGATTCACTCCCACATCCTTGTATGTTCCTCTCCACTCCTCATCAGAAGGCCTAAAGGACACAGGAGTTGGAATTACTTTAAAAACTGAACAATAATTAAAATAGGATTATAGAAGTTTAAAGTGAAACAACTATAGGGAAATGTTGTTATTAACATATAAAGATTATAACATACTAAGTTATAAATTTAGGCTAAAAAGAGCCTTTACTTGTAGAGCTACCTTGAACTATAGAGGACCCGGGAGATAAGAGGTATTGCTTGAGGAGCAGCAGCACCATCTAGCTTTGGAAGAACTGAAACGGATGTACCTAACACGTTCGATAGGAGTTGAAAGTAACACCCAGGTATGACAGGTATGGTAAGAAAATTATAGCTCATGAAGAAAAATGTCAAATGCATTGTCATGCACAAAACAATTAATACATTTCCTGCAGATGTTCACAGTGAGATTGAGGATATAATGTTTCATTACACCAAAAAGAAAAGTGGCCCTGTGATATCAGAGCTACTAACATACAGGGACAGACTAAACCAAATTCCATTCTTATTAAGGGTTCTGAGATTTAAAAAGTTCAAATGTTGATTTGATTGGATGCCTCTCCTAGAAGGTTTGGAGTATATATTCATCATGCATCACTTCCCAGTTTTAAAGTGGAGAATATACTGGGTACAAGTTCAATTTAGACAGGTACCAGGACTAAATAATGAAAATGGTGTTTAGCTATACTGTGCTTTGGGAATCCAGGAGAATAATTTCTGTTTAGACAGCACTTTGGAATGATCCTGGACTTTGACAGCCCTGTGGTGGGAGTTCTGACCTTTGGCAACATGGTATAATCCTACAGACTGACAGCACCTGAGCAGGAACTCATGGTTTGGCAGAAATATGTTGCATGAACCTGGCGATTGTCATGAAGGGGTGTGCTGCTGGGTTCAGCTCAGTCTGCCTGCCTGTCAGTGATTAGGTGAGCAATCATTTCCAAACAGCACTGTAAAGTGTGGTGGGGAAAAGACAGCTGCATAGATCAAAGGATTAATAGCAAAGTTTTCTTTGGAGGTGTATTTTTCTCTCTGCCTTCATCTGTGCATTTCTCATCTATCAGTAACAAGAATAGTTTCATTTATGAACCACCAACAAAACAGATGATAAAAGAACCTTTGTTTATTCTGTATCAGTCAGTCTCCCTGCCTGCCTCTCCTCCTCTGTACATATCTCTCACAGGCACCAGTAAGTTAATGTTTCCATCTGCTTCTGTGAAAACAAAATTAAATTTAATATTTGAAAAATGTGGAAGCACTCAGGTCAGGTGACAATTAAGAGAGAAACAGAGCTATAATGTTTCAGGTTGATGTTCTTTCATCAGAACTGCATCAGGCTTTAGGCAAATAAAAAGATGGGGAACATGTAGGGTGAGGGGGAAAAAAGCCAAAGGGCATGCAGTGGGTAGTCTGCAGGGGAGATTAACTGGCAAAAGGGTTGATAGAACAGGACAAGTAAAGAAACAAAAATGTTGGTCTTGGGGAAGTGAAAATGGAAATTGAGCACAATACAATATGAGCAACGGCTATCTGAAAACAACGCAGAAAAAATAAAAAAGAAAGGATAGATTGCAAGACCAGAGATTATGATCTGCAATTGTTGAATTCAGGTTGAACCCAGTGATTGGAAAATGTCCAGATGAAAGGGGAAGTACTGTTCTTCTAGTTTCTGTTGAGTTTAATTGGAACAGTAGAACAGGAGGTCAAGGATAGTGAGATTAGAGTAGGAGTGAAGCAGAGAGGTAAAACGACTGGCAACTGGAATCTCAGGTTTATGTTTGCAGACTAGAGACAGCCAACCAATCTGTGAATCTATATTTTAAGTACTATCCGTCGGATGAATTAGTTGTATTGCCCAGTGCAATGGAAAGGAATGTGATTAAAGGGCAAGTGTTGCATCTCCTGAACTTGCATGGGAAGGAACCACAAGAGGGGAAGGGGTAGGTGGAGTGATTTAAGTATGCAACAAGTTTATGAGGAGGAACTAATCTCTTCAGATTGTTGAAAGGGGTGGACATGGGAAGCGGCAGCATTTTGGACTTGATGGAAAATGATCCAATGCACTTGGAAGCACTGAGCAGTGGGTTGGGCCTAGTGCCTTTGTAAGAGGAAAGCAATGGGTGACAGCAGTAGAGCAGAAAGCCCGTTGACCGCAATTGCTGGTGGATGAGACAGAAAGATACATTAAAAGCATTGGAATGAAAGGAGTTTTCAAATCAGATGCAACAGAGGCGAAGAAAACTGGGATAATGGGTTGGAGGTTACTGTAGTGTGTCTTTAGTTTAGCCAGAAGATCAAATGGTTCTACATCAATGCAGCTTCTCTCTATTTTTCTCATCTTAAGCTCCCCATTCTCTCCCATACTGTTGTTATTCGAGAGCATGTGAGGAAAGGTTCAGCCTCCCCTTCCCCACGTTCACAATTGAATGGCTTGATGTCAGGGATAACTCCTTCAGGTCTTGTCAGAAGGGCATTATAATTAGTATCCTCCCACTACTCCTCACCTCCATCCAACTGCCAAATCTTACCAGAATTAAATGACGACCTGACAGACAGAAAGGAAGCCTGAAAAGTAAACTCACCTGGGCCTCGTTTCTTTTTCAGCTCAATTGTTTTTTCTTTCAATCTACTGAAAGCCAAACCAAGCTACATCTTGCTCAGGCTCAAAAATTGTGCTTATTTTATCCTTCTCTTAGCTTAATAAAACATTCTGTATTCATCCGAATTTTCTAGCTTTTCTTTCGCTAATTTTAGAGAGGCAAATGGATCTCATTAAGAAGCGGAATGAAAAACACAGTGATTTGACTACCTCAACTATTACCAGTACATACCAGCAAATCACACACACACACACACACACACACACACACATACACACACACACACACACACACACACACACACACACTTGTGCAATTCAAGACCTTGCAGTGACAAAAACAGTGAAATTAATTTCGCTTGCTAATAATACATGCAAAAACAATATATCAACTTCAGGTGAAATGTAAGGCAAAAAGTTAATTTCCAAAAGTTGCTGTCCAAATTGTGTCCACAGTTAATTTAGTGAAGATGATATTTTGTTTGTTGCTTCACCATTGAAATAAATAGAGTAGTATGACCTTGTTAGACATGATGTAAACCTACTGCATATATCAAGGGCTAGTATTCTTCATGTTCAACTTTGAAATGAAGACAACTTGTTCATTATGTTGGAGTTGGGCAGGGTTCTGGTACGGATGAAGGTAACTATCAAGGCCTGGAAGATTCTGGAACAATGGGCCTGGATAGTATCGATGATTGCGTTTCGGCTAAGTTGCTGACCTGGGATTCCTACTCCTTGTATTATCTCTCTGCTTTTGAAATCCATTCACATTCAAAGGAATCATGATTTGATTGTGCCAGGTGCAGTAATCTTGGATGAGCTTCATCCAAGATTCATGGCCCATAGAATAAATTAAGCCTCCAAAGTGTCTTTGTTGCACTTCCTTTGACTACTGCAAAACCCCATTCTAGACTCAAATTCTCTATTAGAGATGTACTTTGGTAAGTGAGCAGCAGGCTAGTTTTATAACAGCAGTCCAACAAAGTTGTGAATTTTTCAACATAGGCATGGTTGGCATGTCAGCTTGATGGAGACCCACCATATCATCCTTAAACTTCATGAGTAAATATTCATAAAGATGGTTGTCTTCATGTTGACAGTTACTTACTACCAAATAATTATTACAAGCATGGAGTCTCATTCTTGCAGGTTGTTGATTTTCAAAATCTTTAGAACAATATCAAATTTTCAGATTTTTTTTGATCCTTATTTCTCAATCCAATATTTTGTTTCCTCTGTTTTTTTTTCTGACCTTGATCTGACATCCCCCCTCCGTGCATCCTTTGTATTTATCAGTCTTTACTGTGATTAATAGAGACAATGTCTTGTTGGTTTTCCTGAACACTCTGGTCCCAGGTGCCCATTTCCCTTCTCATGCTATTATCTGTTCACTCTTTCATCAACTTTTATTTTTGAGATGTGCAATGCTGAGATTAATTAATAGTAGGTGCCATTAGTTAACTTCCCATAGCAACATCTAACCCTTTGGGGTTCTTGTGGCACACTGGAGTGTTCCTATCTCTAAGCTCAGAGATCTGGGTTGAAGTGCCATCTGAGTGTAATAACATCCCTGAGCATGTTGATTAGAAAAGATATAAAGCTTCTAGTTCTTCAAGTCCAATCTAATATTTTTTAAGAGTTTGAGCTATTTCAAGGTTAGCCCAAGACCTTCAGGCAACAGGATAGCACAGTGGTTAGCACTGCAGCACCAGGGTCCCAGATTCAATTCCAGCCTTTGGTGACTGTTTGTGTGTGGAATTTACATGTTCTCCCTGCATATGTGGGTTCCCTCTTCCTCCCATGGCCCAAAGATGTACAGGCTAGGCGGCTTAGTCATGGTAAATGTGATGTTACAGGGTTGGGATGATCTTTGGAAGGTTGGTACAAACTTGATGGGATGATTAGCCTCTTTCTGTGCAGTAGGGATTCTTCAATAACTCTAATGTAAAAGATACTAAATTATGAAATGCAATTGATAAACATATCAAATAAAAACTTTAAATTTTATTTAAAACTTTTAGAAATTCAAGTTCCTAAAATGTTTTTAAGAAAATATTTTGTATGATCCTCTGCCTTCAACAATACAGTGAAAGCTGATATGTTTTCATCTTAATGTACAATTGTCCACTTCAAATTCATGCTTAAGGTTCCCATTACATAGAAAGAACACAAAAAAAGGTTAAAAAAAAAGTTGCTGGAAAAGCTCAGCAGGTCTGGCAGCATCTGTGAAGGGAAAAAACAGAGTTAACATTTCAGGTCCAGTGACCCTTCCTCACCGGACCCGAAACTTTAACTCTGTTTTTTCCTTCACAGATGCTGCCAGACCTGCTGAGCTTTTCCAGCAACTTCTGTTTTTGTTCCTGATTTACAGCATATAGCGTTCTTTCGTTTTTTTTTTAACAAAAAGGTAAATGTGCACAGGAGCTGTCTACAATATGAGATTTTTCAACATACATAGATGCATTGTTAGAATTTGGGACACTAACTAATATTCTTTCTCTAGCCCGGCGTGTAAGACAAATGTCAATATCTATCTGATCAGTTCTTGCTGTGATCAACGAAACATTAACAGTAATCAAAGAAGACTTACTTTTCAAACACCATATCAAATTGAATCATCAACTCTAAAAATGAAAGTCATGTAATTGGAAGTAAATGGTCAAAACCTTAGCTGCTAAATGAAGGTAGCATAAATATATTGACGAAGCTATAATTAGCAGCAATGTAAATGTTAAACATTTAAAGTACCTTATGCACATAGGCCTCTCGCCTAAATCTGAGAGAAGCCCAAAGCTGAATAAGGAATTGCACTTGCATTAGTCAATGGGAATACAGCACTCCAGAATAGTCAGGACCGAAGCCGAAGCACAAGCTTCCCATTTCCAGTTGAGCAGAGATAGCCACTCTCATTCAGAAACAATAGCAAACTAATGACTGACCTGGATATTTTCTATGTAGCAAGTGTTGACAGAAACACACAGCTGGTGAATAGTCCCTTACAGTTTTCTCACCACGCTAACTATATCTTGCACAATGCACCCTTTGTTACGTGTTTAGAAATGAAACCTGCAGTAATTTGGCAACAGTTGAAATTCCTCTTGTCTCCTAATCAGTTCAATCAAAAGCAGCAGTTTAGAAGAACCTGGGAAATCATTAATCGAGCACACCTGTTCAGAGGTATAATGTGAAGAAATTGAGCCAATTTTTAGTCCTTCGGCAGGTGAAAATTCACCCAAGAATTACATATTTGTAAAGGCTACAACGTTCCCAGTGTTTAACTTAATATGATCTAAATAAAAATCTATTTGAATCAGGTTCAGGCTGTGGAGGGCATCACATCTGCCAACTGTCTGCCCCTCTGCTGTGGTTATGTTCATACCTGACTTTCCTTGGAGAGGGAGAATGTGATGTCCATCAATGGTCTCTAAGGCTTCACAGAGAGATAGGGACTGCAGAGGACACAGTATTTTATTTCTCCTCCTGCTTCCCCTAACATTCCCCCTTTCGCCTTTGATAGGTCGCGTTGCCCATAATGGGCTTCACTTGTGAATATTGAATTGTTTACATGGATGATTATTGGTTATGGTTAGTACTGAAAAAAAAGGAACAGTCACAGTGTTTTGTGCTGGGACAGAGAAACAGTTGTGCAATAGCACCTCTGGATATAAAACAAATAAAATCCACTTGATTCATACATAGGCAGTGAGAATCAGTCATTGAATCCCAATATATGAAATCAGTTGCCATTCACCATCACCAGGAATATTTCTAAATCTAGCCACACATCCTTATGTAAAATGAGTTCATACCATTGTATACAGTCTGGTCGAGCATGTCACCTCTGTCACAAACTTTTTCATCGATGGATTGATTTATTGTCACGCGTACCACAATACAGTGAAAAGCTTTGTTTATGAGCAGTACAGGCAGATCATAGTAAGTGAGGATGACCTGATCAAAAAGACTTACACAGAGGCAGAGATAATGGGAACTGCAGATGCTGGAGAATCCAAGATAATAAAATGTGAGGCTGGATGAACACAGCAGGCCAAACAGCAACTCAGGAGCACAAAAGCTGACGTTTCGGGCCTAGACCCTTCATCAGAGAGGGGGATGGGGTGAGGGTTCTGGAATAAATAGGGAGAGAGGGGGAGGCAGACCGAAGATGGAGAGAAAAGAACATAGGTGGAGAGAGTATAGGCGGGGAGGTAGGGAGGCGATAGGTCAGTCCAGGCAAGACGGACAGGTCAAGGAGGTGGGATGAGGTTAGTAGGTAGATGGGGGTGCGGCTTGGGGTGGGAGGAAGGGATGGGTGAGAGGAAGAACAGGTTAGGGAGGCAGAGACGGGTTGGACTGGTTTTGGGATGCAGTGGGTGAAGGGGAAAAGCTGGGCTGGTTGTGTGGTGCAGTGGGGGGAGGGGACGACTGAGCTGGTTTAGGGATGCGGTGGGTGAAGGGGAGATTTTGAAACTGCTCAACTGACCAGTTTCAAAATCTCCCCTTCCCCCACCACACCCCTAAACCAGCCCAGTTCGTCCCCTCCCCCCACTGCACCACACAACCAGCCCAGCTTTTCCCCTCCACCCACTGCATCCCAAAACCAGTCCAACCTGTCTCTGCCTCCCTAACCTGTTCTTCCTCTCACCCATCCCTTCCTCCCACCCCAAGCCTCACCCCCATCTACCGACTAACCTCATCCCACCTCCTTGACCTGTCCGTCTTCCCTGGACTGACCTATTGCCTCCCTACCTCCCCGCCTATACTCTCTCCACCTATCTTCTTTACTCTCCATCTTCGGTCTGCCTCCCCCTCTCTCCCTATTTATTCCAGTTCCCTCTCCCCATCCCCCTCTCTGATGAAGGGTCTAGGCCCGAAACGTCAGCTTTTGTGCTCCTGGGATGCTGCTTGGCCTGCTGTGTTCATCCAGCCTCACATTTTATTATCTTATACAGAGGCATACAGGTTACATTTCACAGGGTATGCTCTAGGTGAGATCAATGTTAGCAACATCAGCATTATTTCAGTTTAGAGAGTCCATTCATCAGTCTAATAACAGCTAGGAAGAAGCCGTTCCTGAATCTGCTGCTGCATGTATTCAGCCTTCTGTATGGAAGAGGTTGCAAATGATCATCACCGGGGTGTGATGGGTCTTTGATGATGTTGGCTGCCTTCTGCGGCAGTGAGCCATGTAAATAGAGTTCATGGATGGAAGGTTGGCTTCCATGATGATCTGGACTGAGCAGTTTCCATAACAGGCTGTTATGCACCCAGACATTATGCTTTCAATGGTGCATCTGTAGAAGTTGGTGAAGGAACTTATAGACATGCCAAATTTCCTGAGCCGCTTGAGGAAGAGGAGGCATTGGGGTGCCTTCTTGACCGTCGCATTTACGTGGGAAGTCCAGGATGGGTTGTCAGTTATCGTCACTCCGAGGAACTTGTCGCTGTCTGCCCTCTCAGGCTCAGGTCTGTTAATGTAGATGGGAGTGTGTTCTCCTCCCTTCTTTCTGAAGTCAATGATCACTTCGTTAGTTTTGCCCAAGTTGAGAAACAGATTGTTTTTATTGCACCATGTCACCGAGCCCTCTATTTCCCTTCTGTATTTTGACCCATTGTTGTTAGATATTCATCCCACTAAGGTGGTATCATCAGCAAACTTGTAGGTGGCGCTCATTTAGAATTTAGCAACATAGCTGTAAGTGTACAGGGAGTACAGTAGGGGGCTGAGGATGCATCCTGGGGGGGCCCCAGTATTGAGTGTAATTGTGGAGGAGGTGCAGTTACCTATCCTCACTGATTGTGGCCCATCAGCCAGAAAGCTGAGGATCCAGTTGTACAGGGTGGAGCCGAGACCACGGTCACAGAGTTTTGAGATTAGGCTGGAGGGGATAATGGTGTTGAAGGCAGAGCTGGAGTCAATGAGCGGGAGTCTGACATAGGTGACCTGGTTGTCCAGATGTTGCAGGAATGAGTGCAGGGTTAGGGATATAGCATCCACTATGGACCTGTTATATCAGTGAGCAAATTGCAAGGGTTTGAGACAGTCTGGGAGACTGGAGTTGATGTGGGCCATGACCTCATGCCTCTCAAAAGCACTTCCTGGTTATGGAGATCAGAGCCACTGCATGGTAGTCATTAAGGCACACTGCATGTGCTTTCTCAGGTACAGGAATGATGATGGTCTTATTGAAGCCAGTGCGGACTTCGGCTTGTAGGAGGGAGATGTTGGAGATGCCAGTGAACACCTCCACCAGTTGGTCTGCACAAGATCTGAGTGCTCATCATGGGATGCTGTCCGAGCCTGTCACTTTCCTTGGGTTGGCTCCTAGGAAGACCAATCTGATATTTTCAAGGAACAGGACAGTCCAGGGCTGTCAGGGCAGGTGACACCGCGCCACTGGCATTCTGCTCAAACTGAGCATAGAAAGGATTAGCACATCAGGGAGGGATGTGTCTCTGTTCGCGATCTTGGCCTGCTTAATTATGTATCCTGTAATGTTGTTTAGGCCTGGTCACAGGTGGTGGAGATCTGTTTGGTTGGTTTGGATCTCTAATTTGGCCTGGTACTGTTGCTTGGCATCCCTAATGGCTTTGCGGAGGTATTGATCTGGGTCATCCGACTTCGATGCTGCTCGTCTGGTCTTCAGTGCGGAGTGGATTTCCTGGCACTTCCAAGGTTTATGGTTGGGGAACACTTGCATTGGCTCCTTTGGCTCGCAGTCCTTCGCAAATTTGCTAATTAGGTCCATGATGGTGGTGGCTTATTTGTCTGTGTGTTCTGCTGAGTACCGGAACAGGGTCCAGTCCACCAATTCCAATTAGTCCCGGGGATGCTCCTCCATAGCCTTGGACCAGCATTGCCCTTCCTTTGTGAAGAATCAGCCCATTTCCTGGGAGGCGGAACACAGCACGATGACCTGATTTTCTGACGTATGGGCGGGGGGGTGTGGATTGAGTGGTATGCATCTTTGATGGTTGTATAATAGTGGTCCGGGGTGTTCTGTCCTCTAGAGGGGCAGGAGATGTGTTGGTGGTACTTTGACAGCACCTGTTTGAGGCTGGCCTGGTTGAAGTCACTGGCCACAATGAATAGGGCCTTGGGGAATTTTGTCTGTAGAGGCTTTGTGGTGGTGTAAGACTTGTTTGGGGCATTCTTCACATCTGCATGGGGTGGTATGTAGACTGCTGTCAGGACAGCGGAGGTGAACTCTTGCGGTGGGAAGTAGGGACGGCATTTTACTACAAGGTATTCTTGTTCTGGGGAGCAGTGGTTTGCCAGGGCTGCTATGTCCGAACACCAGTAAATGTTGATCAAGGAGCATACCCCACTGCCCTTCACCTTACCCAAGGTGTGGTCCATGCGGTGTATGGAGAACCCATCAGCTTGTAGGGCACAGTCAGGAATGGCAGGGGTGAGCCAAGTCCCCGTGAAGCAGAGCACACAACAGTCTCTCAGTTCCCTCTGGAAGGTAAAGAGTGAAAATGAAATTTTTAAAGAAAGATGGCAGTTCACAAGCCACAAAAGGCAAACAAAAATCAAATGGATATCTATTCCCTTAATTTCCTTTCCTGAGGTCAGAACATTGTAGTGTTCCTTTTCCATACCTTGTTCAGTGCTTTTCCTGTGTGGAGGCCTCTCACCACAAGGTTCTGTCAAAAGAATCACTTTGCCAATGTTTTTTAATGTTTTTACTGGGACAAAGGCCTTAAAGGTAATCATCAATACTGGATAAAATCCTCAAAGATAGGGCTAAACATTCGTATTTGTCTGTTGTAGGAAATTTTTAAGTGCACAATTTTAAGGTATTCAATTCAGCTAATGATCAGACTATTCCTGCATGCGGTAAGACATAGAAAATAGCTAGAATTTGCATGATAAGTTGTAAGTGACCTTCAGACAATGATTATCCCCTACAAAAGGCAGCTTAAGTGTCTCCTCAGCGGTATTGACATCAGCCAGTTCCCAAGGTCCAGGGAGATGTGGTTGGTCAGAAATTCAACTGGGCCAACAAAACAAATACTACAAGAACAATTCAAAGATTATGGGCAGAATTTTACAAAATTCAGTGAAGCGCCAATTTTAGAAGACTCTTCGTGAGTTCTGGTGCGCTTACTCATGCAATTCTTCACTGTATTTTGGACGTCCCACTCTCTGTGGCATTGCTCTCTGTCTATCTTGCATTCAGCAGGGCTGGGAGTATTCACTGCTGCTGGCATCTTCAGGAAATTACACCACCAGAACCATGTTGACATTCCAGCTGTGCACCAGCTCTAACATTGAAAGTCAGAAACTGCCATTCACTGGGTATTTCTGCATCACTTGAAAGGACATAGCTGAGAAATGGACACTTCACTTCACAACAGAAAACTTGAGGTCCTAGTGGGCAGGTTGCTGGAGACCCGAGCCAACCTCTTTCCTCAGGACTATTGGAAGAGAACATAGCAGCAGACTTCTGCCAGCCTGGGCTGACGTTTTTATCTGAGTCAGTGCATCGTGGAGGAACACACAGCACTACAGGAAGAAGGTTAATGAGCTTCAGCACTTTTCCCGCTAAATGTCACTGGTATCTCTCTATTACCTCACACTCACTCTGACTATACCAGCGCACCCATCTCCCACCAATACTAACACTTTCAATCACTCACTTTGTTTCACTCCAGGAGCAGACAGCTCACAATGGAGCAGAAAAGACCAAGTCAGGTAGTGTGGCTCTTGACATTCATCTCCACACCCCATAGGGGAGAGAATCCTCTCTCAAGTGTGAGAAGATCGAACCACTCATATGGTGAAACTGAGATCTCCATCTTCCAGCAGCCAAGTAAGCTTCATTGACAAGTACTACGCTGCTCTCCCATTACCATCACTGTCAATGTATTCTCAACATGGCCAAACTTCAATCACTATTTTGCAACTGGTTCCCTCTCTTCTTTTCCACAGATACCAGCAACATCTGCAGTCTCTGACCTGCAGAGACCAGCTCCTCAGGACATCATCTCCTCCGCTCCCTCTGAGGAAGAAGCCACAGATCTCTCCAAGGAAACACCAACAAGGCAGCCTCCTGCACCCTCCACCCTGATAACTAGTCAGGTATTTTAGCCAGTGAACAGTCAGGAGCACATTCTGATGAGCACATTACATCCACATCTCCATAGCTAACAGAGGTAGAAATGGCCCAGTTCACTGGCTTCTATCTCTTTGCAACCTTACCTCATATTAAAACAAGAAAAGGATTTTAAAAAGCGACATTTGCAGTTGGGATTACATAGGGGATGCTGGCCTCAGCATCACCAAAACATTTACCCTCAGCAAAAGATAACTCAGCTCCATTGAATGAGATTCAGAAACATGTCCTGTCTGCCTGCTTTGGGTTGACACTGCTATGCTGCAGGATACTGAATGTGCTGTTCTTTCTAAAGACTGCCCTCACTTTCCTACATGGTACAATGCTGTAGCTCTCAAAAGATCCTTAGTGTCCATTGTATATTCTTATTGAGTCTTCCAGTTGTCCAGAGTTAAGTATTCTAGGGTTAAGCATTGTACTCTATCTGTACTGCATTGAAATGTAACCCTCAGTAGTGACCTGCATGAAAACCTGCAAGGGAGGAGACATCTCAGGCCCACATTGGAACCAGTGGGAAAAGATGTCATAGATAACAAGGTGTAGAGCTGGATGAACACTGCAGGTCAAGCAGCATCATAGGAGCAGGAAAGCTGATGTTTCAGGCATAGACCCTATTATCTCGGAGAAGATGTCATGTTGCCAATACATGGGACATCACGACATGGTATTTTGCCTACTGCCTCTGAACAGAGACATTACCCTTCTCTCATCTGCACAGCTTTCTTTAGAGCAACAGTGTATTTTTTGTATGTTTTGCCATGCCCTGAGGACACCTATTGCTGGAAACTCTGCCTTAGGAAGCTGCACATAACCATTAGAGGTTGATGCTGTTCCTTGACTTCCAGATGCATGTATTCCCCATCCATTTCTGTGCCATGGAATTGACAGCAGCTTCTGAGCCTGGATACATTGGAGACAGTTCCAACTATGGGTTGTAACAGAGGTGAACTAGCTCCTCAAGAATGTGACCAGTCAGCAGTTACAGTGCATGTACAAATAACACTTCAATGTCACCTTCTGAATACTGGGACATGGAGGCATCCAACAAGAAGGCCTCTATATGTACTTTGTACATTGTTGATCAGATTCAGTTCTATGCGGCGAAGCCTTTCCACACACATACACAAGGATACTGCATGTGTGTCAGCGACAACGAGAACTTCTTCCCCAACCCCACAATACCCAAGACAGGCAGCATTATATATATTGTAATGATGTGGACATTTTATAGTCCGAAGTGTGGCATGAGCAGCTCCTGTTGAATGTGGCCTGGAATTTTAATCAAAATGGTTGGTGAATTCATGAAGTTGACATATGTGATAAAAGATATCTTTAACTGTACATTGTGTGTGTCTATTTGACACCATTGCCCTTTTAAATAGTTCACTTTGCACCCAAGTTGAGTGTGTTCCATCAGAGAAAAGCAACACTTTTTCCATCCACTCTGGGTGTGATGATTGCCATTTTGCATTTTGATAGCATACTTGTGATTTGGATGAAAAGGGAAGACAACGCAGGTTCAGCCTCTCAGTGTAGGTGACCATCATGTTCTTTCTGCTGTGCCCTCCTTGTCAATCCCATCAGCTGATTATCATCACCTAACTCTTTTATTTACCTGCTCAACTCCCCATTTTACTCCCTGAGCTGAAGGCTTATGACTTAATTTTGTGAAAATGTTTATTCTCATTGAAACCAGGATGATGGTGTCCATTAACGATGCCCCTCCTTCCACCAAACCCCTTGCCCGTTCATTCTCTCTTTCCTCCCAGCCTTAGATGTTGATTTACCCCCTTTCATCGTTATTGTCCCTATGAATCCCAGCAAACAGCCTCCAATGCCCACAACTGACTTCCCCCACTTCCCTACCACAGCTGTATTCCCCCTTTGACTCTCAGTGAACAGATGCCAGGATTGACCATGACTCAGTCCCCACTGACCAACTTAGAAAGATGAGTGACCAAATCCCTGACAGATCTCCATGCGGCTGCCCAATGAATTCTCTTCCAATCTGGATGGGTTACACAGGTCCCAGAGGAGTGAGCATGGCACACAGCCCAGACTGTGATGGTACAGACTCCTGGCTCTAATTGGCCC
This sequence comes from Stegostoma tigrinum, assembly GCF_030684315.1. Lineage (NCBI taxonomy): Eukaryota > Metazoa > Chordata > Chondrichthyes > Orectolobiformes > Stegostomatidae > Stegostoma > Stegostoma tigrinum. The sequence goes on from NC_081363.1 coordinate 47,006,566, forward strand.
AAGTATCTGATTGACTATGCACAAAGTCAAAGCTCTGGACTGACATCAGAAAATGCCTTTAACTGACAATGCACCTTGATTTGACTAGGGAATCCCCTTGTTAAACTTTGAGGCGTGCCTCCATTGGGTTGAAGCACATTGCAATGTGTTTGTCATGTAAACTGGTGGAAGACAGTTCACAAAATGAACTGTTTTGGTAAAATGCCAAACAGCAACCCTTTGAATGATCACTGCTGGAAAACGTATCAAGCTGCCTGGCATTGTATCTGTGTTAAAAAGGAAAGTGAGGCAGCAGTATGTAAGGCTGAAAATTCTGCATGAAGTGACAATATGCGAAAGATAAGGCAAGGCAGAGGTGCTCTAAGCATTCATGTAGACTAGGGAAATAAGCTGTGAGACTTGGGCTACATGGTGGCTCAGTGGTTAGCACTGCTGCCTCACAGCACCAGGGGCCCAGGTTCAATTCCCCCTTTGGGTGACTGTCTGTGTGGAGTTTGCACATTCTCCCTGTATCTGTGTGGGTTTCCTCCGGTTTTCTCCTACAGTTCAAAGATGTGCAGGTTAGGTGGATTGGCTAAGCTAAATTGCCTGAAGAGTTCAGGGGCCTGTAGATTAGGTGGGTAAATGGGGGATGGAACTGGGTGGGATGCGCCAAGGGTCGGTGTGGGCTTGTTGGGCCAAAGGGCCTGTTTCCACACTGTAGGGGTTCTCATTCTTATTCACCCAGGCCCACTGCAGTAAATGGGTGCTGGGCCTTATGTGTAAACTGACTTGGTAACAGCATTCCAATGCCAGAGGACTGGAGTGAAATGGTGATCTGTGTTCTAAGTGAGTCAGAGATATGCCAAGAAGATTTGGAGAGGCTGATGCCAAGCTCCAGCGATAAAGAATGAAGGTAGTTGCTGAGATTTTGGGCAATGCTAGCCTAGAAAGAGGGTTGGATGAGAAACTGGCAAGCTGGAGCTGCCAAGTACTCACTCTGACTGTTATCTCAGGAATTGTTATTGTCCACTTTCACTCCACTGTGAAGCAGAATCACAAACTGCATATAAATGAGGTGAGAAGATGGAAATACATGTAAATGGGTCCCTTGTCACTCACTAGGACAATTCGCATCTCGCCTTTAAACCTTGGATGGAAAATCAGACTTTATTTTCTCCACAGCAGACATTGCATTTTTCTGATCTCGCCATATTTTCCCAACTGACTCAGCACTGCCCATATCTGGGGGCTACGAAGATTCTGTCTAATGCATTCTACTCATCTCCTCAATCACAGCGCTACTCCAAGGCACAAGATAGAACTATCACTAATGTGCTCTATACGTCTGAATGTGAACATCCACCAACACTCAATAAAATTGACAGCCTACCTTACCTTAAATATTCACTAATCCCACTATTATGACTCTGCATCTGCAGTATATTCTGTTCACAGATTCCAAAGCAGCAACACCTTCTTCAACAATGTCCTAACTCAGTGGCTTCCACTCCTAGAAGGAAAAAGGTAACAGAGATAAATGAGTGTAGCTGAGGGAATTGAATACAAAACATAGGGTTTGGTGAATATTGGAGTTCAGTGAAGGGGTCTATAAGACTTTGTTTCCGTTTGTTTATGCTTTCCGACTTGTCTTGTCCTGCAGGAATTGGTTCTTGTTCTATACAACCAGAGGAGCTAACTGCTTGCTGAGCAACTAACAAATGGTCAAGATCCAATTTATCCATAAAGTTTTAAACAATATTCAAATTGTTGGTAAAGTTAATAAAATTTATGAAAACAACTCAAATGAGTGAAGAACATAATTAAGAAATCAAATAAAACTCATTCAGGAAAGCAGGGTAGGTATGTCAAGGCCACAGCATGTGAGAGCTCCTGGATACCATTGTGATCCAGGGAAAACATTTCTGCAATGATATAATGAAGCAAAGAAACTGTTGATGCTGGAATTTTGAAACAAAACAGAAATTACAGGAGAAACTTGTCAGGTCTGGGAGCATCTGTGCAGAGAAAGCAAAGTTAACATTTTGAGTCCAGTGACCCTTCTTCAGAACTCAGTTCAGAAATCAGACATATGTAGACAAATGACAGCGTAATTGCTCAGTGGTTAGCACTGCTGCCTCACAGCTCTAAGGACCCAGCTCTGATGCCAGTTTTGGGCAACTGTCTGTGTGGACCTTTACACATTCTCCCCGTGTCTGTGTGGGCTTCTGCCATGTACTCTGATTTCTTCCCACAGTCCAAAGAAGTGCAGGCTAGTTGGATTGGCCAGGCTAAATTTCCCATTGTGTCTAGGGATGTGCAGGCTATATGGATTAGCCATGGGAAATACAGGGTTAGAGGGATAGGGTGGGGGAGTGGGTGCTGGGTCTGGGTGGAATTCTCTTTGGAGAGTCAATGTGGGCTCAGTGGGATAAATGGCCTGTTTCCACACTGTAGGGATTCCATGATTCTAGGGCTAGTGGGGATAGTTTAGAAGGATGAATGCCACCCTTCCTGACAGTAAAGGCCAACAGTTCAGGTGGTTATGCTGCTGGATGTCAGGGCTACAGAGGAACTTGCTTTGAAAGGGGAACGATTCTGTTGTAATAGTCCATACAGGTACAACATAGGCAGAACTAGACACCAAATTAAAAAGCTAAGCCTCAATGAATATAATTTCTGGATTATTATCTCAGCCCTGTGCAAATTTGCATAGGGTACATAAAATTAGAGAGATGAATATGAGGTTCAAAGACTGGAGTGGAAAAGAGGTTTCTGGTTTCTAGGACATTGGCATCAGTATTGGGAAGAGTAGGGCCTGTACTATTGGGATGGTCTACACCTGGACCATGCTTTTTAAATTAATTCATAGGATGTGGGGATTGCTGGCTGAGCCAGCATTTCTCGCCCATTCCTCGTGATCCTGAGAAGATGGTGGCAAACTGCCCCTTGAATTGCTGTATTGTTGAGATCAACATTCTTGTGAGCTGCATAAATGGGGAAGTAGAGAAAGTTTTAAACTAAAAGTCGGGGGAGAGATCAAATCTGGAATAATATGTTATATCAAAGAGTATAATGTATAAGAAATAAGGGTCAGAGAATAGTGGGAAGGAACAGAGAGAAAAGCTTAAGAATGCACCAATAATCAAGGCTAGGTGTTGCAAAGATAACAACAAGTCAAAACTAAAGACTCTGCATCTAAATGTACGTAGCATTCATAACAAAGTAAACAAATTGATAATGCATATCGAAGTCAATACATATGACTTGTCGTCCATGAAGGAGGCATGGCTTCGGGATGACTGAGTCCTGAGTACTACAATGTATTTGATACTCGAGAAGAAGAGGAGACTAGAAAAAGATGGAGGAGTAGCACTGTTAACCAAGGATGATATTTTTACAATAGTTAGAGATGCTCTTAGTTCAGGGGATCAGAATGTAGGGTCGATTTGGGTGGGGATATGAATATACAAACAAAGACCAGGAGTAGGGCAGTCAGCCCTTCAAGCCTGGTCCATCATTCAATAAAATCATGATTGATTTGATTTTAACCTCAACTCCACATTTCTGCAGATACCCAATAATCTTTATCCCCTTGGCAGTCAAGCTTCCAGATGTGAAATGCAGGGGAAAAGATGCAACATTGGTAATCAGAGATAATGGGAACTGCAGATGCTGGAGAATTCCAAGATAATAAAATGTGAGGCTGGATGAACACAGCAGGCCAAGCAGCATCTCAGGAGCACAAAAGCTGACGTTTCGGGCCTGGACCCTTCATCAGAGGGGTCTGATGAAGGGTCCAGGCCCGAAACGTCAGCTTTTGTGCTCCTGAGATGCTGCTTGGCCTGCTGTGTTCATCCAGCCTCACATTTTATTATCTTGCAACACTGGTAATAGTCTTTAGAGTTCCCAAACAGTAATCACAATTTACGACAAAGAAATAATTTAAGACAAAAAAAATTAAGTGCTCATTATAAAGACACCACAATAATCATGGGTGACTTGAATCTACATATAAATCAGGTTGGCAGTTGAGGTCTGGATGAGGAGCTAGTGAATGCTTTTAAAATAGCTTCTTAAAACAGCATATTCTGAATGACCAGAGAGCAGGTTATCTTCAACATGGTCTTTAGTAATGTGAAAGGACTAATTAGTGACCTCAGGCAAGAAAACTCTAGAGAGCATTGACCAAAACATGATTGAATTCTAAAAATATGTTTGAAAAGGAAAAATTTGGGCCTAAGACTTTCAAACTTCAATGAAGGCATCTAAAAGGGCATAAAAGCTGAGCTAGCTGATATCCTGGACTAAGAGGTAGATCAACAGAGTGGCCGATGTTAAAGGAGATGCTGGAAGAACTCCAGATCAGAGTAAATGATCTGGAATCTGAGCTTCAAACTCTGCGGCACATCCGGGAGGGGGAGAGTTGCCTGGACACTTTGTTTCAGGAGGCAGTCACACCCAGTAGATTAAATAACTCAAATTCAGAAAGTGTTCAGGGACAAGGTGTGACTGTAAGTGAGGCGGGTAGGGGGATTCCCAGTTCAGGAGTGCAGGAGCCTCAGCCCTTGACCTTGAGCAACAGGTATGAGATTCTTGCTCCCTGTAGGTTGAGGAAAAGGACTGTGGACAGGATGAGCCAGCCGACCACGGCACCGTGGCGCAGAAGGTCATTCAAGAGGGGGGAGCAAAAAGACAGGTAGTTGTTATAGGGGATTCTATAATTAGAGGGACAGATAGTATCCTATGCAAGCCGGATCGGGAGTCCCGCATGGTGTGTTGCCTGCCCGGTGCCAGGGTGCGGGACATCTCCGACCGGGTTGAAAGATATTGGAGCGGGAGGGGGAGGATCCAGTTGTTGTGGTCCATGTTGGGACTAACAACATAGGCAAAGCTAGGGTAGGGGACCTGTTCAGGGATTATCAAGCACTAGGAAAGAAATTGAAGTACAGGTCCTCAAGGGTCATAATCTCCGGATTACTGCCCGAGCCACGTGCCAATTGGCACAGGGATAAGAAAGTTAGGGAAGTAAACACGTGGCTAAGGGATTGGTGTGGGAAAGAGGGATTCCATTTCATGGGGCATTGGCATCAGTTTTGGAACCGGGGGGGATCTGTACCGTTGGGACGGTCTCCACCTGAACCGATCTGGAAACAGTGTTTTAGCGAAAAGGATAAATAGGGTGGTCAGTAGGACTTTAAACTAGTGAGTTGGGGGGAAGGGAAAGTGAAAGAGACAGGGAGTATGGAGTTAAATGGAAAGATAAGCAACAGGATAGCATGTGTACAGGTGGATTTAAGCTCGAGGCAGACTAGGAATACGGCAAAAAGGAAGGATAGCTTAAGACTCCTTGGGATTTCCAACCTCTGCAATAATGATAAGAAAGCTAGCGTTAAGACACTTTATCTAAATGCTCGTAGTATTCGCAACAAAGTAGATGAATTAAGGGCACAAATCCTCTTGAATGATTATGATGTGGTAGGCATCACACAGGCATGGTTGCAGGGAGCTCAGGACTGGCAGTTAAACATCCAAGGATTCAAAACAGATCGAAAAGACAGGGAGATGGGCAGAGGGGGTGGGGTTGTCTTGTTAGTTAAGAATGGAATTAAATCTACGGCACTGAATGACATAGGATCAGAAGATGTGGAGTCTGTGTGGGTGGAATTGAGGAACCACAAAGGCAAAAAAACTATAATGGGAGTTATGTACAGACCTCCTAACGGCGATCAGGACCAGGGGTGCAAGATGCACCAAGAAATAAATAGGGCATGTCAGAAAGGCAAGGTCATGGTGATCATGGGGGACTTCAATATGCAGGTGGATTGGGTGAATAATGTTGCTGGTGGATCCAAAGAAAGAGAATGCATGGAATGTTTGCAGGATGGCTTTTTGGAACAGCTTGTGATGGAGCCCACAAGGGAGCAGGCTATTCTGGACTTAGTGCTATGTAATGAGCCAGACTTTATAAAAGACGTTAAAGTAAAGGAACACTTGGGAGGCAGCGATCATAATATGGTACCGTTCAGTCTGCAGTTTGAAAGAGAGAAGGCAAAATCGGATATAATGGTGTTCCAGTTAAATAAAGGTAATTACAGGGTCATGAGAGAGGGATTGACGAAAATCGACTGGAAGCGGAACCTAACGGGGAAGACAGTAGACCAACAATGGCAGGAGTTTCTGGGTGTAATTGAGGACACAGTACAGAGGTTCATCACAAAGAAAAGAAAGATTATCCGGGGTGGGATTCGACAGCCATGGCTGACAAAGGAAGTCAGGAAATATATCGAAGAAAAAGAGCCTATAAAGTGGCCAAGAGCACTGGGAAATCAGAAGATTGGGAAGGCTACAAAAACAGACAGAGGATAACAAAGAGAGCAATAAGGAAGGAGAGGATCAAATATGAAGGTAGGCCAGCTAGTAATATTAGAAATGATAGTAAAAGCTTCTTTCAATACATAAGAAACAAACGAGAGGCAAAAGTAGATATTGGGCCGCTCCAAGTTGATGCTGGACAGCTAGTGATGGGAGATAAGGAAATAGCTGAAGAACTTAATAAGTACTTTGCGTCAGTCTTCACAGTGGAAAATATGAGTAGTATGCCAACAATTAGGGAGAGCCGGGGGCAGAGTTGAGTACAGTAGGCATTACAAAAGAGAAAGTGCTAGAAAAGCTTCCCTACAGTGTGGAAACAGGCCCTTCAGCCCAACAAGTCCACACCACCCCTTGAAGCATCCCACCCAGACCTATCCCCCTATAACCCACACACCCCTGAACACTACGGGCAATTTAGCATGGCCAATCCACCTAGCCTGCACATCTTTGGACTGTGGGAGGAAACCGGAGCACCCGGAGGAAACCCATGCAGACACGGGGAGAATATGCAAACTCCGCACAGACGGCCGCCCGAGGCTGGAATTGAACCCGGGTGTCTGGCGCTGTGAGGCTGTAGTGCTAACCACTGAGCCATCGTGCCAAGGGAGGGCCCGCTATCTGTGGTTATCTAAACAGGTTAGGCAAAATATCTAAATTAAGGGAAAACATATCACTACACAGAGATGAGTGGCAGACTAGATAATTGATCAGAATATTTTAATGAAAGAGAATGACTAAAAGATAAATCAGGTGGAAGAAGTTAGAACATGAGAAGCCATCTAGGAATTTAAAATCAGAAGCAAAAGTTTTTACAAGTAATTAAAAGGGAACACAGTTATGTGAGTTGAGATAATGGGAACTGCAGATGCTGGAGAATCCAAGATAACAAAGTGTGGAGCTGGATGAACACAGCAGGCCAAGCAGCATCTTGGGAGCATAAAAGCTGACGTTTCAGGCCTAGACCCTTCATCAGAGTGGGGCAATGGGGTGAGGGTTCTGGAATAAATAGGGAGAGAGGGGGAGGCGGCCTGAAGATGGACAGGGAAGAAGATAGGTGGAGAGGAGAGTATAAGTGGGGAGGTAAGGAGGGGATGGGTCAGTCCAGGGAGGACCGACAGGCCAAGGGGACGGGATGAGGTTTGTAGATAGGAAATGAAGGTGCGACTTGAAGTCTGGACCAACCTCAGGGGATCTCTCTCCCACTGCAACTTTCTTGCCTCACCTATCCCTTCCTCCCACCTCAAGTCGCACCTCCATTTCCTACCTACTAACTTCATCCCGCCCCCTTGACCTGTCCGTCCTCCCCGGACTGACCTATCCCCTCCCTACCTCCTCACCTATACTCTCCTCTCCACCTATCTTCTCCTCTATCCATCTTCGGTCTGCCTCCCCCTCTCTCCCTATTTATTTCAGAATCGTGTCCACACCCCCCTTTTCTGATGAAGGGTCTAAGCCCGAAACATCAGCATTTGTGGTCCTACGATGCTGCTTGGCCTGCTGTGTTCATCCAGCTCCACACTTTGTTATGAAAGTTATGTGAGTGTTGGTCCCACAGAGTCAAAATACAGGTTTATAGTAGATAATAAGGAAATAGCAGATGGACTGAAGATGGTTGAATGAGCTCAGAACTCTCTGCTGCAGAAGACAGTGGAGGTGAGTTCTTTGAACATATTCTAAGTCAGACTTAGATTGGCTCTTTTCGGCAAGATTGCAGAAGATTTTCAGGGCTGGATGGGCATTTGGAATTTGAGACACAAACAGATCAGTCAGGATCTTATTGAATGGTACAGTAAGCTCAAGGGGCCAAATGGTCGAGTCCTGCTCCTAATTTTTTTGTTCACACACGGATAAAAGGAAACATCACCTCCTGCAAATTGCTATCCAAAATCATACACGACGCTGGGCTAGAGATATATTGCCATAGATTCATCAGCGCTGGGTCAAAATCTGCAAACTCCCAACTGTGGTAGCCGTTTCACCATATGGACTGCAGAAATGCAATAAGGAAGCTCACCATTGCCTTCTCAAGGGCTATTAGGGATCGGCACTGAATGCTCCCTGATTTAGTCATTCCTGTATCCAGAATATGACCTTTATAAAAACCAGTCCTGTCGTTATAAAGCATTGTGTCATTTACCACGAGCAATCCTAATAGCGTAAGAAATAGGAGCAGGAATAGGCCATCTGGCCCTTCAACCTCCTCCACCATTCAATAAGATCACGGCTGATTTTTTCACAGCCTCGGCTCCAATTGCCCACCATAACCCTTAATTCCCTTACTGTTCAGAAATCTATCTATCTTTGCCTTTAAAACATTCAACAAGGTAACCTCAACTGCTTCACTGGGCAACTATTCCCACAAATTCACAATCAGTGGAATTGTCTATATAGATAGGTAATGCGAGTGGTCAAAGTTCTGGCAGGTAGAGTGCATTGTTGGTAAATGTGATGTCATCCATTTCAGTAGGAATAACAACTGAATGGACTGTTATTTAAATTGTGACAAGTTGCAGCATGCTGCCATACAGAGGGACTTGAGTGTCCTTGTGCATAAAGTACAAAATGTTAGTTTGCAGGTGCAGCAAGAAATTAAGAAGGCAGATGGAATATTGTCCTTCACTGAGGGGCCAAATGGCCTACTCCTGTTCCTATTTCTTCTGTCATGTTCTTAATTTCTTATTGCCATTAGCTGGTTCCCTTCCCTGCCCAAAATGCCCTGCAGTCACTCAGTAACCTGCAGGGTCCTTGCACTTGGGAAGCACTACACCATCCTGTCGACAGCAGAGCGGCTGCAGCATTGCCTTTCTGTTCCCCTAATAATTGCGTCTCCTATCACTACAAACCCTTACCACCTTCTTCTCCCTCCTCTGTGCAGCTGAGGGTCCCACGGTGCCAAGGGTTTTACTGCAGCTGCAGTACCCCAAGGCATCGTCGCCATCATCAGGACTCAGCATGCAGTACCAGTTGGCCAATGGAATGGCCTTGGGGGACTGCTGCACTACCTGCCTCGCCTTATGCTTGTGTGTGATAGTCCCTATCCTCCTACACCACAGGGTGACCACAACCTTGTACATGCTATCCACGAAACTCTCGTTCTCCCAGATGCTCCTCAGTGCCTCCAGACCTCGCTCAAGCTCCATAACCCAGCACTCGAGCTGACGGTAATGCCAGCGCTTCCTGTACGTGTGCTGCTCATTGATGCAATCACCATCCAAGGACTCCCGCATGTGACAGGTGGAACATAATGCTTGAAGGAGCTGGCCTGCCGTCCCTTTAATTAACCCAAAAATTACCCACTAATAAAAAAAGTCTAATTCTCACTAACACACACTAACAGTTAACTAGTAAGTATTGTAGTTTCAACAGGCTTTTTTGAATAAAGTAAGAAAATTAAAGATTTATACCCACCATTCGAACAGCCAATCACTTACCAGCTTGGCTGTGACATCGCTCTGGGATCTTGCAATCCCTCACCAGAAGCTATTTAGATACCCCTCCACCCGCCTTCTCAGCTCACTCCCCGATCACCATTCACACTCCTTTACACACTGGCACTCTCACTGCTGACTCCCTCTTGCAAAATCCTGTCCTCTCTGCTCACTAGTATTTGTTAATGTGCTCTGTATTCATTTATTGCAAGTCTTTTGATCCCTTGTCAGCTGCATAACTATTGATGCCTTAAAAGATTTAATTAAAGTCAATCTCCATAGTCTGGGCCCAAGCATCTTCCCTTCTCAATTTGATTTCTCCCAGCCTACCAGTCTAGCTTTCTATTTCCCAATCCTGACCCCAGTCTCACAAACTCAGTCATCTAGACAGCCCATACTTGCTGAATCTCCTGGCTCCAAAGTAATTCCACTTTAGGGCCAGCTTTCTGGCTAGTAGTTATAAGAATATAGGAACTGTTGTTGGTCACGCAGCCCTTGAGATGGTGTCATTCAATTACATCATGGCTTATTTATGGCCTACCATCATATTCTATCCTATGCTTCATAATCCCTTATTAGCTGTAGTTAATAGAAGTCTGTAAACCTCAGATTTTAATTTAATAACTGATGCAGCATCAACTATCAGTTGTAGACAGGTCTCCAAACTCGTACCAATCTTTTGTGAGAAATTCCTTCCTCACTTCATTCTTGGAGGCCTGGCTCTAATATTTACTCTAGGATGACTGTTCCTGGTGGAAAAGGTTTCTCTGTATCTATTTTGTCACTTCTCCTTAGCATTTTGGAGACTAACTAAATTACCTCCCCCCTCCCCTCACTGCATCCCAAAACCAGCCCAGCCTGTCTCTGCCTCCCTAACCTGTTCTTCCTCTCACCCATCCCTTCCTCCCACCTCAAGCCGCACCTCCATTTCCTACCTACTAACCTCATCCCACCTCCTTGAACTGTCCGTCTTCCCTGGACTGACTTATCCCCTCCCTACCTCCCCACTTATACTCTCCTCTCCACCTATCTTTTTTTCTCTCCATCTTCGGTCCACCTCCCCCTCTCTCCCTATTTATTCCAGAACCCTCTCCCCATCCCCCTCTCTGATGAAGGGTCTAGGCCCGAAACATCAGCTTTTGTGCTCCTGGGATGTTGCTTGGCCTGCTGTGCTCATCCAGCTCCACACTTTGTTATCTTGGATTCTCCAGCATCTGCAGTTCCCATTATCTCTAAATTACCACTTTATCTAAATTTCAGGGACTATTACTTTAGCTGTTATCTCTCTTCTTACAGAGAGTTTACAATTTTTTTTAAACATTAAGGTTACAGCACTCAAGTGGCCTACGCCACTCTCCCACCTACCACTAACCTATCACAGAAAATAGGAGCAAGAGTAGCTCACTTGTCCCATTGAGCCTCCCCCACCATTTACTGCGATCATGGCAGATCCTTTATCTCAATTTCATACTCCCATTCTTCCCCCATACCCTTTGAAACCTTTAGGGCTAGAAGTCTATCTACTTCTTTCTCCAATATATTCAGTGAGTTTGCCTCCACTGCCTTATATGTGGTAGAGAATTCCATTGGTTCACCACCATCTGAGAGAAGGAATTTCTCCTCATCTCAGTAATAGAATTGTACAGTCATAGTGATGTACAGCATGCAAACAGACCCCTCAGTCCAACTCATCCATATCCTAAATTAATCGAGCCCCATTTGCCAGCATTTGGCACACATCCCTCTAAACCCTTCCTGTTCATGTGTGCATCCAGATGCCTTTTAACTGTTGTATTTGTACCAGCCTCTACCACTTCCTTTGGCAGCTCATTCCATACATGCATCCCTGTCTGCATGAAAGCAATGCCACTTAGGCCCCCTTTAAATCTTACCCCTGTCAACTTAAACCTATGCCCTCTAGTTTTGGATGGTCCTACACTGGGGAAAAGACCTTGACTATTTAACCTATCCATGCCACTCATGAATATATAAACATCTATAAGGTCACCCTTCAGCATCTGACACTCCAGGGAAAGTAGCCCCAGGCTATTTCAGCCTCACCCTACAACTCAAACCCTTTAACCCTGGCAAAATCCTTGTAAATCTTTTCTGAAATCTTTCAAGTTTAATAACATCTTTCCTATCGCAGGGAGACCAGAATTGAATTCAATATTCCAGAAGTGACTTACAGATCCAGCCCTTATCCTGAGTTTGTGTTCTCTTATCTTGGACACCTCCCCATCAAAACCCTGAAAGAGCCATATTGAACTAAAAATGTTAACTCTGTTCTTCCTCCACAGGTACTACCAAGCTTGTTGAGTTTCTCCAGCATGTAGAACATAGAAGAGTACAGCACAGTACAGGCTCTTTGGCCCATGATGTTGTGCAGATCTATTATCCCACTCTAAGATCAAACTACCCTGGATACCCTATATTTTACTATCCTCCATGTGCCTGTCCAAGAGTCACTTAAATGTCCCTAATGTATCTGACTCTATTACCACCACTGGCAGCACATTCCACGTACCCACCACACTCTGTGTAAAGAGCCTACCTCTGACATCCCTCCTATCCCTTCCTCCAATCCCCTTGGAATTATACCCCCTCGTGATTGCCTTTTCCATCTTGGGAAAAAGCTTCTGGCTATCCACTCCATCTATGCCTCTCACCACCTTGTACACCTCTATCAAGTCACCTCTTCTTCGCTCCAATAAGAAAAGACCTAGCTCCCTCAACCTTTCTTCACAAGACCTGCCCTCCAGTCCAGGCAGCATCCTGGCAAATCTCCTCGGCACCCTCTCTAAAGCGTCCACATCTGTATTTATTTTAATTTTCCGGCATTCACAGTATTTACAGCATTCTAGGTATTGTCTGAACAGAGCTTCAAGCAACTGAAACATGCCTTCTACCCCGTTGCATTTCATTCCTCTAACAATATGTGCCAATATTACTGTATTTTTTTGATAATATTTTTTAACCTGCCTGTGGAATTTTGACTATCAATATTCCGGTACTGTTAAGATCCGTTGGAGCTCAGTTACTAGTGGTATACTGCAAGGATCTGTTCTGGGGCCACTGCTGTTTGTCATTTTTATAAATGGGTGAGGGTGTAGAAGGATAGGTTAGTAAATTTGTGGGTGACACTAAAGTCGGTGGAGTTGTGGATAGTGCAGAAGGATGTTGCAGGTTACAGAGGGACGTAGATAAGTTGCAGAGCTGGGCTGAGAGGTGGCAAATGGAGTTTAATGCAGAAAAGTGTGAAGTGATTCACTTTGGAAGGAGTAACAGGAATACAGTACTGGGCTAATGGTAAGATTCTTGGTCGTGTGGATGAGCAGAGAGATCTCGGTGTCCATGTGCATAGATCCCTGAAAGTTGCCACCCAGGTTGATAGGGTTGTAAGGAAGTCTTACGGTGTGTTAGGTTTTATTGGTAGAGGGATTGAGTTTCAGAGCCATGAGGTCATATTACAGCTGTACAAACCTCTGTTGCGGCCACTTGAAGATTTGAGTACAGTTCTGGTCGCCGCATTATAGGAAGGATGTGGAAGTATTGGAAAGGGTGTAGAGGAGATTTACCAGGATGTTGCCTGGTATGGAGGGACGGCCTTATGAGGAAAGGCTGAGGGACTTGAGGCTGCTTTTGTTAGAGATAAGAAGGTTAAGAGGTGACTTAATAGAGACATACAAGATGATCAGAGGATTAGATTGGGTGGGCAGTGAAAGCCTTTTTCCTCGGATGGTGATAGCATGAGGGGACGTAGCTTTAAATTGAGTGGTGATAGCTAAGGAAAGATGTCAGAAGTAGGTTCTTTACTCAGAGAGTAGTAAAGACATGGAATGCCCTGCCTGCAAGGGCATTCAAATGGTCATTGGATAAACATATGGATGATAATGGAATAATGTAGGTTAGATGGGCTTCAGATTAGTTTCACAGTTCGGCACAACATTGAGGGCCGAAGGGCCTGTACTGTGCTGTAATGTTCTATGTTCTATGTTCCACTACTTCTAGCTTTTTACCATAAAGAAGGCCAAATGAGCAGTACTTTCTCATTCCAAACTGGGTGATCATACACTTGCCAAGAAGAAAATCCATTTTCCACATTGTTTTTCATTTATTGCATCTAATAATATCACACTGCAACATCTGTAGTACTTACAATACCACCGATTTTTTATATCTTTGGCAAAGTTGATTATGTGACCCTTATGAGGAAAGGCCGAGACAGCTAGGGCGTTTCTCTTTAGAACGACGAAGGAATGAGAGGTGACTTGATAGAGGTGTCAAAATGATCCGAGATAAAGATAGAGTGGACAGCCAGAGGCTTTTTCCTAGGGTGGAGGTAGCTATTGCGAGGGGGCATAGTTTTAAAGTGGAGTGGAGGTAGATATAGGGGAGTCATCAGAGGTAGGTTCTTTACTCAGAGAGTGGTCAGGGCGTGGAATGCATTGTCAGAGAGGGCAGAGGAGTTGGCCTCATTAGGGGCATTTAAGCAGCTACTAGATAGGCGTACGGATGATAATGTAAGGTAAGGGTGGATCTTAGGATTACGGTAAAAGTTTGGCACAACATCGTGGGCCGAAGGGCCTGTACAATGCTGTACTGTGCTATGTTCTATCTTGTTAGCTACATCACACTGCAGCTTTGGGTCTGCAAATATTTGGACCAAGTCTGCGTACTCAGGTTATCCAAAGCTCTGGCTTAAAGTACAACCTTGTGTTGGTCTGCTCCATCATATTCTGCTGCAGCTGTGGCCCATACGAACACGGCAGGAGAGATCATCTAACAACTGTGCAGCCATATTAGTGACTGTCAAACTCTGCTGAACACATTGCTTCTGAGAACAATGAGACACAGAATTTCATCACAGCGGTCATACAGCTGAGAAAGATTTCCACCTGCCTGTGGTTAGATTCGGTATTTACACAGAAGTTTCCTGTGTTATCTCATATTTCTTGATGAACTGATTTGTCCAAATCCCATGATAGCAGATGTAGCCTGCTTAAGTGCAGAAAGGTTTGATGCAGCTTTAAAAAGGTAGTTTTGTTTCACACGTCAATAGAATAGAGTGTGGAGAATAATAATGTAAGGCGGGAGTAATGTTTGGCTCAGTCATTTAATTTTCAGAAAACCCTCTGCATATCTCATCAAGTACTTTTCTCATATTGTCCAGGAATGTTGATAAATAGGAACCATTTGAAGTAGTAGTCAAATAAGCAGTATTTCACTCAACGCCTAAGGAAGCACTGGATTTTACAGACTTGAACCTATAAGTCCTTCTGGCAGAAAAGGAGCTAAAATCATATGAGCTGTTGGATATCCGTGTCAGCAATCTGCTGGAAATCAGCTTAACACTACTCTTGATTTTAGACTCAATGGTCCTGACATTGCAAGCTAACATGATATTTTCTGGAGTCTCCCTATCAGGCCTGAAGAGTAGTCCCAGTTGTGAACAGAGCAATGTAACAATGTAACATCATAGCGTAGAGAATTTGACATACCTTTCTCACTATCTTTCTCTTTCCGGCCACAATCTCTCAGAAGAATGCAATTCCTTTATTTACTTTGAGGGACAGCTAGCCATCAGTCAATGTTTTTCCTTGGTTTGACTGTCAATTATTTCGATGAAAAATGTCCCCAACTTTAAATTTATGATAAAAACAACAATTTCCAATAAGCCAGGAATTTCTTTTTCTTGTTTGGCCAAAGAAATGGAGCTGGGAGCATTACATTTGACTGGGATAATTAACAAAAATAGTATCCACCATACTGATAAGTAGATGCTACTCTATTTAAAGAGTACTATATAGGCTACATTTATGCTGTTACTCTTGTGTCAATATAAAGTGGTTTTGGATGCACATCAACCTAAAAATGGCAATATAATTCACAAGATTACTGAGCACAGTACTAAAATCCTTAGTTACAAGATCCCTTCAGATGATTGTGTGAGTCTTTGATGCAGCTTTGAGTTCTGAAAGAATGTAGTAAAAATCCAAATTTGCATTTAGAACTATTCTGTTTGAATGCAATTTCATATTTTAACAGCGACAAGAAAACAGGAAGATTTTGCATGTGAGCAAGGCCACAGGAGATCTACTAACAATTATGAAAACTCTGGATTATAATAAATATCAGAGAAATATCATCAAGCAGTACTCTGATCAAAAGGTTCTAGTAACTGAACTCTGGGATGAGATTACATTCTTGAAACTGCTCCAGGGCATTTACATCTTGGGATGTTTTAATTCTGATTTGGATTTTGTGCCAACAGTAGTTCTTAATGAAAATGCAGAGGGCCAGTCCTTTGTATGTACATTGTGCACAACAAAATCTGAACAGGATTATTGTTACATGTGACAATTATAGCAAGAAATAATATGGCAAATTAATTTTTAACGAAATATTATTAGAAGTAAAAATAAATCTTAGCCTGTGTTAAGAATATGTGATAGAAGTTGGAACATTTCCACGCTTCAACTTTTGAGTTTTACCCAGAAAACTCGGTATAGTTCTGAGATTCAGGACATTAGACCAGCAATCCCTATACTTGTATGGCCTGGAGTCTAACTTTACAACATCCAGGTAATTTATAGTAATCCCAGGAATCAAACTGAATTACTCTACTTTAGCTACTTATTATTGACTATGACTTCAGCTGTTCATCCTTGACTTTAGAAGATGGTACGGTGAACATTGTACTGCACTGTGGCTTAGGCTATAAGCTGTTAAATATGATGATTAAATACTTAATGCAACAATGAGTAAAGGCAATGACACACTGTAGGCCTTCAGCATCACAGACCAAATGATCCCTAATCTGAAGACAGAAGCAATAAAGAGGCATGTATGTATTGCTAAACTGGTACAGGCACATGGCACCAAATCATTATCCTTTATGGAGCAGGTAGTCTTTTACCATTTACTGCCACTCTCCAGTTTAATCGCCCTCTTTCTCAAGGTTTCATACAGACTATATAAACTTTACACAAAGATGGTAACCATGTCTTTGACAGAAAAGTCTGGGGCACACTTGCCAGCACTGGCCCGAGATGCCATAGCCAGATTTTATGGCCATCAGGCTATTAGTTGCCTGCTTCCATAATGTGAGATATGATATCCTGTCTTCAAGAACAGTCAGTCACGATGGCCAGTGGCTCCCCTAATCTGAGTTGCTCCACCAAAACCTGTGGCCAATGTGGGGACTGCAGCCAGTCCCTGAGTACAAGTTTTGTTGGAGGTCGGAGTTCAAGGTAAGTGGAGGAGCCTTGCACGGGCCTGTTAGGCAGGTCCCAAATTGGCATGAATAGGGTTTAAGTGGGAGGCTAGGGTTAAGGGGCAGCCCGTTCTGCTCAGGGAGACACTATGGGGAACAGGGTCCCCAATCGAAGGGAAAGTCCGTGCCAAAGCCTCATCCCAACCACTGGTAAAATATCACAGGGTTAGTAAGTCATGGGCAAAGCCCACTCCCAGAATGGTCATAAAATATTAGCCATAGGATTGAAAAGCTGTATTCACTTTGCTGCTTGCCGTGTGAATGAGGTGTTTCGTCTATTGGACCCAGATCCTGAGCATTTAAACCTCTCCCTGGGCCTAATGATGATCAGACTTGGCAAGTTTGTTCCCACTTGTGGGGAAAATGTATCCCTGTTTGTCTTTATTGCTTACAGAGGGGCTTCTAAACATCAGAGGGCCTAGGAGTTTGCTTTGAATTCATCTTCTAGTCTGCGACACTAAAAGAGAATAACAAACCCACAAATCCTTAAAGAGTTAAGTTATCTCTGGAGGTCTGCTGGGAATTATACCCAGAAAATAGGCAGCCTGCCAGGTGGGTGGGAAGCCCACTAATCAAGAGTGTTTGAAGCTTGAGAATTAAATCACCCTAGGCCTGAAAAGTAAGATGGGAGATGCGGTTAACTTTCAGCGCACTTCGGGTAAAAATACACCCTGAAGCTTCAGGACTCTATTGAATGTGGGTGTTCACCAGAGGACTGGAGATGGGCCAATGTCGTAGCCATTTTTAAAAAGGTCTAATCTAAGTAATTAGAGGGCAGTTAGTTCAACATCTGTGGGAGGGAAAATATAATGTCTTTAATTAAAGATGAAATTACCACGTATCAAGATAAAGAGAATATAGTTAGAAATAACCATCACGGAATTCACAAGGGCTGAATATCATGGACAAACCTTGTCGAATTTTTGGAATAATCAGCACATTAATTAGGAAAATGCAGTGGATGTATTGTACATAGGTTTTAGAGACGTTTTTGACTGGGTGACACATAGCAAATTTTTAGAGGAGGTTAAGATTACCAGATTTTAGGGAAAAATAGCAAAGTAGATTCAAAATTGATTGGAAAGAATGCAAATTGAATTGGGTTTAAGGCAGTTATTTAGAGTGGTTGGATGTGGGCTATGGTGTCCAAAGGCTTTAATTTTAGGTTCACATGTGGCCATTGTGTTTATGAATGATTCTGATATAGGTCCAGAGGAAGTGTGTCAGACTTTACAGCTAACATCAAAATAGGAAGATAACTAAATTGTTAACAAACCAAACGAAACTGAAAATGGATATCAATACAATGAGGAATGACTTGAATGTGGATGGAATTTCAGTGCTTTAAGTATATTTTGGAAAAATAAAATGACAGTAGTAATTATAATCTGGCTAGAAATAGACTCGATGCTGTGAAAAAGCAAAGGCAGCAGAAGACAGCACCACGATGATGCAGCTGTAAAAACAGACAGATGAATTTCTGGATAATAAAATGTGAGGCTGGATGAACACAGCAGGCCAAGCAGCATCTCAGGAGCACAAAAGCTGACGTTTCGGGCCTAGACCCTTCATCAGAGGATGAAGGGTCTAGGCCCGAAACGTCAGCTTTTGTGCTCCTGAGATGCTGCTTGGCCTGCTGTGTTCATCCAGCCTCACATTTTATTATCTTGGAATCTCCAGCATCTGCAGTTCCCATTATCTCTGATGAATTTCTGGATTTCAGTTATTAAGTTCAAATCTGAATTAGATAATATTTGTTGAGCAAAATATTAAGGAATAAGGACCACAGGCAGGTACGTGAAGTCAGGCCACAGATTAAGCATGGTCTCATTGAATGGCAGGACAGGCTCAGGGACTGAATGGCCTACTCTTGCAGATTAGGTGGATTAGCCATGCTAAATTTCTCACAGTGTCCACAATGTGCAAGCTAGGTGGATTAGCCATGGGAAATGCAGAGTTACAGGGATAAGGTAGGGTGGTGGTTCTGAGTGGGATGTTTTTCAGATGGCCAGTGTGGACTTGATAAGCTGAATGGCCTGTTTCCACAGTGTAGGGATCCTATCATATTGGTACCATGTGTGCAAATATGATTTGGAGGGTAAAACTTAGGTGGGATAAAATCTTCGCACAAAACAATATGTTGAGGATTAATCATCTTGTCCCCAGAATGTTACTGCAGGAATTCTTCATATTTCTTAATCAACATTTTCTCAAATGCCTGAAGCAGGTAGAGACTTAAGCCCAATCCTTCCGGTTTTGAGGCAAAGACACTACAACTGTGCCACAAGAGCCATCATTCTTCTGGACCTTTTTTATTCATCAGTACTATCATTGTTTGTCTGTTATGATCTAGTGGGATCTGGCAGCCATGCCTAAGCAAACTTTAAAATGATGTCATCCCACACCTCTAGAGCAGGTGACACTTGAACCCAGGCTTCCTAGCTTAGAGCTAAGGACACTACAACTGTGCCACAAGAGCCCTAAGGTCTTTTGGGTAGATATTTCTAACTAACCTGCTCAGGTATGTTATTACACATAACTGGGACAAATGAGACTTGAGTTAGGACCTCCAAGGACCAGAAATAAGGTCACTGCCACAGCACCACAAGAACCCTTAAGTTCTACTGGTAGCCACCCCAAGCCCAACTATTTTCAGCTGCTTCATTAATGGTTTAATCAGTCTTAACATGACCACTGGCATTATTTCCCAACAATTCCATAGTGTTCAGTTGCATTTGAAATAATGCAAAGTTGTTTATCTCTTTCTTAGCTGTCAACAATCTTCCTGATGCAAAATTTTTCCACATTCTCCTAGTGGTACTTTGCAATGTATACTAAACTTAAAGATGAATATATAAAACTATGCATAAAGACTTCTGGCATCATATACACGTTAGCGAGTTTTGAGAAGATTTGTAGCTCAGGTTGAGGTTCTGGATGTGAGTTTGCTCGCTGAGCTGGAAGGTTAGTTTTCAGATGTTTCGTCACCATTCTAGGTAACATCATCAGTGAGCCTCCGACGAAGCGCTGGTGTTATGTCCCGCTTTCTATTTATCTGGTTAGGTTTTCTTGGGTTGGTGATGTCATTTCCTGTGTTGGTGACGTCATTTCCGGTTCTTTTTCTCAGGGGATGGTAGATTGGCTCCAAATCAATGTGTTTGTTGATGGAATTCCGGTTGGAACGCCATGCTTCTAGGAATTCTTGTGCGTGTCTCTGTTTGGCTTGTCCTAGGATGGATGTGTTGTCCCAATCAAAGTGGTGTCCTTCCTCATCTGTATGTAAGGATACTAGTGATAGTGGGTCATGTCGTTTGTGGCTAGTTGATGTTCATGTATCCTGGTGGCTAGCTTTCTGCCAGTTTGTCACATATCACATATACATGTGATAGTGTGGATTTCAATCAGTTAGTCTTAAATCTTCACGACCAGCTGCTCAGGGAAATGGTGAATGTAGTTCACGTTAATTCATTCAAATTCAAAAGAACACATTGTGTTCAGAAAATAATATTTGGCGATGCAATATTGAGTAATATGAAGCAGTTATCTGGTAAATGTAGCAGATTTGAGAGAAAACTTTGAACTGAAGGCCCGCAAAGCTTTCTACAACTGAATGATTTCTCACCTCTTGCCTGGATCTGTTATAGCCTAATTGATGGTCACTGAATGTCATAACAAATCGACTAATATTATCTTGTCATAGGCACTCTTGTGGTGCCATGGCAGTGTCCCTGTCTGTGAACGAGGAGACCTGGGTCCTAGTCCTACATGCTCTGGAGATGTGTTATCACGTCTCTGTTTGACTATCTCTATTTCTTCATTCAATGTTTTAAGCTAGTTCATCTTTCCTTGGCCCACCCGGACCATCATAATCTAGGTGTGATATAAAAAGTTCTAGAATCTAATTTAAGTGAATATTCAATCACATTGTATCAACTCAATTGCCGGTTATTGTGGCAGTAAGCTGGACTGTCATTAGTTAATGTAAATGGGGTTGAACAAGCTGGCTGATTACCGACGTCCTTAAATCTCATCGCTAACATAATAAACACTATTACTCTTCAACATTTGGAAATAGACTCTAACCAAGACTTTGTCACCTGATATAAGTTTGAACTATATTTGTGCACTTCTAAATTTATTTATTGATAGAAAGAGCCTATATGATACAATCAGAAGTGTAATATATATATAAAACCCTCACTGTGAGAACAGCACAACTGAGATTTGTCTAAGTCATTAGGACTGAAATATTTTCAGTTTAGGATGTCACAATTTAGTTTGATCTAACACATGGCCCTGGACTTGTCAGTCTTCTAAATGTAGCCTGATAGACATTTGCATATGGCTATTAATAGGAGACATTTTGTAAAGATTCTTTATCTGGATCTTACATCAAAGGCTAATACTATGCTCTGATGTCAATTATATAGCACTTGGAAGCACAGAAGTTGATTGTGACACTCACTGGTGAAAGAGCACAAATAGATAGTTTAAGGTTTATGGGTGCAAAGCAATCATTAGGAAACATTGGACATTATTGGAAAAGTGAGCTCTTCTTCCTAAAGCGACTGCAAATTAGTGAGAATAAAATCAGATGTTTGCTTTAGCCATCAAATAGGTTGTAATGTAAAATTAAATGCATCATTTAACAGTTCGTTTCCAGAGGTACATAAAGAAAGCACCATAGCCTACATGACTTGACAATATCCTAGCAGTGGAGAACTTAATCCAACAAGATGCAGATCAGAAATTGTTCATGCTGCCGCCATTCTGTTGTGTCTATTATTTTCCCCCTGTGCTTTAATGATGGTTGAGGGTCTCTGTAATTGTCATCCAGTTTTATAGCAGGGGAGCAGTATCAGTGCAGCACTGAGGAAAGGAATGTAAGGCAGCATTTTTGGAGGCATTGTCCTGTAAAATATTACCCTGCTCAGGTCATGTGAATCATATCTACTTCTGCCACTACCATTATAATCACCTGCCCATTCGCTCCAATTGGGACGGTGAAGGATTGATCACAATTAACTTGCAATGGGCTCATTTCAAGAATCAGTTGGAGGTCTGTGCAGTGTCAGCCAGGGGCCTCCTGGGGATCATTCATCAAGTCACTGACAGAATTTTGAGAGATCCAGGACATTCTTCTGGTTTAGCATGATACTAAGTTACGGCCATTAGTTTCATCATGTTGCTGGGTTCTCCAAAGTGAGGGATGCAATAGACAGCAATATAGCCAAATTATCATCTCCAACTGTTAACCAACTCAACTTCCTTTACAGAAAGAGGTACTGTTCACTGAACATTCAGATTGATGTAAAGTATGTTTTATACACAAAATATGCTTAGCAAAGCATATTAAAAAGCAGCTTTCATATCAGTTGGAGATTGCTGAAAGTTGAGACAATGGAGCCATGAAAGGAATTTTGTACTTCTTGATATTTTGGAAGCAGATTGGCCACAGTTTGGGAGTAAGAAGGCATAAAGTCTTAGCTGTCATCAACAAGGACTCCACAGGCAGTACAAAAACAACATTGAGAAGCAGCACAACTCCTTAAAAGATTATCAATGAGAGGAACATTCAGGTTTTCAAGGAGTAGTCATTCAGCCTTATGTTTTGAGCTTTGCAATATCCTTCAGATGGAGATGCACATATTATTTGTAGCTTGCTGTTTCCTGGTTGTTGCTATTTTAAAGAAAAGTGGATGAATGTGTAACTGGGATATGGTCCAATGCTGGCCGAACAACATGGAATATAGCATGAGGAGGATTTTCATTTGAAGAAAGAAGGCAGTCACAAGATGTAATAGGACTCATTTAAGTATTTGTGATCTATTAAAATAAAAATCTAACGAGGTAATATAATCTACCATTTTCAACTCTGCTAATATTTCTTCTCCTCTACCCTCAAATAAATGAGAGATATTTAAATTATTCTCCATCTTATGTTGTTATATTATATCCATTTTCTTTGCTTCTCTATGATGGAGCTAACTTAAACCATCTGATTGAATAAGTCTGACTCTGACTGAAACTAGTCTGTATAAAAATCAAAGCATTGCATTACTGCATATTCTCAATTAAAAATAACTCAAAAGAGACCCTAAGCCGCTAACTATTTTGCCACACCTACCTTTCTGCATTTATCTCTTCTGGGGTTTTTCCTACATGTAAGGTGAAGTCTTGATGCTTGACTTTTGCTGCTTTACTAAGAAATAGAAAGCTTATCCTGGTCAACCATAGCCATCACCATTCAACTGGGTTCTGGGATCCATTGCAGTGATTTGGCTGCTATCACGATGGATATAAGATCCAGAAAATTATCAGAGAAACAACAGCTGACATTCCCACGCAGCAGAGAAACAACACTAGCAGGCTACAGTTAACCCAATGGGATGTGATATGTCAGCTTTCTAAAGCAGGATGAAAATAAAGAGTTGGTATTGAACTGGATTGAGCAAATCAAGCTTTCCAATGGCAAGCCATAGGAACTTATTTGTAATGCATTAGTATGTCAAGCACAATCATTAAAACTCCATTCCACCAGATTAAATGGATCCTTCGCAATTAAGTCTGTAATGATCGAGGCCTCTGATTCACAATTTGTAAAAGCTAGCGGGATAGTATTTCTAGTGGATTTGGACCAAGTAGGAATTTCCTTTTGTTTCATGAAAAGCTTTGTTAGACCCAGGGAGAGAATACAATGATGCACTGAGATTGAGTAGTGGTGGTGCAAGGGAATCGAGGAATGGCTGGCTGAGGAAGGAGCGGAGGGGTTAGGGTTGTTTTGCAAAGGCTTGGAGGGAACAGAGGGAAAAAGCTGCACTCCAGAGGGAAGGTCAACATCTGCATTCTACAGAGGAAGCAATATTGTGGATAGACCCAAAGAAAGGAGATTAGAAGATTTTAACAGCATCTATCATTTCAATGTATCCACTCACGCTGCCAGGTGTTTGCTGCTGAATACCAGGGAACACATTCCATCTGGGTGCTTTCAAAAGCTACATGTTTAAAACTTTTGTGGACTTAAGATCATTAAGCCATAAGATATAAGAGTAGAAGTAGGTCGTTCAGCCCTGTCTGTTCCACCATTCTATCAGATAATGGCTAATCCATTAATGGGGAGGCAATGGCCAAGCAGTAATATTGCTGGAGTGTTAATCCAGAGAGCCAGGAAATGTTCTGGGGACTTGGGTTTGAATCCCATCATGGTCGATGGTGGAATTTCAGTTCAATTTTTTTTTAGAATTGGTATTACGAGTCTAATGATGACCTTGAATCCATTGTCAATTGTCAGAAAAATCCATCTAGTTCACTAATGTCCTTTAGGGATGGAAACTGCCATCCTTAGCTGGTCTGGCCTACATGTGATTCTAGACCCACAGCAATGCCCTCTGGGCAGTTAGGAACGGACAATAAATGCTGGCCTAGCCATTGATGCCTTCATCCTATCAATGAATTTTTAAAAATCCTCAACACTACTTTGCTGCCTTTTCCCCATAAATCTTGATCACCTTACCAATTAAAATCTAGCCTCAACAGCCCTCTGTAGTAAAGCAATCCATAGATTCACTTCCCTGAGAGAAAAGGTTTCTCCTCATCTCTGCCTTAAGCGTGCAACTCCTGATTCTGAAATTATGTCATTTGCTCCTAGACTCTCCCACAAGGACGAAGAACCTTTTCACATCTAAGCTCCCTTAAGATCTTACATGTTTCAATAAGGATTGAGTTGGAAAGGTTACGAATATTTGGACAGATGGTTTAAAGAGGTCAATGAAAACTCATTGGAACAATTTTTTTGAAAAAGCATGTCTCGTTAGTAACACGTCTGTGATAACTGCATTTTACTGGCTGTCAGCTTCCAGTTTCCTACTTTAGATAAGTAGGAGGGGAGAAGCCTGCTAAAGAAAAGATGTTTTACAGCTGTGTTCTCTTTATTTCTTTCTGGTTAAGAATCCTCATGTTGTTGATCCAGTGTGGTATGTAGAGCTGTTCTTTTGCATAAGACGCCTCTGGAAGAGTTTGTTAATACTTGCTAAATGACTGCATCTGCAAAGAGTTCCATGGGCAACTGCTGTGTTCATCAACATCTGTTTTCGTGTGAGAAAGTCAGACTGATAGTCATCTGAGAATCTCAACCATTATCCTTCATGCCTTCAAGAGCTTAGACATATTGGTCAAGCATGTTTTTCTATAGAGAATCCTTACAGGAAGAAATTTGTTTGTGTTTTAGTTTAGCTGGTGCATGTGTGTGTGTTGGGACATCTGGGAGGATAAATATTTGCATTTTCATATGACTGTATTAATTAGATTTGCAATCTCATCAAATAAATGTTCTCATAGTAATAATTCAAAGATTTTATGTTTACTGTGTAAAACAATTAAATTTATGATGTGAGCCATGGAGTAGTGGGACTAGAGAAGATAGTGCACAGCTCCCATTTCAGTACCATCAGCACCCAGACCTATGCAACCATGAGATAAAGGTAAGGTGTTTGACTTCTTGCTCGTTCCCCTCCCACCACCTGATTGGTTGGTGCCTCATCCCACCCACAAGTATTGAATTGTTTGATCAAGGCCTCACTGTGTGTAGAGGCCACCCTGCCTACTCATGGAAATCTCGTGCATTTTCAGTCTAACCATCAGAATAATTTGACATGAAAACAAGGTTCTAGGCCCAGATTCTGCAAGCTATTAAATCTGCTACATGGAAATCTGTCTGTATAAATTCAGCACAAGTATATAAAATCATGCAGTACAAAAGAGACCCTCAGGTCCACCAAGTCTGTACCACCAGGGCTACACTAAATTGACACTAGTCCCAATTTCCAGCACCAACTTTGAATGTTATGGCATTTCAAGTGTCATCCAAGTGTGGGAAATTGACATAACAGATGTGTAATATCTACAAATTACTAAAAATGATTTCAGAATGTCTTTTTGTATCAGAGATAATGGGAACTGCGAAGCTGGAGAATCCAAGATAACAAAATGTGGAGCTGGATGAACACAGCAGGCCAAGCAGCATCTTAGGAGCACAAAAGCTGATGTTTCAGGCCTAGGCCCTTCATCAGAAAAGGATGAAGGGTCTAGGCCCGAAACATCAGCTTTTGTGCTCCTAAGATGCTGCTTGGCCTGCTGTGTTCATCCAGCTCCACACTTTGTTATCTTAGAATTTCTTTTTGCCTTTTTTCTAATTAAAATTTATATTGTCTGAAAAGAAAAGCTATGCATTTCACAACAATACAATAAAATGATTCCAAAAAATTGTCTTTTAAAGCTAGTTAATGTTTGTCAGCTTTTCAAAAAAATCCTAGGTCTAGACCTGATATTTTTGCATACAGTTTCACTGTGAACTGAATTTGGGCCTTGCAACGTAAGAATATGCAAAATTCCTAATTTGCTAAAATGGTATTTAAATAAACTTGAGAAACTGTATTAGTTTAAAGCAGACATACAGATTAGGAGCTGAAGTAAACAATTCAGATTTTTGAGACTGTGTTGCCATTTAATAAGTTAAAGGCTGATCTAATTACTCCACATTTTCATCTGCACCAATGAAATTTCACCTCCTTGCTTATCAAGAATCTACCATAGTCTTTAAAATATTCAAATATTCTGCTTCCACTGCCTTTTGAGTAAAAGAGTTCCAAAGACCAGAAGGAAGAAGAGTGAAAATAAGTGATTAGAATGAATTTGGAGAGACAACTAGAAGACAGAAATGGAAACTTTACGTTAACATTGGCTACATTTTCTCAAC
This sequence comes from Stegostoma tigrinum, assembly GCF_030684315.1. Taxonomy (NCBI): domain Eukaryota; kingdom Metazoa; phylum Chordata; class Chondrichthyes; order Orectolobiformes; family Stegostomatidae; genus Stegostoma; species Stegostoma tigrinum. The sequence continues at coordinate 47,033,378 of NC_081363.1, forward strand.
CAAATTCAATAGCCTTAAATAACCTACATCACTCTACTTACAGTACACAACTATAACCTTTATGCGTTTAGAGCTATAAATGGACAAATTCTTGCAGAGGTATTGTAATTAGTGCAATATTGATATATTGTGTGCAATTCTGGTCAGCACACTACCAGAAGGATATGGATGCTTTGAAGAAGATACAGAAAATATTTACCAGGATGTTGCCTGGTATGGAGGATTTTAGCTATGAGGACAGGATGGCTTGACTGGGTTTGTTTTCACTAGAATACGGGAGGTTGAGGGGAGACCTGACAAAAGTTTATAAGGTTGTGAATGACATGGATAGAGTAGAAAGTTTGAGGCATTTTCCAAGGGTGGAGGAGTCAATTACCAGGGGACACAGGTTCAAGGTGGGGGCGTAGTTTTAAAAAAGATTTGTGAGGCAAGGTTTTTGCACAAAGGGTGGTGAATGCCTGGAACATGCTGCCAGAGGAGGTGGTGGAAGCAGACACAATTGTAGCATTCAAAAAGCACCTGGACAAATACATGAATAGGAAGGGAATGGGGGGATATGGATAAGCGAAGTCAGTTTTAGTGTTGAAGGGCAAAACGTGTCAGCACAGGCCTGGAGGTAGAAAGGGCCTATTCCTGTGCTGTATTGTTCTTTGTTCTTTGCTCAGTGCAGTATACAGTGTTTTTTAAACTATGTAAACCTTTGGAAGGAAAAACATTTCCTTGTTATCTTCCTTTTCAAATTAAGATCACAAGTCTTTTTTTTCATCATACAACTCCCGTAATTCAACTGTGGTTCTCCTTCCATTTGCATGGCGAATTCCAGTGGCTCTGCCCCTATTAATATAGTCAATCTCTGGGTTACCTATTAATACACGAATTGCTGGAACTCTTCCCCATACATGGTCAACCACTGAGATTCCTGCCTATTAATACAGCTAACCACCAAGATTCCTATCGCATTAGGTGGACAGGGAAAAGGTAGCATAACAAGTCCAAGATTTGTTGCTGTTGGAAACTTGGGGTATCTGGGAATTAGTGGGATTAGTGATTGAAACTTTTGCAAGTGGTCCCATTATGCCAGAAAATAAACCACGGTCCCAAATTTAAGTTGACTGACAGATCTCTCCCACTCTGGGGTCCTGGGAAACAAAGCAGAAGAATACAATAAAATTATTCCACACTAACATAATTTTATTTGCTGAGTAAAATTGTAATGCTTTACATATTAAAGCAATGAACCTGGAATGGAAACCACAAAACTCCGAGTCTAGATTGTTGATCCACGACTTATCAATCAACGGATGATTAGAAAAAGAAAGCAAAATTAATTATTATTTGCACAGAGTCCCCTGAGTTCAAATGACAGGCAGAAGTAAATTTAGTGGTAACATTCAAGAAAGAGATTTGATGAAAGTCTTGATGGGAAACAATTTACAGGGCCATGGGGAATGATTGGCCCAAGTTGAATTAATTGACTGGATTTTTCAAAGTGCAGGCACAGTGGACTGAATGGCTCCCATGCGGAATCATTCTATGAAGCTAAAGAGACCACAAGTTCACTTACACATAAGGCAAACATCTATAGAATGAATTTTCTGAAGAAGGGTCCAGACCCGAAACGTCAGCTTTCCGGCTCCTCTAATGCTGCTTGGCCTGCTATGCTCATCCAGCTCTACACCTTGTTATTACAGAATGAATGTCTTTTTATATATTTTACTAAGATAACTGGTAAAGTGTCTAAAATTTAAACTCACTTTGGAGTGACAGCATGTAACATATCTTTGAGAGTTGAGTTTTGTAAGTTCTTCAGGAATCATAATGATTTTAATCTTTGATGTTTGAGTTCTGTAATTTAGGATGTAGCTGAGGATATCTTGAGAAAAGTGATTATGTTTGTCCAGGAAGTGGCAGTGTACCTCTGGGAGGACAAAACCTATTACATTTGACCACTTCAGATCAGCCACTACACTTATCAAATGACAAAGCTCTAAGACATACACAGTCCAGTAGCCTATTCTGAACAAGTATGTATGTGGTAGCATTGATATGCCTGAAAACTGAGGTCAAAGAATCCTTGGATCTATTGGGCTCGGTTCCATTCAGGAGGACACTTACTAACACAATCATCAAGGTAGTGAAATGATGATAATTGATTCATGTTCATTATTGATTTTCTGCTTTTTAATTGCATTTTGATAGCTTGGCTAATAGTTACTCTTAAATTGCTTTTTTGCCTTATCCTTTTGCAATAATTTTCCTTGACTTTGTAGTCCTTTTTGCAATTTTTACGACTACTCAGTAATGTCTTTCAATCTTGAATGCTACCTTTATTGACAAATTAAGCCAGTCTTCTCTTCTCAAGTTGCGCCCTAGCCTCTGGAGTGTCCCAAATCTGTAGGCTTTTCCTTCAACTACTCATGCTGTCCTGCAGGAAATACATGTTAGATTCCACATTTGTTCTGATGGCACCCAGCTACAATGCAACACCTTCTCTCTAAACCTTTCAAATCTGGCATAACTGTCCAGGATCTATTACTGAATGAGCAGAACATTCATTCTATTAAATATTAAGAAGATTGATTTTACAGTCTCCGATTTCTGCCAAAAATTTTGGTTCCCTGTCTGCCAACACTATCGTCTGTCAGAATCTAAGATTACATCAGACCATTTGCAACCTTAACCTCAGCTAAGTTTCTGATCCCATATTCACGCAATCACCAAACAGCCTACCTTTGCCTTACTTCCATTTTTAATTCTATCAGCTACTAAAACCCTCATTTCTGCATTTGTTGCTTCTAGCTTGAACTTTCCAGTGCTCCTTTGAGCAGCTTCCAAACTTTCTCTCTTTAGACCGACTATTTAGATTCTAAATTCACACCAGGTCCCATTCAAACTGCCCTTACTTACCTACAATGGCACTCAGTCTGGAGGCATCTCACATTTTAAGTTTTTATAAGCAGGAGAAGAGGGGCATCTATTCTCCCCCCTTCTTAATCTCCATTAGCTCATTGCAACAACTAATTTTAATTCTTTACATCATGCAGCTACTTCAGGCTTCAAATCAAACAAAAGGAGAAACTTTCTACTCCTTGGTATGGTATGAGGAATGACAAGAAAGTACGGAGAACAAAACGATCAGATTGTCGATGCAAGAAAAAGATTTTCTGATTTTTCCCTTCAAACTGCAAATGGAGATTTCATAATCTCATCATTTTTTATGAGTGATGACTACTTTATTTCCATGCATTTGCAACTCATTAAAATTCCAACTTGCCTTATTTTTCACCAGTTCTAATTCCCCTCTCCCTCCCTGAGAAACTAGACAAATTTCTGACATGTAAATTAGAGTGGGTACCTGGTAGCTATAGTTTGCACAATGCTTGCACTAGCTATCATCCAACTGTTTCTTCACAACAGTACTCCTCAATTGTCCACAGGCACTATCCTCCTTGACCCTTCATCCCCGCAGTTTGGCATCAGCAAACCACCAGCCTCACCACATCATCATACCTGCTCTCGTACCAACTCACACTAGACATTAGCATTTCAATACTTAAGTTTGGGGCTCAGGGACAGTGATGATATTTGCTAAAGATTTAATGGTGGCCCATGTTATTTTACTGAAAGGAGGTGCACTTACAGACAATGGCAGAAGCATCTGTGCTAGCAAGGAATAGGCTGTTTATTTCCATAGTCTCATGAATATGTCAAGAATGTCAGGTTTGGAAATGGTTATGCATTAAATATCTACCTAATTTCAAGATAAAATATGCATCTAAAGGGTAACTAATCAGTATTCTACCTGCATACATGGCCCATGTGATTCATCTTGTAATGGAGATAGCCTTTGAGAGGGAAAGGGTGTCTAGGGAACCAGTTGTCAGACTGGATTACAAGGTTCTCCTTTGAGAAATTCTTGAAATTTACAGAGACACATGACGATAAAATCTAAATCTAGAGAGGTCAGCCTTCAGGGATCAGAGGGAAGAAAGAGGTAGTGCAAGAGAATAACTAGAAACAGCAAATCTCAAAAATTCATTTTGCAGCAATGCTCTGAGCTGAGGCTTAGATAAATAAGCCTAAATTCACAAAGATTTAAAACAGGATTGAAAGGTTTTCCAAGTTTAAACTGACGGGAGAATCTCCAGTGTAACATTCATCCCAAATGATAGTTCTGGTCCTAAAATTCACCAGGTTGAGAATGGCAAATAATGGAGGTATAGTCTAGGGAGCTTTGGATGGATTCCGGGAGAATAGTGTTTGCTAAAGAAACATGATGTGGAATTAAAAAAACGAAAGAACTGTGGATGCTATAAATCAGGAACAAAAACAAACTTGCTGGAAAAGCTCAGCAGGTCTGGCAGCATCTGCGAAGGAGAAAAACAGAGTTAACGTTTCAGGTCCAGTAACCCTTCCTCAGAAGTGTGGAATTGTTGGTGTGGTAAGAGGTGAAAGGGAGAGTTCTTCTCTTTAAAGTATAAATTGCCTACAAGAAAGTCTTGTCAGTATGGTTTTTAGTTGCTTATTACAGTAACAGCCTTACTACTTCAAATCCTCTCAGACAATTCCTTTGTATTAACTTTTGTAAATAAATGGTCTCGACAGAGATCTTAGCAGGTTATGGCAGGTGGAGGAGACAGGATAAAACAGAGCTGAAAACAACAAATGCTGGAAATCACTACAGGTCAGACAGCATCCATGGAGAGAGAGAGAGCAAGCTAACATTTCGAGCCCATGCTGGTGCAGGTTTTGTGTGTTCAGGTTCATTCAAGCTTGCAGTGGTCTACTGTGGACTGGGATATCACCTTTCTGCTCTAGCTTGAAGAGTCTTGAGTAAACGAAATTAAGTTTACTGTGTCACTGAAACTATTTGCAGTTTAAATGAATACCTCATTACTACAGAGAATTTTAGTGGCAGCAGATTAAAGTCATCGAGCTTTATAGCATGGAAACAGACCGTTTGGTCCAACTTGTCTATGTTGATTAGATACTCTAAATTAATCTAGTCCTATTTGGCAGCATTTGGCCCATATTCCCTCTAAACACTGCATCAGAGATAATGGGAACTGCAGATGCTGAAGAATCCGAGATAACAAAGTGTGGAGGCTGGATGAACACAGCAGGCCAAGCAGCATCTTAGGAGCACAAAAGCTGTCGTTTCGGGCCTGGAGCCTCCACCACCTCCTCTGGCAGTTCATTCCATTCACCCGTAACTCTCTGCATGAAAAAGTTGCCCCTTAGGTGGCATTTATATCTTGCCCCTCTCCTCTGAGATCTGGGCAAGACTAGCACCATCTCTGTCTTCTATCAATTCCTTCTTTACTCTGAACAAGTCCCCATTACATCATCCCAGTGAGTGGCCTTAACTGTACTGAATCAAATATCAACATTTCCTGTCATGTTCCATATTTCTATATATATCTCTTCCCAAGGGATTTTTTCTCTTTTTATTATATCGGAATATATTTATTTCTCTACTTACATTTACCACAACTCCACCTCCCCCAAGATCTTCAAATTCACAGCTTCAGAAGATTTAGAGGTTTCACTATTGTCCCCAGATGTGTTCTCTTTCAACTTAAAAGAATGGAATTTGTTGTAGAGGAGAACTTTGATTGTCTTGCTAATGTAGCCAGGCCTGTTCTTGAAATGGTGGGTCTTTACCATCTAGTATTTTTCTTCAAAAATGGAAGGCTTGAAAAATGTATGTCTATTCTTTATAGCTGTTGCTGTGGCCCTTGCTATGACAGGCGTTTGCTTTGCTTTGCAGTACCTTGGATCTTGGCACATTATTTGTCTCTTTTTAGTGTGTCATCTGTGCAGCACATCTTCCATGTTTGAAGGAGGAATTTGGTTCACATTCCACTTGGAGATTTGTGCAAAATAAGTGGATTTATTACTTCAACTTCTTCGTTATTTTGGCTTTTCTCCTTTCTTCTTAGTGTTTGAGTTATTGGTTAAACTATCTTGTTCGCTTCCTCCATTGTGTTACTTGATGGTCCATTCTTGCTTGAACTGAGACCCTTGTTTTTTGTTGGGAATGCTTCCTCGGGGTTGGACAGATCTAGCCTTTTGATTGAACTTGACTCTTTTCAACTACCTCAGCACCAAATGTAAGACAGCAATTTGTCACAAACAGGCTTTTCCTATATTGTGTAGCAATTTAAGTCAATTTAGTTGCTGATGTATCTATTATCTTGAGTTGTGTAAATGGTGTTATTGCTTCCTTTTTGCTTGAACCTTATTTAAAAATTTGCTACAATTTGCAATCTATCTTTTTTTTAGTTTTGATAACACTGGAAGACATTTTACCCACGCCACCACTGTCATGCCTTTCCATTTCTTTGGCTGTGTTCCATACCTGCATTTGATGTGTCAGTTCAGAAATGCTCCCTGAATTGTTCTCTGAAACATTCTTGTGTGGTGAGGGTTGCCATGATGCTTGTGTTGCTTGCTGACATCAGTAATCTATAGTACCTGTTTCTCTCAAAGTCTTCAAATCACCAGTATGAATTTCCCTGCTTTTTCTTGTGTTATAAATTCTTATTTCTCTTCATTGGCACCATTTACAAACTGTGCTGGTCACTGCTGTTCACTAGCTTGTGGCAAGCAGCCATTGGTAAAGCCATGCTGAGTAGATTCTTTCAAGCTTGAAATGGTTTAGTGTGAATGACGATATCATGCTTTCTGGTCCAACAGTCTTGTTGAGTCAGCAATATGAAGCTTATTGCATTACTTCAATTCTTTATTGCAAGGGATTTAGGACCACACTCACCCCAAGTCTCTTCTGTACAAGCTCCTTCTTCACTCTGACCAGGACCCCATTACTACAGCATTGTGGGTGGTGCTTCCAAAACTCAGTCAAGTAGGAACCCCCTCAGAGTCAAAGGCAAGAGGTACAAATGAAATATACATCTAATGTTGGCTGTTGCTATTCATATCACTGACCAAATATGCTCCATGCTTTTTATTGTGGGTCAACACTTTGCTGTAAACGGTGCAGTACAAGTCCAGTTTGAAAATCAGAAACCCAGATATCGTCTCGGGATCTCAAGATCATTAGGACTGTTTGAAATTTTCAATGTACTGGCTGTGGACCAGCTAAATTAATACTGGTGTCCTGCAGCTCGCTTACTAGGGATTTGAGGTTCTTAAGAAACCTGTTAAAGAGTTGAGACATTCTGGAATGCAAGTTTTCAAGTTAACTTCTGGTGTACAGCTGTCAGATTCACTACAGAGAGCCACAAAAATGTTTTTCAATTGATGGGAGAAGTTATGGGCCCCTTCAGTAATTTGCACTGCAATATGTCCATAAACTTTCTTTGGCTCAATTGTTCCATTCTGTGGAATTCTTAGAGTGTAGTGGATGCTGAGACATTGAGTAAACTGAAGGAGGAGATAGACAGGTTTTTAAATAATATTGTGTTTAATTGTTACAAGAGCGCGGATTGGAAAGCAAAGTTGATGCGAAGATGACATCAGCCATGGCAGACCAGGTCCGAGGGCAGAATTGCCTACTCCTGCTGCTAGTTGTTGTGTTCTTATATTCCCTAGTATTTATTTTGCTGCCAGTCTGCTGACTGCGCTCTTTAGCAAGGCTGGGATAGGGCCTATTGTGCCCAGCTGGCAGTCAGGCCCCTGCCACTGAATGCAGGGGGCTTCCAGTCAGTAGGTCAGGAACCAATGCTCACGCTGCTATTCTTTTACATCCCGCCCCACTCCAACAGCTGAAACTACACAGTGATCAGCTCAACCTACAGAAAAGCTCTCGCTTCACAATGGCAGAATGCCACATTGAGCCCTCTTTCTTATTAGGTGTTTTATTTTAAATTTCAGTCAGTGCCTTCATCTTGAAGAGTCCTCTCTTTCACCTCCATCTGTCAACCGTTTCCATCTCTGTCAGTGGAGATATGGACATTTCAGTGCTGGCCAGAACACCAGGGTTAATTCAGCTGCACTTCAAACTAACATCACGGAAAGTGTTAGGTCTGCCTGAGAGCAGACAGGATTAACATTTCATCAAGAAGCCTCCAGTATTGCAGTACAGCACACCCTCAGTAGTGACCTGGAGATCAATTTAGATTTTTGTGCTCACATCTCTGGAACGAGCCTTGAGGCCCCAATCTTCAGACTCAGAGTGACAGTGCAGCCATGCCTGGCACAAACTAAATACCTCCTTGAGTGGATGGAAAATATAAATATCCCACCATACACCTTTGAGCAAGAACTCGGCGTTATCTCTGATGTCCTTGCTGGTAGTTAATCCTCAAACAACATCACATGTAAGTCATTCCCACAGTGCTGTTTGTAAATGCTGGCTGTGTGCAAATTGGCTGCTGCATTGCCTATATTACAACATGAACTGTGCTTCAAAGACTACTTCATTGTCTGTAAAACAACGAGATGTTTGGTGGTCATGAAAGGTGCTATATTAATGCAAACTTTTTTTGTTAAATCGGAAGCTATTAGCCCTAACTAACTACTGTAGTCATGGAATATTTAATGCTAGACAAAGCTTTCGTGGTGAACATGCCCCCCTCCCCCACCCCACAGTGGAAACATCCCTTATATCTTAATACAGTTACCAGACACTCCCAGATAATTCAGAGAATTCCTAAAGGTCATGTGTGAAGTAGCAACAGTAGACAGCAGGATTTTCAAACAGTCTGAAAAGAGAGCTGAGATGTACTTTTTAAAAGAACACCAGCAGCTACTTGCCAGCTTGACATTATGAGGCAACCTTATAACATTGCAGTCCCTCTGGGCAGCTTTGCTTGACAGAAATATAAATTGGAAATTTGGTTTCATTTTGTAAACAATTTTCCAATCCTCAAAAGATTGTATATAGCATATACCAGAAATGTCAGCATACACTCCACTCTGAAACTGTACACTGACAAACTTTTGCACCAAACAAAAATGATCTTATACTTTTTTTCATGGTGAATGGCCCATGGAGGTTTCCTTGGGTGGATTAAGTATTGTATACCACTTTCTATGCACTCAAAGGTGAAATGCTCCCTGCTGTGAGATGCTCTGCCTAGCAACCCTGACAAAATGTGGTGTGCGCATTGGAATCTCTTCATTCTAAGGCTTCAACTCGTGAACATCTGGTTGTAAAGTTAGTACTGTTACTATTGGAATACCATAAAGAGAGATCAAGAATCATATAAACTGTGGATCAAATTTCCTGTTTCCAATTTCTTGTCCGAGCTTCACATAAGAGCTAAGAGCATAGGTCAGTGGAAATGAAGATATCTGGTTTGCAGCACTTACTTGGTTTGTGTCATAACAGCACCCATTAAATGTCAAACTTTTTTTTAAATTAATGCTCCTCGGCTATTCACAGATAAGCCGAAGTCAGTATGCACACACCTAAACTATTTCATATCCAACCCAGATGTGAAGTGGACTGTCATTATCCTATCGGGTTCTAGCTGTGATTTAATCCTTTAGTCTTTTCACACCCATTTACCAACATCTCGCCCTTATTTTACTTGCCCTATAACACAGATCTCTCTTTCTCAGTTTTTATTTTTCTGCAAAATTTTATTTCAGCTTGTTTTTAGTTATTACTAAAGTCTGGTAAATGTCAATGCCCATATCATAAATGCGTCTTGTTGAAATGCATGTATAAGTGATATACCTCCAGAACTGAGTTTGAAAGTTCTTTTTGAATTGGTTCATGCAGCATTTGAAAATGCTGTTCTTTCCTTTAAATACCTAATGGTAGATTAGCAGACTACTTGATGTTGAAATAAATCTAACTTTTTAAATTTCAGAATCATCTTACTATGCTTATCCCTAGAGGGCTCCAGTGGACTTGTAGAAAACCATGTTGAGAAAACAAATACCTGAGCCCTTGCAGTTAAGGTCTTGTTCCTTCAATATTTGGATCATAGGAACTCAACATCTTTAGCTATAAAATACATAGCTATGGTATGATAAAACTTGCATTCACTTTAAAAAAGTTTTAACCATCATGATTTATTGGTATCATCAATAAAGATCAGCAAAATAGACTGAATTCTTATCAACAGTGTGAAATTCATGTGCAACCCACTGTCAACATACCGTAAATTATAGTTTATAAGTCAATCTGGTGTATCAAATGACTCAATTTTTGCCATGCCAAAAATCATATTTTTGCATATAATTGTAATATATAAATTGACTTCTCTTTTCCACCATGGCACACTACACTTGCATGAATCGTCAACCTCAATTTTTCACCCACAAATGCATGTTTTACTTACCAGTACCTTATAATTGGATTCTGAGGGTTTACGCAAGTGATACAGGCTGTGTTGCCAAGATGAGAGAAAGGTTATGACATGCCCAGTGTTTGCATTGGATGCTGATGCTATCTCAAAATGGCAACCACCCACACCCACGTTGACAGTGAGCATTTATACTTGACATTTAAGTAGAGCTCTACATTTGGAGGAATTTTTCACAGCTTCTAAAGCCTATGCGGTGAAACCTACAGTAACAGTTCATTTTTCCCATCCTCAGAAGTTTTTTTAAAATTACATTACACCTCCATAAAACAATTCCAAAAACTTGAGACAGATAGGTATTTTTGGAAATGGAAAAGGTTTTCTACAGAAAGCTACTTACAATTGCATTGTGGAACTGTGAATAACTACCTGAGGGATATATTTTTACTTTAGCAGAGATCACCAATCGAACACCATAAGGTCTTCATAGAATCACAGAATTGTTACAGCGCTGAAGAACGCAATTCAACCCATCATATCTGCACTGGCTATCTTAATTTAGTGCTAATCTCCTGGCTTTGCCCCATAACACTGAGCCTTGTTTTGTTGGGCTCAGCTAAACATTTGATCATTTTGCTCCCAACATAGAGGGATATGGAACAATGGCAGGCAGAAGGGATTAGTTTCATTTAGCATCATATTCAGCACAACATTGTGGGCTGAAGGGCCTGTTCCTGTGCTGTACAGGTATTTTCTCCGATAACGTGATAGTTGCACTCTGGTATGACCTTGCACTAGAGAAAATTGCACTACAGAAAATCGCCATAGAAAATCGCATTATAGAAAATTACCGTAGAAAATGACTATAACTGTACAGCAGAAAGTTCATGTTGTCCAAACAGATTCATCAATCACTTTACAGCTAATTCGCATTAATGAAACACACATTATAGCAGAACTACCTGTACAGTTCTATATTCTATGTGGATTCAAAGCAAAACATCTTTGGAAGTTATACAATTTGATTAAAATATGTCAGAGGTGCAATTGAATTGACATGCGCCATCTTGAAGGATGAACAGCCCCTCACTCATCTGTATAATTCTCACGTTTTTCAAATGCAGGCAACAATCTAGATTTCACTGCATTGAAAAGAGAGAACTAGAATTTATGGATATAAACTCTTAGAGATGCACAGCATGGAAATAGATTCTTCCATCCAACCCATCCATGCTGACCAGATATCCTAAATTAATCTAGTTCCATTTGCCAGCATTCGGCCCATATCCCTGCAAACTCTCACCATTCATGTACCCATCCAAATGCCTTTCAAATATTGTAATTGCACCAGCCTCCACCACTTCCTCTGGCAGCTCAATCCATACCCGCATGAACCTCCGTGTAGAAAAGTTGCCCCTTAAGTCCCTTCTAAACTTTTCCCCTCTTACCTTAAACCTATGCCCTCTAGTTTTGGACTCTTCCCCTTCCCCAGGGAAAAGATATTGGCTATTCACTCTATCCATGCCCCTTATGATTGTACAAATTTCTATAAGGTCACCCCTCAGCCTCCAACAATCCAAGGAAAACAGCCTCAGCCAATTCAGCCTCTCTCAAACCCTCCAACTCTCATATCATTAAACACCTCCACATGTAATGATAAAATAGAGTGTTCAGTATTTATCATTAGTCTCCAATCGGACTGGAGTCTTCTTGAATTTGCAACATGTTCACAGTTAGTTACTATCAGCATTTGACTTTGGAATAAATCATGTTCTCTGTTATAGTTATTATTTTTAGGAAAATTAAATCAGATCAAATTTCCAAATGTAAGTAGTACAGTTAATTAGAGGTAAAAATCACATTTAAAAAGTAGCAGTCTCATGACTCAAATCCCAGCTCCTGGGCATTTAAGCAAATTAATTTACTCAAGTTCCATCAGTAATAAATACCAATCCACAATTTCCTTGCCCAGTCTTGCTGCCTCATCCACTTAATCCTCGAACTAACACTGTAGATATTGAAATAAAAGAACATTGCAGGTGCTGGAAATCTAAGATAAAAACAGCAAGTCTGGCATCATGTGTGGAGAGAGGACAGAGTTAACACTAAAGATGTGATCTTCCATTTTACAGTCTAAGAGTGGGAATGAGATTGTTCCGTTGTACCTTACTTACTGACTCACCCCTGAGAAATCCCGTGGGATTGTGAACCAATAAGTGGGCATTAGAACTAACCAGAAACCCTCACGGACTACCACAGGCCCTGCCAGTGGAGTCCCACATCAGCAGAAGCACTCGAGCAACAGCTTCAGGTTCCCAGAGATTGTCAGAAGGCCAAGTGTTTAGAGGAACCAATAGTGAGAGGGTAAGTGGTTTCCTTTCACTGTGCACAGGTTGGAGGTCATGGGGAAAGGGATCGGGGTGGGTTCGGAGATGAAGGCGAGGGTCTGGCTTTCTTTGTAACTCAACCTTGCCTCTGGGTGCTCTCAGTTGGCAGTAAATGTAGCCCCCAACCCACTCAGATCCCTTTCCCCATGACCTCCAACCTGTGCACAGTGAAAGGAAACCACTTACCCTCTCACTATTGGTTCCTCTAAACACTTGGCCTTCTGACAATCTCTGGGAACCTGAAGCTTTTGCTTGAGTGCTTCTGCTGATGTGGGGCTCCAATGGCAGGGCCTGTCGTAGTCCGTGAGGGTTTCTGGTCAGCTCTAATGCCCACTTATTGGCAGGCTTCCATGGTTTCCCAGTCAGAAAACCAAGCACTTTTCTAGGCTGCTGGGAGGAGAAGTCACTTTGGCCAGTGGTGATCTGAGGCCTTTAAGTAGCTATTAATTGAACAGCTAAGGGCATGAATTGTTGGCAAGGTCAAGTAAGTCCCCAGTGGACCTTCTAGTGAGGTGGCCAGACGGGGCAACCCCCTGAGGGCTAAACTGCTCAAATTCCCCTTCTTGCAAAATTCCAGGGAGGACAAAATTTCACCCATTGTTTTGAAGAAGAATTATATTTAACTCAAAATACTTTTGTACTCTTTTTCCAAAGATGCTGCCAGACTATGCCGAGTATTTCCAACCATCTCTGTTTTTATTACTTTAGATATTAAAATCAGTTAAGAAAGCACTGAACTCTTTACCATTCCACCAGTTGAAGCACCAATCTTAAGCATGAAGAAACGCTTACTATAGGATTAGCAAGCTAGGACATGTCTAACTAATGAAAGTTAAAGAATCATGTTGTTTTAATTTCACACCCAACCCAGATGTGAAGTAGTCTGTCATTAATACCAATCCCCCCTCACTTCAATTGCTTTGTGGGAGGTACTGAGTGGGTTGCAGTTGACCATGTTGTGGCATGAACCACTATCAGAAGGAGAGCAAAGGAACAGCTTCGTATTGATAGGAACGGCAGAGTTATTGTTGAAATCTCTGCTTCTACTTCCTGTTTCTTAAATTACCCCAGAGTACCAATTGATTGCTAGTTGTATCTGCTACTGTAGAGTGCACAAAACAACTTCTGATATATTAAAAAAAACTTAATGCCAAATGTAGTAACAACACTATATATTCATTTAACACTTCTAATGTAAAATGTGCCTTACAGGAGCATTGTGGAACAAAGTACTATGCTGAGCCAGATTAGATGATCATAAGTTTGGTCAGAGGTTGGCTTCAAGCGCTGTATTAAAGGAGGAATGAGTGCTAAACTGGTGAGCAATGACACCTAGTTTACAAACTAACCGGCTTAATCGCAGGCTCCTGTCAGGAGAAGGGATGATGTCAGAAATTTGGAAAGGATAGCGCGCACATCTCTCTCCCTGAAGGACTTTAGTAAAACATTTAGACTTTGATGACAATGTAACATAGTTTCACGGGGCAGAATTTGTCAGTTTCTGAATTAAGAGGACAATAGTCAATCAGATGAGAAAACATGGCGAGCATAGAAAAATGAGATTTGTGACATCAAGAAAAAATGTCAAATTTTGCACGTGAAATTGCAGTGGTGAGATGAGAGTTTCACTTTTGAGTGGTGAGGCGCCTATTTGTTGCTACAAATTGCTGACTTCTTCTCCATGTATCTATCTTAGACAGCATTCCTTAACTTCTCAGGGCATGTTCATGGGCAGCAACTGCCTGCAACCTTTGCCCATGGAGGCTGGCAAAAGGCACGTACCAATGTTACCACATCATCATGGCATACTTCCAACTCACTTATAATGCAGTTCACCACTTCAGTGCTGCACTTTGGAGCTCCCCAGTACCTGGCATTGCGATGTTACTGTCAGGCTGCTTTGTACACAATCTCAGGGCTTTTAACTTTCTTCCATTGCACCCACTTGATTACTCACAGCATCTCTGCCCTGCCTTTTTGTATGTTAGCATCCATTCATAATTTCAAGCCTCACGGTAGTTCTGCCTTGTCTTGGTGTTTCGTGACATCAGAAAGTCAGGCAGCTTGTCATGTTTGCCAGCACTGATCAGTCAAGGCAGACATGTTGCTGTACTGTACCAAGCTCCATCAATGTCAGACCTGTAAGTACGCCAGCAGCATATATGGCAAACACACTGACTGTACTTCAACCAAATGATCATGTCTCAAAATCTAAGGGGAACAGTCCTCAGGTAAGTCAAGAGGAACTGTTCTCAGTCTGGGGTAGCAATGTTAAACTCCACAAAATTGACATTTTGACATTCCTGCAAAATTCAGCACATGTTCGCCATCGCTGAGAATGGCTCTCAATTTCTTTTTATTCATTCAGATGATGAGGTCTTCTCAGGCTAGGCCAGCATTTATTGAACAGACGGCTGTTAGGAGTCAACCACATTGCTGTGGCTCTGAAGTGACACGTAAGCTAGACCGGGTAAGGATGGCAGTTTCCTTCCCTAAAACACTTTCATGAGCCAGATGGGTTTGACCGACAACTGGCAATGGACCCAATGAACCATCATTTGACTCTTAATTCCAGATTCTTTTGTATTGAATTCAAATCCCTGCCATCTGTCATGGCAAGTTTCAAACTCAGATCCCCAGATCGTTACCTGGGTCTTTGGATTAACAGTCCAGAAATAATAGCACCATCATCACCACATCCCCTATGCCCAACCCCACCACACCTATAATTCTGGACTTTTTCGGTGAATTTCAATTCCACCAGTTGCATTGGTTGGATTTGAAGATGTGTCCTCAGAGCATTAGCCATACCCTCCAGAATACTAAGATAATAAAATGTGAGGCTGGATGAACACAGCAGGCCAAGCAGCATCTCAGGAGCACAAAAGCTGACGTTTCGGGCCTAGACCCTTCATCAGAGAGGGGGATGGGGGGAGGGAACTGGAATAAATAGGGAGAGAGGGGGAGGCGGACCGAAGATGGAGAGTAAAGAAGATAGGTGGAGAGGGTGTAGGTGGGGAGGTAGGGAGGGGATAGGTCAGTCCAGGGAAGACGGACAGGCCAAGGAGGTGGGATGAGGTTAGTAGGTAGCTGGGGGTGCGGCTTGGGGTGGGAGGAAGGGATGGGTGAGAGGAAGAACCGGTTAGGGAGGCAGAGACAGGTTGGACTGGTTTTGGGATGCAGTGGGTGAGGGGGAAGAGCTGGGCTGGTTGTGTGGTGCAGTGGGGGGAGGGGATGAACTTGGCTGGTTTAGGGATGCAGTGGGGGAAGGGGAGATTTTGAAACTGGTGAAGTCCACATTGATACCATATGGCTGCAGGGTTCCCAGGCGGAATATGAGTTGCTGTTCCTGCAACCTTCGGGTGGCATCATTGTGGCAGTGCAGGAGGCCCATGATGGACATGTCATCAAGAGAATGGGAGGGGGAGTGGAAATGGTTTGCGACTGGGAGGTGCAGTTGTTTGTTACGAACTGAGCGGAGGTGTTCTGCAAAGCGGTCCCCAAGCCTCCGCTTGGTTTCCCCAATGTAGAGGAAGCCGCACCGGGTACAGTGGATGCAGTATACCACATTGGCAGATGTGCAGGTGAACCTCTGCTTAATGTGGAATGTCATCTTGGGGCCTGGGATGGGGGTGAGGGAGGAGGTGTGGGGACAAGTGTAGCATTTCCTGCGGTTGCAGGGGAAGGTGCCGGGTATGGTGGGGTTGGAGGGCAGTGTGGAGCGAACAAGGGAGTCACGGAGAGAGTGGTCTCTCCGGAAAGCAGACAGGGGAGGGGATGGAAAAATGTCTTGGGTGGTGGGGTCGGATTGTAAATGGCGGAAGTGTCGGAGGATAATGCGTTGTATCCGGAGGTTGGTAGGGTGGTGTGTGAGAACGAGGGGGATCCTCTTGGGGCGGTTGTGGCGGGGGCGGGGTGTGAGGGATGTGTCGCGGGAGATGCGGGAGACGCGGTCAAGGGCGTTCTCAATCACCGTGGGGGGAAAGTTGCGGTCCTTAAAGAAGTTGGACATCTGGGATGTGCGGGAGTGGAATGTCTTATCGTGGGAGCAGATGCGGCGGAGGCGGAGGAATTGGGAATAGGGGATGGAATTTTTGCAGGAGGGTGGGTGGGAGGAGGTGTATTCTAGGTAGCTGTGGGAGTCGGTGGGCTTGAAATGGACATCAGTTACAAGCTGGTTGCCTGAGATGGAGACCGAGAGGTCCAGGAATACTAGTCCAGTTAATACCACTAATCCATTGTCTCAGGTAAGCAGTCTGATAGATTAGCAATATCCAAATTCATCAAAAGGGGCAGTGATTAAATAGAGCCGACTGCAGTCACTATATATGTGAAAGTAAGTCTCTTCTTTTAAATAATGTCTTTGAGAGGAAAGATGTAGATGAAAATAGGAGGGAGTCATAGATTATTGAAATCAGAGGTAGGGCTATGATCGTGGAAAGAAAAAATTAGATCGAGAAGAGGTATCCCAACTTGAATAAGAGTGGAGGAGAGCTTAGAAGAGGATGTAGCAAAGGCTGCAGCCAGATCAAAAAAGACAAGGAAAGAAAGGTTATGATTGTTACAACTTCATTGGATGTCATTTTTTATTTTAATTTGTTTTCGCACTGTAACAGCCGTGGAGACCTAGCTGGACTGTACACTAAAGAAAGGTAAAATAAGGTATTTTTCAAGAGCAATGTGTAGAGAGGGTCCTTTATTTACTGAAGCCCGTGATACAAAATATTCTGTGGCCAAAATCAGAATGAACTCCTGTTAAAAGTATGTAAAAATGCCTCTTTATTCAATGACAGTCCTCGAATTCCACTACGTGACATTGTAATGTCTCTAATAGCTGAATTATCAATGTAATGCAAATGAGAAAGAAGACAACAACAAACACACCAGTATGGTAAACCTGTTTCAAAGGCCGTGGGAAACAGACTTATTTCATAATAATCATGTCTTTCACTCTCTTTCCCCATCCCCCAAAACAATGGCATGTTCCCATTGCTTACAGCTACCCTTCGAAAAGCGATAAGTAAAGCAAGACCAAAAGTTACATTTTCTCCTCTCCAACCCAGAGGCACTAGGGCCTGCTATAGTCCTATAACACATCCTGACTGAGATCAGCTGACATAGCACAGACCAGGAGTCAGTCTTTCTGGTTTCTACAGTTCAGAAACACTAGATCAGAAGCCGAGCCCCATGCTAATAAGATGTAATAGCTGGATTTTCGTCTATTTGAGTACCCTACTTTGGGATCTTGTGTTATGATCTTACAAAATCAAAGCAGATTATTTTTATCCTAATGACATCTTTAGTATCATTAATGACTTAGCCATTCCAGAAATCAGAAATGGTACCTAAAGGTGCATTTAGTCCTCACAAGAAAGAGGCAGTCCTCTGGTTTATAGATTAAGCTGTGCATTTTATTAAAATCCTAATTTTTAAAGCAACACGATAATAATATTCTACATGTATTTGGATAAGTACACACACAAAAAAGAAATTCTTAATATTTACACACCAAAATTATTGTTTGATAGAAGAGAATATTCCAAGAAAGCCATTGGATATTTTTCATCATTGAACACATGTAGATAAAAATCTGTATTGTCCTCAAATATGTGCATAGCTGTGTGTAAAGACAATAGTTACACAACTCAAAGCACCTTTGCATTCTTATTGTGATGGGTCACAATGCATGCTACCTGTGGGAGACTACTATTTTCATGATTAGCTCATCATATCATCATGTGCTGCCAATACCAGTGAACCTCTCCCCATTTTTGTCCTCAAATGCCTTGGTGATTACAACTCTAATGTATAATTCAACAACAGTTCAAGTGTTCATCACCATAATAACAAGGCAAGCAGGATAGCAGAAAGGCACATCACAAAGAGCAAAAGCTCTTGGGTCCATTAATTAGATGACAACACATCAGAAGAGAGAGAGAAAAACTAGCAGCAAATACTTAGGTAAATTCTGAATGGCAGTGATTGAAAAAGTTTTGAATGAATTGTGTGCAAGTACATTGAAGCAGTGATGTGAGGAGTCAAATGTGCGGGAATGTGAACGATGTAGCTGAAGTGTGAGGACATTTGTGACATTATAATGCATTCATAGGCTTAAACTAAGCTTAACTTTAGATTTTCATTCAAAATCCAGACAGTTCACCACTGGTGATTTAATACTATAAGAGGCATGCTGATACCTTGTCTGCAAAAAAAGGATGTTTTACTTGTAACAACTGACAACAGGGATTTTCGATTTATTAAAAATGGCTTTTACTCTCCAGACTAAAATTCAGCCCATACATCAGTAACAAACATTGTATCATGTCAAACTGAGAAATAGAATTATTTTAAACTATGAAGGCTGTATTTAAATGCAATTTACCTGAAATCAGCCAAACCAGTGCAAAGATCAATGAGTTACAAATGCTAATTATGTCCAGTGTAAATTGAAGCTCTGCAATTTTCTGCACTAGTTTAAAAAACATCTGAAGAGGCCTCCCCCTACAAACTGGACACACCCCTCAGATCAAATTAGTTAGGCTGGTGTCCACAAGCTGTCCTATTGCAAGCTTGTGAGGAGGCTCTTAAAATAATTTTGTTTGGAAGCAAAATATTTTAAAAGCTTGTTATTTGTTTTAAAGTTACCAAGAGAATAACTACATGTACCAGTGTAGTTAGTAAATTGCTCTGTACAGGTTTTAAACTAAATCCTTATTTTGTTTTTCATCCCCAGTTATTTAACATTCGGTTGGTCACAAGTGATAAAGTAAACACTGATCTAAAGTCCTTTTTCCTGGTGTTAACAATTTGAATAATCAATATTTTCCAGTTTACCCTTCTTAATTATACCAAGGCATTATTTCAATACAAAGAAATTAAGCTCTAAACTGCTGCCCAATTTCATGAATGCATGGAAGATTTTACATCAGTACTCAAATGAATCTGAGCAGAAATCTATGGAATAAAAATACTTCTTAAAGCTAGTACTACTGTGAGCATAATTTGTGCCCAAATCACCAATTTGTCTGAAACAGAAACTCTTGGCCATAGTCTTCTGATTTTGTTCATTTCCACAACAATTATTTAGCTGCTGGTAATCAAAAACAAGGCGCATTATTAAATTGTTTACATAATATTATACATGATCATTTGATTAACATTATGTATTGTACGTTCAGTTTCAGTACAGAAATGTGCTTGGTCATTGTTGTAATGCATTGTTTTTGCAGTATTGTTTGAACCGTTGTTCTTAACTGAGCTTTGAAATTCAGGTAACATTTATCTTTTCTATATATTCTATAGTATTTGTTGTGCCTTATATTGTGTTTTGGTCCTTAAATTGATGATCTTCCTGTGCTTTCCCTTACAGTCACATATGATTATTTTAATTCCCTAGTTGGAAAGTTAGTCTGATTATGGCCTTCGGAATCAGTCTGTTTCTCCTTAGCTTGCTATCCCTCCCCTGAGTAGCAGACAGTTAGTGTCATTTGTCGTTTATCTTCTTGCTGTCATCCTGTCTTTTTGCCTAATGCAGAAAGGAAAATATATTGATAGAAATTTATTAGGTCAAGAAGCCATTCCAGAATACAGACTTTCTCTTTCAGAAACTTTCTACAGAAGTTGAACCCGCACAATGTAAGACATAAGGTTTTAGCGAGCGAGTGGAATGAATGCCTTATTCTTTGCGCAGCATCCACCTTGCTGAGTAGAGACAAGGGTCTAATGAGAGCTCTGATCCAACAAGTCATGCTTTACCAACTGCTGCAGATAGAGATTTATAGAAGTGTGCGGCAAAGGAGGCCACTCTGTCCCTCTTCTGTGGCAGTCACCTTTTACTTGTGAATGATCTCATCCAATCCCAAATTCATGCCTCACCCATTAATAAGCTGCCTTATCAGAAAACTACCTGGTTCTTGTTTCAAAGAGTTGTGCATGCCAACAACAATTTGTGGCAGAGTTTTCCACATTTTAGGCCAGCCTCTGTGTGTACTTGTATTAGGTAACTTTCATTTGTTTTATGGGTATTGTGAATTTTTACTTTTGTCAGGCCAATTAACTGCAGAATTTCTTCCCAATATAGTATGTATGAGTACAACCTGCGTTTTAAATATTTTACACCATTGAAAAGAAGCAGGGGTGCAAATTTTCCCTGCAAGAGTCCAAGAAGCCAGATTCTCACTGCTGAGAGAAACTCTCACAGTTAAGTTCTCCTTTCTTAATTGGAGAGACTGAATTCTCACAATCAGGAAGGGAACAGCCTATTAGCATGCTTCTGCATCTCACTAAATTTACAATTGTCCCTATTCACCTACCTTTCCAACTAATAAAGCCTTCCCAGTCGAGAAACTCAATAGCTCAAAACCTTGACACTAAAAAATTATCAGTTATCTGTTAAGTAGAGCCTGGGCAAATTCGGCATATACTGCCTTTTGACAAAGGAAATTCCATAGCCAATCAGGTCCATATGCCCAAAACATTTGAGAAATTTCAGGGATGCCAATCAGAATAATGGCTGCCAAGTTACCATTCATTCTGAGAAGGGATAGTAGGAACTGCAGATGCTGGAGAATCTGAGATAACAAAGTGTGGAGCTGGATGAACACAGCAGGCCAAGCAGCATCAAAGGATCAAGAAAGCTGACATTTTGGGCCTAGACCCTTCTTCAGAAAATAAAAGGGTCCAGGCCCAAAATGTCAGCTCTCCTGCTCCTCTGATGCTGCTTGGCCTGCTGTGTTCATCTAGCTCCACACCTGGTCATCTCTATTCATTCTGAGAATGCTTCTTTCAAGAGATTGGCCAAAACCACCCAATCAATGTTTCACACTGTAATGATACTGGACTGATCCCTTGCTGTGCCCTAGCATTCCATCTTTCAACGCTCAAACTGCAAAAAGCTATGAGTTGCTAATACATTCACCGCAGAACATTAGGTAATGCATAAAATTGAACGTGTGAGTTTATCATTGTTTACCAGTTAGCTGTGTGGCAGTATTTCTTTGAGAAGGCCGACTCAGGGTAAATTTTCGCCTTTAAAATATATAGGAACATCACACATACACTGCCACCTTTCCCATAAAGTAAGTCTGAGAGGTAAGTGATGAGAGAATAAGCTGTGTGAGCCACTGCAACATCACATCCTTTTGTTATTTGAAAGTCTAACACATCTTTCTGATGCTAGAACACAACTAGGTATTCTAGATATAATAAGACTAAAGCAGATGCTATAACGGTGCAAGTATTCACAAAAATGGTCTATTTATAAATTATTTTAATATTTGTGGCATTGGTGTGCTCTTACTACTGGGGTGGTTCCAGCACTGGAGCATAGATTGTAAACTTATGGTCATTCTCATTGTTGGTCGATAATGACCAAAAAGACTTTACCACAGAGGGCTGCAGAGGTTGGGTAAATATGTTTATTCAAGGCTGAGATAGACAGACTTCTAATCAGTAAGGGCCATAGGGACAAGGCAGGCAAATGGAATTGAAGATGATCAGATCAGCCATAATCTCATTGAAAAGTAGGGTCGAAAATGGGATGCTCTCTGATGAAGGGTCTAGGCGAGAAACGTCAGCTTTTGTGCTCCTGAGATGCTGCTTGGCCTGCTGTGTTCATCCAGCTTCACACTTTGTTATCTTGGATTTTCCAGCATCTGCAGTTCCCATTATCACTCGAAAATGGGATGGCCTCTTTTTACTCCAATGTCTTATGGTCCTAAGATATAAGCTGTGAGGAACTAGGTTTAAGTCTTGCCCATTAAATGAGGGGGTGATGGGGCAGTACTGTGGTTGGGAAATGGTCTACAATATTTATGTACAAACCAAGCAGTACTTATTAAAACACAATGCGTAGACGGTATAGAGATAACAAAGTGTGGAGCTGGATGAACACAGTAGGCCACGCAGCATCTTAGGAGCACAAAAGCTGACGTTTCAGGCATGGACCCTTCATCAGAAAGGTTTAAATATTTTGAAGGATGAATAGAAGCTGAGGTTAGAGGTGTAGGGGAATTTCTCTGTCCATTACCTGTGCTCAATTCCATTATTTATGCTTCAGCAAATAAATAAGTAAATGCAATCTACCCATAGACATTAAAATCAATAGAAGAACCTGTGAAATATGGTAAGCTTATCGTATGCAATCGCCCAATACAAGAACAGACATTCGTAAACAGGCTGGAGTGTAACAAAAATGAAATGAGATTCCTAAATAAAGTAGAAATAATAACTTGTAATTATTTAAATCACAGATTTGTCTTAATGCCAACATACTCATTATCATCTTTTCTTAACTTGCAATATTCTTGATGGATTCTTTTTGATTCTTTACAATAAATAAAAAAACTTGCATTTAAATTACATTTTTCACAACCACCAGGTGTTTTAAACTGCTTTCCAGTCAAGTAGCTTTAAAAGTTCACCTTTGTAATTTCACCAGCCAATTTATCTACATAAATAGCGACATGACAGTGACTAATTCATCTGACTTTTTGATGTTGATCGAGGGATAATCATTTATCAAGGCACTCAGGATAACTCCCCTGCTCTTCTTCAAAGCAATGCAGTGGCATCCTTTACATCCATCTGAGATCAGACGGACCTTAAGTTTAATATTGTATCTGAAGGCTGTACCTCTAATGGTATGCATTCATACTGCACTGGTCAGTGCAGAGGTCATGCAGAGTTAGTGGCGAGGGAGGTTGTAGTGGGGGGGCGGGGGGGGGGGGCACACCAGTGAAAGCGAGTGAGGGAAGATGTTGCAGGTAATTGAGAGAGTGGCAGCACATAAACCTTAGAGGATGGTGGGTGTAGTTGAAGAGATAGCGTTACTGTGATATAGCAGAGAAAAGCATCGGACAGTTACCCTGGCATAGTAGAGAAGGTCAGCGAAAGGACTTGGCTCGGATTCCTTCCCATCAGTAATCATTGAATTTAGATGTATGTGTGCACTCTTGGCGAGACTTGTCTGCAACTTACCCCAAGGTAGAATGGCCACATTGCTACTTATTGAGTCCAAATTAAACAAAGAACACCCTCTGGACAAAAAAAGCAAAAAATCTGCAGATGCTGGAAAAGCTCAGCAAGTCCGGCAGCGTCTGTGGGGAGAAATCAGAATTCACGTTTTTGATCCAGTGATCCTACCTCAGAACTGATGGTAGCTAGGAAAAGGATGATTTTTTTATACAGAAGATAGGATGGGGGAGGGGGGGAAATAAACAATAGCTGGAGATAGACTCAAAGAAGAAAGGAACAGTTGGACAGACAATGGAGTAGTTTAATGTTCACTCTGGGGGAATGAATGGCTGCTAATGGGGACAATTAGTAGCTGACAACTGGGAGTGTGTAATGACAAGGCCTGGTATGTGAGAATGGGGGAATGCATGGGAAAAGGTCCTCAAGCCCTAAAATTGTTGAATTCAATATTAAGTCCAGAGGCTGCAGCATTTCCAAGCAGAAAATGAAGTGCTGTTCTTCTAGATTGTGCTAATCTTCACTGGAGCACTGAAGCAGAGATGTTAGCCAGGGAATGAGGTAGTGTGTTGAAGTGCAGGCAACTGGAAGTTCAGGGTTTTGTTTGCAAACAGAATGTAGATGTGCTGCAAAGAGATCACCCAGTATACCCTTCATTTCTCCAACGTAGACGAGACTACATTGTGAGCAGCGAATGCAGTAGACTAGATTGTGTGAAGTACAGGTAAAGTGCTGCTTCATCTGAAAGGCATATTTGGGCCCTTGGATGCTGGGGAGGGAGGAAGTAAATGGGCAGGAGTTACCCTTCCAGCGATTGCAGGGGAAGGTGCCATGGGGCTGTGGGCTCGTGTTGGGAGTGAAGAAGCAGTGGAATAGGGTGTCCCGGATGGAACAGCCCCTGCGGGAGGCTGACAAGGGAGAGGTGAGGAATATGTGTCTGGTGGTAGCATCTCGCTGGAGGTAGCGGAAATGGAAGTTAATGGTCCTCTGGATACAATTGCTGGTGAGATGGTAGGTATGGACAAAGGTGATCCTATAATGGTTGTGGCAGGGAAGAGAGGGAGTGAGGGCTGAAGAATTCCCTCTGTTCCTATCTCAATGGTCATTCTTCATCTGAGAGCTTCAATAGTGCATATTTGGTTACTTGACTCCTGGAGTTTAGCATAGTTCAGTCTGATCCAGTTTTCACACATTCTCACAACTATCTAGAAAAATACAATGATCAAGAGTAGAAACCTGTAATATACTCCTTCACCCAACATAGGACATTAAGGTCAACAACCCGGCTTTAACAGAATGTAAGTTTTAATCGTGTTGAAATCTGAGACAAGCCAATTCAGAATTCAGAAATTCATTTTGAAGAAGGATCCAGACCTGAAACGTCAGCTTTCCTGCTCCTCTGATGCTGCTTGGCCTGCTGTGTTCATCCAGCTCTACACCTTGTTATCACAGATTCTCCAGCATCGGCAGTTCCTACTATCTCTCAAATTGATAGTGTAAGGTGCAGCATTAACGGTACTTTTTCATCCAGAAAACTTCCACACAACAGTTATATGAAATATTTGTATACTAATAGCATGTACATGTTAAACAACATTACTGCAATTTAACCAAAACCACATTGTATCTTCAATTTTAGATTCCCATCACTAAATTACATTCCCAGCCACAAATATTAACTCTCACATTTCACTGTATTGATATTCATTAATCTTTCACATGTCTGCTCTGCTCACATTTTCATCCTCCTGTTTTTTGTAGCATTCCTTCCTTTTTTTTTGTTTATTTGGTCAATTAATATTGTCCGAACATTGGGGCACCAAACCCGTTGTTTGTAAATCCAAATTATTCGTGTTACAATTTGGTGAACAGTAGTTGTTCAAGCACAGATCACTTGAGACACCAGTTCCTACTTTCTACCATTCGAAGACACATGCCTTAACTCTTACCCCCTGTTTTCTGCTTTTTTATTCATCTTCTAATGCAATCTGCTACCCTGCCCTTCAAACACCCAGAAACTAGCCTCAGAACTCCAGCTTAGAGGTCATGAATCTCTTAAATGCTCTTTGTAAAAGGCCTTTTGAAAGTTCACATGCAAGACTTCCACCACATTTCCCTTGAAGTCTCATTACATTTCTTTTTCATAGAATTCAGCAAAACTGGCTAAACATGAATTTTATTTTAGAAATCCATGCTGAATATATTTATTATATCCTCTATCTCTAAACGTTTTATTGTCTGATCTTTCTGGCATTTTTAAATAGTACTGTTTGTGTGAGCTAACTGGTCTACAATTTCCTGGGTTAATCCATGCTCCATTTTTGATAAAAGATAGAAACCAAGTTTGCTGTTTGAATAAGCTTTTTGAGCCAAAAGTTATCACTATGCCTTAGTTTCTTAAAATAAGTATTGAATTAGTTCACTTGAATTTCTATTGAGAGCAAACTTCTGAAAGAGGAAAAAGTTCATGTGACCAGAAGAAATCAAATGACACAACTGAAATAATGGGAGAGTAGGATTATGACAACTTCACTACTTTTACTTTTGTACACTAATAATAGACAGCGATAATCATCAGAACGAATCTTTCTGGTGAAAGACTGTGCTAGAAGAAATATTTCTCTGTCCACGGATGCTGCCGGACCTGCTGCAAGTTTCCATCTGTTTCAGAGATAGTAGGAACTGCAGATGCAGGAGAATCTGAGATAACTAGGTGTAGAGCTGGATATCCATTTCGAGCCCACCAACTCCCACAGCTAACGATATCCATTTCAAGCCCACCAACTCCCACAGCTACCTAGAATACACCTCCTCCCACCCACCTCCCTGCAAAAATGTCATCCCCTATTCCCAATTCCTTCGCCTCCACTGCATCTGCTCCCAGTATGACCCATTCCACTCCCTTACATCTCAGATGTCCTCATTTTTCAAGAACCGCAACATCCTCCCCTTCAGTGGTTGAGAATGCCCTCTACCATGTCTCCTGCATTTACCGCATCTCATCCCTCACAGCCTGTCCCCACAATAACAACCAAAACAGAATCCTACTCGTCCTCAAGTACCACCTCACCACATTCCAGATGCAACGCATCATCCTCCGACATTTCCGCCATCTGCAATCCGACCCCACCACCAAAGACATTTTTCCCTCCCCACGCTTATCTGCTTTCGGGAGAGACCACTCTCTCCATGACTCCCTTGTCCGCTCCACACTCCCCTCCAGCCCCACCACACCCGGCACTTTTCCCTGCAACCGCAGGAAGTGCTACACCTGCCCCTACACCTCCCCACTCACTCCCATCCCAGGCCCCAAGAAGGCTTTCCACATCAAGCAGATGTTCACCG
The DNA here is from genome assembly GCF_030684315.1 of Stegostoma tigrinum. Taxonomy (NCBI): domain Eukaryota; kingdom Metazoa; phylum Chordata; class Chondrichthyes; order Orectolobiformes; family Stegostomatidae; genus Stegostoma; species Stegostoma tigrinum. The sequence goes on from NC_081363.1 coordinate 47,060,301, forward strand.
GCTCATCTGCCAATGTGGTATACCGCATCCGCTGTACCCATTGTAGCCTCCTCTACATCAGGGAAACCAAGCGGAGGCTTGGAGACCACTTTGCAAAACAACGACACCCAGTTCGCACTAAACAACTGCACCTGCCCGTTGTGAACCGTTTCAACTCCCCCTCCCATTCCTTAGATGACATGTCCATCCTGGGCCTCCTGCAGTGCCACAACGATGCAGAAACAACAACTCATATTCCGCTTGGGAACCCAATGGTATCAATGTGGATTTCACAAGCTTTAAAATCTCCCCTCCCTCTACTGCATGCCAAAACCATCCCAACTCGTCCCCGCCACTGTAACCAGTCCTCCCTCCCACCTATCCCCTCCTCCCACCTCAAGCCCCACTCCCATCTCGTACCTACTAACCTCATCCCACCTCCTTGACTTGTCCATCCTCCCTGGACTGACCTATCTCCTCCCTAACTCTCCACCTGCACTCACCTTTACTGCTCCAACCCGCCTCTTTGACCTGCCTCTCTCCTCTCCACCTATCTTCTCCTCTATCCATCTTCTAACTGCATCCCTCCCCCTCCCTATTTATTTCAGAACCCCCTTCCCCTCCCCCATTTCTGAAGAAGTGTCTAGGCCCGAAACTTCAGCCTTCCTGCTCCTCTGATGCTGCCTGGCCTGCTGTGTTCATCCAGCTCCGCAAATGTTTCCATCTATTTTGTTCCCATGCTATCTTTGCCAATGTGCCATGGTTGTTGCCTGTTGTCCCTTTCCAGTTGCAGTCTGAATTCAGATTCAGAAGCAACAATGCCTTGTTTTGGAAACATTCAAAGTTGCTTGTCTCTAACAGAACTTGACATAAGTGGCAGAATATGGTGGACTTCCAATAGCTGTACTGGCAATCTACTCACTGTAGATCTACAGCTCCGTGAATTCTCTACACTAAATAGTACCTGTGGAAAATCTGGGCCCATGGTGAGAGATTATGGGGAAAACAATAAACATGTTACAATCTTTTGTGATGCATTGAAATGTAAGCAAGAAGAAATTCCTGTTTAAGAAACTTGTGTTTGTTGACTTTACATTTTCTTCAATAGAGTGAAAAGATAAAATATCATTCTCCCTCTAAATGTATGATACAACCTAGTATTATTAACTATAATAGTAAGTTGTTCAACTCTCATTAAACAAAACCATGCATGGGCTAAATCTAATTCTTGTATGTCTTAAACAATAATGTTCTGCATACCCAGCCTAAGAGCAATTTATATTTCTATAATTCCTTTAAGCATAGTAAAAATCCGACTCAGCATTTCATAAGAGCATTATTGTATAATAATGTGTGATCAAACACAGTCTTAAAGAAAAATCTTCAAGGGCACAAAGCAAAGAGGTTCAGGAGGGAATTCCAGAGTTTACAGTCTAGTCAGCTGAATGCGTGGCCACACTGACAGACAGCTTAATGTCAGTGGAGTGTAAAATGCTAGAATTGAAGGAATGCAAATATCTCAAAGGGTTGCAATTAGAGGAGATTACAGAGATAAGGAGAGGTGAGATCACAAGAGACTTGAAAATATGGATGAGAATTTCATTTGTGAATTTAGTTTCTTAACTGGAAGTCAATTTAAGTCAGCAAGCACTGGGGTGGTAGATGAATAGAGCCTCAGTAGGTAGGTATGCATGATTTCATATTTCATCTCTTAGATAGGCAGGGCTCAAGCTTGAGAATAAATGGTAAAACATAGCAAGTGGACCCTTGCAGGGGTCACTTTCTTCAGCAACCTTTGTTCTTTTCTCACTGGCTTGGAGAAAGGCAACTTCTTAAAACACAAGAGAGGGTTAGTTGACTCATCCCATGATCCTCTGACATAACAGACCAATTGCACAAACATGGTGGTAACAAGGTTTTCTTCAATCGTCCATGAGATGAGATGTCGCTGGCTGGAACAGCATTCGTTGCCAATGTCCAATTTTCCTCAAGAAGTTGGTGGTGAACTGCCTTCTTGAACTATTGCAGTTCATTTGTGGTCGAGACATGAACATTGCTATTTGGAAAAGAATTTGACCCAATGGCAGTAAAGGAATGGTAAAAAAATTCCAAGTGAGGATGATCTAGGACTGGGAGGAAAACTTGCAGGTGGTGGTGTTCCTATGCATCTGCTGCTCTGGTCCTTCTCAGTGATTAGTGCTGCGTGTTTGAAAAGTGCTGCCCAACGAGCCTTATTGAGTTGACTCTGTGACTGTGTGTTAGTGATGGTAGAGCATATTCAGATAATGGATGGATGCCAGGAAAGTGTCATTGCTTCTTCTCTAAGGCACAGTTTCCTGAACATTATTGGAACTCCATTCAATCACACAAATGGGGAATATACCATCATACTCCCGATGTGTGTGTTAAAGATGGTGGACAAGGTTTGGGTAGACAGAGGTGAGCTTCTCATCACTGAATTCCCAGTCTTTGACTCATTCTTAAAGCCAGGGTATTTGCGCGGCTGGTGCAGTTCTGCTTTTTGGTACACCAAGGATGTTTAATGTAGCAGAGTCGGGGGGGGGGGTTAGTGATAATAATATCGATAGAAGATGGTTATGCCCTCTCTTGTTGGAAATGTCCAATGGCTGGTACATACGAACATAGAATCTTTTAATATCTGAGGAGTTGGAAATTGTGTAATTGTAGGCAAACATCCCATTTCAGCTTTTTCCCTGGGATGGAAAACTAGAGGGGCATAGGTTTAAGATGAGAGGGGAATGATTTAAAAGGGACCTAAGGGACTACTTTTTCACACAGAGGGTGGTGTGTGTACGAAATGAGCTACCAGAGGAAGTGCGGGGCTGGTACGATTACAACATTTAAAAGGCAGTTGGATGTGTATATGAATAGGAAGGGGTTAGAGGGATATAGGCCAAATGCTGGCAAATGAGACAAGATTAATTTACGATATCTGGCCAGCATGGACGAGTCAGAACAAAGGGTCTGTTTCTGCACTGTTCAACTCTATGACTCCATGACTGAGGTGATCAGTGTCAACTAAACACAGTCATCGTCCTTTGTGAGATAGTAAGAACTGCAGGTGTTGGAGTCAGAGATAACACAGTGCGGAGCTGGAGGAACACAGCAGGCCAGGCAGCATCAGAGGAGCAGGAAGGTTGACATTTCAGGTCGAGACCCTTCTTTTGTTTGTGACAGGTATGACTGCATCCAGCAAAAGGTTTTTCCCAATTCTCATTGACTTCATGCCAAGGGTAGTCACTGTCACCTAACAGTTTTAATTCAGTGCTTTTGTCCATTTGCACAAAGGCTGGAATGAGGAGAGGGACTGTGTGGCCCTAGCCAAACCCTAATTGAGTGCTGCTGAGAGGTCACTGGGGAGTAAGTGTTGCTTAACAGCACTGTCAACTACAACTTCTATCACTTCTTTGGTGATTGAGAGTAGACTGATGGAGCGGGTATTTGCTTAAGTTGGATTTGCCCTGCTTTTGATGCACAGGACATACATGTATAATTTCCCATATTGTTGGATATGTGCCAGTATTATTGTGGTACTGGAAAAATTTGGCTAGGGACACATCTAATTTTGGAGCTGGTAAGTGGTGAATCAGGCCATTTAATTACATTTCATAGTTTATTTGAATGTAAAGAATTCAATAGAGAAATAGCTAAAAGACAGAACGTTCCATTCAGCTCTTGACATATTACCATCCATGAGAAGCAAAAGAATGAATGCACATTCTGAAAATGCAGATGAATAAGTTCACATTCACACAATGATGTTCCAAACAGCCAGCCTCAGCTTGTGATCATTGTATATAAGTTATCTGATATTGCACACTGAATTAAAATTGATTACCAGGAGCTAAAGAAAATGCCTTTCACATCATTAGAGTTGGTCGAAAAAGAATAGTTTTCTTCATATGAAGCATACTTTTTAATGACTCAGCTGCAAAAGATAAGGAAAATGAAACAAAGAACTGTGGCTGCTAGAGATCTGAAATGAAGAACAGAAACTGTTGGAGGTACTCAGTAGGTTTGATAGCATCTGTGGGCAGAAAACAAAGTTAACATTTCGAGTTCAATAACCCTCCTTATCAACTCCAGTATCAAATGAAGAGTTACCAGGTTCAAAACAAAACTCTGATTTGTTCCCACATGCTGCCAGGCCTCTGAGTTTCTCCAGCAATTTCTGTTTCTGTTGCAAAAAGAAATGAATTTGCTTATTTTACCACATGAGAAGTTGTATCTATTACCCCAGATTCTTGGAAAATAGGAATAGGAGTCTGGTTAACTGCACTTACTGGTCTAGCTGAGTAAATCATCTATTAAAATTTATGCAATGTCGTGGGTACTTGCCACTAGTTCCCTGTCAGAAACAGTTAAGGATGCACATTCAGGTATAGGTGAAGTTTTAAACATGATACTGAAAGCCAATCAATCTCTGGGGCCCTAAAAGTTTAGTTTTACAATTTTGTAGCTTTAATCCTTTTTCTGAAATAAAAATTGATTTCTTTATTTAATTTACCTCCTTATTTTATCTCTTTCCCTTAATCTCATCAGTTTTCTCAACCATTATCTCACTTTTGATACACTATTTCAATCTGATTAATATTTCCTGCTTTTTTTACTTCGTAGTTTATGTTCCAGCAAGGATTTTTCGATGTAATTTGTTGAAAAGACTGGTTAAAATCTTCCAGCATCCCCCCCGCCAACCCCTGCCAGAGCATTTAGAAAAGCAGATGGGGGAGTATAATTGGGTGGGAGGGAAAACCCCATTTCCCGACAGCAGGTTAAAGTTTTGGTATTAAATTCTCACAAGCTTTCAGGCAGTGCAGCTTTCCCAATCTTTTTTGTATTCATGCGCATAACATGAATTTTCATCAACACCCCAGGCTGGTGGAATTACATTCACAGGCACAACCAGGAAAGACTCATGTTCACAAACCCAACTGTGCAGTACCTAACAAAGCAGACTTCTTCCTCCAAGCTCTAGTGAGTAAAAACCTCTTTACTAATTTGTCTCTTTCATAATCAAATCCTTACAGTGTGAGGGAGAGAAGCCTGACTGGGTCACCCAGCTCATTTGAAATTTCAGTCTTATGTAGTTTTCCTTGCTATTGATAAACACATATGGTATGAGGATTGAATCCTCACCAGGTCAACAAGCCTAGCCAAGCAAGGCAATAACACTGAAATCGTGAAGTTTAGGTAATAGAACTTTATATTTTTCTCTGTGGTCGTAGATGCTTGTGGAGAGTAAATGAGATGATATGGGAGGTGAAGGCGGCAGGGTGGTAGGTGACCAGAGGAACTAAGTTGGCATAAAGCCTATGAGGCACCAGCAATATTGGTAGGAAGGCATGAGGTAGCACAGGGGTATGAGGGACTGTGCGGGCTGGGACACTTTTAGAACAGGCAGATAACTGAAAATGATGTTTAACCCAGAGAAGTTTGACATGATGCATTTGAGTAGATAACATAGGGACAGGAAGTATAAATTTAATGATACAGTTTGTAAGAGTGGCTATGGAGAGATGAGAACCTCAGGGTTTGTGTATGTGGATACTTCATGGTGTCAAAACATGTTGAGATAGTTATTAGCAAATCAAATAGGATCTTGGGCTTCATGAATGGGAATATTGAGTAGAAAAGCTAGGAAGTTATACCAAACCCTTATAAATGTCCAATTCTGGTCACCATAAATTGATCCTTGAAAAAGATCAAAGGAGATTTCCTGGAGCTGAAGGCTATGTCAGTCTTGGGAAAGGCACACCAAAAACAGCTGTCCCATTAGTGGATGGCACAATGACAGGGCACACAGATTTAAATATTTGGGCAAGAAATAAAGGAGGACACGACAAAGAACCTTTTTACATAGTCAGTGGTAATAAGCTGAACTCATTGTCTACCAAGATAATAAAATGTGAGGCTGGATGAACACAGCAGGCCAAGCAGCATCTCAGGAGCACAAAAGCTGACGTTTCGGGCCTAGACCCTTCATCAGAGAGGGGGATGGGGGGAGGGAACTGGAATAAATAGGGAGAGAGGGGGAGGCGGACCGAAGATGGAGAGCAAAGAAGATAGGTGGAGAGGGTGTAGGTGGGGAGGTAGGGAGGGGATAGGTCAGTCCAGGGAAGACGGACAGGTCAAGGAGGTGGGATGAGGTTAGTAGGTAGCTGGGGGTGCGGCTGGGGGTGGGAGGAAGGGATGGGTGAGAGGAAGAACCGGTTAGGGAGGCAGAGACAGGTTGGACTGGTTTTGGGATGCAGTGGGTGGGGGGGAAGAGCTGGGCTGGTTGTGTGGTGCAGTGGGGGGAGGGGATGAACTGGGCTGGTTTAGGGATGCAGTGGGGGAAGGGGAGATTTTGAAACTGGTGAAGTCCACATTGATACCATATGGCTGCAGGGTTCCCAGGCGGAATATGAGTTGCTGTTCCTGCAACCTTCGGGTGGCATCATTGTGGCAGTGCAGGAGGCCCATGATGGACATGTCATCAAGAGAATGGGAGGGGGAGTGGAAATGGTTTGCGACTGGGAGGTGCAGTTGTTTGTTGCGAACTGAGCGGAGGTGTTCTGCAAAGCGGTCCCCAAGCCTCCGCTTGGTTTCCCCAATGTAGAGAAAGCCGCACCGGGTACAGTGGATGCAGTATACCACATTGGCAGATGTGCAGGTGAACCTCTGCTTAATGTGGAATGTCATCTTGGGGCCTGGGATGGGGGTGAGGGAGGAGGTGTGGGGACAAGTGTAGCATTTCCTGCGGTTGCAGGGGAAGGTGCCGGGTGTGGTGGGGTTGGAGGGCAGTGTGGAGCGAACAAGGGAGTCACGGAGAGAGTGGTCTCTCCGGAAAGCAGACAGGGGTGGGGATGGAAAAATGTCTTGGGTGGTGGGGTCGGATTGTAAATGGCGGAAGTGTCGGAGGATAATGCGTTGTATCCGGAGGTTGGTAGGGTGGTGTGTGAGAACGAGGGGGATCCTCTTGGGGCGGTTGTGGCGGGGGCGGGGTGTGAGGGATGTGTCGCGGGAAATGCGGGAGACGCGGTCAAGGGCGTTCTCAATCACCGTGGGGGGGAAGTTGCGGTCCTTAAAGAACTTGGACATCTGGGATGTGCGGGAGTGGAATGTCTTATCGTGGGAGCAGATGCGGCGGAGGCGGAGGAATTGGGAATAGGGGATGGAGTTTTTGCAGGAGGGTGGGTGGGAGGAGGTGTATTCTAGGTAGCTGTGGGAGTCGGTGGGCTTGAAATGGACATCAGTTACAAGCTGGTTGCCTGAGATGGAGACTGAGAGGTCCAGGAAGGTGAGGGATGTGCTGGAGATGGCCCAGGTGAACTGAAGGTTGGGGTGGAAGGTGTTGGTGAAGTGGATGAACTGTTCGAGCTCCTCTGGGGAGCAAGAGGCGGCGCCGATACAGTCATCAATGTACCGGAGGAAGAGGTGGGGTTTGGGGCCTGTGTAGGTGCGGAAGATGGACTGTTCCACGTAACCTACAAAGAGGCAGGCATAGCTGGGGCCCATGCGGGTGCCCATGGCCACCCCCTTAGTCTGTAGGAAGTGGGAGGAGTCAAAAGAGAAGTTGTTGAGTGTGAGGACGAGTTCCGCTAGGCGGATGAGAGTGTCGGTGGAGGGGGCCTGGTCGGGTGTCGGTGGAGGGGGCCTGGTCGCCTGGGAACCCTGCAGCCATATGGTATCAATGTGGACTTCACCAGTTTCAAAATCTCCCCTTCCCCCACTGCATCCCTAAACCAGCCCAGTTCATCCCCTCCCCCCACTGCACCACACAACCAGCCCAGCTCTTCCCCCCCACCCACTGCATCCCAAAACCAGTCCAACCTGTCTCTGCCTCCCTAACCGGTTCTTCCTCTCACCCATCCCTTCCTCCCACCCCCAGCCGCACCCCCAGCTACCTACTAACCTCATCCCACCTCCTTGACCTGTCCGTCTTCCCTGGACTGACCTATCCCCTCCCTACCTCCCCACCTACACCCTCTCCACCTATCTTCTTTGCTCTCCATCTTCGGTCCGCCTCCCCCTCTCTCCCTATTTATTCCAGTTCCCTCCCCCCATCCCCCTCTCTGATGAAGGGTCTAGGCCCGAAACGTCAGCTTTTGTGCTCCTGAGATGCTGCTTGGCCTGCTGTGTTCATCCAGCCTCACATTTTATTATCTTGGAATCTCCAGCATCTGCAGTTCCCATTATCTCATTGTCTACCAAGGTGGTTAAGGAAGAAACAATCAATGAATTTGGCAAGATGTCATTCACTATTTCCATGTTTATCCCTTTTAATAACCTAGGATATAGATTATCAGGCTCTGGGGATTTATCAGCATTCAGTCCCTTTTTTTAACTAATAAAGCAAAACTTCTGATTAGCCAGCACTTACAGGACCGTGAGCGTGTCAGTTGATCAAATATACCAGACAATCAAGAGGCCCACATGATCAATGTAAAAACACACAATAAGTAATAGAAACATAATGCACATGTCACTGGCAGAATTTATTTACAGCATTAATCACTTAAATAATAATGCAGCTTTGCCTTGACAAAAGATTACCGGCAGAGAACCTTCTCAATCGCACCCTGAGCTGACATTAGACCATAAGACCAAAAGACATAGGAGTGGAAGTAAGGCCATTCAGCCCATTAATGCCACTCCACGATTTAAATCATGGCTGATGGACATTTCAACTCCACTTCCCTGCACTCTCCCTGTAGCCCTTAATTCCTTGTGAGAACAAGAATTTATCAACCTCTGTCCAGCCTCCACAGGCCCACCACTCTCTGTCTGAAGAAATGTCTCCTCATTTCCATTTTAAATTGACGCCTTCTAATTCTAAGGCTGTGCCCACGGGTCCTAGTCTCCCTGCCCAACTTCCCAGACGGAAACAACTTCCCAGGGTCCACCCTTTCTAAACCATACATTATCTTGTAAGTTTCTATTAGATCTCCCTGCAACCTTCTAAACTCTAATGAATACAATCCCAGGATCCTCAGCTGTTCATCGTACGTTAAACCTACCATCCCAGGGATCATCCATGTGAATCTCTGCTGGACACCCTCCAGCGCCAGTATGTGCTTCCTGAGGTGTGGGGCCCAAAATTGGACACAGCATTCTAAATGGGGCCTAACTGGAGCTTTATAAAGTCTCAGAAACACATCTCTGCTTTTATATTCCAACCCTCTTGATATAAACGACAACATTACATTTGCCTTCTTAATCACAGACTCTACCTGCAAGTTAACCTTCAGAGAATCCTGGACCAACACTTCCAGGTCCCTTTGTACTTCAGCTTTATGAATTTTCTCACTGTTTAGAAAATAGTCCATGCCTGTATTCTTTTTTCCAAAGTGCAAGACCTCACATTTACTCACATTGAATTTCATCAGCCATTTCCTGCACCACTCTCCTAAACTGTCTAAATCTTTCTGCAGCTTCCCCACCTCCTCAGTACTACCTGCCTGTCCACCTATCTTCATATCATCGGCAAACTTTGCCAGAATGCCCCCAGTCCCTACATCCAGATCATTAATATATAAAGTGAACAACTGCGGCCCCAACACTGAACCCTGCGGGACACCACTCATCACCGGTTGCCATTCCAAAAAAGAGCATTTTATCCCAACTCTCTGCCTTCTGTCAGACAACCAATCCTCAATCCAAGCCAGTAGCTCACCTTGAACACCATGGGCCCTCACCTTACTCAGCAGCCTCCCATGGGGGAACTTATCAAAGGCCTTTTGGAAGTCCAGATAGATAACATTTACTGGGTTTCCCTGGTCTAACCTACTTGTTACCTCTTCAAAGAATTCTAGCAGGTTTGTCAGGCACAACCCCCCCCCCTTACTAAATCCATGCTGACTTGTTCTAATCCAACCCTGTACTTCCAAGAATTTAGAAATCTTATCCTTAACAATGGATTCTAGAATTTTACCAACTACCGAGGTTAGGCCAATCGGCCTATAATTTTCCATCTTTTGCCTTGTTCCTTTCTTGAACAAGGGGGTTACAACAGCAATTTTCCAATCATCTGGACTTTCCCAGACTTCAGTGACTTTTGAAAGATCACAACCAAAGCCTCTGCTATTTCCTCAGCCACCTCCCTCAGAAGTCTAGGATATAGGCCATCGGGGCCAGGAAGTTTATCAATTTTTAGACCTTTTAGCTTTTCTAGAACTTTCTCTTTTGTAATGCCTACCATACTCATCTCTGCCCCCCCCCCCCCCCCCCCGACTCTCCTTAATTGTTGGGATATTACGCATGTCTTCCACTGTGAGGACTGATGCAAAGTACTTATTAAGTTCTTCAGCTGTTACCTTATCTCCCATCACTAGCCTTCCAGCGTCAATTTGGAGCAGCCCAACGTCTACTTTTGCCTCTCATTTGTTTCTTATGTGTTGGAAGAAACTTTTACTACCATTTCTAATATTACTAGCCAGCCTACCTTCATATTTGATCCTCTCCTTCCTTATTTCTCTCTTTGTTATCCTCTGTTTGTTTTTGTAGCCTTCCCAATCTTCTGATTTCCCAGTGCTCTTGGCCACTTTATAGGCTGTCTCTTTTTCTTTGATACATTTTCTGACTTCCTTCGTCAGCCATGGCTGTCTAATCCCACCCCGGATAATCTTTCTTCTCTTTGTGATGAACCTCTGTACTGTGTCCTCAATTACACCCAGAAACTGCTGCCATTGTTGCTCTCCTGTCTTCCCCGCTAGGCTCCGCTTCCAGTCGACTTTCATCAATTCTTCTCTCATGCCCCTGTAATTACCTTTATTTAACTGTAACACCATTTCATCCGATTTTGCCTGACATTGCGGTAGTTTGTGAGATTTGAAGAGAAATTGACTCAAAATTGAATCAACTGAGGATATTTCATGTGGCCATTCAAATAACCAACAAGTATATTTACATTGAGGTAAATAAATTTTTAAAACTATAATAATTGGACAGAATAATACTGTAAACTTTGCAGTATTTGAGGTAATTTTCTTTTGCCAGTTTATCACGATTGCCAGTTCACAGGGTGACGATTAAAACAAGGTTTACTGTATAAAAAACCCTCGTTTCTCTAGCACTTATGGAAAGTTATTCACGTCTTCTTCTTATGAGGACTGAACAAAAGCAGTGGCTCTATTCCTCTACCATTTCCTTGTTCTCCAATATCAATTCTCCTGTTTTAGAATGCAAAAGGCCGACATTTCTCTTCTTACATACTTAAAGAAATCCTTAAATTTCTCTTTTATGTTCCTTGCAAGTTTAGTCTCAAGTTCTGTTTTTCTCCCTTAATCAACCTTCGTGACCCTCCTTGGCTGAATTGTAGTCACAGTCAGTCAGTCCTCACAATTGCTACCTTTTCTAGCAACTGTATATGGCTCTTCCCCGGATCTAACACTATATTTCTTTCATTAACTGTGGGTGGGCCTTTTTTCCAGTTATGTTCACTCATCCAAAGAAAATGTATAATTATCACCATGTTTGTATTTGTTCCTTAAATATTAACAATTGACTAACCAGGCTCTTCTCTTTTAATGAAACTATGCAGTCTATCACAGCCTTGGCCTATGAAGGGGACTCTACCTATTACCTTAGTGAGATCTTCTACACTCTTGAAAAGTGGTTCAGATAATCAGACTACTGACACTTCTGTTTGCAGTGCCGCCTCAGCACTCAGGTTGTGCTGGTCTGGCCGTGGATCACTAATCACAGAGTCAGGGAAAATGGCATGTACTTTCTCCCACAATTATTCAGTCTCTCTAATCTCAATGGAATGCTCAGAGATTACTGGGAATGCAGTTACCTTCCATTCCACCGGATCATTGCTGAGGAATAACTCTCACAGTCACTAGCCCCGACATAAGTACAGGGCGATGGGCATGCACCCTTCTTCAGTATGTTTAACCAGCACCTTGGCACTTACGGCATTTACCCAGCAGTAGAGTTTGGCTGGCTCAGCTATTCCTTAGTATCACTACAAACCTGCTTGGGCACCCTGGAGTAACATGACTACCCTTCCTTTAGATAAAAAATCTGGGTAAATTGCAGGGGTTTGTTTAACCTCACCTGGAATTTCAGAAGTGCTCTATTCAAGGATTCACAGTTACAGTTAGTGCTATAGTCTGGTCTCAGTACCCTCTGACAGACTCCCATTCTCTGTACAGAGAGCTTGTGCCCCAGCAAAGCCTCCAGCAGTTCACCCAGACATTTCCTACCTTTCAGCAGTGACAGGACACAGTTTTGTGTTCTCACTTTTGACTCAGCACCAAGTTTTCTGACCTGACAAGGGCTGTCAGTATTTGCCTGTCTCAAATGGATCCTCAGTTTCCTTTCATTTCCCAACCTGTATCCTTTCCGGTTAGTTAAGATTGACTAAGGAAGGGTTCCTGCAGGAACAGGGGTCTATAGACAGCTCCTAACCAGCAGCCTGCCTAGACCCAGCCACGCTCTATGTACATTCTTATTGAGAAGCCCATTATGTTTTTGAGCTCAAGAAGAATTAAATCAGGGAGGTTTTTGTCAGTCACTTCTGTCTGAAGTGGTCCCACCCGCTGGTCCAAAGCAAGCTGTCTAAGCTTTTTAAATTCCAGATCCGTTTGGTTAGGCCATTTCCGTAAGTCTCTGCACTAACATGTGCACACCTAGATGGCCTCTTACTGCCTTGTAAATCGGCAGCACTTGCCTCAGACAAGAGAGAGTGAGTCGCTTTTCCTGAAATCACTTTTCCCACATTCCTGATGAAATAAGGACCAATCCCCTTTTAATGCCGTGTTAGCCACTCAGAAGAATGAAAGAAGGCTTGAAGCTCTGCCTCCTCAAACTTTATGAATTAAAAGAAGCAAGCTAATTTTCCTCAACCCTCAACATCAGAGCCCATGGTGCCTTCATGGAACATAGTAGTGTTCCTAATCCTCAGCTTGTGCTCAAACTCGATACAAACTCCTTTTCCTTCCATTTTTCGTGAAATTCTCACTCTTCCTTCCTTCTTCTTATACTTTCCCACTTCTCGGTCTCATTCTCTTTTGTCATTCATTGTCTTTCATTCTTTTTCTTGAAATTCTAATTTTCACTGGCCTGATTTTAATTTCTCATTTCCTATTCTATCTGTATGATTCAAATTTGTTAGAAAATCCTTTAAGTTTCCAACTTCCCTGGAATTTGGAAAGTGCTGTAATCCTAAACGCCACATTGCATCTTTTGCCTTTTTGAGTGACAGCACTTTTAAATCCTCAAAAGCTAGGAATATGCTGGCATCAGGTGCATTTTATTTCTATATTGTACCAATGCAAACGCAAGAAAGTCATTTGCAGTTTATTTATTAAAAAATTGCTTGCACTTCAAATTGACAATTTTCACACTATTTTGTAGCTTCTGTGGGTATGAATCATGACACAAACTTTCAATTTGTTTTGACCAGGTGCTTCATGAGGATCCCAAGTTATTACAGCTCCAAACAAAGACCCTACACTGTTAAACTCCCAGATGAGGAGGGTTGACCAGCTCCCTTCTTTATTCACACGCTCTCTCAATTGGTCACGAGGCTAATTTAGAAAGAATTCCTTGCCTTGTGGATAACATTTTCCCCGATTGAATGAAGATGTATTTTAGAGGGAGCCAATTTAACCAGGCTCCTCTTTTTTTGAAAGTTAACAGTAGAGTGAGTCCATTAGTCACTAAACACAAAATGAATTAATAATGCAATGCACTTACGTACAGATTAGGAGTAAGAAGTGAGTACAACAAATGATGAAAGTTAAGATTTGCGGACCAGTCTCTTTCTGGGTCACTCACGAAGAGAAGGTATTGAAATGTTGATATTTGAATAATCAGTTTCAAGATATTTGACCTTTGCAGATAGTGGAAATCCTTTTATCCTGCTTCTTCTGATGGCAGAGATAATGGTAACTGCAGATGCTGCTGCATGGCCTGCTGTGTTCTTCTGATGGCAGTTAGCTGGTCACACTCAGAGTTGAGAAAGTCCTTCTTGGGGGTCCTGTTCTCTCTGACAGTCTTGCTGGCTAGATGACTTCAAATATGCAGAGTGAGAGAGGAGGCTACAATGCAGGGCTGACTAGTGGATGATTCTTCTACTGTGACTGTCGGAGCACTCTAGTGCTGGAACCCAAGCCAGTACACACCGTTGTCTCTGTTCACTCGCACACCATTTCCCACTAGCGTCCATGGAGCAGGGTGCAGTTGAATTTTAACTACATTTTTGTACATTTTGATAAGGGAAAACACAAAGATCATCTGTGAACAATGGCTTTCTGCTGAGATAGATAAAGTCAGCAACCTCGTAATCTCTTCCCTGCAACATCTTTCTGTCTTTGGTTGACAATTCTCTGACATTTTACAAATGTGGCATCTCATGAATCCCATTCTGGACTTTGCCAGACAGCAACGAATTTAGTCCCACTGTTCGTTTTTATTTTGTCTGTAGCATTCCTCTTTTAAAAAACACATTTTGGAATTAAAAGTTTAAAATATTTGCGGTATATCAGTGCTGTGATCCCTTGCCATGACAGCTTCTCTAGCACACTGATCACTCAATGTCTTTATGACATGAAATATTTGTTCCATACCTACTAAGATTCCTGAAATTCCAGGTTCGGATGCTCACATCTGAGGCTCTGTAAAAATTCCACTCCAGTGCAGAATGTTTTTATATTCATTCATAGGATGTGGGCGTCACTGGCTAGGCCAGCATTTATTACCCATACCTAATTGCCCTGAGGGTAACTAAGAGTCAGCCATATTGCTGTTGGTCTGCAGTTATATCTAGGCCAGACCAAGCAAGGGTGGTCATTTCCTTCCCTAAAGGATATCAGTTAATCAGATGGGTTTTTTTCTAACAATCGAAAATAATTTCATGGTCATCATTTCACTCTTAATTGCAGATTTTCATTGAATGCCTGTCACGGCAGGATTCAAACCTGGGTCACCAGAACATCGCCTGGGTCTCTGGATTAATAGTCCAGTGATAATACCACTAGGCTATCATCTCCCCTGCAAGAATGGCATGATTAAGGAAAGTGAATGTATTATTGCAAAGTCTATGGATGACACAAAAGTCGGTGGAAATTGAAGTGATGAAACTGACACAAAACATGCAGAGGGATATGGGCAGGTCAAGCAAGTCAGCAAAAAGTTGACAGATGGACTATAATGTGGAGAAAGGTGAGGTTAAGCACTTTGACAGGAAGAATAGAGCAGTTAAATATTATTTAAATAGAGTAAGGCTGCAGAAAGCTGTGGAACAGAGGCATTTAGGTGTCCTTGTCCATTAATCACAAGAAGCCAGCATTCCAGTTCAGCAGGCAGTAGGAAGGGCAAATGAAATATTGGGCATTATTTCAAAGGGGATGGAGCATAAACAGAGACAAAAAAGAACTAAAGAACTGGGAATGCTGGAAATTGGAAACAAAAACAGAAATTTCTATGAAAACTCAACAGGTCTTTCAGCAGATATAATGGGAACTGCAGATGCTGGAGAATCTGATATAACAAAGTGTGGAGCTGGATGAACACAGGAGGACAAGCAGCACCTCAGGAGCACAAAAGCTGACGTTTCGGGCCTAGACCCTTCATCAGAGAGGGGAATGGGGAGAGGGAACTGGAATAAATAGGGAGAGAGGGGGCAGCGGACCGAAGATGGAGAGTAAAGAAGATAGGTGGAGAGAGTATAGGTGGAGAGGTAGGGAGGGGATAGGTCAGTCCAGGGAAGACAGACAGGTCAAGGAGGTGGGATGAGGTTAGTCGGTAGATGGGGGTGCGGCTTGGGGTGGGAGGAAGGGATGGGTGAGAGGGAGAACCGGTTAGGGAGGCAGAGACAGGCTGGACTGGTTTTGGGATGCAGTGGAGGGAGGGGACGAACTGGGCTGGTTTTGGGATGCGGTGGGGGAAGGGGAGATTTTGAAGCTGGTGAAGTCCACATTGATACCATTGGGATGCAGTGTTCCCAAGCGGAATATGAGTTGCTGTTCCTGCAACCTTCGGGTGGCATCATTGTGGCACTGCAGGAGGCCCATGATGGACATGTCATCTAAAGAATGGGAGGGGGAGTGGAAATGGTTTGCGACTGGGAGGTGCAGTTGTTTATTGCGAACCGAGCGGAGGTGTTCTGCAAAGCGGTCCCCAAGCCTCCACTTGGTTTCCCCAATGTAGAGGAATCCACACGGGGTACAATGGATACAGTACACCACATTGGCAGATGTGCAGGTGAACCTCTGCTTCATATGGAAAGTCATCTTGGGGCCTGGGATAGGTGTGTGGGCAACTTTCCCCCCCACAGTGGTCGAGAACGCCCTTGACCGCGTCTCCCGCATTTCCTGCAACACATCCCTCACACCCCGCCCCCCGCCACAACCGCCCAAAGAGGATCCCCCTCGTTCTCACACAGCACCCCACCAACCTCCGGATACAACGCATCATCCTCCGACACATCCGCCATCTACGATCCGACCCCACCACCCAAGACATTTTTCCATCCCCACCCTTGTCTGCTTTCCGGAGAGACTACTCTCTCCGTGACTCCCTTGTTCGCTCCACACTGCCCTCCAACCCCACCACGCCCGGCACCTTCCCCTGCAACCGCAGGAAATGCTACACTTGCCCCCACACCTCCTCCCTCACCCCTATCCCAGGCCCCAAGATGACATTTCCATCATGGGCCTCCTGCACTGCCACAATGATGCCACCCGAAGGTTGCAGGAACAGCAACTCATATTCTGCTTGGGAACCCTGCATCCCAATGGTATTAATGTGGACTTCGCCAACTTCAAAATCTCCCCTTCCCCCACCGCATCCCAAAACCAGCCCAGTTCGTCCCCTCCCCCCACTGCACCACACAACCAGCCCAGCTCTTCCCCTCCACCCACTGCATCTCAAAACCAGTCCAGCCTGTCTCTGCCTCCCTAACCTGTTCTTCCTCTCACCCATCCCTTCCTCCCACCCCAAGCCGCATCTCCATCTCCTACCTACTAACCTCATCCCACCTCCTTCACCTGTCCGTCTTCCCTGGACTGACCTATCCCCTCCCTACCTCCCCACCTATACTCTCCTCTCCAACTATCTTCTTTTCTCTCCATCTTCGGTCCGCCGCCCCCTCTCTCCCTATTTATTCCAGAACCCTCACCCCATCCCCCTCTCTGATGAAGGGTCTAGGCCAGAAACGTCAGCTTTTGTGCTCCTGAGATGCTGCTGGGCCTGCTGTGTTCATCCAGCCTCACATTTTATATTCCAGCAGAGTGGATCTGCCTTGCAATGATCGATTTGTATGGGTGCTGCTGAAGGTCTCTCCCAGGCACACCCTGCACATGATAATGATGCTATCCCCTATCTCTGAGGCAGAGCCTCTATTTTACTGTACTGTCAAACAGGAATCCTGCTCCACTACATTTGGGACAGCATTCCAGGAATTTCAGTATCAAATGTTTTCTTAAGATGCTTTAATGTTTCAAGAACTTATTCAAATGCACTAAATTATCCAT
The DNA here is from genome assembly GCF_030684315.1 of Stegostoma tigrinum. NCBI lineage: Eukaryota > Metazoa > Chordata > Chondrichthyes > Orectolobiformes > Stegostomatidae > Stegostoma > Stegostoma tigrinum. Next base: position 47,077,763 of record NC_081363.1, read on the forward strand.
CTAAAGATATTTTTAAAGTGTTTTTCCGAGCTGCATTTTTCTTTCGTGTTAGCTTTGCCATCTGGGTCTTGTTAGTCACTGGACTCCTGTTACAGCCTTCATGTGATTCTCTTTTGAGGAGGAAGAATTGCAGGATCTGATGCCGGTAAGAATTCTATGCGAAATGAGCTTGAAGAATTGCACCCACTTTCCTATTGGACATGAGACCCTTTTTAAAAAAATAACAACAAAGTCAGCAACATCATTCACACAAACTAAAGGCAGGATTTGAGAGGGGACATGATGTCTGATCTCAATATATGCTTTGCTGTCAAATAAATTGGGATGGTGGCATGGACAGTAATAAGATCGAGAAGTGCAGATCAGTTAGAATGGGGATTTGGGAGACTGGCATGCTCAAGAGGAGAGAATTGAAAGGATGGACAAAGAGAAGAAGGGGAGAAAGACGTGGAAGTAGAAGAAATAAACTGCAGTCGACAAACATCCATTGATAAATGTACCCTTTCTTTCCATTTTTGTGCAGAATGAATTTTGTAATATGAGGATGTGTGGCACCATAAGAAACAGTAAAATGGTATAATATATACTTAATAAGCTGCCGTAGGTTTGGAAGAAGAAAGAAAGAATAGTACACCCAGCCATTGACACAGTAACAGGCTAATCCAAAAATTACCAAGTTTACTGAAATCAATTTTAAATTTACCGTGAGTACCATTTAAATTCATGATTTCTAGGTTTTAAGTTCACACCCACAACCATTGCAATGCCGCATATCGGAGAAGCATGCATTAGTTCTTACGCTGTAGCTTGCATTTCAGCCATTTGATAGAAGAAATGTTCTGTTGGTGGTCATGGTTAAAGACAAGACATGAATCTTCTGTTTCAACTTGAGGAGCTCTAAATAGAAGCAACTAAACAAGCTTGTCTTTTGAATTCATAGAAAATATGGCAAAGGCAACTTCTATTTATCAATTTTAGCATTTTCCTCACTTTTTACAGTGAGGAATAGAGGGGAAAATGCCTCAGTCATTTCTTCACATCTATAAACACAATCAAAGAGCAGTAAAGAGAGCCTGTAAATATGGAGAACCACTGGCTCTTGTAAACTTGGGGGTGGTTGTGAAAGTCAGACAGAGACAAGGAACCTCAGTAAACTAATTGAATATTGTGAGAACAAGCTCCATCTTGAAACTAATGAAGACAATATTCTGGTGAAAAATGGAAATCCTAGGAGGGACGATCACTATTGAAATAATCTTTGAGAAAGCAGATTCTTTGTTTCTTAAACAGTCTCTCAAAATGCATACAAATATGAATTAGGGAAAGGTGGCGTTTGTGAATATGTACAATTTATGATGTCCCACAGGATACGATATGGAGGTGTCGGGGCTGGACTGGGGTGGACAAAGCCAGAAGTCACATGACACCAGGTTATAGTCCAACAGGTTTATTTGAAATCACAAGCTTTCAGAATGCAGCCCCTTCGTCAGGTCAAGCACACCTCACCTGACGAAGTAGCTGGGCTGTGAAACCTTGTGATTTCAAATAAACCTTGAACTATAACCTGGTGTCGTGTGACTTCTGGCTTTGTCCCACAATATAATGCAGTAATAATAAATAACAAGAACCCTTGCATTGTTATTCGGAGATGTGGGCAAGGAAACTAGTTTTTTTCACAAATTCTCTTGAAATGCCTTCGTGTTTTCAACGTGTCAAATGTTTTTGGAATAAATCTTCCCTTAATAACTCAATAAAACTAGTTACAACTTAACAAAAAGAACAATAGGATTAACTGACCCAAGATTCTCTTATTTCAACTTATTTGTCAGCTCTTTCAATTTATCTTATCAATTTTTCGTCACCTCCAGCCTCTAGTTTGCCACCTCTCTCAGTTTGTTGCTTCTCTCCCCAATGCTACTCACTGCTTCCCTGCCCAACCTTGTTGCTCACTTCTTCCTTCTGAACCTTCGCTGCCCTACCTTCAGATTCAAGGAACTGACCAGGGTGAATCTCAATGGTTAATTCTACTTGACTAATCATATTAGGCTTGGCTGTCTTCTATCAATTTCCAGGAAAGTCTATCAGTTGCTTACTCATGAGCCAGGGAGGCAGTAAAATTCATTTAGCCATCATGGTGTTTGCCACAGTAATAATTGCCACTATAATAATTAATTGACACCAAATGTGACAAAGGTTAATGGTAAACCAAGTAATTGGCACATTCCCTACAAAAGATCAAAAAGGTGGTTGAGTGAGAAAATAAACTACAAGGGTAAACTAACAAGCAAGATGAAAACGGACAGCAAGAGCTTTTTTATGTATATGAAAAAGAAGAAACAAGGCCCTTATTGTGGCACAGTGGCTCAGTGATTAGCACTACTGCCTGACAGTGCCAAGGACGAGGGTGCAATTCCAGCCTTGGGCGACTGTCTGTGTGGAGTTTGTACATTCTCGCTGTGTTTGTGTGGGTTTCCCCTGGGTGCTCCAGTTTCCTCCCATAGTTCAAAAAATGCAGGATAGGTGGCTTGGCCATGCTAAATTGCTGATAGTGTTCAGGGATGTTTAGGTTACGTGGGTTAGACATGGGAAAAGCAGGGATAGGGGAATGGATCTGGGTGCAATGCTTTTCGGAGCAGCGGTGTGGACTTGTTGGGCCAAATGGCCTGTTCCCACACCATAGGAATTCTATTCTATTCTATGATAGATGGTTCACAGCTATGAAGGTGCACAGCTAAGAGGGAATTACTGATTAATGATCCCCCTATGTTGAGTTGTTGCACGCAAGTCAAAAAGTCCCCATGCAGGTCACACACATGGATGCCACTTTAATTCATACTTTGCAAAAAGAAGTTAAAAGGATCTTACAAGCAAGCAGGATTAGGGGGAAGATAACTACTGATTACTTTGAATGTGGTATTAGCGGTAAAATAGTCATTCTTTTTCAGGGACCTGAAAATGCTGTATCTTTACTTCAATTTCTGTTGAAACCACATACTTATCCTGGGCAGCCTCCTTTCTCATGAGGCAATGACTTGTTCTTTGTGGTTAGTACTGTGGCTCAGGAGCTGCTTTCTGGCCTGGAGTCTTTGTCACCTTTGCTGCAGAAGAGGCTCATAGTGAAGCATCATTCAGTGATTATTTAGCCTGATTTCTCTTTGGGTCTTTATATCCTGTAGCAAGGAGAGGCCTACAGATCACCAGCAGAAATAAAATAAATCTAGAACACTTTGAAATTCAAAAATAAACATTTTCAAAATAGAATTCAGGAGAATATTATCAGTGTGGAGCCTTCAGTTTATTAAATCTGATCACAGGGGCAAAAAGTAATATACTAACGGCACAACTAACCAATTTAAATGGTATCAGAGATAATGGGAACTGCAGATGCTGGAGAATTCCAAGATAATAAAATGTGAGGCTGGATGAACACAGCAGGCCAAGCAGCATCTCAGGAGCACAGGTGCTCCTGAGATGCTGCTTGGCCTGCTGTGTTCATCCAGCCTCACATTTTATTATCTTGGAATTCTCCAGCATCTGCAGTTCCCATTATCTCTAACCAATTTAAATGTGGACTTTGAAAATACTAATGTTTTATTATAAAGTGAAGTTGAAAATAATCCGCTCATTTGTGTTGACAAATGAGAAAGTATTTGCCTGCTGCTGGAAATATGCCTTATTATGGTTCAGGTACTTCATTGCAGAACTGATTATTAAAAAAGGGCATTACAGAACTTCAGTCCAAAAGAGCGTGTTTTTTAAACTAAAAGCCGGCTCCCCTCCACACTCCTACCAATGCCTACACCCACATCTATACCTACACCTATACCTACACCTTTGTTTATTAGGTTCCTTTTTTCTATCTTTCTTTTGGGCTAGTTTCCAAAAAAATTGTGTTTTAATTGGAAGGAGAAGTCGGGAGCATCACAGTGCAATTTAATGTTGTTACACTTAAAAAGTTTTTCCTAACTTGGCTTTTACAGTTCATTGGACCCACTTAACATGTATGTAAACAGGCATTACTCAGTGATTACAACCTAATCATTCATATTCTCCCTGTGTACATCTAGAAATGTGCCTGTACTATGGTGCATCAAAGTCAGAATTAGGTTGGGTTGAGGGGTGGAGACTGAATTTATAGAAAAGATCTCGCATTTAGGTAATCTGAATTAAATTTTCAATTTGATTTTATACATAATAGACTTACTTCAGCATCAATCGTATCTTAGTTGGAAATACTCAATTCTGAGTCAGAAGGCTGTGGATTCAAGCCACACTCCAGAAATATGAGCACATAATCCAGACTGATGTGGAAGTGCAGAATTTAGGGAATATGCACCGTCAGAGGTGGGGTTAAAATTGTATCAGAAATAATAGGAACTGCAGATGTTGGAGAATCCGAGATAATAAGGTGTAGAGCTGGATGAACACAGCAGGCCAAGCAGCATCTTAGGAGCTGAAGAAGGGTCACCAGGCCCAAAGCGTTAACTCTGTTTTCTCCTCCACAGATGCTGCGAGACCTGCTGAGTTTTTCCAGCAACTCTGTTTTTGTTCCTGATTTACGGCATCCGCAGTTCTTTTGGTTTTTATTTTGCATCTTAGCAGTTGCTTGGCCTGCTGTGTTCATCCAGCTCTACACCTTGTTATCACTGTCAGAGGTGGTCCTTTTTTTGATGAGGCCTCTGCCCTTCCAAAGGAAGAATAAAGATTTTGAAGGACAGCTGAGCTATTTCCAGTGTTCCAGCCAATAATCACTCATCAACAATCATCAATAAAAACAGATTATTGGGTCATTATCACATTGCTTTTTGTGAGACCTTGTTGTGCGCATTCACATTTCCTACAACACTTCAGAAATAGTTAAGTGGCTGTAAAGCACACTGGGCTATTTCTGTGAGATGCTGTGTAAATGCAAATCTATCCTTCAAAGCAGTTTAGAATATCTTGGTCATGATGAATTGATAGTAAATGTTTGATTACTGAAGCTGACTACAACCTTTAGCTGCAGGCTCCACCTCAAGATTTTTTTTCATGCCACCAGCGATACATAATTGCTAGTGCCGCAGAGAGATGGAAAGGTTATAGCACAGGAGGGACAACTTGGTTCGTCATGTCTGTATTGGTTGTAATTGAAACAAACAGAAAATGCTGAAGAAACTCAGCAGGTCTGACCACACCAGTGCAGAGAGAAACAGAGTTAACACTGAGTCTGGTATGACTCTTCTTCAGAATCAGAACTCAGAACGTTAACTCTGTTTCTCTCTCCACAGATGCTGCCTGGCTTGCTGAGGTTCTCCAGCAGTTTCTGTGCATTTATTTCAGATTTTCACAGTATTTTGCTTTTATCAGTTGTAAAAAAGTTATTCATCCCAATCCCACTTTCCAGCTCTTGGTCCATACATTATAGCACTATATGTTATAACATTTCAAGTTCATTAACCTGATGTGTTCCTGCTTGTGCTACTCTTTCAGGTAGTGAATTACAGATCCTTATCACCTTCTGAATAAAACAAAATCTCTTCAACTCCATTCTGACTCTTCTGCTAGTTACCTTTAATCTATGCCCTCAGTTATTAATATTTCTACTTCAACTTTGTGTCCAGATCCCTCATTATTACGTTTACCTCAGTGAACTCTCTCTTCAACCTCCTCTTTTCCAAACAAAGCAACTTCATCCTTATATAAGATAACAAAGTGTGGAGCTGGATGAACACAGCAGGCCAAGCAGCATCTTAGAAGGACAAAAACTGACGTTTCGGGCCTTTTCTGATGAAGGGTCAGCTTTTGTGCTCCTAAGATGCTGCTTGGCCTGCTGTGTTCATCCAGCTCCACGTTTTGCTACCTTGGATTCTCCTGCAATTGCAGTTCCCATTATCTCTGATCACAATTTTAACCTCATCTTTACCAATTTTTTTCTCCTATCTACAGTGCTAAAATTTAAGCATTATTGCAAATCTCCTCTGTACCTCTGGTTCCACTGTATCCTTTTAATACAGTGACCAAATTATATACAGTACTCTACCAGTGGTTTAATTAATATTTCTATAAATTCAGCATAATCTCCCTGCTTTTATACTGTAGGTCTAGTGTTAAGAAAAGTATCTCCTGTGCATTTTTAGTTAACTTCTCTGCTGTCACAATATCTTCAGGAAACTTTGGACATACACTCCAAGATCCTTCTGTGGTCATACACTTCTCATTACCTCACAATCCAGCAGTCGTCTTCTTATCTACTTGATTATTCCAGTAGTATCTTCTCACATCGCACTGCTGTATCCCTCACTATCAACCACATGAACATTTTTTGTATTGCCTAAAAAGTTATGTTCTTTACAGTCAAGTCTCAGTTACTGCTGTATGCCATTAAAAAGAGGGGATAGAGTACTGACTTGTGGAATCCCACCTGAAACTATCTTCCTGTCACAAAACCACCCATTGACCTTAACCTTTTGTTTCCTGTCACAGAGTCAATTTTAGAGTCAAGTATCCAATTTACCATCCTCCCATGGTTCACATGAGCTTTTACATTTTTGACCAGAATGCCATGTGGCACCTTATCAAAAGCCTTGCTAAAATCCATGTGGACCATATCAAATCCCTATTCTATTGTTACTTGCTCTAGAAATTCAATCGTTAGTCAAACACAGCTTTCCTTTAATATATTTATGATGACTATCCTTGATTAATCAGTGCCTTTCTCAATAATAAGCCATCCCTCAGAACTTCCCTCAATAACTTCCACACAACCAGGGCTAGACTGACAGGCCTGTAATTATTCATTCTATCCCTTCCTTTAATCAATAGTTCAATGTCAGCCGTTCTCCAGAACAACACAATTGGCTGCTACCAAAGTACTGGTTACCATATGCAGGATGAACACATTAAAAGCTGTATTAAAAACAAAAATGTTTGTATATCTGTAGAACTCCAACCAGATGTTTGATTAAACTAATAGTAAACTAAACTGCTAGGAGCTCCCTCACCAGATTTGTTTTTGAGAGCTTAATTTCCAAGTATGCTCAAAACATTTTAAGCTCATCTGTAACTGAACTCTCTCAATAGATTTGTTCCAAGTGGACCCAGGTGTGCATATATACAAATGCAGCAAGTTTATTTTCTTTACTTTATTACCAACGGTAAAAGAAGAGAATTCATCCCTGACTTCCATGTTGTAAACAAACAGTTTCCAAAATTCTCACGGAAAAAAATCATCCCAGAATGTCGCTGGGGATTCATAATTTCCTTTCAAATCTCTCAATAGCCACATGCAAATAGTATAACTTTACAACATTCCAGTGTAATAATTTAGGAATCCATTAAAATGAATCAATTGATTTTATACAGTGAACTAATTGAGCAATTAGGTGGCAAGTAGACAACAGCAGATGCACAACAAACTTGTGTTGTCGTCACTATCGATTGTCTGCAATCCATTGTTATATTCACACCCAAGTTTCAATTAACACCCCATTAAATGCTTTCAATTGCTTTTATCATTATCCTGATTCCACTGGCTGCTCGATTTCAAGCAGTAGCATGCAATAGTTAATCAGCTGGAACTGTTTAACACCATTTATATGAAGCAAAGAAACATTTCATTGTAAATCTATTTTTGGATTTGGCCTTTGTATCTGCTGCTCTTGTTGGGGGTCATTAGAAAGGGTATGATCCAACTCGTGGCATGATCAAATAGACACATGCACTGATCTTTGTAGTGGTCAATTATTGCTGACTTCCTGAGCAGTACTTCACACATATACACAAGCCAAACCGTCACATTCAGGTTGTACCCACTTAAAATAATAGAATAGGTTTGTGTGTAGTGATAATTGGGACTGCAGATGCTGGAGAATCCAAGATAACAAAGTGTGGAACTGGATGAACACAGCAGGCCAAGCAGCATCTCAGGAGCACAAAAGCTGACGATTCGGGCCTAGACCTAGCCATCTGATGAAGGGTCTAGGCCCGAAACGTCAGCTTTTGTGCTCCTGAGATGCTGCGTGGCCTGCTGTGTTCATCCAGGTTTATGTGTAGATTGGCTTCACTATTAGCAGATAGATAAGATTTCAAAATCAAGGAATGGTATCACAGAACAGCAGGCAGATAACTGGTCAATATTTCGATTTAATCTTTGTTCTCTAAGCTTTGGACATACATCAAACTCAGAACCAAAAATATGTAACTGATTATTAATTATCATATTAATAAATCAGAGACTCTAATCTATAGAACTAAAGGAATAAATTTATGAAATTTTGACAGATTAAGAGATATTGACAAGAGAAGTGAGAGAGAAGCAAACAGGCAAGCTTGAAAATATAGTTCACAGTGACCCCACAACACATGAGAGAGAGTGAGGTTAGGTTTTCAAGAAGCATTTAAGTTAATCTCAGAGCCATAGAGTCTGTTTCGATGCTGTATGAATCTTTGGTCTACCTCACCCACACCGACTATATATCCAAAATTAATCTAGTCCCATTTGGACAATATCCCTCTAAACCCCTCCTATTCATTATCCATCCAGATGCCTTTTAAATGTCATTATTGTATCAGCCTCCACCACTTCCTCTGGCAGCTCATTCCATACACACACCACCCTCTGCGTGAAAAAGTTTCTCCTTAGGTCCCTTTTAAATCTTTCCCCTCTCACCTATGTCCTTTAGTTTTGGATTGCCCTACCCTAAGGAAAAGGCCTTGACTATTCACCCTATCCCCCTAGTGATTTTATAAACTTTTAGGCGGCACAGTGGCTCAGTGGTTAGCACTGCAGCCTCACAGCGCTAGGGACCCGGGTTCGATTCCCACCTCGGGTTACTGTCTGTGTGGAGTTTGCACATTCTCCCTGTGTCTGCATGGGTTTCTTTTGGGTGCTTCGGTTTCCTCCCATAGTCCAAAGATGTACAGGTTAGGTGGATTGGCCATGATAAATTGCCCATAGTGTTCAGGGCCTGTTTCCACACTGTAGGCAATCTAGTCTAATCTAATCTAAACCTTTATATGGTCATCTCTCAGTCTCCAACACACCAGGGAAAATAGCCCCAGCCTACTCAGCCTCTCCTTGTAGCTCAAACCCTCTAATCCTGTTAACATCCTTGTAAATCTTTTCTGAACTCTTTCAAATTTAACAACATCTAGACTAGAAATGAGCACAGTATTGCCAAACTGTCCTAACCAATGTCCTGTACAGCCGCAACATGACCTCCCAGCGTCTGTATTTAATGGATTGATCAATAAAGGCAAGCGACCTACAGATACATTGTCTCCGTATCTACTCTATCAAAGCCTCTCAAAATTTCCAGTTAGGTCATTCCTTGAGCCTTTCTCAAAAAAAAGAAAATTAACTTGTCAATTGTTTCCTGGATATATGTAATGGTTTATTTCTAGGATCATCCTTGAGAATTGTGTCTGCACACTTTCCACTACTTCAGTGTTGTTTTTATTATGTGGCAATCAGAATCATTGAGTTTTCAATGTAGTCTAACCAAGGGTAAATAGAGTTTAGCATAATTCCATAATTTGCAATTCCATCCTGCTGAAAATAAAGCGTAGAGCTTGGTTTATGTATTTCTGACCCTTGCCAATCTGTGGTTCAACTTTCCAGGTAATAAGTGGCCTTTTTAATTCTTCACACCAAAATGTACTACCACGCATTTAACTGCCTTAAACATAATGTATAAATTATTTGTCCACTCTGCAAGTTAATTAATGTCCTCCAACAAGTATTTTCAGATATGTTCATAACATGGTCAAACAGGTTAAATATCAATCTACAAATCCTTCCAACACGCACTGACAGCAGTTGAAAAGAGGGGAGATGTCTGGTTAAATGTATGAAAGAAAGAACACTGGAACCTCCGCTATCACTATTTCCAACTCAAGGCACTAATGTTAGGTAGGGAGTTGAAGGACGTCAGTCCAGCAACAGGAAATTAACAGTGATGTAGTTTCAAGCCAGGAGAATATATGGCTTGGAAAAGTACTAGCCAGTGATGGTCTCTCCATTTAACAAAGTGTGGAGCTGGATGAACACAGCAGGCCAAGCAGCATCTCAGGAGCACAAAAGCTGACGTTTCAGGCCTAGCCCTTCATCAGAGGGTGGCAGACAGGTTGGTGCAAGGGAAGGTGTTGTATTAAACAATTAGTACCTGAAATGGTTAACTGACATCACATACTAAGCTCCACCTACAGGATATAAAGTACTTTCCTGCAAGGAGTGAACCAGTTAGTAATCCTGTGTGAAAATGTTTTCATAGCTGTAATGTGAATTTATTCTTAAACTGAGCCTAATGTGCCAGAAGGGACCATCATGCATCCCCAGATGTAGTTTTATTAGCTTTTAGGTAATATGTAAGTAACCTGTTTACTGTTCATCAGGATTAAATATTTCTTTTGCTGAAGACTTTGAGTATGTAGCCTTCTCCATATGGTATGACTAACTCAGACTAATACCCACAAGAAGGGTAGGCGGCAATGAAACGTCCGGAAGTTTCATTGCCCGCTATTATCAAAGCTGACAGGTTAAACGGGTAAGGTCACAGGTGGATGTGGGAGCCGGGTGGTCAGCAGACTGTTGATGGCGTGGATCCAGTGGATCAGCTGGAGTCGGGTCATGTGGGGGTGGAATTGCAGGAGGGAGCAGTGACAGAGGGAGCATTCAATGATAAGTTAAGGAATCAGTTTTATAGTTACTTATGAATTATGGCTTAATCCCTTTAACTTTCTCCAGGTAACTAGCCATGTAAGTGAGTTCAAACTCTCCAAAATCAAACTTTGAGCTGAAAACTTTTTCAGAGGCTTCTAGGGTAATTTCCCATTGGAGCTTTAAACAGCCTGAGTAGTAGCCACAGAGCCAGTGCCTCAGGTCTTCCAAGGGCTCCTGTGAGTACTTTTCAGGGTATACTGCTTCAACGACTGTCTTCCTACTGGACAATTTTAGTAATCTGAAATGAGTACTTGAGAATGCACTGGAGATGGATTTAAAGCTGGCTTTCAAAAGGGATTTGAATAAGCACCTAACTAGAGCATATGTGGAGAACTATTGGGAAGATGGAGCGGGATTAGCTGAAATGCTCTTGCACGTAGAGCCCGAGGTGAGGAGTCATGCAACACCAGGTTATAGTCCAACAGGTTTATTTAAAATCACATGATAGCAGTGTCCACCCCAGTCCAACACCAGCATCTCCACAACACAGAGCCAAGACAGACATAGTAGCCCAGCCCCTCTTATCTCCACCTCCTTGACCTGTCCATCTGGTCTCCCAGCTATCCGCTCCTCACACCTCACTAACCAATCCCCACCACCAGCTACCTACACTGACCTATCACCATCCCACATACCTTCCCCAGCCCCACCTCCCCTCTCCCTCTTTATTTCAGAGCCCCGTTCCCCTTCCCCATTTCTGAAGAAGGGTTCCATCCCAAAACATCAGTTTTCCTGCCCCTCTGATGCCGCCTGGCCTGCTGTGTTCATCCAACTCCATACTGTGTTATTATAGTAGCTGCATGGCCTACCTCTGTCCTATAGCCATTTGATGATTCTAGATATGCAGATGGCCATGTAAGCTATATTGCTCCCCAAAAGACTAAGTTTTCAATATAAAAGCACCCTTAGATCTTTATAGTCCATACAGCCTTTGGTAAAGTTGTGCCACTGGTATCTACACTTCTTTCTGAGTTGCAAAAATGCAACATTACAGTCTTTTTTTGAGCTGTGTAGGTTATGTAGGTATGATCAGCAGTTTGCCTGTTTTTGTTGCTCAATCAGTGAAGCAGTATCTGTACCCCCAAAAGAACCAACCCAGTTAATAGCTTAGCAATATATCACTCAGGACAGTTTCCTCGAAGCTGTGGTGAAGGTCTCTTGCTCTGACCTGTGCTTGGCTAAGTAATCTCAGCTGTGCAAGGCTGATGATGCACCGTACTCATGTTCCTTCTGCTGCAAGGAAGCTGGAATGTGGTATTCCTGAATGGAGAATCAAATTCAGCTGTGAATGATGCCACTGAAAATCAATCTCCGGCATTGGAAAACAACATTGGGTTGTGCATGGGGGATAGTGCCCTTTTGAGGAACTTACTGCAGGATGTTTTTCATCCCCTGTCATTGCTTGCTTATCCCCAACAAATTATCTTCTAAAGGCAGTAAATCATGTTAGGACACAGTTTCATGTGTATCAGCATCCTCTGAATCATAGAATCCCTACATTGTGGAAGCAGACCTTTCAGCCCATTGAATCCACACTGACCATCCAAAGGCTATCCCACCCAGACCTATCCCAGTAACCCTGCATTCCCCGTGGCTAATCCACCTAGCCTGCACACTATGGACAAATTAACATGGACGATTCATCTAGCCTGCACACTTTTGGACCTGTGCACTTTTAGACCGTGGGAGTAAACTGGAGCACCTGTGGGAAACCCATGCAGACATGGGGAGAATGTGTAAATTCCACATAGACAGTTGTCTGAGGATAGAATTGAACCCGGGTCACTGGCACTGTGAGGCAGCAGTGCTAACCACTGAATCATTGTGCCACCCCCATCCCTTCATTGTTTGTCAACAACATCCCCCACTTGCTATTATTCAGTCATTATTCACTGGCTGGCTGTTCAAACATTAAAAGCAGAAAATCAAGTTTGATCCTGAGCTTGCCTATGCTCAGCTGTGCACATTTTGGTTCAGGAGTCAATGGATAATTATTGGGGGCAAATCTTTCTTTTCACCCATAGCTTGAGATAGACTAATAATGCCTCTCTGTCTGTGATCTGCAAGCTAAACAAAGGAAAAGCATTAAATTGAAGATCTATTTTGCCTTGATACAGTACCCACAATAGGTGCTGCATTAATTTACTAAGCCAATATTTAAGTTATGAATAGGAGAAAGTTTCAAATGTATCTATGACCATTTATTGTGTCAGAAGCACAAAAATAGGCACAAAGTATTTTTAATGAGACAATTGAGTGTATTTTCAACTTGCCTTTCATATGTACAACTGGTGTTGGAACAATCCAATTTTTAATTCCAGTAACTTCAAATATGAAAGTCTGCCCCTGTCCATTTGACGCTGAGCTACAGATGTTTATAATTTGAAAGAAAACAAACCTCCATTTTCTATTTTAACCAATTCTAAGGCACCATCTGAAATGCTCATTTTTTTCTGATGAAGGGTCTAGGCCTGAAACATCAGCTTTTCTGCTCCTAAGATGCTGCTTGGCCTGCTGTGTTCACCCAGCTTCACACCGTGTTATCTGTGAAATATTGAACTCAGTTTTTCCTTCCTGCAATAAAAATAATCTCCTCTGTCTTCCTGAGCTCACGCCATTTTGGTGTGGCCTTTAGCAATTTTCCTCAGGTGCAAATACACATTGGCATCTCTTCAGAGGCTGAACCCTCACTGTGAGGATCAGAAGAAAACTGCATTTCCTCTAACATGCTATTATTATGAGTTGGTGTGTGTTTTGAAAGTACTAAAAATCACACATCTTTCGAGAGTTTGTAACCACTATGGAAAGCCTACTGACAAGTCAGGACCATTCTGATAAGTAAGTATATAATCTTTTAACACTTTCAAAAGTTGAGGTTGAACATAGCACCACAAAATACATGTGTATTTGATGTTTCAGCAATTCATCATGACCAGCGTTGTGTAGGTGTAGTCTAGCTGTTTAAAAAAATCTGCTTTCTTAAGTTGGAAATAAATTTCTGCACCGACTCACCTCCACTTATTGATAGGCACTGTAATTTCAAATAGAAATGAACTATCAGTCTGTTCTGTCAGTTTCAGACAATGCAGATAGAAACATCTACTATCACATTCTCACCATTATGAATGTTTGGTTGTGTTTCAAGGCTAGTAATGGCTTCAGCTCAGTAGATAGTATTGATCTAAGAGCAATTGAATTTGTAATAAAAGAAAGTGTCTTTGATATGGCTTCTTGTTTATTTACAAACCCAGTGGGTACTTAAAGGAGAGAGATAATGGGAACTGCAGATGCTGGAGAATCTGAGATAACAAAGTGTGGAGCTGGATGAACACAGCAGGCCAAGCAGCATCTTAGGAGCACAAAAGCTGACGTCAGGCCTAGACCCTTCATTAGAAAAAGAAGCTTAAAGGATTACATTTTATCCTAATGGAGGCCAAGCAGCATTTTTTGTTTCACTTCCCAGTGTCAATGAAAGTGCGTTTGAATTCAGTTTTTTTTTTAATTAGGTTGGTAGGAGTCGAATTTTTTTCCCAAAATTATAGTAAAATAATTGTGTTTACCATTCTATATTCCCAGTGGCCTGAATCTAGTGAATACTGGGAGCATAGCTATAGAAGATGAATGTAGGCATGGATGGCATGGAAAATCTGAAGGACATGGTGTGCATGAGAGAAGAAGTCCTTTTAATAATGTTAAATAACAAAGGGGAGGCCTTTAATTAGACATGCACTCCATTACGGCTCAGAACATGTATTGCAGACCCAACCTCTGCATGAAAAGGCAGAAATTCTAGGCAAAGTTGCATATGGATCCAGGGTGCATGTCAGAAGGTGTGAAAGTGCAAGGTCAGATTTGCCTGACCCTAGAGGAAAACCTGTATAAAATAGCATTAATTCAGAGGCATGGTTTGTCACCATTTTTTGCCTGGTCGGTTACACAAAGATGATAGTCCTTTTCTAAAATTGATATCTTGGGGACCACCTTTTAGTGCAGGAATTATTGGGCCACAGTCCTTTAGATTGTGGCATGTCTACATAAGATCCTCTGCCATTAATATCTATGTAGGAAATAATCTATTTAATCAGTTTACACTCTACTAATTAAATGGCAAAGGAAAAGAAAGACCTGCCTTTTTATAGGGCCTTTCACAACCTAGGAATGTCCCAGAGAACTCTACAGCTAAAGAAACACTTTAAACTGTAGCACTGTTGCAATATTTAAAAATGTGACAGCCAATTTCCACACTGCAGGATCCCACAGACAGCTGAGTATTAATGACCCGGCAATTTTTTTCACTGAAATAAAAACAGAAAATACTGGAAATATTCAGCAGGCCGGACAACAATAAGGAAGAAAAAAATCTCCTTGGAGACAAGCTTGAAATTAGACCATAAGAAATAGGAACAGGAGTAGAGAAGTCAACTTTTCGATCCTGCTCTACCATTAAATAAGATCATGACTGATCTGACTTTCCTCATGCCCACTTACCTGTCTTTTCCCCATAGCCCTTGATTCCCTAGCTCAGCCTTAAATATATATACACCAGGGCTCTGCGCTCACAGCTCGCTGTGGCTAGAAGTTCCAAGGACTCTCAACATTTTGAGAGAAGAAATTCCTCCTTGTTTTAAATTTAAATTTGCACATCTTTATTCTGAGATTATGTGCTCTGGCCCAAGACTTTCCCATTGGGGGAAACATCCTTTCAGCAGTTAATCTGTTGAGGCCCTTAAGAATCCTGCATGTTTGAATGAGATCACCTCTCATTCTTGTAAACTCCAGTGAGTAAAGTCCCAATATGTTTAGCCTTTGCTCACAAGACAATCAGTCTACACCAAGGATCATCCTAGTGAACCTTCTTCTGAACTGCCTCCCTTGAAATAATACCTTTCCTTAAATAAAGGGACCAAAACTGTCCGCAGTACTGCAGATGTAGTTTTACTAGCACCTTACACAACTTCAGTAAGACTTCTCTACTCTTCTCCTTCACCTCCCCTTGAAATAAATGCCAACATTCCATGAGCATTCCAATTACTATTTTACCTGTGTGCTAGCTTCCTGTGTTCCATGCACAAGTCCCCTCAAGTCATTTTCTGTTACAGCTTTCTGTAGCTTTTCTCCATTTAAACAATATTCCGTTCTTTTTTCTCCCTTACAAAATGAACAACACATTTTCCCACACTATACTCCACTTACCAATTTAATGCCCACACACTTAAGCCATCAATATCTTTCTGTAAACTGTTTTAACCCTCTCACAACCTGTCTTTTCATCTACTTTTCTGTCATGTACAAATTTGGCTCCAGTCCATCCACTTTCTTCCTCCACATCATTAATATATACTGGATACATTTGCAATCCCAGCACTGATCCCTGTGGAATCTCACGGGTTGCCAACCAGAGCAAAAACTCTTTATCCTCACCAATTATATCCTGCCCATTAAACAATTCTCTACCCATGCAATATACTACTTCCAACACTGTGAGCTCTTATCTTTTAACTTAACCTTTTGTGATGTACCTTCTTGGACGCCTTCTTGTAGTTCAAATATAACACATCTACTAGTTCTCCTCCATGCACTCGGGTTGAGACTTCCTCATTAAACTCTAATAGATTAGTCGGACACAATTTCCATTTCATAAAGCCATGCTAACTCTATCTGATTAGATTTTGATTTTCGGAATGTGCTGCTATTAATTCCTGAATTATTAATGCCAACACTGTTCCAACAATAGATGTTAGTCCTATTGGCCTATAGTTAACCAATTTTTGCCTCCCTCCATTTTTGAATAAGCGTGTCACAATGGCACATTTCCAATCCTTTGGTAATTCTCCAGAATCCAGGGATTTTTGGAAAATTACAATCAATGCATCCGCTATCTCTGGAGCTATTCCTTTTAGGATTCTAGGATGCAAGCCATCTGGGGCAGAGCATTTATCTGCCCTTAGCTTCATTAGTTTGGTTAATATTACTTCTACAGTGATAATAATGGTTTCTAATTCGTCCCTGCTTTATAATTAATGGGATGTTCAAAGCATCTTCCACCATAAAGACTGATGTAAAATATATGTTCAACTTCTCTGCCATTTCCCTTTCCCCAAAATCATCATCCCAGATTTATTTTCTAAGAGCCCTATGTTCACTTTGACCTCACTCTTCTTTTTCATTTTTTCAGAAGTATTTTTTATGGTATGTTTTTATACTCCTCATTAGTTTGTCCTTGTATTTTGTTTTGTCTCTTTTTATTAGCTTTTTAGTCTTCCTTTGCTGGATTCTCAATTTATCCCAGACATCCAGGCTATCATTGACACTTGCTCCCTTACACACACCCTTTGCACACAAGCCCACATCAACCCTATGACAAGTGCTCAACAGAACTAAAGACCCACTCCCCAGCATGGACAGGACCAAGGTCATCTACAAGATCCCCTGCAGAGACTGCAAGAAACACTAAATTGGACAAACAGGAAGAAAACTAACAACAAGAGTACATGATCACCAGCTGCCTACAAAAAGACACGACCAAGACTCACTCATCTCAATGCACATGGACAAGGAGAACCACGACTTCCACTGGGGCAACACCAAGATCCCGGGACAGGCTAGGTAGAGACAAGCATGAGAATTCCTGGAAGCATGGCAGTCCACGAAGCAGGCTATTAATAAACACATTGACCTCGACCCCATATATATTCCACTATGGAGGAAACCTGGAAGTGAGGCAATCCATCTTAACGGACCCCAGAGTTTAAAAACCAGGCGGGAAAACACACTGACACTTCATCAGAGGCTGCACTGAGGATGTTGCCAAGCACAGTAATGAAACGTCTACGGAACATCAAACCAGCTCAGCGAGCCAACGATAACAAAAGAACTGTGATGTTGGAAATCTGAAACAAAAACAAGAAACTGATGGAAAATCTCAGCAGGCCTGGCAGCATCTGTGGAGAGAAATCAGAGTTCACTTTTTGAGTCCAGTGACCCTTCTTCAGGTCCTTATTTGAGTTCTGAGAAGGGATCCAAAACATTAACTCTGATTTCCTTTATATTTTATTTTCATATTTGTTGTATATTCTTTATTGTTCAATTGATGTCATGGCAGCACAGAGAGGTGAGCTGAGGGAGGGAGTGGCACTAAAAAGGGGCTATTAGGGATTCAGGGTCAGAGATATACAGCATAAAGACAGGCCCTTCAATCCAACACATCCATGCTGACCAGATATCCTATATAAAGCTATTCCCATTTGCCAGCATTTGGCCCTTATCCCTTTAAACCCTTTTTATTCAAATACCCATCCTGGTACCTTTTAATGTTGTATTTGTACTAGCCTCCATCACTTCCTCTGGCAGTTCATTCCATATATGCACCCGACCTCTTCATGAAAAAATTTTCGCTTAGGTCTCTTTTAAAACTGTTCCCTCTCACCTTAAACCTATGCTGTCTAGTTTTGGACTCCCCCACCCCTGGGAAACGACCTTGCCTCTTCACCTTTTCCATGCTCCTCCTGATTTTATAAACCTCTATAACATCACCCCTCCTTCTCCGAAATTCTAGTGAAAATAGCCCGAGCGTATTCACCTTCTCCCTTTGGCTCAACCTTCCAACCCTGGCAAAATCCTCATAAATCTTTTCTGAATTTTTTCTGGTTTCACAACTTCCTTCCTCGAGGAGAGAGACCAGAATTGCACAGTTTAAGCTGACAGACATTTATGCACATTCAATTCAGCAGTGGCATGAGACCCTCCTTTGGAATAGTTCTTGTTTTCACTGTTGCTACAGAAATGAGTTTACTAAATATCAGATCAGGAAAAAATGAGTATCACTGATGGACGTAAAAAGACCTTTTAGTTTGGTGAGCTCGTCCCAAAGAATTGTGTCATTTTGTGCATCACAATATGCACATTTTCTATCTCAACCAAAACCACTGATCTTCTGAAAGAGACAAAAAAAATTAAAAAGCCAGGTTAATTTTGTGGAAAGAAGCCCTGTCTTCTAATAATTCTATACCATGCCGAATGTCTTGTTAGAGGTGAGCCCCAATTCAATCAGAAACTGCTTCATTGCCAGACAAAAAAAATTCTGTAAAACAACATTCACCACCCAAGCAGATAGTCTGTTCCAGAGGAACTCTGGGAAGAAATCACCTCCAGGCATCTGACCCAGTCCTGGCCTTATACAATTTAAAATTGTGACAAATGGTCCTTCCTATGTAATTTACCTGGAAAAACTGTCAACGTAAATGCAATTTATATTATTTATTCATTCACAGGATGTTAGCAGTTTATTGCCATCTCTAATTGTATTTGAAATGATGATGGTGATATGTGAATGACTTGCATTTCCGATAGCAATTTAGAGTCAAAAGCATTGCAGTGCTTTGTCAGTTTGAAAACATGTGAAGCAGCTGAGCTTTTATGATAAGCTGCTCACTTCCTAATCAAGCTTGCTGATACTAGCTTTTCAATTTCAGATCTATTTATTTAACTGAACTTTGTTTCCCCAACTGCTATGTCTGGATTATTACTCCAACTTTCTGGATTACCAACACAAGCACTTTTGTGCTGCATCTGAGGCAGGGGACTGAATTCTTGAAGCGAGGTTCATTTCCTTGATCTTACAATTTCCAGGCAAATGGCCCATAATCTATGCTTCCCTGAAGTACAAAGTGTCAAGGCTTTATTCCTACCTTTTCAATAAAGATGACGAAAGCGGACACAGTATTTGAACAGAGGTGTTGCCAATGCTTGGGTCTTACGCCATTATTTTACTTGTTATTGCCTTTTCACAACATTGTTGATGAATCTCAAGTGATATATTTACTAAACTATTCTGTGATGCCATTTCCTGAAGGCTGATGTATTTTCAGCATTCAGTCTGTCCACATGTACGACACTTCACTTTGCCAAGTTAATCATAATTTACCTGTCGTAAGCCCAGTCCAGTACATACCATAATCTACTTGAAGTAATTGGATGCCTTTCTTGCACCAATCCTAATGTCACTTAAAAATCTCCAGGTCATTCCCCCACCCTCTGTATTCATATTATTAATAAAAAATAGTAAAGAGAAATGTTTCCAACACCAATCCAATGGAACACCATTCCAAAAAAGTCAAATACATGTCTATGTACTTTCTGTTCCAGCTTTTCACCTGTATATATTAGCTTTAATGGCAGAGTTTTTGATCTCATAGGGAAGGCTATTGCATGGTCTTTCTTTAAAAGTTTCTTGAAAGTCAATATCTGCTAGGTTTTGCTCACCCTGGTCTTGGCGACTTCTGGCAGAATTTAAGACATGGCTATTTTTTAAACCAATTTATGTAGCCCTAGTATGTCCCTTAGCACTTAAATAATTATATACTGCTTTATTAATGATTCTTTCATGTGTCTTTCCTGTTTCTGATTTTAAACAAATGTGTCTATAGTTATTTGTTTCTGTATTCTTATCTTCCAATGTATGGGAAAACGTGCTACAGTGCAATGAACTATTGAAAACACTTGCAAAAGGCTTGCACAATCAGTGTGTGATCACCCCTTTGATACCATCCAG
This sequence comes from Stegostoma tigrinum, assembly GCF_030684315.1. Classification (NCBI taxonomy): domain Eukaryota; kingdom Metazoa; phylum Chordata; class Chondrichthyes; order Orectolobiformes; family Stegostomatidae; genus Stegostoma; species Stegostoma tigrinum. The sequence goes on from NC_081363.1 coordinate 47,098,012, forward strand.
CTCTGTTTCTCAAACTATTTTTGGGTTCTGATTTCTCTCTATAACAATTTGTCTCACAGAATTGTTACAGTGCAGGAGGAGGCCATTCAGCCCATTGTGCCCACGCCAGCTCTTCAAACAAGGACCATTTCCACGTCCCAATGGCATTTTCACCATACCCTTGCACACTACATCTATCCAACTAATCATCCAATGCTGCCTTGAAAACCTACATAGTAATGGAATGAGTTCATTTGTTGTAAAAGTAGAAAAGGCCTTATTCTGTTGTATTGCTGCTTCTAACACATCTCGATTGCCCATCCTATTTTTAGTTCAAAATTATAAGATTCCACAAACTCAAACTGCCGATTAGAAATCAACGCTGGCTAACTAGTGCCAAATAATTTATCCCCATATTAGTTTTATCAATAACTGAAGTACTGTTGATCTGTAATGCCCTGACATACTGATTTGTTTAATTTATATAAATTTACATTTGACACCTTGCAAAATAATTCACATTGTTGAAAATTACATTCAGAACTTAGACCATTCCTTCCTTATTGTTTTCCTGAGGATTCAGATGTTAAGCCTCAGATCATGGAAGTATATTTTCTTAAGTGTTTATATCCAAGTTTCATTGAATAATTGCCTCTACTGGATATTTTTCACTGATCTCTGATAGTGGGTACACGTTGTCGACCAGATGTTAACGGAGGCATATATCTAATTAGTACTTATTATATCCATTGACTTTTTATTACAAAATTGCCAACCAGTTTAGCATTCTGCTCTTTTATTCATTTTCTGTCAAAGTAACTGTAAGAGGGGTTTTAAAAAATCTTTGTTCTTGTGTCGACTTTATAAACTCTTCCTTGGGCTTTTAAGAAGAAATGCATTGTATATAATCCTTTAAATCAAAGAATCCCTACACTGTAGAAACAGGCCCTTTGACCCAACAAGTCCAATCTGACTCTCAGAGCATCCCACCCAGACTCAACCCCCTATAACCCACCCATGTGTCCCTGAACACTACAGGCAATTAAGCACAGCCAATCCACCTTGCCTGCACATCTTTGGACTGTGAGAGGAAACCCACACAGACATAGGAAGAATGTGCAAACTCCACACAGACAGTTACCTGAGGGTGGAATTGAACCTGGGTCCCTGGTACTGTGAGGCAGCAATACTAACCACTGAACCACCACACTGCCCCCATATGCATGCCAAATATATATCAGTCCAAATGTTATTATCTCCTATCTTTTTAAAAGTCAAATTTGATCTAACCTCTCTTTTCATCCATGAAACTCCAGCTTTCAATGCAAGTTTTGTTTTGCCTGAAGATGTTGACTCTTTGAGAAGGAGTATTACCTGGTTGGGCTTGGTACACAACTTTAATTATAATTGCTAAGTAGAAAGACACATTTCGACAAACTGTTCATCTTGGACTCGTCAGGAAAATTCTCAAGAGCACAGGTGCAGTCAGAAAACCAATATGTATACTGTATTAAAGGAGAGTGATTTTTTAATATTAGAAATACTGTATATTCCGAATATCATATCTTTAATGTGCTTCAAGTTATTTTAACATAGCAAATTGAGTAATTAATATCTGTAACAAACACAGTCAATAGTTAGTGATAATGGGAACTGCAGATGCTGGAGAATCCAAGATAATAAAATGTGAGGCTGGATGAACACAGCAGGCCAAGCAGCATCTCAGGAGCACAAAAGCTGACGTATCGGGCCTAGACCCTTCATCAGAGAGGGGGATGGGGTGAGGGTTCTGGAATAAATAGGGAGAGAGGGGGAGGCAGACCGAAGATGGAGAGAAAAGAAGATAGGTGGAGAGGAGAGTATAGGTGGGGAGGTAGGGAGGGGATAGGTCAGTCCAGGGAAGATGGACAGGTCAAGGAGGTGGGATGAGGTGGTAGGTAGGAAATGGAGGTGCGGCTTGGGTTGGGAGGAAGGGATGGGTGAGAGGAAGAACAGGTTAGGGAAGCAGAGACAGGCTGGGCTGGTTTTGGGATGCAGTGGGGGGAGGGGACGAGCTTGGCTGGTTTTGTGATACAGTGGGGGGAGGGGAAGAACTGGGCTGGTTTTGGGATGCAGTAGGGGAAGGGGAGATTTTGAAGCTTGTGAAGTCCACATTGATACCATTGGTCTGCAGGCTTCCCACGCGGAATATGAGTTGCTGTTCCTGCAACCTCCGGGTGGCATCATTGTGGCACTGCAGGAGGCCCATGATGGACATGTCGTCTGAGGAATGGGAGGGGGAGTTAAAATGGTTCGCGACTCGGAGGTGCAGTTGTTTATTGTGAACCGAGTGGAGGTGTTCTGCAAAGCGGTCCCCAAGCCTCCGCTTGGTTTCCCCAATGTAGAGGAAGCCACACCGGGTGCAATGGATACAATATACCACATTGGCAGATGTGCAGGTGAACATCTGCTTGATATGGAAGGTCATCTTGGGGCCTGGGGTGAGGGAGGAGGTGTGGGGGCAAGTGTAGCACTTCCTGCGGTTGCAGGGGAAGGTGCCGGGTGTGGTGGGGTTGAAAGGCAGTGTGGAGCGGACAAGGGAGTCGCGGAGAGAGTGGTCTCTCTGGAAGGCAGACAAGGATAGGGATGTATCCGGAGGTTGGTGGGGTGGTATGTGAGAACAAGGGGGATCCTCTGGGGGCGGTTGTGGCGGGGGCGGGGTGTGAGGGATGTGTTGTGGGAAATGCCGGAGACACGGTCAAGGGCGTTCTCGACCACTGCGGGGGGGAAAGTTGCGGTCCTGGAAGAATGTGGACATCTGGGATGTGCGGGATAACCTCCGGATACAAAGTATCATCCTCCGACACTTCCACCATCTACAATCCGACCCCACGACCCAAGCCATTTTTCCATCCCCATCCTTGTCTGCCTTCCAGAGAGACCACTCTCTCCGCGACTCCCTTGTCCACTCCACACTGCCCTCCAACCCCACCACACCCGGCACCTTCCCCTGCAACCGCAGGAAGTGCTACACTTGCCCCCACACCTCCTCCCTCACCCCTATCCCAGGCCCCAAGATGACATTCCATATCAAGCAGATGTTCACCTGCATATCTGCCAATGTGGTATATTGTATCCATTGCACCCGGTGTGGCTTCCTCTACATTGGGGAAACCAAGCGGAGGCTTGGGGACCGCTTTGCAGAACACCTCCACTCGGTTCACAATAAACAACTGCACCTCCGAGTCGCGAACCATTTTAACTCCCCCTCCCATTCCTCAGACGACATGTCCATCATGGGCCTCCTGCAGTGCCACAATGATGCCACCCGAAGGTTGCAGGAACAGCAACTCATATTCCGCTTGGGAAGCATGCAGACCAATGGTATCAATGTGGACTTCACAAGCTTCAAAATCTCCCCTTCCCCTACTGCATCCCAAAACCAGCCCAGTTCTTCCCCTCCCCCCACTGTATCACAAAACCAGCCAAGCTCGTCCCCTCCCCCCACTGCAACCCAAAACCAGCCCAGCCTGTCTCTGCTTCCCTAACCTGTTCTTCCTCTCACCCATCCCTTCCTCCCACCTTAAGCCGCACCTCCATTTCCAACCACCACCTCATCCCACCTCCTTGACCTGTCCATCTTCCCTGGACTGACCTATCCCCTCCCTAACTCCCCACCTATGCTCTCCTCTCTACCTATCTTCTTTTCTCTCCATCTTCGGTCCACCTCCCCCTCTCTCCCTATTTATTCCAGTTCCCTCTCCCCATCTCTGATGAAGGGTCTAGGCCCGAAATGTCAGCTTTTGTGCTCCTGAGATGCTGCTTGGCCTGCTGTGTTCATCCAGCTCCACACTTTGTTATCCTGTTATTCTGTAAATAGTTAATTCTACTTCCAAATGCATGGTTTTAAATCATTTCACTTCATGAATATCAAGAAATTACAAATGGATGCTTCACAAGAAATAAGGTATAATTTTATTTTTCTGTAAGACTTGAGAAGTATAGTATGTTAAGTCTTCTGAGCAACGGTTCCATATTAGACAGGGGTTCACCTGCACATCTATGAACATGTATACTGCATCCGCTGCTCCTGATGTAGCCTCCTCTACATTGGTGAGACCAAGCAAAGACTCAGAGACCACTTTGTAGAGCGCCTGTGATCTGTTCATGACAAACAACAACACCTTCCAGTCACAAACCATTTTAACTACCCCTCCCACTCCCTGGACAATATGTCCATCCTGGGCCTCCTCTAGTGTCACAATGGTGCCACCCGCAAATTGGAGGAACAGCATCATAGATTTAAACATTTTCAAAATCTCACACTTCCCCACCGGCCTCATTCCATGACCAACCCTCCCTGTCATCCCTGCCTGCTTGACCTGACATAACCTGTCCATTTTCTCTCCCACCTATCCACCCCTCCTGCCTCACTGACCAATCCTGCCACTGCCTACCCTCAACCATTCATCACTATCCCACCTACTTTCCCCAGCCCCACCCGTCCTCTTTCTATTTGTTTCTGAGGTTGCTTCCCCCTGTCCATTTCTGGAGAAGGATCCCGATCGGAAATGTCAACTTTCTGGCTCTTCTGATTCTGCCTGACTTGCTGTGCTCCTCCAGCTCCACACTGTGTTATCTCTGACTTTCACATCTGCAGTTCTTACAATATCTGAGTGGTTGATATAACATTCTTGACAAAACTTATGGACTTACTGCATTGCAATGCAAGTACAAGTGGAGCTTAGAATTCATGTTTAGAATAAGTGCTTCATAAATTAATAAAGATGGTCCAAGAATAAAAGTATGTGAAACAATTTTCTGTTGAAATAATGTAGAAACTGAGGAGCATGTTGATGGACAGAAGGCAGATTCTGATTGGTAGAGGCATGGCTGTGGACAATTGATGATGACTGACTGTTAACTACCAAGATATGTTTAAATTTTAAACCAATTGGTTAGACCAATTTTCTGAGAAATGTATCATTGGATGGCTGTCACCTATTTTGTTGAAACCGTTGCAGTGCGAGCGCATGTTCTTTCTTTCTGAACAGAAGAGGGACCTGTGGATTAACCTATGTAGCTTCTAATAGATGCAAGTGTGCCACAATATGAGGTCAATAGATAACTTTAAATTATCTGTTGACATAACTAATTTATCATTATTAACTTTTAACTGTTGAGATTATCTTTCGAAGATGAAGACAATGGGAAGATCAAATTTAATACTTCCACCATGCTCACTAAATTTCAATGACCTGTCCTTGATCATCCTTCAATGGCACCAGTCAGTTATTCACAATCTACTTGTTATTCCCTTTAGAACTTAAAGGTTTTTCTCATTACTTCAACAACCGTGTGGTTTCACCGTTCTATTATCAACCTAACTTATTTAAACGTTTCCCTATTTTCTTAACTATATTTGCTCATCTTTACTTACACAAAAATTGCTGGAGAAAGAAAGATCACTGAGCCTGAACCATTGACTCTGCTTTCTCTCCACAGATGTTTCCAGACCTGCTGAGTTTCTCCAGCAATTTATGTCTTTGTTTCTGATTTATAGCATCCATGCTAATAGAGTCATTGAATGATAAGAGCTGTACAGCATGGAAACAGTTCCTTCTGTCTGATTCGTTCATGCTGACCAGATATTCTGAAAAAATCCAATCCCATTTGCCAGCATTTGGCCCATATCCCTCTAAACCTTTCCTATTCACATACCCATGCAGATGCCTTTTAAATGTTGTAATTGTATCAGCCTCCATCACTTCCTCTGGCATTTCATTCCATACATACACCACATTCTGCATGAAAATGTTGCTGCTTAGGTCTTTTTTAAATCTTTCCCCTCTCTCCATTAAACCTATGCCCTCTAATTTTGCAAACACCCCCAATCCTAGGGAAAAGTCCTTGTCTATTCACCTCATCTATGTCCCTCATGATTTTATAAGCCTCTGTAAAGTCATCCCTCAGCCTCTGAATCTCCAGGGAAAATAGCCTCAGCCTACTCAGCCTGTCCCTGTAGCTCAACCCCTCCAACCCTGGCAATATCATTGCAAATCTTTTCTGAACCTTTTTGAGTTTCACAACATCCTACCTATAGCAGGGAGACCAGAATTGCACGCAATACTCTAAAAATAGCCCAACCAATGTCTTGAACGGCTGCAACATGTCCTCCCCACAACTATGCTCAATGCACTGACCAATAAAGGCAAGCGTACCAAACAACTTCTTCAGTATCTTATCTATTTGTGACTCGACTTCCAAGCAACTATGAAATCTATGGTCTCCTTCTTTCGCGACACTCCGCAGGACCTTACCATTAAGTGTATAAGTTCTGCCTGATTTGCCTTTCCAAAATGCAGCACCTCACATTTATCTAAATTAATTTCCATCTGCCACTCCTTAGCCCATTGCCCATCTGATCAAGATCCCATTGTACTTGGATGTAACCTCCTTCGTTGCCCACTACACTGCCAATTTTGGTGTCATCTGCAAACTTACTAACTATACCTCTTATGTTCACATCCAAATCTTTTGTATAAATGGCAAAAAGTAGTAGACCCAGCAGTGATCCTTGTGGCACACCGCTGATCACAGGCCTCCAGTCTGAAAAGCAACTCTCCACCATCAGCCTCTGTCTTTTGAATCCAAAAATCTAGTCCTCCTTATATTCTACGTGATCTAACCTTGCTAACGAGTCTAAATAAGGAATCTCATCGAACGCCTTACTGAAGTCCATATAGATCATGCCCACCACTCTACCCTCATCAATCTTCTTCATAACCTTTTCAAAAAACTCAAACAAGTTAGCCAGACACGATTTCCTGTGCACAAAGACATGTTGGCTGTCCTTAATGTGTCCTTACCCTTACAAATACATGTAAGTCCTGTCCCTCAGGATTCCTCCAACAACTTGCCCACCACTGATGTCAGGCTAATAAAATGTGAGGCTGGATGAACACAGCAGGCCAAGCAGCATCTCAGGAGCACAAAAGCTTTTGTGCTCCTGAGATGCTGCTTGGCCTGCTGTGTTCATCCAGCCTCACATTTTATTATCTTGGAATCTCCAGCATCTGCAGTTCCCATTATCACTGATGTCAGGCTCACCAGTCTATAGCTCCCTAGCTTTTCCTTATCACCTTTCGTAAATAATGGTACTATGATAGGCAGCCTCCAGTCTTCCAGTACCTCGCCTGTGGCTATTGATTATACGAATATCTCACCAAGGGTCCCAGCATTCACTTTGTTATCTTCCCACAAGAGTTCAAGGGTACACCTGATCCAAGGGTCCCACCTGAATGTATTTTAAGACATCCAGCATGTCCTCCTCTGTGAATGGATATTTTTCAAGAGGTTGCTATTTATTTCCCCATGCTCCCAATCTTCCATATCCTTCTCCACAGTAAACACTGATGCAACATACTTGTTTAGCATCTCACCCAACTCTTGTGGTTTCACACATAGGCAGCCTTGCTGATCTTTAAGGGGCTCTATTCTCTCCCTCGCTGCTCTTTGTCCTAACTATATTTATAGAATCCCTTTTGATTCTCCCTGTCTCATGTCCCCTCTTTGCCCTCCTGATTTCCCTCTTAAGTATACTCCTACTGTCTTTACACTCTTCTAGGGATTCACACCAGCTCCGCTGTCTATACCTGGCAAGCGCCTCCTTCCTATGCTTGACTAAAAACCTCAATTTCTCTAGTTACCCATCATTCCCCACACCTACCAGCCTAGCTCTCCACACTAACAGAAACATACTGTCTCTGGGCTCTTGTTATCTCATTTTTGAAGGTTTCGCATTTTTCACCCATTCCTTTACCTGCAAACATCCACTCCCAATCAAATTTAGAAAGTTCTTGCCTAATACTCTCAAAATTGGCCTTCCTCCAATTTAGAACTATGACTTTTAGATCTCCTCAACCACTTGAATGTACACCTGATAATTCAGAAAGGACATCCCCTTGCTTCTGTTCTTGGGAGAGATCATCCCACTGCAGTCCTTCAGGTCTCGCCACAAGACGTCCCGGTGAGGGGAAGGGTACAAACCCTCCAAGGTCTACTTTGCAGACATGTGGCCGCTGCAGTCTCAAAGATTAGTTGATCCATCCTAATCCACAAAGTGATTCCTTAAATCAGAAATCTTTCCTTTGGCTGAATTGACATGGTGTCCTGATAGACTCCATAATTGGAGAAGAGCTTGGAGACATGGTGAATGAATCAGGTTTCAGTTAAAACCTCAGCAAAGTTCGAAATGTTGCACACATCAACAGGCTCCAGCCCTCTAATGGGGCCATCACTTTGACAGGGACTAATAGGAGGTGAGTTTAACCTTTCTCTCAGCACCACACTGTGAATAATGCATCATCAACTAAACCAAGGTGATAACTTTGCACCACGTATCAATAATTTTTAAATCTTGTTGATACAAAATATTGCACCTTCCAGAACAGCATATTGGAGACAAAGTGAATAGATTTACGTATTGCCACTGGGAATGATTTCAATACATTTATCATTATTTCTGGCACTCAGAGCCTTCAGTGTTACAAGCTTTATAGAGCAAACCCACAAATCAAAAATTATGATGAAAAACTGAATAAGAAATTATCAACAAATAATATTTTGTTTGAGGTACGTAAGAATCATTGATACACTGATGCTTTCAAGAGGAGATAGTGACTAACACCGTCCTACATACATACAAACATCCTGATGAATTAAGAGTAGAAGTAGGCCATTCTGCCCCTCATTCTGCTACACTACTCAATAAGATCACAGCCAATCCGAATCTTGTTTCAACTCCACTTTTCCTGTTTCCTGTCTACAACCCTTGATTTCCTGGATAATGAAGGACTTATCTATCTCTGCCTTAAGAACATTTACACTCCACTTTCACTCCTTTCTGGGGAACAGAGTTAGACAGATTTTTAAGAAGCAAGCAAATCAAAGGATTGAAGAGGAAAGGCAGGGAAGTAGAGGGACTGAGGATCATCAAATCAGCCATGAAGTCACTGAATGGCCAAGTGGAATCAATGGGCCAAATGGCTGACTGTAAATGCAACAGCTATGGCACCATTTGTGGAAAGAGAAAGAGTTAAAATCCAAAGATTTCCTCGGAATATACTTTGGTAACATGGCTGGTAATTCTAATATATAACCTATAAAATATGAGCAGCATGCACAGAATGAAAGACACGCTACCTTACAAAGTACAATCGGTGAGCAGAAACAATGCCTCTACTCCCTGGAATATTCTGGAACAGTTTTCGATATTCGGCTGAGAGAGTGTTATCATTTGTTAGGGTTGACTGCATGTGAATAACTTTGCTATGATGAGGTGTCAACTGTTGCCGCTAGCTCTGCGGCAAGCAGCTGAGAAGCTGGAGCTTGAAGCCAAGAGGCGGCAACATCGACAGCCCCTTCTGACCATGCTGTCCATAAATCATTTTCCGAAGTGTGATACCAGTAACGGCAACTTCAATATTCTGTACACCACCACTCGACAACTCATCTTCCCTCTGTCGCTGACCATCACAACGTTCACTTGGCCATAATGCAGAAGTAAAAGTCAACACAAAATGAACATTCCAAAGCAAACTCATAATTCCATCAATGTCATTATATTGGCAAGTGCCAACTTGTGCATTCCCTCAATGTCTGTCTTCCCTGTGTCTCCTGCATTCCTGCACAATGTTTGCCAAGTGGTTACAATGTGGCTAGTGGAAAGCAGGTGAATGTCAGTGTGGTGGTTGGGGACTGCAAATAGCTGCAGAGCATAACTTCATGCAGCCCTGAGCTTAGAAAGCCTGGGTTCAGACAATAACATGTAGGAGTGGAAGTAGGCCATTCAGCCTGTTGTGTCAGCTCCACAGGCTGTACTGTCTTGACATCAATGGAAGTAATCTGCAATGGCTGGATGGCAGCCCTGGCAAAGAGGCAGGGACAAACAGGACTGCAACCATGGAGCTCTGCCACCTCTCCTCTCATCAATTCCAGTAATCTGGTGGTGTACAATGAGCCAGATGATCACACATTTTGGAAACTATATTACAAAGAACACCACCAATAAATAATCTCACGTTTACTGAACGCTGAGATTAAACCATGTTAACGAGTGGGAAGACATGTAAACTTTGCATTACAGAATCTCAAGTCTTTTTCAAGCAAGTTTCAAGCATTGCATTTTATGTGCAGCCAAAAAAGCAGTATTTTCATTTGTTGAGAATTTGTTTCGTGGTTGTCCCATTAAGATTTTGTTGCAATATAATGGAATGTAAAAGCAGCTGCGGATAAACAAATTAATCATGCCTCATCAAGCCCTGATCCATACAGTAGTTGCAGGATGAACTTGCTTCATAATTTTAACTTAAAATTGAATGGTGCTGGGGATGTTGAGTATCTCCAAAATTTTCTCTTATAATTTCAAATTTCCACCATCTGCAGGATCCTGCTGGAAAAGAGAACTTGTTTGGTTTATCATCGCGGGAACTTGACATTACCTCAAAGACATAGGCTCTCTAGATCCAAAGTGATATAAGATGATATAAAGATCTTTGCTTTTTCTCATTATTTAACTTTATTTGTATGACTATTCAAGATGCCTTTAAATTGTAGAAACTTTTCTTTACACCTTAGTTATTTCTGGCAATAATATCGCAAATGACTTGGAATTGGAAGCGATGCTGTTTTAACCTGCTCCAATTGTTTTGTCTACAAACAAAATCTAATGTAATGTGATACATTTCCGAGTTATGATGGTGAGTGGCTTGGAGGGGAACTTGTAGGTAGTGGTGTTCTGACAAACCTGCTGCCCTTGTCCTTCCAGATGGAAGCAGTTGTGGTTTTGGAAGGTGTCGACTAAGGGTTTTTAATGGATTTCTGTAGTGTATCTTGTAGATAGTAGCAGCAGTGTGTAATGAGCATTATTGGTAGAGGGACTGGTTCTTTTGGATATGGTGCCAATCAAGCGGGCTGCTTTGTCCTCGATAGTGTCAAGCGTCTTGAGTGTTGCCGGCGCTGCACTCATGCTTGCAAACACAGAACATTCCATTACACTCCTGGCTAATGATATATAGATGATGGACAAGCTTTGAGTTATTCACTGCAGTATTTCCTAGCCTCTGACCTGCTCTTTTACCTACTGTGTTTATGTGGCAAGCCCAGTTGAGTTTCTGGTCAAGATTAACCCAAGGATGTTGATAGTGGGGAAACTTGGTGATGGTAACACCATCGAATGTTAAGGGACAGTGGTTAAACTGTCTCTAATTGGAGATAGTCATTGTCTGCCATTGGTGTGGCATAAATGTTACTTGCCTTTTGCCAGAGCACGCCTGGATATTTTCCAGGTCTTGTTACATTTGAACATGGACTGCTTCAGGTTCTGAGGAATCACAAATGGTGCTGAACATTGCGCAATCATCTTTGAACATTCCCACTCTGATCTTGTAATGAATGGGAGATCATTCATGAAGCTGCCAAAGATAGTTGGGCATAGGGCACTACCCTGAGAAACTTCTGTAGAGATGTCCTGGAGCTGAGATGACTGACCTCCAGCAACCACAACCATCTTCCAATGAACAAAAACAGGAGTTGCTGGAAAAGCTCAGCAGGAAAAGATGGCAGCATGTGTAAAGAAAAAAATCAAAATAACCAGTTCTGAGGAAGGGTCACCGGACCTGAAACGTTAACTCTGATTTTTTCTTCACAGATGCTGACAGACCTGCTGAGGTTTTCTAGAAACTTCTGTTTTTGTTCTAGGTTTACAACATCTGCAGTTCTTTCAGTTTTTATTTAGCATCTTCCTATGAAGATGTGTCTACTTACCACACATGGATTGCAGCAGTTCAAGAATTCAGCTCACTACCACTTTATCAAGATCAGCTAGGGACAGACAATAAATGCTAGCCAGCCATGTCCCACAAGAGAATTAGAAAAACAAAACTGAAACTGACAGCAGTAGTGCACCGGTACATTAGTTGAAACTAACAATACTCAGCAGAAATTTGCAGTCTAAATGGGACACTCTGAGCTGCATGGCACCACGCTAAATACTGTGTAAATCGATCATTCCCATTCCTGATGTGTTTTGATAATATTTTCTCAACCACTTTTAGTTGTTGGGTAAATAACAATTCCCTTGACATGAGATTGCCCTCTTAAAAAGAAATGCTGCTATTTTTAAACTCGACTTTCATGTAGGAGGCAAGTGTGTACAAATGAATATTCGAATATATTTACAGCTGGATAATTTCAAAGGAACTGAATGTAATTTATCTGTTTTGCAAAATACTGCAGGAATACCCTTAAGAATTGTAACACTTTACTGTGAACATCATTATGTACCAGTAAAGGAATGCAGAGGCAGTCAGTCCACATAAACAATTCTTGCCAACAACGAACTGAATGGCTCTTGAACATTTCACTGAGTGATTGCAAGGTAGTTGATCTAACAATCCAATTCAATTAAAATTGAGGTGTTACCTAACTAGAAGCTACTGTGGGCACACCATGATTGCAGAATGGGATCTGGTACAAGTTAAAGAATGGTGGCCAAAGTTCCAGATGACCTCAGATTTATGGTGGATAGGATCTGGGCAGTCAGCCAGGAGTGCATCAGAATAGTCACGCCTGGAGGTAACAGACAGAACAGAACTTTTTTTCCCAGTGATTTTTCCTTTTAAAATATCAAATAGTTATTATGAACAGTTCTTTTATGTATTACAGATTCTTCATTCTCCAATATTAATTATTTTCATTGCCATTACAAAGGAACAGCCATTTTCATAAATGGGAGAAAAGTATTTCCCTTCGCTTCACAGTTATCCAAGGATGCATTACAAATGTTGGGGTTTGGTTTGCTGGATGACAGCAAGGATCTATGAAGAACTACGTACATGTTTTAAGTTTACTGCCAGCCATCCACTATTATTCTACATAAATTTTTAAAAGGAAAGAAGTGTCAAAAGACAAATGGTGCTTACTTTTTGTTAAAATGGCTCATTTATTTACTGACTCATAAATATGCATGTCATCAATCCACACACATACTTTCCGAATCCATTTTTTTTACCAAAACAAATAATTGCAGGCATTTATAATCAATCACGTGGATTTGGATTGACCAAATGAGAAATTTTTAAATAGCAACTACAAAAGTAAACATTTTATTGGTAATGTGTTAACCATTTTTCATCTTTAAAGTATGTATCATTGGCGATGCTCCATGAGATTTCACTTGAAATTACCTTCTCTTAACATTTTGTAAGTTATCACAAAAGCAAAGTGCTAACAAATTAATTCAGGTAGAGAATTTTGTAAAAACATAGCAGAGGGGATCTTTACACTGAAGGCTAATGAAAACCAATCTCAATGTACCTCTGTGCAGACAGCTGCTTCCGGGTAATGAGAATAATATGTTGATGAATAATTGTGACTTGAATTCTTGTACTACCATTTCACTGTAACTGTCAATCTATAACTTGTACGAGCAGTATGATATCACATTGCTAAAACCAAATTATTCGGCACAGGAGAAATCTGGCACACTGCATAAAATGGTTAAAATTTCAAACAGATAGAGCAGCAAGATCGAGGTGTCAGGATCACCTAGTTATTTAAATTTATTGTAGGTAGTTTTGAAATATGCCCCAAAAATCCAAATCCAGTTTTACTGCTGGTTTGATATCACACCATATGTACCAGGCCTAACTTTATATTTTAGCTGACTTGAAAATTGCTGTCTAACCACAAATAAAAGTACATTGCTAATCTTTGAAATAAAATCTAAAACTTGATGTTAAATGGAAAAACTTGACAAATTTATGGTGGGACTATGATACTTTCCATCTAAAGGAAAAATTAAATTGAATTGAGTTTGTAGTTTAGAAGATCACAGCAATTTATGCATCAACAAAAATAATCAGAGGGTTAGATAGGGTGGATAGGGAGAGCCTTTTTCCTAGGATGGTGACGGCGAGCACGAGGGGGCATAGCTTTAAATTGAGGGGTGAAAGATAAGGACAGATGTCAGAAGTGGTTTCTTTACTCAGAGAGTAGTAAGGGAATGGAATGCTTTGCCTGCAACGGTAGTAGATTCGCCAACTTTAGGTACATTTAAGTCGTCATTGGATAAGCATATGGACGTACATGGAATAGTGTAGGTTAGATGGGCTTCAGATCGGTATGACAGGTTGGCACAACATCGAGGGCCAAAGGGCCTGTACTGTACTGTCATGTTCTATGAATTGATGATATTTGAATGTATTTGTTACCTAGAGTTCTCAGGTTTAAAATCTGCAAAATCCCAAATGAAGTTTGAGAAAACATCTCAAATTTTTGTACAAAATTTTCATACCTTTTCACCTTCACTATCATTATTCCTTAAACTAAACTCAAAACCAAATCATACCTTTTATGTTAAGCAGAAGCTTATTATTTTGTGGTAATCAAACTTAATAAAGAATACAGTAAATTAAAACATTTGACTGAATTTTCCTTTGAGCTTCATGGCAGCCCAGAAGGGAATCCAAGTGAGTTCCCAGTTTCTGCTTCAATGCAGCTCATGAATTCTTTATTGGAAATGTAGCAGTTTTACAAGGCTGCTCTTGTTTGTGTTTGAATGAAGTTCCAATTTTAGAAAGAGTTCCTTATTGTATTATGTGAAAGTGATTTGTTGCTTATCATTTATTAATTATGCAAATTTACTTATACATGATGACTGTCATACGCCAAAAGTATTCAATGTGCCCTTGCAATACAAAACTGAACATCTAGCATGTAGTGAAACAAATATTTTCCCGCAACAGCCTACTGTGACAGTTTATAGTAGGCTTGAAATGAACCAGCTTTCTACATGTTGGAGCCTGTTGAATGGAACAGATTGGAACAAAGAAGCGATTTTGAAAGTGAAGTGTTTTAACAAAATAATGATTTGATTTGGGTGTACGTAGTTCTGCAAGCAAGACTTAAAGAAAATGAGACTGGTGCAGATATATTTTAACCAAAGACTAAAATTGAAATACAAAAGTGTAATGTTACAATCAGTTAAATAGCTTCAAACGTTTGCTTATGGCGCTAAGAAGTCTAGAGAGGTATGCACATATGCAGGAAGGCTGTCGCTTCATTTCCTGAAGCGTTTTAATAAATGTGTACTTGTTTTCCATGTAGCTCAGAGAATTGAGTGTTGGGAGTAATGAGCAAGCAGACAATTACCATTCCAGATTTTGTAATGGCAGGGCGATGTTATCTGCATGAAGCCTATCAGTTGAAATGTGCGTAATTGCGCTGTCAAAACAGCTGAAGAGCACTCCCCTTCGGCTTATGCCTACTTCAAAATGAAATTCTTTCTTCGGCTTGGTTATGCCTGATATGCAGGCGTCAAAGAGAAGGCAGCAGATCGCCGCCTCGGGCCAGTCGCCTTCTCTGAGAGATAGGACAGGTACAACGATTGTTGGGCAGAAGGGAGAATTGATTTCCTTTGCTGTCATTTTGGAAGCACAAGGACTGTAATGTGGGGGCCGGATTCCGAACACAGCAAGAGGGACCTTTCCGGTACGGACAGCGGGAGACGACAAGTTTGACAGAGGTTTTCTTGTGTTGGAAGTATCACAGGAGGCTGAGATCTAGGGAGGCGTTGCTAGCCCTGCAGCTGTTACAGCTGTGGCAGACTGGGTGTTCTTGCTGCTCTCATTCAATGAAGCGGCACCTTCTGGATGCTTTCTTATTGTTTTGGACAAGATGATGGATATAATTGAATCAATATGGAGCCGGGGCACCAAGGAAATTGGGCCAAATTTGAAGGACACCATTACATGAGAATCAAAGCTTTCTATAAAATAGAACTGAATTTTCAAAAGTAGGTAATTCCCTCAACCATTCATTTTCCAAATCGAGTCAAAATAATTTCGCTCCTTTAAAAAAAAATTCTGGGCAGAAACATTACAAAAAAAGGACATCTACGACAGTAGCAGTTCTGCGGAATGATTCCAATCAAGGTTTTGAATCCAAATGTAAAATTTTCTATCTGGCCATGAGAAAGGTATTGTCCTTACGAATGTGTATTCCAGAGGCATTCATCTCCAAACAGAAATGATCCGTCTGTTTACTAAATATTTATAATTCAAGGATAGAACACAACGGTTGACCACAGGCAAACTTCCAAGGTAAAAATCAGGATGATTTCGAAATAGGAAAAGGCGTCTTGCCTCCACGTGGTATTTTGGTGTAACATCAGTCCCAGACAGCAAGCGTATACTTGACCAAACCAACTCGCCATTTAAATCCTTTCCTACCTCATTTCTGTCTAACAAAGGCTAACATTTGAATTCCTCTTAAACACGACAGTTACATGTATAGTTGCAAATGCGATTGTTACATTAGGTTTTCTTTAAGTCGACGTATAATTCTGAAGCTACGTGACAGAAGTGTAAAGAAATAAATTTGGCATACAATTCTATACTGTTTCTAGTCATTTTTTAAAAAAAGGAACAAAGTCACTTGTGTGGAGCGACCCAAGGCAGACCAGACTACTTGAGGGCTGGAATAAATTCCTAAATATTTCAGACATGAAAGTCGCTTACCCCAACCCCCATCATGGTATACAGTTTAGGAGATATGATGTGGAACGAAAACAAATGTTTCCTGAGGGAATGCAATCATCAGATCCCTTTTAAAGATTTATCCAAGTTGGCCACAGTTGAAAACTAACAGGGCCGTGAGTAAATTGCAGAGCATGGATGAATTTTGCCTGAGGGCCTGATCTGCTTTCTCCACCTGCACACTCCAGGGAGCACAGGCCGAGGCAACTCTTGCAGCTTTCTCCTGGAGTTTGGACCTAAGCAGTCTGCATTTCAACATCCCCAAAAAATTAAAGCTGCATGCAGCCTTGATTAACATCTGCTAACCCTCCCGCTACCTTCCTTCCATTCGTTTGACAATGATTTGCTGGAAGGCAAAACCTTTTTCCATTTGGAAGGGGGATGGGCTGGGGAAAGAGAGGGCACAGATGAAACGAGAAAACCGTAATACAGTAACCCCTGGTGACAACTATATTCTCACTAAAAGGGGATTTCAGCAAATTAAAGTTTAATCACGAGAGAAATTTGACAAATGTTAGTCCAGGGTTTGGCGCAAGGAGCTATTTGATCTGCGTCTAGGTGTTCCTGCCACAGGGTCTGAAATGCCAGGGACATGAAAGACAAACTGTAAAGGAGATCCAGCCGTTTACTGCATCTTTTGCAAGACCACCCTCTCCTTCCCAGCTATTCACTGTCCAATAGTTACTCAGCGAACCAAAGAGACCCATACACAGCTATTAGCATAAGAACCGGGTTTGTTGACATTTTTCATGTCTGCTAGCCTCCGTTCAACCTGTTTTAAAAAAAACACAATTCAGCTTCCCAATAAAGGGACGACAATGCTCAGAGCATTTCCTTTAAGAGAACTCAGTCTTAGATCGATAAAAAAAATCTGCAAAACACTTCCACACTGTGATTTTAACTGAAAAAGTGAAAAATAATAAATAGTACACTTCATGAACATTTATGAACAATATTCTATATTCCAATTTAAACATATACATTCTAATATACAGTTAACAAAGACGTTGTACAGAAATTTATTTTACGTTTAAAATATGACTCATTTTTATTTTCCTTTTATATGTAGTTATAAATATATTTTGTCAAAATATATGATCATATGGTCAACATTTGCACATAAGTCATAAATAATGTAATGGTGAACGCTGTTATGAATAGTGTCCAGACATTTTTTTTTTAAAAAAATCAATTCTTGTTATTTCTCAGCGGCACCCACATCCCTCTACAACCATTTCCTGATAGTTTTTCAGAACAACTTTATCATACTCGTCCAAGTAGAGCATTGAGATGGGACTGAGTTCCGTCGGGACGCAGCAAGCCTTGGGGATGTTAGCATTGACAGAATTGACAAGGGTCTGCACGATGGCGTGGTTGGTCGAGTTTAGATGGTCCGCCAGTGGGAACGGGCAATCCCCGTGACAGTAAAAAGCTTGGTAGCCAGGCGGTGCCACTATCCAGTCGTTCCAGCCCACATCGCTGAAATCCACATAAAGAGAGTGCCTCCTGCAGTGCGACTTGTTTTTCTTGCGTCTCTGGCCCTTGCTGCTCCGTTTCACCCTCCGGGTTAGAGCGTGTCCTTTCCCATCGTGGCTAAACGTTACAAGCAAAGGTCGGAGCTGGGACCAGTCGCCGTGCCTCTGGTGCAGCGATCGGCGGATCCGGACATGCTGGCTTTTAGTCCCGTTCAAGCGGGTGACCTCTACGACTAGCCCGTGGTTGGGCTGTTTCTGCATGGTCCATCTGAGAACCGCCGGGCTCACATCGAAGCTCTCCCACCGTGTCCTGTTCTGGTGAACCAACCTGGTGTCTAAGAGTCTGGTGATCAGCTCCCCCCCCGTCTCGCTCGGGGCTCTCATGATCTCGTACACGTTGATGCGATGGAAGCCGTCGGCCCGGCTCCAAACGCTATCGATTTGTTCCCGGTATAGCCGCAGCTCTGCGGAAGATAGCACCTCGTTGTCGGGCACCACGCTGATATTAAACACAAACCGAAGCTGCGAATCCTCCCTCTGCCCTGGCATCAGCTCCAAGTGTTCTGTTACGCAACAGAAATGAGAGACAACCCTTAAAAATCTCGATTCGCCCACGGATAAATTTGAAATGGCTCGGGACCAACATAAGGTACCCATAATTTAAACCAAAATAAACAGCCTGAGACCAGACCGACTTTACAAAACATGCGCTCGCCTTTTCAAAAAAAAACTGCTGGGTAAGAGGGAAATTAATGCTACCTACTGTTCCCTGCTAAACGCTAATTGCGAATGGCGGCTGTCCTCAGAAAATATTTCTGTCACCTGCCAGAAATCCCCTTTCCACCCCCCTCCAGTAATCACACCGAGCCATGAATTCTAACCAGTGCCATCTAGAACTCCATATAGATACTGTAGCCATCAATTGATGTCAAATAAGATTTTAATTTAAACATTGTAATATACATAATCACGTTTTAAAATTACATACATGGTGTCCTAAAAGAAACACAGGAACAAACAGCGGCTCCCGTAGCTCTAACGCTGAACACAAACTCAATGCAAGGCGATAAATTGCTTATGCATACATTTTACATTAATCTCTCGCCACGTTCTGTTAGCATTGATCCAGCTATCATTACTGCCTCTAATCAATACAATCAGCTCAATGATTCTGCAACAGTGATTACAAGTCCAGTACCTTCATGGTGAAAGCTCCTTACGGTGTTGGCCCGGCTCGTGGATCTCTCAGGATATTCGAAACTAATGTCGTGAGTGACCTCGTCCCCGGACTGCAGTCTATACAGATCCAGCATGTACTGGGGGACAACAGCGGATTTGCTAGGCTGTGGGCGCCGTTGCAGTCCGAACATGTTGAGTAAAGTGGCCTCAAATTCCCGTAGCAGTTCATGGTTTTGCGGAGAGCGACGTCCACCCGCCTGGTTTTGCTCGGTAAACTTTTTCCTCCCTTCCTCTGGTATCAGACTAGCATTACCTCCCAGTAAGACCTGGCATAATAAAATTACCATCAGCATTCGGTTACCAGGAATCATGGTGTCTCTGTGGAGCAAAACAAGCAACAACAAAAAAAACCGAATGAGAATTACGAGTAATCTTCAATCAACGCCCCAGAGAGAGAGCGCACGACACAGAGAAAGAGAGTGAGAGAAGAGATATAATTACTTGGTCTCAACTCGGTTACAGTTAAATAGCCCATAATCAGGCAGATAGCACCATCCTGTTAGTCTTTGTGTTTTCACTATCTTAGTAATTATCTTAGACTGGTTTCTTTGGAAGAAACATGTTCAAAATCTTGCAATGGGCATCTCACCAAACGCCTCGATTTTTTTTGAGAAATGGAGAGAAAAAGACACAATTCGTGCGAAGAGTTTTTTTAAAATTTAAAATGTGTTCACTTTTCTACATTGACTGCTTTTGATTGTTACGGATCTGTCGATTTCCTTCATGACAAGCAAGGTACAAGTGCACCCCCTCAACCGAAACAAATTCTCACCCAACACGGAGCTACAATGTAGGGAAGGACCGCAAGTACATGTTTGAGAGAAATCAAATAAATGGATAAAAAAAAACCACATACATATCGCTACAGTATGAAACCGGGAGTGTGAACCTCTCCTTATTTATTAGAAAAGTATAAAAAGGTCTACTCACTGACAGAAAACAAGGCAGATGAAAACAGTCCATGATTCTTGACAGCCGATCTTGGACAAGTTCTTGAAAAGCTCAGGGACTCTAGAGCTTAGCTGATCGGCTACGTATTATCGAATCCCTCCTGGAACAGTATTTGAATATAATGAGCAGGCTCTCCGTTTCCCCTCGGCGACGTCAGACAGCCCCACCCCAGATGCCAATCAACCCAAATCCCGCCACCGCCACAAACGCACCGCCCCGACGGCCGAGGCCGGCCTCTGCACGGCACTGGCCCCGCCTACAGCCTGCCCCGCCCCCTGCCGTAATACACGCCCCGCCCCAACGATCCAATTTCTAGCCACACCCCCTCCCACAGGCCACTCAGCCGCTGCCCACAGGCCACGCCCTCTGCCGCGCAAATGTCAGCGTGCACCTCCCAAAGCAGCTCAATCACGATGGCCCGGCCCCATCCTGCCCCGCCCCTTTAACTCCCTCCCGGCCGGATCCACACCCGAAACGTCAGCTTTCCGGCTCTTAAGATGCTGCTTGGCCTGCTGTGTTCATCCAGCTCCACACCTTGTTATCGCAGATCCACGCCGCTGCATCTGCCAATCAAACGCAAGTCCCTCCCACTAAAAGTGCCCCAGCTGACGGCCCCGCCTTTACGGAAACCCAATGCGCTGGCCAGAGACGAGCCCTATTGTACACCGTGCTGCCAATCAATACAACCACCCCGCCCAGAATGCCGCCCTGCACACTTTTATCCGTCTACTGATCAATCCAAATCTCCAGTCTTGACGCAACCACCAATCAAAGCCATGACCCACCCTCTGCCAGATCCTCACCGCCCACTCGCTCCCGTCGGAAGCCCGGTTTTTGGCCCTGACACCCATAACCTGACTGTCCTCCATAGGCACGCACCCTCATAGCCTTGCCCCACCCCCCCGACAGGGCCATTTTCCGACCTCAATGTCAATTACCCTATAGACATATGTCCTCATTGTCAATCACCCTATAGGTCGGCTTCTTCACTGTCAATCACCCTACAGGCTCGCTCCTTCACTGCCAATCACTCTACAGGCCCGCTTCTCCACTGTCGATCACCCAATAGACCGCCTCGTTCAGTGTCAATCACCCTATGCGCCCGCTTCTTTAGTGTCAATCACCAAATTAATGTTATAGTTGACAGTGGATGAAGGTTATCTAAAGTTACAAACACTTAGTGATCAATTGGGTCAATGAGCTGAGGAGTGGCTGATGGAGGTTAACTTGGATAAATGGGAGGTATTCCATTTTGATAGTTTTGTGGAACGGAGAGACCTCGGGGTTCAGATACATAATTCTTCGAAATGTGAATTACAGGTAAATGGGTGGTTAAGGCGTTTAGCTTGTCTGCATTTATTGCGCAGGCCTTTCAGTATGGGAGTTGAGACGTCATGTCAAGGTTGACAAGGCCATGGTGAGGTCTCTTCTGGGGTACTGTGTACAGTTCTGCTTGCCCTGCAGAGGAAGGATATTATTAAATTGGAGTGGGCTCAGAAAAGATTTATGAGGATGTTACTAGGAATGAAAGGTTTAAGTTATAAAAATAGGCTGGGACTTTTTTCACTGGAGTGTAGGAGGTTGAAGCGACCTTATAGAAGTTTATAAAATCATGAGGGGCATAGATAAGTAGCAAGGGTCTTTTCACTAGAGACGGGAGTTCAAAACTAGGGACATATTTTTACGGTGAGGGGAGACAGTTTTTAAAAAAGGACTTTAGAGCAGCCTTTTTATACAGTGTGATTTGGGTGTGGAGTAATATGCCAGAGGACATTGTGGATGCAGGTGTAGTTACAACATTTAAAAGACGTTTGAGTGAGTACATGAATTGGAAGTTATTGGAGGCATATCGGCTAAACACAGGCAAGTAGGACTAATTTAGTTTGGGAACACGACTGGCATGGAGGGTAGCAGAATCTAAAACTAGACGGCATAGGTTTAAGGTGAGAGGGGAAAGAATTAAGAGATCTAAGAGGCAATTTTTTTCACAGAGGTTGCAGCGTGTATGGAGTGAGCTGCCAGAGTAAGTGGAGGAGGCTGGTACACTTACAACATTTAAAAGTTATTTGGATGGGTATATGAATAGGAAGGGTTTAGAGGGATATGGATCAAATGCTGGCAAATAGGACTAGATTAATTTACGATATCTGGTCACCATGGATGAATTGGACCAAAAGGACTGTTTGTGCTTTATGACTCCATGACCTGATAGACCCACTCCTTCACTGTCAAACATCCTATAGGTCTACTCTTTCAGTGTCAATCGATTTGATTTTATTGTCACGTGTAGTGAAACACAGTGAAAAGCTTTGTTTATAAGCAACACAGGTAGATCACAGCAAACAAAGGATGAACAAATCAAAAAGACTTTGAGGCATACAGGTTACATTATTTCAGGCTAGAGTCTATTCAACAGCCTGATAACAGCTGGAAAGAAGCTGTTCCTGAACCTGCTCATGCCTGTGTTCAGGCTTCTGTATCTTCTGCCTGATGGAAGAGGCTGTAGGAGGTCATGACCAGGGTGTGATGGGTCTTTGATGATGATGATGATGGCTGCCTTTCCACAGTCCATGGATGGAATATTGGCTTCTGTGATGTTCTGGGCTTTGCACACGACCTTCTGTGGTTTCTTACAGTCCTGGGCAGAGCAGTTGCCATAACAGGCTGTTATGTACCTAGACATTATGCTTTCAATGGTGCACCTGTAGACGTTGGTGAGGGATGTTGTGGCCATGCCAAATTTCGAGCCACCTGAGGAAGGAGTCGTTATTCTGCCTCTTTGACTGTCACACTTATGTGGAAAGTCCAGGACAGGTTGTCCGTTATCATCACTGAGGAATTTAATGCTCTTCACTCTCTCTGGACCTCAGTTCCCTTGATGTAGATGGAGACGTATTCTCCTCCTTTCTTTCTGACATTAATGATTGGACCTTTAGTTTTGCTGACATTGAGAGACAGATTGTTTTCATTGCAGCACATCACCAAGCCTTTTATCTCCCTTCTGTATTTTGAATAATCGTTGTTAGCTATCCATCCTAGTATGGTGATGTCAGCAAACTTGTAGATGGCATTCTTTCAGGATTTGGCAACACAGTCATAGATGTACAGGCTGTACAGTCGGGGGCTGAGGACGCATCCTTTCGGGGGCTCCAGTGTTGAGTGTTATTGAGGAGGAGGTTCAGTTAGCTATCCTCATTGATTGCGGCCTGTGGTTCAGAAAACTGAGGATCCAGTTACAGAGGGCAGAACCGAGATCAAGATCACTAAGTTTTGAAATAAATCTGGAGGGGATAATGGTGTTGAAGGTGGAGCTATAGTCCACAAGAAAGAGTTTGCCATAGATATCCCTGGCACATTTAGACAACAAAGATGAGTGCAGGGCTAGGGATATGTCATCCTCTGTGGGCCTGTTATGTCAGTAGCCAAACTACAGAGAATCAAGGCAGGTCAGGAGATTGGAGTTGATGTGGGTCATGACCAGCCTCTCAAAGCACTTCATGACTTCATAGTCACACTTTTTCACCGTCAACAACCCTACATGCCCACTGATAAAGTGTGAAGCTGGATGAACACAGCAGGCCAAGCAGCATCTCAGGAGCACAAACGCTGACGTTTTGGGCCGAGACCCTTCATCAGAGAGCAGAGATGCCCACCGCCTCACCATCAATCAATTAATCTATAGGCCTGCTGCTCCACTGTCAATCACCCATTAGCCTACTTTTACTGTCTATCCCCTTTGTAGACCTACACTTTCACCATCAATCACCCTACAGGCCCATTTCTTTAGTGTTAATGACTCCACAGGCCCCCTCGTTCCCAGTCAACACCCCTGGGCATACTCTTACACTGTCAGTTACCCTACCGGCCCACACTCGCATTGTCAATCACAGTACTAGGCCACGCCCCCACCACCAGCCGTCGCCCGGGCTCCTCCTCCATTGTCAATCACCAGGCAAGCCCCGCCCTTTCAGCGCCCACAAGCTGCGAGCCAGTGCATGGACCCCATTCAAACCGCTGGGCGAGGAGGCTGAGCACCTGTCAATCACTGCAGGGCTCGTAGCCTCAGGCTGCAGTGGCCGAATTCGGCATCGCGCCGAATATGAAAGGGAACTTAACACATGGCCTTGCGGTGCTTCAGCCGGGCATGCGATTTTCACATTCCGCCAGAATGAACCCACGGGAATGCTATAATAAACACGGAAAATGCTAAGAAACACTCACCTGAAAAGTAGCATTGTTATAGAAGCACTGTGCATTACACAGGGCCACATTCAGTGAAGGATCGTGTGCATTTTCAGTCTGTATAACAAACGGCTAATCGATGCGACAGAATTGATATCACTATGGTCGCATTTTTTTAATCAACCATAACACCCATGAAACTGGCGACACCATTTTTATGTCGGTGTTTCACTGCACAGAAATATCACTGGCAATTTTCGTGTACAAATATTGCCGTCAACCTCCCATAAGGAAACGGTTGTAAGTTATTTAATGGGATATTAAAACTAGGAACTCCGGTATCGTCGTGTCGAGACCCCACAATCATGCACGATATTAAATCGCACACAACAGCATTCCTACAACTTCACAGCAAAACACAAACTCCCAAATAAGTACTAAACGACCCCATCACCAATTTTCACTAAAAGCGTCATGAAAATGTTTCTAAAATGCATTAACGATGCACTGCAAATTACACAAACATTTCACACAGATCACTAAATGTCGGGTAATTCTTTTGAACTTCCAGATAGAGTGTGAAAATTGGTTTGCCGAGGTTTACAGTGAGAAAACAGGCATCTCACCTCAGCATAAAAATGCAACTGGCCTGAACCGCACTCATCCGTTTTGTCTTACGTACTCGTTAATCTTCAATCACTCTCCCGGCTGATTTAATCAAAATCGAAGCAACGATTTCAATACAAAGAGAATCAAAACACGTACGTTGCGAGTGTTTTACACACGATTTTAACACAAGTTGTCTTTCTCCAAAACTATTATTCATAAATTAGCATTGGCAGTTAAATCTAACTCGATACTGGCAATGAACTTTCAAGGAATGAAACCAGCTAAATATTATACACAGGAAAATAAGTCAGTCAATGTTCAAAATACCGCCAATTTCGATAAATACATCCAGTGGATATGTTCATTATAAAGTGAATTTTGAAACTCCGGGCTGACATTAGCGCCCTCGAGTTTTGGTAACTGGAGCACGTGAGATTACACGTATAAGAAGCCAATGTGTAGGTGAAATAACTATTGCCGATTTTTATTGAGTAATTTTCCCATTTGCACAATACAGCAATCTCAGGTTTACCACATATAGCAGCACGAGTTAAAAATGACTCACCATGCAAGTATCGCGTCCGTATACTCCACAATAATTGTATCTAATGCCTCTGCATCTGTAGGTAGAACTTGACAGAATTTTTGAACCAATAAATTCAATTTATCTAAAACGGATTGGATTGAGGTGCCAGAGATGGACGCGCTTGAACAACCCCTCATATTCGACCCATTTTAAGAAACCAAACTGGAACTATCAATTAATCCGACTAATAAAGTGGCCGCCCAGTTTCTGCAATTTGTTGGAAAGTACGTACGTCATTGTGGTATTTTAACCCGAGTTCATAAAGCCTCACTTATGCGATCTCTATGATATTCCACTTCCTTCCTGCAGAAGTGGCTAATAGCAGCATATCGAAGGCGATACGGCGCGTGAACACCGTATATACATAATAAGTAGCATTTTCCTCTCTCACGGTTTTCTTTAAACTAGCCCCGTGGCGTTTCTCTTAACTTTGTTGTGCACAGCACGTTAACTGGTGGCTTGGGAAGCATTGCATTTTATTCAGAATACGCATATCTGTATTCGAGTTCTTCCGGAGCGACAGAAATTTCCTGTGAGCAAGGGAAAATAGGTTTGAAAGAAAAAGGAATAGCAGAAAATGCAGTTACAAAGTTAATTCGTAGTGTTGGGTGGGGTATAGAACCAGAGCACGACGACGATGTTTTAAAGTTAGTTTTGGTCAGTACCAGCTAGCAGCGAATAACTAACGAAAGGTTAAAAGCTTTTAGACGAGACGAAAGTCAATGTTTCGAAGTGCCCTGATTAGTAGGACGTTGGAAAGGCTGCATTGGAAGGATTGTCTCCACAATATGCACAATATCTACACGAGTTCAGTTTAAGGTGCGATTAAAAATACCTACAAAGCAGAGACAAATAGGTGTCAATTTTCCACCAACATCCTCACTTTAAAATCTAGGCCACGTTTACGCAGTCATTCTTGAGGGAGACGGTGTTGTCAGTTCTTGCCACCAAAGGAAAAGAGAAATGCGTGGAAAGCTAGGAGAGGAAACCATGACGAGAAGGTAAAATTTTGAGGGACACAATGTTTTAACCTTAATGCTTGGTAAACGAACTTCACATTTATCGAGGCAGAACCTTCAGCATTTGTGGCTAATGTTCTGCAAACTGTTTTACGTCATTATTCAAACGCTGAGAATAAATGCAATTTTTGACACTTTCTTACGAAAATAACGATGCCTTTACACTGCAGCCTTGAGAGGGTTTATTACAGAGCAGCTGTTTGGAAACCAGGACCTAGACTTCCAAGTGAGTAATACTTTCTCAATTTATTTGGACACTTGGAAATGACTTTGTTTAGTTTGGATAACAATGGAATCAGTGGGATCCTGTTCAAAATGGTGATAGGTGTATGTACCAGGAAGATAATTTGAATTAGGCTGCTGGTGGCAAATTTGAGACAACAGAACTTGCATGTAAAACTGAAGATTAGACGTAGATTAGGAAAGTAAGTGCAATGCTAAAACAATTATTGCTATGTTGACATCTTTGCAAAATAGCTATATAGGTATGGAGTTAGGGGTTGAATTAACATAAGGATTTATCAATAGCTGTGATAAAATATTGTGCACAGCATGATCATTCTTCAGATACTGAAATGATGGAATTGAAATCAACTAATCAATGATAAATGATGTCACTATAGAGTTGGATTTGCCTTATGCCTTGGAATGTGGGAACAGTGACAACATGCACAGAATCTTTCATCAGGACTTTCATCAGGAAGCTGAGCAAGTTCAGTAATTGAGCTGAATACATGAAACGGTTAAATATACCAAATACTTGTATTTACAGTGACAATTTATACTTAGATGGAGGATTTAAAATAGTCACGCAGGGCAGTCAGTGCTGAGTGAGAAGACCATCAGGTAAGGTAACAAAGTGCATATTAACTAGCTAGATTTTGAGTAGGCTTCTAACATTGAGGAGATGTTTAATGATATTGGAGGGATTTAGCAAGAGAATTGCAGGAGTGTAGAGCTATGAGAATGAATTGACAGGAAAAGGGACACAGAGTTCCAGACTCAGAAGAACAGAAGAATCTTGCAGAAGTAGCATAGAGAAAGTCAGTGGATAGCTTCAGTAAATTATTTATGCTTTTTATTCTTTTGGTAAAAGTCATTCCTCAGCTATGAAAGTGGGGAGGTAACCTTCTCCTAGCAGCCTCCATCTGTTATAATGTCTGATGCTCCTTCATCATGATGCCATCTGGGTGTCTCAGCGCAAGTTGGATAAATAGCTCCTTAAACCTGCTCAACTATTCAGTAACATCCTGGGGACCTTCGACCTCAACTAAACTTGGCCATTTCTGGTCTTCTATTTTTTTCTCTTAAATAAATTCAGACCTTTCCATACAAAGAATGACGGATTGTATATTGTATGTATATTTTTCCTTTGTACATGTCATATTCATTGTCCTACCATGCCAGCAATTCATCACATTGTAAACAGAGACATAGAGAAAGCTGTGTTTAGTGTCCTGACAAATATAACCATGTCATTGAAGACTGCTTTTCTCTAAATTGATTTTCAACAATAATTCAAAATAAAAACTGCAGGGTAGTGCAGTGTACAGCAAATTGCTGAGTCAACACATACTACTTTTTACCCCTTATGTCAACAATTACTCCACAATGAAATTAAAATTCTAGCCTTATTTTCAGAGCAAATTTGCCACTTGTTCACATCAATTGCTCAATGCTAGCAGAAACTCCTAAGGCAACAAATGTTGAAAAACAGGGATTATCCAAATGGGAGTGTAGGCTGGCCTAATCGCCAGTGCTATTAAATACATGGCCTTTACTTTCAGCAAAATATTAACATAAAAAATTGATGAAAATGCTGCACAAAGTCACCCTATCCCATCAATATGATCTCCTAATGCACGCTAAGTAACATTTCAAATTTGCAGTTTCTAAAATTTACTTTACAAGAAGTGGCTATAGAGACCCGTCCAACATGAAGTTGTCAGGATTATAAGTGAGACAGCTGTGGAGAAAGTCAATAGAAAAGTCAATGTTATCACTAATAGTAGATTTTAAGAATAGATGAGAATTTGAATGAGCTCAGGGGTGAGAGAAGATTGCTTTTTTCTAGAGGAAGTAAATAGCAAAGGAGAGGTAAAACGTTTGGTTTTGAGACATTTTGAAGGAGCCAGAGAAATGTGCAATAGTCCTAGGTGAAATTTCACAACACCTCTAAGTATGGGATGTTATGAAATGTGAACCAAGAGAGTTTTTCTCGAATGAAAGGAAAAAATCAACAGCAGTGTGCCAGATTTCAGTCAAGCCCAGAATGTTAATTTACTCCTCCAGGATAAGGATATGAACAGGGAGTCTTGTTCACAAATGAGCAAATATTCTGCAGGCTGTTGTAAAGTGGAAGCATGTTTAGACATTCAATTGATGAGCAGAGTTGGAGGATAAAGACAAAGGTAGACTCACTGGGGAGCTGATGTGGTGAATAGCTACACAGGGAGGAAGCTTTAGATTATTGCCAGAGGAATAAAGTGAGTTTAGGAAGTGTTAGGATAGACAAGTGAGATAAATAAAGAAAATGATGTGCGGCTTAAAATTTCCATTACTGTCAACCTCTTGTCCAAGACTTGTGGTATGCTAAATAACGGTCTGCTTTGCTCTCAATTTCAATTAATTAATATTAAGCCAAATTGCTAATATTAGCACAAATACATCACGAGGTAAACACATTTAATTTCAATTAATCTCACTTTGGAATTCGGTTTTGGTCTTCCTATATCATATATTTCAAAGGATAATATCTGACCTTTTACAGTTAAACACTTTAATATTCTGTACAAGTTCATTTAGCTTGCTATTAGTGAAGGGGCAATTATTAGCCGCAGTAAAAGTACTCAATGAAAAAGTAATTCAAAATTAGAGACTGTTAAAAACAGATTATTAGACTAGTTTAACCAAATGGCAGCAGCCTTAACTGTAGGAGAAGCTCACAGGCTCAATTCCCAATGCATGAATTTAAACAAATTAAATAGGCAGGCACTTCAGCATTATGCTGAGGGAGGGCAGCATTGTCAGAGCTTTTCATCTTTCAGATGTCTACCTTTTCAGATCAATACACTATTTTAAACTATTACCAAAGGGTTCGCCTGATGTCCTGACCAAAATTTATGCGTTAACCAACCCCACCATAATAGACGAATTCCTCTTTTTGTATTGTTGATTTTGTACAAATTGACTACTGTGTTTGCTGATGTAACTGTGAACACAATCAAAGTAATTCATTGGCTGTGAAACACTTTCAGACAACCTTTAGACACGAGTAGTACTTTGTGCATGTTTTTTGTTTTAAACGTAGTCTCTTTTTCTAATCAACCTGTTCAGAGATGCTATTACGCACATCTGGAGCAGAGAGGACCTGATCTGGGGCCTCCCAGTCCGGGGGTAGAGATACCACAGCTTATACCATAAGAAGCTTATGCATGTTATGTGGAATCAAAAACCTAATTTAGACTTCAGATACAAAATGTGAAAATTGCTACATGCAGACATGATGGTAAGTGCAATTCAACATCAATGTGTGAAGTGATACATTTTGTTTTAAAATCAACAGTGACTGTATCCAGTATGCTCAGTGTTCTGGAAGAAGTGAAGTATTTGGGCAATAAGCTTACAGTTTATTAAAAGAAATAAACAAGATTAATAAGGAATTTAAAAGGCAAAGAGAATTATAGATTTGATCATGCGGTATATTTAAATTAAATTTTAAAATTGAAATACTATGTGGTAATGAAAAGTTATATAAAACATTCAGAATTGTGGGTAGTATTGCACACTCCACACTATATAAACAATATTAAAGTTTTAGGGGGTGAAACTCAGATTCCCTAGGGTTATTTCTGGTATGAGCAAATACAACTGTGAATACAGACCTGAATAACTGTATCATTTACATTAGAGCAGCACAAATTATAGGATGATATAGTAGTGCATACAATTACGAAAGAATAGAACAAGCTGCTGAGGACTCTTTTCGATACCTGTGGGTGTGGAGTTTGCCATGAACTAAAGATCTTGATCTTTACATTTTTAAATTCAACTTCTACCTTGGGAGTTTGAGAATTTAAGTTTTATATTAAAGGGTCTGGAAGTAAAGAGCTGGTACCAAAAGTGACCATGAAACTCCAAATAGTTGTAAAAAAAACCAAGCTAACATCCTTCTGGAATGGATTCCTGCCTGCCTTATCCAGACTGATTTATGTGACCCTAATCCCACACCACCATGCTTAACTACTCTCTTAAGTCAAGATCAGCAATTCACACAGTTGTATAAGACAGGTGCAAAGAATCAGACAGTAGTTCAAATAGCTAGCCACCCGCCACTTTCTTAGGGCAATAAATGCTGACTTTGCTGTGATGCCTAGAGACGAACATCTTTTCTAAAGAAGATGGAGGGTTTAGAGATACAAAAGTCCATGCAAGTGGTTTTGAATAGAGCATAAGAGAAACCTTTTTACACATCAAGTTGAGAGGCAGTGGAATTCACTCAGTGACTGAAGCAAAAACTATGTCAACATTCGAGATTGAGTTGAATAGATGAATGAACAAAAAGGGCATAAAAGAAATTTTAAAGTATTCTACTGTCACAAACACCAGAGAAACTGATAACTTTTTTTAAAAGAAGGGAATCCCCCAGAAGCCAACAGAAAGGAAACCAATGGAGAAAGCTTCACTTTTTATAGCTTTAACGTAACAAACCAACCATATCAAACATAATTCAAGCAAAAGTTAACTGTCGAAGGATAATTGAGACAAAGGGGCAAATCTTGCTTTAAATGATTAGTATTACGAGCAATACTTCCTGGACAATTGTTGTACCAAGTGCAATCTCACAGACTTTCCAACTTGGCCCCCACCTCTGAAAGATTCCCATTCCATTTCCCATTCAATTGTTTTGGCCCATGAGTCAAATCCATATAGCTGTCTTCCATCTGAAGTGCCTGGACAGAGTCAATGCCATGGTTGTCTCTGATCTCTCGCTCACAAAATCACAATGACCTGATGGTAACAGAAAGCAGTCTTTCAGGATTCTGTACAATTTTAAATGATTTGGTGGTCTTTGGCAACACAGCAACTGAACAGCAGCAACAGTTATTGTCCAAGACACAATCCCTTGCCCGTCCTGTCTTCAGCTCTCTGGTCTCTCTGCTGGATAACACACACAGCAATGGTAAAGTTGCCATGGTCTTACCAGACCACAGGGCTGTTCTGTCATTGGGGAAATAACTACATCTCTCACAAGGGGAGAAGTTGAGAAGGAGAGGCCTTCATGGTTACCTCAGCTAGTGCATGAATTGAAACCATGCTGTTTGTATCACTCTACATCATAACTAGTTATTACTAAATTGAAATCCTCGAGCTACACGGTAATGTGCACTTTGCTCTATTCTCAGACACCTGCTTCATCAGTCGGATGTGTAGAAATAATACCAATGAAAACTGTTTCATTTTGAAAGACACTCGCTTGTTTCCTTTTCTTATGAACTCTCTGTAATCTGAACAGCTGAACAGAAAATACAGACTGAACTTACTCCACTCCAACCGTCATCCTCCAACACTTCCGCCATCTGCAATCCTACCCCACCACCAAAGATACTTTTCCCGCCCCAACCTGGTCTGCTTTCCGGAGGGACCACTCTCTCCGTGACTCCCTTGCCCGCTCCACACTCCCCTCCAGCTCCACCACACCCGGCACTTTTCCCTGCAACCGCAGGAAGTGCTACACCTGCCCCTGCACCTCCCCCCTCACCCCCATCCCTGGCCTGAAGAAAACCTTCCACATCCAACAGATGTTCACCTGCACATCTGCCAATCTGGTATTCTGCATCTGCTGTTCCCGTTGTGGCCTCTTCTACATCGGGGAAACCAAATGGAGGCTTAGGAACTGCTTTGCGGAACATCTACGCTCGATTTGCAACAAACAACAGCACATCCCAGTTGTGAACCATTTCACCTCCTCCTCCTACTCCTTAGCCGACATATCCATCCCAGGCCTCTTGCAGTGCCACAACGATGCCACCCGAAGGTTGCAGGAACAAGAACACATATTCTGCTTGGGAACCCTGCAGCCCAATGGTATCAATGTGGATTTCACAAGCTTCAAATCTCCTGTCCCCCAACCGCATCCCAAAACCAGCACAGCTCGTCCTTGCCTCCCTAACTTGTCCTCCCTCCCACCTACCCACTCCTCCCACCTCAAGCACCACCCCCACCTCCTACGTACTAGCCTCATCCTGCTCCCCTGACCTGTCCGTCCCCTGTGGATTGACCTATCCTCTCCCTAACTCCCCACCTACACTCACGTTTACTGGCTCCACCCCCACCTCTTTGACCTATCTGTTTCCTCTCCACCTATCTTCTCCTTTATCTATCTACTATCTGCCTCCCCAGTCTCCATATTTATTTCAAAATCCCCTTCCCCTCACCCATTTCTAAAGAAGGGTTTAGGCCCGAAACATCAGCTTTCCTGCTCCTCTGATGGTGCTTGGCCTGCCGTGTTCATCCAGTTCTACACCTTGTTATCTCTTGCTCCACTGCTATTAACTTTTTATGTGCCCTTTGCATCTTGGCTGTTTGTCCCAAAGGCAACCTCAGACCACACTTTGACACTTAATGTGATTTCACACAAAACAAATTATCAGCTTTCCCCTAGCACACAGACCACCACACTTTGATTTTTGATTCAACAAATCAATAAATGTTTGTAAAGAGAAGATCAGTTTCAATTAGGAAAGCAATTTTGGAGAGAACAGCTTGAAGTATGTAAACATTTTAAGCTGTGGTGCCTAAAGGACTTGAGTTTGATTTTATATTAGCTCGCTCTTCAGCATCACCTTGCTCATGAAATTTCATGATCTATGTGATGGAACTGATGATATGCAACATTTTTCTACAATGGCCTTCAAAAGATATGATTCTTCCACAGGACATAGGGACTGCTGTTATATGCATAATTTAATTAACATGTTATTCTTATAATACCTGGATTCATTTGGTTTAACCAAATTGTGGAATTTCTATTTTGGCAGCACTTATTGGGTTTAAACCTGACACCAGAAGGCTTATGTATAAATCAGTTGAAATTAGAAATTTGTAAAATCAAATAAAAACACAAATTCTAAATTGTTTCTTAAGTTTCCTAAAGTATTTCATGCTGATCAAAACTTTTTGCATTGAATGAATTAAACTTAAACTTTCACAAAATAACTTACAAAAAAGAACTGTCATGTCAATTCTTCATATGAAAACCAGGCAAACAGAAGAAGTTGAGAGAGGATGTAGAGAAAAAAATAAGACTCCAAAAAGAGAACGTGAAAATATAAACCTGATGAACATTATGCAACTAGCAGAGAACATCCCCACTTCTGACCTTACGATGGAGGGAACGTCATTAATGACACAGCTGAAGATGGCTGGGCCTAGGACACTACCCTGAGGAACTCCTACAGAGGTCTCCTGGAGCTGAGAGGCCTGACCTCAAACAACCACGACCATCTTCCTATGTGCCAAGTACGACTCACAGCAGTGTAGAGTTTGCACCTGATACCCATTAATTCCAGTTTTGCTAGGGCTTTTTGATGCCACACTTGGCCAAAAGCAGTCTCAATGTTGAGGACTGTCATTTCACCTCACTTCTGGAATTCAGCTCCTTTGTCCATTTTGAACTATGGCTGTAATGAGATCAGGAGCTGAGTGGTCCTGGCGGACCCAAACTGGGCATCACTGAGCAGATTATTGCTGAAAAGGAGCTGCTTGATAGCACTGTTGATGACATTTTCCATCATTTTACTGATGGTCAAGATCAGACTGACGGGGCAGTAATTGGCCAGATTGCAATTGTTGAGCTTTTTATGTACAGAACATATCTGGGCAATTTTCCCTATTTCGGGTAAATGCCAGTGTTGTAACTGTACTGGAACAGCTTGGCTAGGGGAGTGGCAAGTTCTTGAGCACAAGTCCTCAATACTATTGTCAAAATGTTGTCAGGGCCGTAGTCATTGCAGTATCCAGTATCTCCAGCTGTTTCATAATGTTACATGGGATGAATCAATTAGCTGAAGGCTGGTATCTGTAAGGCTGGGGACCACAGAAGCAGGCTGCGATTGATCATCCGCTCGACATTTCCGGCTGAAGACTGCTGCGAATGTGCAGCCTTATCTTTAGCACTAATGTGCTGGGCTTTTCCATCATTGAAGATGGGGATATTTGTGGAGCCTCCTCTTCCAGTTGGTTGCTTAATTGTCCATCACCATTCATGCCTGGATGTGGCAGGACTGCAGAGCTTAGATCTGATCCTCTGATTGTGGGATTACTTAGCTCTACCTATCGTTTGCTGCTAATGCTGCTACGTACACAAGTCATCCTGTTTAGTTGCCTCACCAGGTTGACACCTCAAATTCAGGTGTGCCCTGGTACTGGTGCTGCTCCTGGCATGCCCTCCTGCACTCTCCATTGAACCTGGGTTAACCCCCTGGCTTGACTGTCATGGTTGAGTGGAGGATATGCTGGGCCATGAGGTTACAGATTGGCGTGGAATACAGTTCTCTGCTGTTGATGGCCGACAGCACCTCATGGATGCTCAGTCTTGAGTTGCTAGATCTGTGTGAAGTCTGTCCCATTTAGTACATGATAGTGCCATACAACACATTGGAAGGTATTCTCAATGCGAAAGCCAGACATCATCTGCACAAGAACAGTGCAATGGTCACTCTTCCCAATACTGTCATGAACAGAAAAATCCGCAGTTGACAGATTGATAAGGATGATGTTAAGTATGTTTTTCCCCCTTGTTGGCTCCCTCAACACCTGTCGCAGACCCAGTCAAGCACCTAGGCCCTTCAGGCCATGATCAACTGGATCAGTAGCGTTGCTGCCAAGCCACTGTTGGTGGTGGGCATTGAAATCCCCCACCCAGAGTACATTTTGTGCCCTTGTCACCTTCAGTGCCTCTGTAAATGTTGTTCACTGTGGAGGAGTACCGATTCATCTGCTAACGGAGGACGGTATGTGGTAATCAGCAAGAGGTTTCTTTGCCCCATGTTTAACCTAAAGCCATCAGACTTCATGGGGTCAGAGTCAATGTTAAGGACTCCCAGGGCAACAACCTCCCAACTGTAGACCACTGTGCCGCCCCCTCTGCTGCGTCTGTCCTGCCGGTGGGACAGGATATATCCAGGGATGGTGATGGTGATGTCTGTAAGGTGTGAGTGTAACTGTGTCAGGCTGTTGCTTGACTAGTCTGTGAGACAGCTCTCCCAATGTTGACACTAACCTCCAGATGTTAGTGAGGAGGACTTTGCAGGGTCAACAGGGCTGTTTCTGCCGATGTCTTTCCCGGTGCCAACTAGTCTGCTTGTTTTGAGTTCTTTGTGGTGATATCATTTGACTTTTGTCTTCATTTCACCTGCCTTCTCATTTTAGTTGTGATCTTTCTATTTACTATTACCAGATTTACTTCCTTCCGGTTTGAGTCATCGCTTAGGTTCCAATCATCTGAAAAACTAGTTTAAACCTTCCCCAACTGCACTAGCAAATCTCCCTGTGAGAGTGTCAGTCCCAGGGCAGTTAAAGTGCATACAGCTTCTACGAACTGCACAACTGGTCCAAATACCTAAGAAATATGATGCACTCCTTCTTATACCAAATCTCTAGCCATGTGTTCAGCTGATCATTTCTCCTGTTCTTATACTCACTAGCGTATGACACTGGTAATCCTGAGGTTACTGCTTTTGAAATCTTCCTTTCTAAGCTGCTTCCCAAGTCCCTAAAATTTGCTTTCAGGACCTTGTCCCTCTTCCTGTCTATTTCTCTGGTGCCAATGCAGACCATAATGTCTGACTGTTCACTCTACCCCAGAAGGATGTCTCATGTCCCCACACCACAAAATCCGAGAGTCGCATCTTCGGAAGTCAACATAGAAGTGCCTGTTTAAGTGCAGTTATACAAAGCCTTGGTAAGATGGCACATGGAGTATTAGCTGCAACTTTGGTCTTCCTACCTAAGAGAAGATATAGAGGGAGCACAGTAAGGGTTCACCAGGCTGATATTAGGAATGGCAGGGCTGTTGTACGAGGAGAGATTGGTTCATTTGTGCCTGTTTTCACAGGAATTTAGAGAATGAAAATGAACCCAATTGAAATGTGATTCTAACTGGGCTAGAGAGACTAGATTCAGGGGAGGATGTTTTCCCTGGTTGGGGAGTCTAAAACCTGGGGTTACGATCTCAGGATACAGGGTAGGCCATTCAAGATTGAGACGAGGAACATTTCTTCAGTCACAGGTGGTCAACTTACAGAATTTCTGACCACAAAAGGCACAGAGGCAGGGTCACTAAGAAAGAGATGGACAATCTTATTGGAAATTAGAGGCATCAAGGAGTTTAGACAGAAACCAGGAATAGAGGATCAGCCGTGATCATACTGTTTGCAGCAGGCTGTAAGGGCCAAATGGCCTTCTCATGCTCCTGGTTTCTATGTTTTTAATGTTTCAGAATCATCTCCAATTTGCAAGACATATCATTCCTACATTTGGAAATAATCATTTGTAGCTTGAGACTCCCAAGAGGACAGCAGAAATGCTGTAGTTACATTCTCAAAGTATCCGTAAATGGTTTAAACAAATAGACTGCCTCGTGGGAGTCTCAGATTCTGACCAACCTAAATGGAGAAGCTTTTTCCAGAAAAGCACCAATTGCATTGAGAGACTTTGTCGGGAACATACCTGTGAAGATGTGTCAGAGACAGTTGACAAATATCCAAACAACTCATTAACCTGACTCCCCAGGCTTACCCACTCGCCACATGGCAGAGACTGCCAATTGTGCATTGGACTTATCAACAATTTCATGACCATTGAACCAGTGGTGAAATTTATCCTCGACCCCAAAGGACTGGCCCAAGAGCATGAGATTTGTGTGTAACAATACATCTACTTAGTGTAATAATCAAGCTTTAAACTAATGGGGCTGGTGGGGGTCAGGTATGTTTGGTCACAGAGAGGGAAGTTTAGAAATGCAGGAACAAAGTTGATATGATAGAGTAGTCTCGTGAAGTGGTTAAAGACAAGCAGAGTGGGACAGAAACAAAAATTGCATCGAGGAATTAGCTCCATTGCAAACAGCTAAAGTAAGGAAGTAGAATTAAAGGTTCTTTATCTGAATGCGCAAAGCATCCAAAATAAGATATGAACATGTAGATTAGATGTAATCACCACGAGATCATCAAGTATGTAAGGTGCATATGTTAGGAAATAAGTATTCCAAAGTATACAATATTTCAAAAAGAAAGACGGAAGGGATAATGAGGAAGAATAGCCCAGATAGTAAATGATGACACAAGCAAATTAGTGGAAAAAAAATGATCTTGGCTCAGAAGATCACATGGAGGTCAGCAATAGTAAAGTTCAGAAAATATTGGTGAGAAGTATTGTCAGTGGTCATACCGTTTAACAGAGCATTGACCAAGAAATTATCAGAGTTTATAACAAAGGAAGAGTAACAATTGTGGTGCAATTTAGTCACCGTATAGACTCGACCATCATATTGTCAAAGATGCTCTCTGCTCAAATCAATTATTAATGTAATTCTGGGCTCAACAGCTAACCTCTTCATTACCAACTACACAACAATTTTTTGTGTGTCATTTGCAAATTTCCCAATCATGCTGCACATGGTTAATTTCAAATCATTTATTATGACAACAAATTGCAACACTGAGCCCTATAGAATGTCAGTGGAATCTACTTTCCATTTGCAAAAACACTGCGGCCATTATTCTTGGCTTCTGTTACTGAGCCAAGGTTTTAATCCATCTGTATCCCAGGGGCTTTTATGTTTCTGACCAGTCTAAGATAAGGGCCTTGTTAAATGCTTTACTAAAATCTGCGTAAATGACGTCGATTGCACTGTTCGTATCAGTCCTTCTTGCAAATTTATCAAAAATTCAATTAAGTAAACAAGACATAAAATTACATTATTAAAACCATGCTGAGTGTCCCCAGTTAATCCATGCCTTCTTAAGTGATAGATTTCCCTTTCTCTCAGAATTAGTGCTCACTATTAAACTGAGACTAACTAGCCTATAATTATTTGGCCTATCCCTCACACTGTTTCTAAACAGTAGTGCGCTACTTGTGGACCTCTAATCCTCTGCTACCTAGCTTGTGTGTTGTGAAGATTACAAAATGATCTTCAGACCATACTTCTTTTTTCCACCCCAACTTTCTGGAATAGTCTGACCTACAATCCATCTGACCCTGGTGACTTATCCATCATTCAATGATGTCAGTTCCTCTCACATTATGCCTATTGTATGTAATATTCCACACGTCTCTCTTTAAACGGACTGTCTGTACCATTCTTGTTCTTTGTGAAAACAGAAACATAGTGCTTATTAAAGAACCATGGCTATATGTCTCGTATCTACTCATAAGTTATGTTACACACTTCTGATAGGCCCTACCCCTTCTTTAGTAATTTACGTGCACTTAAAGCAATGATAAAATGTCATTGGATTTGCATTGATTTTACCAATGAAGTTTTTCATATCTTTAATTTTTTTTCCTAAGATCCTTTTTTACTTCACCCTACACTTTTCTATTCCCCTCTTAACTTTTTCCAGCATTAACTTTTTAGTGAACACCGAAAATGTTTCTTTTTCCATTTTACCTTACCTCATGTGCTTCTGGATAGCCAGAGGACTGTAGATTTGGCAGTGCTACTCTTTTTTTTACACCATACTGAAAGAGTCTCACTTTTGAGTACTTCCTACTGATTTGTCACTAATTTTCCTTCAAGTAGCTATATCCAATGTGCTTTTGCCAGATCACCTCTCAACTTCATAAAATTTACCTACCTCCAGTTTAAAACTTATACTCGTGTTCTTTCTTTGTCCTTTTCGATAATGATGCCGAAACTAATTATATTATGGTCACTATTTCCAAAATAGTCACCACTGATATTTCATCCACTTCTCCCAAGACTAAACCTAGAATTGCATCCTATTGACTGGGCTTGGTGTGTGCTGACTAAAGAAAGTTTTCTTGAATGCAGTTCAAGAACTTTGTGCCTCTGAGCCTTTCACACTGTTTGTATGCTGTTTGATACTTGGATGGTTGAAGTCCACAATTATTATTGTCCTATTGTTTTTGAAGTCAGAATGTAACCTACTTTTTTGCTCTGTTATCTCCCTCTGACTATTTGGAGATGTATGATACACTCCTTGAAGTATAGCTGCCCCCTTCCTTGTTTTTAAGCTCAACCCAAAAGACTTCATTACATACTTTGTTTAGGATGGTTGTCCCTCCTAACAGCTATAGTTGATTCCTTTATCAATGATGCTACAGCCACATCTCTCTTATTTCACTTTCTATACTGCTTGAAAACTCTATGCGCAGGAATGTTAAGCTGCCACATTTGCTTTTCATCAGGCCACGTTTCTGCTGTAACCGTGATATGCTACGATGTGTCTATCTGTGCTCTCAGCTGATTGGCTTTATTCACGATTCCCCTTGTATTTGTATTCGCGCATGTGCTGTCCATTTTTAACCTTTGCGTCCTGAGATCACAAGATCACATCGTGTTGGAGCAGAAGTAGGCCATTCAGCCCATCAATTCTGTTCCACCATTCATTGAGGTCAGGTCTGATCTGAAATCACTGAACTCCATCTTCCTGCCTTTTTCCTATAATTCTTGATCCCCTTACGAATTAAAAATCTGGCTGTCTTAGCCTTGAATATACTTAATGACCCAGCCTCCTTAAAGGTTGTTAATCTCTGCAGTAAAGAATTCCACTGATGCATTACCCTCTGAGAGAAAAAATACTCCTCACCTGCGTCTTAAATGTATGACCCCTTTTTCTAAGATTATGCCATCTGCTCCTAGACACACTCTGAAGAGGAAAAGCCTCTCTGCAGCTACACTGTCATAGAGTCATGGAGTCATATAGCACAGAAACAAACCTTTTGGTCCAACTCATTTGCGTAAACCAGCTATCTCAATCTGACCTAGTCCCATTTCCCACCTTCTGGCCCAAATCCCTTTCAA
This sequence comes from Stegostoma tigrinum, assembly GCF_030684315.1. Classification (NCBI taxonomy): domain Eukaryota; kingdom Metazoa; phylum Chordata; class Chondrichthyes; order Orectolobiformes; family Stegostomatidae; genus Stegostoma; species Stegostoma tigrinum. Next base: position 47,138,682 of record NC_081363.1, read on the forward strand.
CCCTTCCTATTTATATATCCATTCAGATGCCTTTTAAATGTTGTAATTGTAACCTCCTCCATCACTTCATATGGCAATTTGCTCCATGTACACAACACCCTCTGCCTGAAAACATTACACCTCAGGTCATTTTTAAATCTTTCCTCCCTCACCTAAAACCTATGCCCTCTATATTTTGAACTCCCCACCCTAGGAAAAATACCTTAGCTATTCACCCTATCACATGAATTTATAAACCTCAATAAGGTCACCCTTCAGTCTCCAACACCCCAGGGAAAAAAGCCCCAGCCTATTCAACCTCTACCTATAACTCAAACCCTCCAGTCCTGCCACCATCCTTGTAAATCTGCACCTTCCCAAGTTTAGCAACATCCTTCCTGTAGAAGGGTGACCACAATTATATGCAGTCTTCTAAAAGTGGCTTCACCAATGTCCTGTATAGCTGCAACATAATGTCCCAACGCCTATACTCAGTGTTCCTGTTTACCTCTCAAGCTACTTTCAAGGAACTGTGTACCTGCACCCCTGGATCTCTTTGTTCAACATATTTCCCTAGGGCCCTGTCACTAACAGTATAAGTCCTGCCTTGGTTTGCCTTACCAAAATGAACACCTCACATTTATCTAAATTCATCTCTATCTGTCACTCTTTGGCCCATTGGTTCATCAGGTCAAGGTCTTTGTACTCTGAGATAACATTTTTTCACTGTCCGCTACACCACCTAATGAACACCAAAAGAATTGCAGTTGCTGTAAATCAGGAACAAAAACAAAGTTACTGGAAAAGCTCAGCTGGTCTGGCAGCATCTGTGAAGGAAAAAAGAATTAACATTTTGGGCCTGGTGACCCTTCCTTACAACACCACCTATTTTGGTATCATCTGCAAACTTACTAACCAGGCTGTCTATATTTACATTTAAATCATTCATATAAATGTCAAAAAGCTATGGACCCAGCACTCATCCTTGTGGCACAGAGCTGGTCACAAGCCTCAAGTCCAAACAACACCATTGTACCACCACCCTCTGTCTCCTACCTTCATGTTAATTTTGTATCCAGTTGGCTAGCTCGCCCTGAATTCCATGTGATGTAACCTTGTTAACCAGTTTACCATGTAGAACCTTGTTGAAAGCTTTGCTGTAGTCCAAATAGACTATGTCTACCTCCCTGACCTCATCAATTTCCTTTGTCACCGATTCACAAAACTCAGTCAAGTTAGTGAGACATGACTTCCTATGCAAAAAGCCATGTTGACTATCCTAATCCATCCTTGTCTTTCCAAATGCATGTAAATTCTATCCTTCAGAATCCCCTCCAACAACTTATCCATCACTGATATAAGGCTCACTGATCTGTAGTTCCCAGGCTTTTCCTTACAACGTTTCTTAAATAATGGCACCATATTAGCAAACCTCCAGTTTTCCGGCACTGCATTGTTGGTGAGGCAAGTATCTCAGCATCCATGGAGATAGAGCAAGCTAACATATCAAGTGTAGATGATGCTTCAACAAAGCTGATGTGAAGTCAGTTCTGTTGATGAATTATCTCGACTCAAAACATTAACTAGCTCCCTCTGGATGCTGCCTGACCTGCTGTGGTCGCTAACATTTGTTGTTTTCAGTGCAGATTCCAGCATCTGCTCCTCCCTTGGACTGCTTGTTGGTTACCCATTCCTTTTCTGCCATCATTCTCCTGAACTGCAGTGTGACCACCTTTCTGAATATACTGTGCCGTGCTGCCTTGAGGCACAGTGGTAGTCCCAACCCCTGGACTAGGAAGCCTGGGTTCAAGTCCCACCTGTTCCAGAGTTGTATAATAACATCGCTGAACAGGTTGATTTGGAAAAAAGATATAGCCTCTAGGTTCGTGTATGCACTGCAGAGATTCTAGCAACTGCTGAAGCTCCAAAACCCAGACTTCAGCTCTTTGCGGTTGGTGACACTTCTTGCATATGGTTGTCTAGGTGACTGATAATATCCATATATTATAGGAAATGTATTCCGCAAGACTGAGCTGCTGTGCAATGTCCTGACTTTATCTCATTTAATTAAAGATTATTTTACTTGGTTTACTTGTATTATTTTGTTTCACTTGAGCCTGACTTCACTTCCCCAGTTGACGGTGTTTCTTACTTCAATCTAAGTTGCTACTTCCTGAAAAATAAATCATCTTTCTCATATAACTATTTGACGACACTCCCTAAGAGCTGTTTCTCATCTATCAGTGAACTTATTGTTTTCTTGTGATGTCACCTTTTCCTATTTTTAGTTGAACTCTGCCAGCTTCCAAGTATAGCACCGTCCCACAGGTCCAGTTCCCTGAGCTAACCTGATGCAATTGTGTTTGCTGAGATGTTTCAACAATAGAATTGGAAAGTGACTATATATGTGCTGCATAGCTATTGTGGAAATCCAATTTCATTTTGTATTGTAGATGGGTAGTCCTTTGTATGCAGCCCATGTAGATTCCTTATCAAAAAAAAGTTACCCTCTATATCAAAGCAAGGGATGACCAAAATGTGAGGGTGATATTCATTTTTGTTCCTTTCAATCAGCTCTATCACATCTGTAAGGTATTTCTACAAGTATGTTTTTCAAGTTTCATACAATACAAGAGGAACTCTCAGAGAATGTTGAAGAGATCAATGAGATTATGTTATCGTGGTTAACACACAAATGAAATCTGCTGGTAAACTATCTCTGCATGACAAATATCCCAGTGTAGCATGTTTTGCTGTCTATCTACCACATCAGCAAAATAATTACTTAAGTAATCTATTTAGAACATGTGTTTGCTGGAAGCATCTTATGTTTTGGCATGGTGGTTTCGGTGAAAGACCATTGTTCTTTTAGTGCATTGTACCCAGAACCAGGACTTACCAAAACATCGTGTTTGCTTCAAACACTTGACATTCATGTGAGAGAAACCATGATGATACATTGCATGCTTCACAATTGTACATTAAAGAGTTCAAGGCACTAGCTTAAAATGCTTTCAAGTCACATTTCAGGTACTACAGGTTCGAACATTTGCTTCTGGCTAACGACATTTGGTTTGGCCGTTTCAGAAATGAGTTTGCTGAATAAATAGGATGCTTGCCTTAGAGGGGGCGGAGAAATACACAGTAGTTAGGGTGGAATCTGGTATGGTTCTGTAAACCAGTTGAACCACCTAGGTTATGGATTAATCAGAAGGTTAACCTATTCGAGGAATTGTTATTTGAAGTTCAATGGGTTGGAAGCAATCCTGTTCTACTATTGCCAAATGAGATCATAAATGAAGCTTCTCTGGATGTTGAAAATCATCTTTAAAGTGTAGAACTCCTCTGATTTTCTTGAGATATCTGATAGGAATGAGGATCAGGAATATTTTTTGACTTGAATCTTTACCTACAAAGATGTTAGTGATGCTTATAATAACAGGAATTATCACTGAAGAACATAAGAATCAAGAACTGTACTAGGTTACTCAATCTACAAAATCTGTTTTAACATTCAATAAGATCATGGCTAACTCTGTCTCAGCAATGTCCTCACACATTACCCCCTTAATCCTGCAGTGACAAAAAAATCTAATTGATCTCTGTGTTGAACGCACTCTATTATTTAGTATCTCCAACTCTCTAGACTGAGAAATTGAAAGATCCGCTATCCACTGAGTGAAGTAATTTCTCCTCATTTCATTCCAGAATAACTCTGTTCTGAGACTGACCCTTCCTAGTTTCATGTCATCGCCCTTTCATCAAAGTCAATTATATAAACTGTAAATAGTTGAGGTTCCACACACCACTCCTTACATCCTGACAACCTAGAAAAGATTCATCTATAACAATTCTCTGCCCCCTTTTTATTTATTGATGGGGTGAGAACATCACTGGTTAAGCTGGCATTTATTGCCCATCCCTAATTGTTAGGAGTCAACCACATTGCTATGGGTCTAGAGTCACTGGAGCCAGACCAGGTAAGGACAACAGATTTCCTTCCATAAAGATCATTAGTGAACCAGATGGATTTTTTCCAACAATTGTTTCATGAACATCAGTAGATTCTTAATTACAGATTTTAAATTGACTTCAAATCGAGCCATGGCAGGATTTGAAACCAGGTCCACAGAACATTCCTTGGGTCTCTGGATTAATAATCCAGTGATAATACCACAAGGCCATTGCCTCCCCTAGCCTAGCTTCTATCCCTGGCGATATGCTAACACAACGCCATGTGCGTTTACTTCCTGCATAGTGACATTTCAGATGTGTTCTGAAAATCTAAATGCAGTATACCTACCAGTTTCCCTTTATCCATGGCTCAAATGTTACTTCCACAAGCCCTTGAAATGGTTAAACTTGATTTCCCTTTCACAATGGCGTGTTTCCTTTGCCTGATTATCTCAAACTCATCGAAGTTCCCTGCTGTATCTTCTTTAGTAACAGTTTAAAACATTTTCCCAGTCACTGACATTAAGCTATCTGACTGGTAGTTTCTTGTTTTCTGACTTTCTTTTTAATATAGGAGTTACATTTGCTATCTTCTGTTTATAACAATCACAGGGAGTTTGGGAAATTTAAACCAATGCGCCAACTATCTCACTAGCTACTTCCTTTAAGACCTAGGATGAAGTCCATCAGGACCCAGGCACTTGTCAGCTCATAGCAACTTACTCAGTACCAGAATTCTGGTGTTTGTAATTTCCTTGTGTTCCTCCATCCTTTCCAGTTCCCGATTTATCACTGCTTCTGGGATACGTGTTATATCTCTTTGATGAAGACTAATGGAAAATATCTTGTCAATTCATCTGTTCCTCTGTATTTTCCATTATCTGTTCTCTGGACACACTATAGGAACAAACCTCACTTTCTTAATTTTTCTTTATCAATATTTATAGAAAATCTTATCCTATTTTAATCTTCCTGGTGAGCTTTTTCTTGTATTCTAATTTTGTCCCTTTTTAAAACAATTTTTAAAATATTCTGTCTAATTTCCTGATATGCCACTTACCTTTGTACAATGTGTTTTTCTTTTAGTTTGTTACTATTCTTGGCCTTTCTGATTAACCACAAACAGTGGGTCGGTCCCTCAGAATTTGTCTTACTTGTTTGAAAGTTTTACGGTGAAAGATTCCCTTAAATATCTGCCACTATGTCTCTATTGACCTGACCTAATTGCCAATTTCCATTTATGCCCTCAGAATTGCCCTTATTTAAGTTTTAAAACATAGTCTAAGATCCACTCCTCTTTTCTTGAAAATTAATGTAAAATTCAGTCATGCTGAGGCCCACCTCCACTGTGAGATGATCATCAATTCTATCTCATTGTGCAATACCAGAAATTATACCATCTAGTAGTCTCTAGAACATGCTGTTCTAAGAAACTGTGTCAAAAACCCATCTAGGCTGCCTTCACCCATCTGATGTTTCCAGTTTACATAAAGGTTGAAGTCTCCTATAATTATCGTTGGACCTTTCAAATGAGCCCCCATTATTCCTTCCTTTATGCACCATCCTAGTGTTTGGTTAGTGTTAGAAGGCCAATACATCACTCCTACAAGTGACTTCTTGCCTTCATCATGTCCCAGCTCAACCCAAACTGTTTCCACATCCTGGTTTCATGCATGTAGGATATCTCACTATATTGAGCTAATACCATCATTAACTAACAGAGACACTCCTTCATCTTTTTGAAGCTCTTCTAAACATACTGCAACCTTCAATACTCAGGTCCCAATCCACGACACCCTGCAGCGATGTCGCAGCAAAGGCTAATAGATTGTACTCATTCATTTCTATTTGTGCTTGTAGTTTATCTGCTTTATGCATTCAGCCACAGAGGGCTAGATCATGCTATTTTTTGGCTGCCAGTTTTGTTGAGTTTCACAGAGGGGCTTTCTCTCTCCATGAAGCTAAGTGAGATTCTTGGAATCTTATCAAACTCACCTCATTAACAACCTACCCTGCCCCTGTGGCACCTCTGTCGTTCAATCCCAGCCCCTCCCAACACCTGCCATTCCTGGAAGAAATAGCAGAGGAGGCCACAACCAGCAACCCTGGATCTTCAATCAGGAGGAATAGTCAGCGGTGCCACAAGAAAGTCAATGAACCTTCTCCGCTCTTCTAGGGTAAGTGCCACAGTCCTGTGAACCGTCTTACCACCATGGGTCATGCTCTACCACGGTCATTATTGCAGGCAACATCTTCCCTTGTTTGCTCTTGCTTAGTGATCAGCAGCATCTTGGGCAGGGAAATGTACGCCACCATACATTCAAATTGCCAGTGAGTTGGAATGCCAGGTCTGTTTACTGTATAGGACAAGCGAGTGGAATGGTCGTGTCTCCAAAGGGCCTTACATTAGTGGGTCTTGCATGCCCTTCACCCACAGGTCGAGACACTTCCACCCACACCAGACGTGGTTGCAATTTTACAACTCGATGGAAGGTGACAGCATGCTTACTTCTGGCAGTGGTTCCCAGCTTCTGGTCCCACATGTCAGTGAGGCGCAATATGTCTAGATCTCCTTCTTAATAGCCTTTCCCAGGCTGTGCAGTTCCCTCGGTCCCCACCAACCCATCTACACAACCTTCCACTTCTACACCTTCCCCCTACCCCCAGAGCCTGATATGAGATGCCTATACCAGCTATAGTCATTCAGTGTATATCACACCACCACCCTCGCCCCAAAACACTTGAAGTTCGGGTGCTCCTGACTAAGACATAGACCAATCCCACATTTTCCCCTCTCCATCTATGTTTTACTGTCTCTCTCCCCTTATAAATATTGTTGACCCCGTTCACCACCATGATTATTCTCTCTTTGTACTGCTTTGTTAAAATGTGTTGACACAAATCCTAATAGACGCATTCAGTTTTGGGACTAGCAAAATAGCTAAGCATCATGTAGTCAGCTGCATGACTATTAAAATAAACCTCTGCAGGTGAATGGACTCCTTCTCAGACTGTAACTTGTTTTTAAGTGAGTGTGGAATTTTCCTAGGCTTGAACAACAGAGGTTTTGGGCATCTGCCATTATTGAGCAGTGTTCAGTTTCCCCAGGTCTTACAAAAGATTCAGGACTTGTTAGTTAATCTCATTTTCTGGTTCGTGGCTGACAACTGAGTGTGCACCAACAGTTGGGTTGTCCTACATATATTCTTGCTGAATGAACATGGTTGATGGTGGATTATGTCAACAATTTACAGCAGAACATAACAACTGTGAGCAAGAGTAGACAATTCAGCCTTTCCAGCTTGCTCTGCCATTGAATATGTTCATGGCTCAGCCTCAACTCCATTTTCCAGCCTACTCTCCATAACCTTTCACCAATTATTAAATAAAAATCTGTCTATCCCGTCCTTAAATTTACTCAACACATCCACCACATTCTGAGGTAGTGAATCATTTTGAGAGAAGTATATTTTGCCTCATTTCTGTTTTCAATCTCTACCCCAATCCTAAAGCTATGGCCTCTTGTTTCAGATCCTCCTACATGAGGCAATATCTTCTATAAGTCTGCATTGTTGATCCCTTTTAGCATTTTATATGCCTGAATCGGATCTCCTCTCATTCTCCTAAACTGTAGAAATTATAGGCTTAAAATACTCAATCTCTCTTCAAAAGACAAGCTCCTCTGTCTGGAATCAATCTAGTGAACTTCCTCTGAACTGCCTCCAATGCAGCTACATCCCTCCTTGATTAAGGGGATATAAAAAAATATAAAACATTTTATGTAAAAAATTCCACAAGCTCGCTCAGTAATACCTTCCACAGTTGTGGCAACTCTTGTTTATCTCTGCCTTCATGTTCCCTGAAGTTGATCTTTGACCTTAAGGCTGCTCCCTCCTGGGCCTTGTAGATGGATGGATGAAAGCTGCAGGTACACTCTCTCAGCCATTTAATGCCACCCACAGCCTCAATGTCCAATTTAAAGTGTGTACCGTAATTGCTGCTAGCAATATTTGACAATCCAACTCTGTGACCTCCTAAAGAGAAATGATTTGCTGTGCAGGAGTGCCCTCAAAAACAAAGATAACTTGGGCTAAATTTTACCATATTTTGGCTACATGTCATTTTTGTTGAATTTTACAGAGGGCATCTCTCGGAGGTCTAGGGTGTTTTCTCTCAGTATTGCCCCAAGCTCACCTTATTAACTGCTTACCCCATTCCTACTGTGACACTCTCGTCCAGTGCTGGCCCAGTCCTTCTGTACACCATGGTCAGGATATCCTTGGATATGGGCTGTCTGTGGTGCCACATTAAAGGTCACAGTGCACCTGATCAGGTGCACTTTCAATCCAGAACCGGTTTGTACGTTTCACAACATTTCCATATCTGGTAATGTCGGATTGGAGGAAAAAGGCACTTTGCTTTGCAGGCAAGGACCTAGTGGTGAGTGGTGCAGAGTATGAGAGACCTCATGTCCCAGGACTGGCAGGGGAGATCACGATACCAGACTGTGCCAGCCTGGTCCAAATGTTGCCACTTGGGTCACTGTGGTCTCAGCTATTTGAAGGAATGTCTAGCACTTAAGGAAGAAGATCAATAATCTTCTCCACTCCTCCAGGGTAAGTCCTCTCTGTTGCCGCAAACTCACTGTATCTCTGTTACTGTACTCCTCTCCGAACAAGGCTCATCCCCAACCACTCTCACTATCCTCACTCGGTCTCACCCATTTCCCAAACCGGTAAACCTGCATTGGCCGCTGTACTGCCTGTTCACTGAATTGAGGCTCCTCCCCAACTTTTCCCAACCTGCACCAGCATGAACAACTGTGTCACTTACTTTCACCTCTCCTAATAATTTGCTTTCTCTCAGTCCAGGAGAAAACAGCCCATATTAGGTAGAAAGAGCCAAGATGGGTGTCTGCCCAACATTGCTCTCCTCTCACCCGATGAGGAAATAATGCTGATGGTGACAAACCAAAGCAACTATCTTGTCATATCTAAGCTCCTGAACTCCTATCCGAGGCTGCCATTGTCTTATTGTGTCAGGACCCCTTGACTGAAGGGTGCCTCCCTTGACTTTACCAAGGACTTCTGACTATAGTGACAGCCTCCTGGCTTTGTGTCTGTGTTCCAAGGCAATCTAGAATTACCGTGAGCCTGGTAGCTTGGGCTGATAGGTTATATACCCCAATAAGGCAGGTCAAGGCAATGCTGTGAGCATCCAGGTAGTCTAACTTATACAGCAAGTAGTCAGCTCTGAGATACAGCCTGGTCTGGCCCATGAACCGCGTTCTGCCTCCTGTGCAGTCACTGTCCTTGTATCCTTGGATTACATTGACAGTGAACATTGCACCCTGAGATTTACAGGGTCCTGCAAGTGGATCAGAGATGTGCCAAGATGGGTGTGGGTAAGTTGGCATGTGTCATGCCTAGGTCGGTGGACATGGAGTACAAGCAGCACTGCTCATGGAACATTATCTGAAATATTGGTGTCACATGCCTGGTATGGAGGTGCAACAGAGTTAATGCTTAGCCTGAGTCATCAGGCACCTGCTCTGAAATTCATTTTGGGAGTTATTGACATTTCTTTATGCTGGGTGCAGGATAGGAAGTTGCATGGTGTGATTTGCAGTTAATGAGGGTGATAACAAGCGCTAATTGTCATCTCACTGCTCCCTAGCAAGTATTTCATCTCGATGCCTGGAACTTTGTTAGAAAATGCAACTGCACAACATTCAGCACCACTCACTATTCCTCACACACTAAAGTGGTGCATGGCTAAATGCAGCAAGACCTGGAAATGGCACGTGACGTTCATGCCACACAAATCACCAGCAAGACGGAATTTAACCATAACATATCCAGTGCCTCCAGCTATTCCTTGATACTGGGTGGAGTGAATCAAATTGGCTGAAGACTGGTATCTGTAATACTGGGACCACTGGAGGAAGCCAAAAATGGATCAAGCACTTGGCATTTCTGGCTGAAGATTGCTGTGAATGCTTCAGCCTTCTATTTTGCACTGATGTGTGGGGCTGTTCCATCATTGAGGATGGAGCCGCCTCCTCCAATGAGTCATTTAATCGTCCACCACCATTAATGACCAAATGTGGCGGGACTGAGCTTAGATCTGATCCATTAATTGTGGTGTCACTTGGCTCTGTCTATCACTTGCTGCTTATGTAGTTTGGCACATAGTCCTGTTTGGTAGCTGCACCAGGTTGACTCTTCATTTTCCTGACATGCCCTCCTATATTCTCCATTGAAGCAGGGTTGACCCCCAGGTTTGATGGTAATGGTTGAGTGGGTGGTACACCAGGCCGTGAGGTTGCAGATTGTGCTGGAGTACAGATCTGCTGCTGTTGTTGGCGCACAGTGCCTTATGGATGCCCAGTCTTGAGTTTATGTTCAAAGTCTGTTCCATTTACTGATACCGTCATGAACAGATGTATGCAGCTGGCAGATTGGGTAAAGCGGAAATCAGGTATGTTCTTCCCTGTTGTTGGTTCCCTCATCATCAGCCATTGACTCAGTCCAGCAGCCATGACCTTTAAGAACCAACCAGCTCAAATCAGCAGTGCTACTGCCGAGCCACTCTTCATGGACGTTGAAATCCCCCTACCCAGAGTACATATTGTGCCCTTGCCACCCTTAGTTCTTTCTCCAAGTGTTGTTCAATGTGGAGGAGTACTGATTCATCAGCTGAGGGAGGACAGTACATGCTAATCAATAAGAGGTCTCCTTGCCCATGTTTAATGTGAAGCCATGAGACTTCACGGGGTCCAGAGTTATTATTGAGGACTCCCAGGGCAACTCCTTCCCAACTGTATACCACTGTGCCACCAGTTGTTGCTGTACTAGTTTGTGAGAAGCTCTCCCACATGTGGCACTGGCACCCCAGATATTAGAGAGGAGAACTTTGCAGTGTTGACAGGGCTGTTTCTGCCCTTCTCTTTTCCTGGTACCTAGGTAGATTCCAAGTGGTCTGTCTGTTTTCATTTATTTGTCGAAACTTTGTCGTGATTAATGGAACTGATTGGCTTGCACAGGCCATTTCAGGGCACAGTTGAGAATCAACCACATTGCTGTGAGTCTGAAATCACATGTAAGCCAGACCTGGTGAGGATGAGATTTCCTTCCCTCAAGGGCATTTGTGAGCCAAATGGGTTTGTCCACCCACTGACAATGGTATCATGGTCATCAATAGATTCTTAATTCCAGATTTTGTTTTCAATGAATTCAAATTCCACTATCTGCCATGGCAGGATTCAAACAATAGCTGAGTTTCTGGACTAAGAGTCTAGCAATCATACCATGAGCCATCCCTTCCCTGGGATTAAGAAAGACAGATTACTTCTTTCATTGGAATATCTATCCTGGTGGGGTGATCAGCATTCCTTCTGTCATAGTTCCAGCATTTTTCCACCAGATAACTGGATCACTGGAATGTTCTCCATGATCTTGGTAATGGAAGAGATATGGGTGGAACTTGGTTCACAATGAAAGGCACAATGATCAGTCTGGTTCAATCCTGGTAAGTTTAAAGGAAACAAATTAATGGAAAGAAAGTGTTGCACTGAGTAATTGGTAGAAATATCTTGTCTTAATCCTGTTCACTTTGGACAAACCTGTTAGATTTGCTCCCAATCATCTGTCATCTACTACTTCACTGAGTGCTTCTGTACTGAGTTTCTGCCTGCCTATTCCTTCCTGCCATTTGGATAAATAAAAGAATACAGCCAAAATAGATCCATGTAACTCTTCCAGTAGCCTTAGTGCAGGGATAAAGATTTGATATTGCTCAAGATCTGGCCATCATTTGAAGGGTGAACAAAACCAGAACACTTCAATTGAATCTTCCGGGGAATAGTTGAAGAAAGTTGATTGGCTTCTCTCTTTCTAACAGCCTCTTGTTCAATTGCAACAATTTTTAAAGAATTTCTTTTAGCAAGTAGCTGTCACGCTGCAATTAAAAATTCTTCACCAGATCAAAATCGAAGGAGAGCCAATTCTAAGGTTTTTCTGAGTGAGAGAGATGCAAGGGTTATTGCTACTTAAAACTGACACATATAAGGCAACGCAACATCACATATGTACGCACAAATACAGATAATAAGGTTTGAAAACTTGGCTTTGAGGGGTGCACTTATTGGCCAAGGCTGTCCATACAGACACAAAGGTAATAGCGGTTGCAGTTTTAAATTTTGAGAAACCTTGAGTTGCGAGAGAAAAACCTGAGCCCCAAATATTTAGCTGCCATCCTGTTTCCTCAGAAGCGTCAAAGATGGCAGTCCTTGAGTTCCTTGTAAACAGTTGGCATTCCAATTGCTTTTTCACTAGATAATGACTTTCCATGTGGGCAGAGAGAGAGAGAGAGAGAGACAAGGGTCCATTTGTATATTCTTGAGTCTGTTCAATGCTTTTCTGAGTGACACTCTACAACCTCTTATCTCAACATGTAACTTCCAGAAAGGTGGAAATCAACCTGGTTGATCAGTCTGTTAAGAATGATGTCAGTTTTAGATTTGTTTACTGCTGTCTCATGAGCTTAGCTCAGTGTTGGTCAAGTGATCACAACAGCCATTTTAAGCCAATATTTATCCTTTATAAAATCATGTTTAGACAGTGAAGGTCTCAGATATGAAAATTAGATGACCAAAGTTGATTATAAGTTGTCCATGTTTATTTTTAACAAGAACCATGAACCATTTAACCCATGAACAAGAGAAGTGTAGAGGAGGATGGTGTTGCTAACCATATAAAAGACAACAGAGAAGTTAAGGAGAGAACATGTCACAGAAATTTGCACTATTTTAGTGCTGTCTTGAAGTGCAAATGTGATTGTAGAAATTCAAAAGTGGAGCTTTGCAAAAAAATGAGCATGTATTTAAGAGGCAACAACATGTTCAGTGATTTTGGATGGGAAAAAAAAGTTGGAATGAGTGTTAGTTTAGAAGGCATCAAGAAGTCAGTGTGGTTCATTTTTGAGTAAGTGCGTGATGGCATCAGTTTTGAAATAGAGACAAACAGAACCAATAACATTTTCTGGACCTAAATAACATTGGGCAAAAAGGACAGGACTTACCATCAGGAATTTGTGGCACAGTTTGTAAATAGACGCAAAGAAGTTAATGTGTTAGAAACATATTGGGCAGTGATGTAAAACAGGTACTAGTGAATTTACTGTCCTCAATATGTTGCTATCATTGTAGCAGCCCTTTCTTCTAATTGGATTTCCCTATAAAATCGTTAATTCATAAATGAAATAGCTTTGTCTTAAAATGGATTTGGATTCTTTTTATGGTTAATACCATTCTGGAAACTCCAATTATTCATGGCGTAAAATGTTATAAAAGCACCTATGAAAGTTCTAAAGCCTAGTGGATCTCCGAGTCTGAAGAAAAGGTGACTGGACAGCAAGATGGGTCCCTTTAACTCAGCAGTCAATTGCAGAATCTGCAAAGAGAACATACTAGCTTTGGAGACATAGTAAAGTAAATACACTGAGTTTATTTTGGAGGTATTATCTTATGAGCACAATGGATGGGCTTTTCTAGCACTTGCCAGATATACCTGATATTTCTTTGAAAAAGTTAATTATCTGGCCTTCATCCAGAAAATTTGTTTGTCATAAAGTAAGTGATCATGCCCTTGTAGCTGAATGGGTGCTTGAGGAATTGGGGCATGTCGACAGAAATTTTAGCTTGCTCATAATTTTTCTTCTCCAAAACAGGTGTTGTGATAAAGGTTTCTTTGTTTGGCTCTTATCATCACTTTGCTGAGTTAAGGAAAAACAAAATAGACACTGTTCTCAGATACTTGACCATAACCACACTACAAAGTGGAAAACCTTTATAATTAATTTGGTCTGTTTTCAAAAATAGCCTGACACTTCATTTTGGGAGAGGTATATATTCTAGTTTGCACAGTGATCTTTTTTTACATTGATAATGAGCTATCAACATTGGAGTACTATACTTCGACTGCAGATAGCAAGCCCAGAATATTAAGCAGACAAATTTGTTCACTTCAGATCAAAATGTTCATAGGTACTAAGTTTTTAATTTGTTCATTCGTGGGCATTGCCAGCAAGGTGAGCATTTCCCCCCATTGTTATGAATGTCTAGTTTATAATTCATATGTTAGATTATAACTTCTAAATTTGCAACTTTAGCTGTGGAAAATAGAGGCATGTTGTCAAGAGACTGATAGGCATCTGTGAAGTTAATACAATTTAAGTGAATTTTGAGTTTCTTACACTTAAAAATTCAGAGTCAAGTTACTTAAAGAGTTCTTCACCAAACTATTTATGCAATGACAAAGTTAAACACAAGTTAAGAAAATTCTTCAGAAACATGCTTGAAGTAAATTGATTGAAAAAAATTACAAATAAAACTTGTTCTTTAGAATTCAAAGTTTCAGTATCATGAAAGTTAAGCTTCTTTTGATGTTGAATGAAAAATTGCAAATATTATTCAGCAATCAATTAGTTCTATCAATTTTGATTGCTAAAAGAAACTGGAGATAAAAGAAAAGAACATAAATGTAATTACAGTGTTGGATTTAGCACAAAAATACTTCAGATATGGAAAACATGTCAGTGTGAATGATGTCATGACAGCCATCTTTGATACAGATAGAAAAACTGTTGAATTTTATTGAGGAAGTTACCACACACAGATGTATTAAACTTTCTTCACCCATTTCAGGAAAGGAATATGTTCATTTTTTTTATTATTCACTGATGGGATGTGGGCATCATTGGCCAGGCAGCATTTATTTCCCACCCCTAATTGCACAGAAGGTAGTTCAGAATCAACCACATTGCTGTGGGTCTGGAGTCACATGTAGGCCAGCAGTTTCCCTCCCTAAAGGACATTTGTGAACCAGATGGGTTTTTCCCAACAATCAACAATGGATTCACAGTCATCATTAGATTCTTAATTCCAGATATTTTATTAAATTCAAATCCCACCGTCTGCTGTGGTGGGGTTCAAACCTGGGTTCCCAGAACATTATCTGGGTCTTTGGATTAATGGACCAGCAATAATACCACTAGGCCATCACCTCCCCATCTTTCTCATGATGCTGTATTGGTAAAGAAAAAACAAGTTTTACATTGAAAACAGCATTTACAGCATCAACAACTTTAATCAGCTAAGTATACAACAAGGCAACAAAATGAGTGCAGTGCCAGGAGATTAAAATCCTAACAATGCTCATCTAGATCAAGAAAATATTCAGCACCTTCAAGTGTCCATCAACAATCAACCAATGCAACAAAGTTTACCTGTACCAATCTTTCTTGCAAAAAATTCCATTAATTCTGTTTGATAGATCAGCAAATTGGCAAAAGTGGAAAGCACAATTCCCAAGATTTCAACAGCTTCAAGATGAGACGCCAAATCAAATGTGGAATAGGCGAGCAAATCTCTCTGCTATAGGTACTGAAAATCTGACCATGTATTGAATAGACAACAGATTGAAGAAAAGCAAATTACATTTGAGTACCTCCTAACAGCTTTTGATATTTCAGTTTCAAATATTTCAATATTTCGCTCCATGATGACTACAGAGATCACACTTCAGTAGCAGATATCAACTCCCAGGAGATTCTGCAGACAACAGCTTCCTTTAATGACCTGTATGTACGGTCTGAACCACGTAACAATGGAAACTTACAGCAAGTGCTCATTTGCTATAAAATCATCATTGGTCTGTTGGAAACATTAGCTAATGAACTTGCTCAATCAAAAAGGGATCAGACTGTAGAATGAACAATGCAGATAGCAGTGCATTCATAGGATGGAGTTTTACAGGGGTCTATGAGCAACATAGAACATGGTGAAAGTGTGTCAGGAAAATGTGAGAAGTCCAGCGAGACTTATCAGAACACGAGGATCAACTTGATCCATCTGTTAACAACATTCCAGGCTTTGAGGCGAAGTAGGGGAAAGTTGCTTATGAAGAGGGATGATTGCTTCATAATGATTTTATTAATGAGATACCTCACCTCATTAATATGCAAGTTCCTATCCAACTACAAGTTGCAAGCAAACTAGATGGCAAAAATTCCTGGCATGGAGATCAGAATGACTACCTGGCAACTCCAGCATGCCAAAAAGAACTGCTGATGCTGGAAATCTGAAAGAAAAATAGAACAAAATCGGCTGGAGAAACTTAGCGTATTTGGCAGCATCTGTAGAGAGAAAGCAGTCACAATATTTCATGCCCAGTATCTTTCATTAAAACTTTAAAGTTCTGAAGAAGATTCCCTGGACATGTAACACGTCCACAGATGCCACCAGGCCTGGTGAGTTTCTCCAGCAATTTCTATTAACGTCAGCTTGCTACTTGGTCCAATGGACCTCCGTTTTGGATACCAGGCATCAACAATTTCAGGTATGCTGCATGGGCACTGACCACATGCACCTCATGCCCATAGACACTAGCATCTAAAATGTGCCAGCATTGAAGGACATCTTGATCCACTTACACAACGCTTTGTGCTCTTCACAGGGTGGCATGGTTGCTCAGTGGTTAGCACTGCTACCTCACAGCATCAGGGACCCGGGTTCGATTCCAGTCTCGGTGACTGTTCCGTGTGGAGTTTGCACATTCTCCCCGTGTCTGCATGGGTTTCCTCCAGATCCTCCGGTTTCCTCCCACAGTCCAAATATGTGGATGCTAGGTGGTTTGGCCATGCTATAGTGCCCAGGGATGTTGAAGTTAGGTGGATTAGACATGGGGAAATTAAGGGAATGGGTCTGGGTGGGATGCTGTTTGGAGAGGCGGTGTGGACTTGTTGGGCTGAATGGCCTGTTTTCCACACTAGGGATTCTATTCTATGATTCAATATTGCACCTCAGGGTGGAATTGCAACTATTGTGTAATTCCGCAGCAAGGATACAAGGACACAGAACCAGGCTTCATCTCTAGGCTCTTTTGGTGCACTCTTAAGGCTCACTCACTCGGATGCTCACAGCATCATTGCCTGACCTTGTATTTCTGCACCCAATTCCTCAGCCAGAGATACCAAGCTTATTACACCACAGTCTTGTTTTGCCACTTAGCACAGGCACATAGCCAGGAAAGCTATAGCTGTCAGCAGATCTCAGTTAAGTCAAGAAAGATGGCCTTCGCTCAGGGTGTCCCTGCACAGGAAGTGAAGAACAGCCTCTATTGCCAGTCCTGAGGCTTGTGCATGACTAGTCAGCTGTTTAAGGTGGTCAGAGTCAGGAGCCTCTCCGTATAAAGTGTCGGGAGCCAAATGTCAACCACCGGCCTTGACACTTTCTCTCCTTATTTGGTTTATTTTGCTACTGGAATGGGTTATTAAGGGAGGGAAGTGGGTGGCACAGCTATTACTTTTGGTGCTGAGTGGTTGGGGTGAGTGACAGTGAGTGAGAGAAGATATTGCAGGTATTTGTTAAAATGGTAGAGAATGAGCCCTCATGGAAGGTGAGTAAGGTATCCAAGATAGAATGGTTGAGTGATTTGAGGGAAGATGGTTATACTTGTGCTTGTGGATTAGAGAAGAATGTTGACCTTCTGATATTGCTGGTCTTTCCTCCCAATGGCTGAGACTGTGCTGACTTTGGTAGCAATCTCAGACCAGGCTGGTACGATCTAGTATTGTGGCCATCACTGCCAGTCCAGTGGAACAAGGACATTCTGCCTCCTCACCACCCTGTCCTTTAGGAGCTCCAGGTTTCTGCTGATTATAGCCCCCTGTCTGCCACGTCTGGGACAAATATCAGGAACCATACAGAGCAGCTCTGCACTAACAGTATTTGTCTGGATACACAAGGGTCTTTGAAAAATGGAGCCAGCAACAGGAATGTAGTGAGTTGTTATGGACAAAGTGTATGACGGAATCTGGCTAGAATTTGCCAAGTGTGGTGTCATGGGGTGGAGGATGTCGTTAATGGGGTGTGTTTGGCAAGATACAGCAAGAGATCTCATGAGGCCTCGTGGCAAAAAATTCTCAGTGAAACTCAAAAAAACTGATGTAATTTTCAGCTGAGATTCCAGAAACATTGTACAGTAAATGTTCTACCCAATGCAGAACATTCCACAAAGATTGTTGACTACTTAAAGCATGATAAACCACCTGACAAGAGGAGTCAGACATTTCATCACAAAAAATGTGACAATGTTGATTCAAAATCCTAGAAACTTTAATGCAACAGTACTTGTCACAGCCATGGTTCCAAAGCCCCACATCAGTGAGAATAAAACTGTCCGTCATTCTTCCAAAAATATCTTTGTAGGAGAAGACATCACTTCTTGAAGATGTGCTACAGTATGAAGGACATACTAGGCATCGAACTAAATTGTCTCCGAGCCAACATGTATATTCATGCTTTGGAACAGAATCTGGAAGAGCAAGTCAATATTGCAATAAACAAGTTCCTTTACACTGGGGATAAGTAGCTATGAATGAACAATGTCACTCTGTTCTCAGAGATGCAGAGGAAAAAACAATCCAACTTCCCCTTACATTCCTGCAAAAAAAGCACTGTTGATCAAACAAAGCCAACAGGGAAAAAAAAGTTCACCAACTTCACCTCACCTGTTTCTATACCTTCTCAGAGACATAGTAAACCTGCAGATTGACACAGCGAAATGAAATCAATGACAGTTTCAGCTTTGGGCCTTACGCAGCTTCCTACTCTTTGGGAGCAAAGAGATGAAGCCAGTTGTGCACATCAAGTAGTGTAGATGCTAGATCTATTGACCATGATGTAGCTTGCGGTTGGAACTGGTATTCAGTCTAAGACAATGCTGGAGAGTGAAAAATAACTGAAAGAATTGTTTAGCTGGAAGCTAAATAAAGAAATCATTTGTAATCCTCACTGAAAGACCATTAACCTTGTGGCAATGGAAGTTCTGGAAGTAATCGGTTTAGTAGTGGCTTGAAACGAAAGCAGCAGGTTATTGGAAACCAAATGTGCATTCTAATGTTTTAACTCCCTGCATAGGAGTCACCAGGAGGGCAGTGCTGAAGTTGTAGAATCCAAAGTTATGTGTTTGTCAAGAAATTGGAGCATTGTTTAGGCAAAAACTAATGGAAAGTCCCCTATGAAATCTTGTATCTTGACAGATCGCTGAAAGTGAACAGAAATAAGAATAAATTCCGAAGGGTGGTGACAAACCTATTGAATTGGTTACGGGAAAGCTGAAAAAAACTTATAAAGATTTCATAAGATAACAGGACTGTTTAAAGGTAAATTGAAAGTAGGACTGAGTATAAAGCGCAATGAACTATAAGCTATAGTGTTAAGTTAATTGAGCTTACTGTGTTTGATTATTTTTGATTTACAAAAAAGACTTGCATTTAGTTTAAAAACATGAAATCCTATGAGTAATTCTGTCAGTTGATTGCTAGATGTTTGAATTTCTTCTTTGAATGTTAATGGTCCCACAAAGAATCTTAACAGAATCAGCAAGAAGGTGGTGGTGAACTGGAGCTTAGCTGGTCTCACGATTTTCTCTGAGACAGAACCTTGTAAGTTTAAGTCCCACTCCAGTTCTTGAGCTCAAAATTTCAAGGCTGATACAACAGAGATAATTCCTTTTGAATGAAATGTTAAACTGAAGCTTGATCTGCCCTGTCAGGTGGGAAAGATGGAGAGGGCTGTTAACTGTGATCCTGTCTCTTCTTAGAAAGGTTTTTTGGACTCAAAATGTTAACTCTGTTTTCTCTGTACAGATGCTTTCAGACCTGTTGTGTTTCTCCAGCACTCACTATTCTTGTTTCAGGGTATCATCCCTGGAATCCTGTCTCTTTATCCCTTCATCAACCTCACAAGAATTAGGTTATCAGGTCTGTTTTTAGGAATCTATTGTGCACAATTTTTGGCCTACAACACAACACTGACTACACTTAAGTAGAAAGTCCCGAACTTTTTTCTATGCCTTCAAACCGGCAACAGTGGTGCACATAAGCAACAAAAAAATGGGAGAAAAATTACTGAATCTTACATGTCTGAATTCTAGTAATGTTATTGTACATTTCATTGAGTCACCTGACTATCGGTCATTATGAAAATAGTGAAATCAGAATTTACGAGTAACAGATGAAAGTAGAGTTTCACAGTCACAAGATTGCATGGTTTACATTTGACTTTAATGTAATACAGTTGTGTTGTACATCACGTTAGTGCTCATGTTGAATGTGCATTACAGAATCACTTCTTCTTGAGTGATGTTAGGATTTTTGGTAGCTGCTTCTTTAGAATTTCCACATTTGTATTAGAATAGATTCAACAACATGTTCATATAGTTGCAAATTACACCAACATTATATTCAGACCCTTCATTTCCCCAATTTTAAAGAATAATGTGGAACATCTCTGCACAGTTTTTCTCTATTTTCATTAATTCAAGGGGTCCCCTTACAAACCTGCCCAATTCATCTGATGTTCACAGGTCTCCAAAGCTGATTCCACTAGATTAGTGACCTATAGGCATATAATACAAGTTGATATTGCACATCACATTTTCTAAATTATTTGACCACAAACAATGACAAAGATTTACTATAAGTATGAAATTCAATTTTGGCTAATTTATTGCTGATACAAACTCTTATTTTACACCCCAATGATAACAATACCTATAAAACAATGCATGAAGGATTACCAAATGTAAATTAATTACTATTGGTCCAGCAAGTGGTATGATTCACAGCTAATTAGTGGAAAATGATATTGTCAGTATATATGTTTTCATTTTTAAGTGATTTAGCATTGAGTCTCTTTATTGTTTTTTTCTGTGTAGAGATGTATATTGCTCACTAACTGTAAGTATACTAATGATTATGACTCAAACTCTCATGCATAATTGAGCAATGTTAGCTACATATGATCATGGAAACATTTCTTGCTTTGCTTTTCAACCTGTGGTGAAGACCTGAACTTCATTTGGCATAGTTTCCAGTGGCATTACTAAGATTTCAAACTCAACCTGTATAATAGAACAGGAAATACCAGTGTTAATTGGCGAATATCCACTTTTCCCCTTTGATTTTCTCCCTTCCTTTGCTGAAGATCCAAAGACGCTAAGAACAAAATCAATTGCATTAACGACCTTTTGGTACCTCATCTCAGGTGACCAATTGTACTTGGGTCAGACTAAACCCATCTGGTGCACAGCATGAGAATACACTGAAAACAGAGAAATAAAAGCTACTGAGATACCTACTGAGAAGTTTATATATTAACAGTTTGATTTTTGCTCTCTGTTTTTCCTTCCGAGTCAGTTTCTTTTGTATCAGTCTGTATCATCATGTTTCAAACTCAGCTCGCATTCTGTCAGCTACTGATTTTCACTTGATTATAAAATGTTAACCATTTCTTGGGGGAAGAAAAGACATGCACGCATTTTAAAAAAAAATACTACTCACACAACCCTATAAATTCAGCATTTCCATATTTTCATGTACTTCTGTTTGCCTCAAATTTCTCTTAAATTAGCAGATCTAAAACCATTAAGCTCAGGCCTCAGCTTTTGAAAAGAAAAGTCATCTCATGCACAGCTCCATGAATTATCCCCAACATTACAGCCATATCAAAATTGATCCATCAAAATGAGCGATGAGCTAGATTATTGGATGTACTGCAAAATACAATCTAGAGAGATTTGAAAGCCATTCCACATTCAACATCTGGAAAAGTGTGTGGTAAATGGTTGTCTGTTTCACAAGCAAAAGAAGAGGTAACATCAAAACTTAAACTGTCCTTTGAAACTGACATTTAATACAAGGATTTAAATCATTTTTGGAGCTGTTATTTTTCAAGAATGTTGTTAAGTACTTTAAAATAAAACTGACAGAAACAGCAGTTGGAAAATGTTAAATGAGTTAATCACAAGAGATGAGGATGTTGGAAAGGTTTTTTTAAAGAAATACAAATAGCCCTTGCCAGTTTCTGCCTGCAGATTAAAAACAGAGATTTTAATGACAAAAAGAAATAGCTGAACAGTTATATGTAAATATTTTGCAAACATAATATTAACAATTTTTTTTTACTGTAGTTATAAGGTTGACAACTTCAAATTAATGTTTGAAAAAAAGTATTTTAATTCATTCCACTGTTAGCTATTGCTGCATCTCCATGTCAGTGATAACCCAACCAGTCAGCACCTTCTTCTCATGCTGCGTAAAATTGTGCCTTTTATTTTCAAGGATTTCTTCTTATGTCCTGGTTTTGATGAGTGCAAGACAAAAAACTTCAACTTCTAGTCTTCATTTAGCAAGGTCTAGGTTCCTCACTTTCATTAATAAATTATCAACAGGTTCCCTTGATCGTACCTGAGGCTTTGAAATTCATTTTAGTGGATTCATCTGTTAGAATTGTAATTTCTTATAGTACAAGGGGCACGAGTGCCCTGATTCCTTTTGCCAACATAGCTTAATTTAATCCCTTGTCAATGTGAGGAATACACATCTTTATAAGTATATGGCCATACTGGAGGGCCAGAAAATTTGTGTATGGTTTAACTTTTGTAACATTCTTCCATTGGTCCCCCTGTTCTTCCCTCAAGCTGCTTATATGTAAGGGCATTTCTAAAGGAAAATCTGATTGATACTGAGCTGGAAAGAACAGAAGCAAACTGAAAACATTTGCATGGAATAAAAAGATCAAAAAAAACTTTGCCGAACTGATTTAAAATCAATAATGAATATTCTTACATTGTACTTGTTATCCTAGTAGCCTTGGTGTCATTTACATTGTTATAAAAGGTACTTAACTTGAGAATTGGCATAGAGGATAATGTGACATTATTCCTTGTCCGTTTGAACATTATTCTAAAGCTTCGTCTGTTTAAATCATCTGATTGAGTCAGCTAAATTTATGTTTGAGAAGTGTGAGGTCCTAATCAAAGACATTAGTGTATAATTTGAAAAAGAAAACAGTTGGTGCTGGGAGCTAGTAATTAATGCAGACTATGTTTTCTGATCAATTAAGATCCAGTGATCAACTTAATAGATCTGATCAGTTACTGCCATTTAAATCTCAGTTACCATTTTTTGCAATAAATTATCCACCATATAACACGCTTTGCTGTCAAAAGTGTTTTAAGTTCATGTAGCTTGAAACTTAGTAGCACACCGGTAACTGAAGATTTGCTCCTGCTTCTGCTTTCACTTTAATAAATGATACAAATTTTAATGCATCATGAACACTTCTAGATGTGATGGAAATAACATTGAGTGGTTTTATCAGTCTATCTTGTCAGTATGGAATGGTTATGGGTGCATTCCTGACGTGAAATTTGCTATGGTTCGAGATAAAAGAAAGGAAAGAACTTGAATTTATATTATGGCTTTCATGATGTCTGAAAGCCCCAAATTGCTTAATAGCCATCTTTTGAAGAGCTATTACAATTATAATGTGTGGGAAACATGGTAAGCAACTTGCAAATATTATTTTTCCTTCACTCACAGATTATGGGCATCACTGGCATTTATTGTCCATTCCTAATTGCACTCAAGAAGCTGCTGGTGAGCTGCATATCCTAACTGGTGCAATCTATGCATTGAGGTACACCCACAGTACTGAGGATGGGGCTTTCAGGATTGTGTACTAGGTGACGTAAACAAGCAGTAATACATTTCCAAGCCATGATGATGTATAAGTTGGACAGAAGGTTGGAAGTGCTGGTATTTCAGTTCTCTAATTCTAGTGTTGAAATAGCTACATCTGGAATGATGGGCGCAGGCTCAAACCCCAAACTAGCCTACACCCTGAAAATCAGAAATCCCAGGAATGCAGTCAGAACCTGGTAAGAATTGACCATTTTTAACCTCCTTGAAATCTGCTTTCCTACCAATCTTTGAATCATCAGATGTGTGTAGATGTGGTGTATTTGGATTTAAAAAAGGCATTCAGCAAGGTGCCACATCAAAGGTTACTACACAAAATAATACCTCCAAATGATAGTGTAGGAGACAATATAAGGACTGAGGATTCAGCAACAGTAAGTCAGTACCTATATTAACGTTATTCATAACTAATTGAAACCTCATCATTGTTCCCTGTGGTACTCCACTGTTTACAGCTTGCCATGTTGAAAATAATCTATTGATCCCAAATCCCCATTACCTGTAAGTTAACCAGTCTCTATCACACTAACACATCATCCCCAACAACCTGAATGCTAATGTAGTGAACTATAATTTGGCATTTATCAAATGTCTTTTAGAAATTCAAATACACAACTTGGACCAGTTCTCATTATAATGTCAGAGGACTCTGAAATGAATGGATTCTAGCATTTTCCCAAAAGTAACTAGTAGGCTAGTTTGCTGCTTTCTGTCTTCTTCTACCATAGATGTTAAAATTTCAGTTTTCCAATTCATTGGAAATTTTCCAAAATTGAGAAAAGTTTTTAAGATTTCAAGATTCAACCAATCTCTGCCTCCTCCATTTCTTTTAAGCGGCTGGGCTACAGGCCATCAGGCCCAGGGGATCTGTCAGCATTCCATTCCAGATAGCAAGGCTTAGAGCTAGATGAACTCAGCAGGCCAAGCAGCATCTTAGGAGCCTGCTGCTTGGCCTGCTGTGTTCATCCAGCTCTACACCTGGATAGTGAGAATAATCATCCAGCCTCACATTTTATTATCTACACCTGGTTATCTCTGATTCTCCAGCATCTGCAGTTCCTATTATCTCTGATACAGCATTCCATTCCATGAGTTTGCATAGTATTTCTGCTGTATTGATCATGATTTTAAGCCTTCAAACAAATACAAAATGCTTGTTCAAAATGTCAGCCACACATTTGTTTGCCATTATTAAAGTCCTAGTCTCAATCTCTTCCTGTTTGAATACTTGTAGAAAATGTTTAGTCTTTTTGTTTTTCTTACTAATTTTCTTTAATACTCCAACCTTCCCTCTATTACTTTTAACCATTCATTCCTGTTTCTAAAAATATCCCAATTATCACTAATTTAACAGCATAGTATGCTTTTTTCTCAATTCAATCCAAAATTTAACTTTAGTTAGCCACAGATGATGCACTTTTTCTGTCTTTATTTCAATGAAATATATTTTTGTTGAGAATTATGAATCATATTATTCGATCTCTGCCACTGCTTCTCTACCATTTTATTCTTAAGCTATTTTTCTACTTTAGCCAATTTTGACTTCATTCCCTTTTAATGACCTTTATTAAAGTATCAGTCACTTGTTTTAAACTCGTATTTCTGACTGTGAGGTTCTATTATGTGATAATTGCTCTTGTTTAGAAATTCTTTACAATGGGGTTATCCATTAATCCCATCTCATTATGCATTAGCATGTTTAAAACAATCTGTTCTTTGATTGTTTTAGACTCCATTGTTCTAAAAAAAACTTGTCTTGAATGCACTGTATGAACTCATTCTCCAGGTTACTTTTACCAATGTAATTTATTGAGTCTTTATGAAGATTATATTTACCCGTGACTGTTAAAATTCTGTCTAAAGCACTAGTTATACTATTTGTGAGGACACTGGTCCCAGTGCAGACTATCCTAATGGTACAGCTCACTCTTTTCCCAGCACTGATAGCAGTGTCCTGTGAATTGAAATCGACTTTCCTACACCACTTTTGAGACAAACATGCAACTCTCTGATTTTATTTACCCTACACCAATTTACTCAAGTGGTAATCCAAAAATCATTAACTGTATGGTTCTTCCTTTTAATTTAGCTCCTGGTAGCTCATACTCAGTTCGCAGAACCTCTTTCTTAGTTGGTGCACTAACTAATATTGTTACTGTCCACCTGGATCACAACAACTGGCTCTATTCTTTCTCACTCCAGCTCCAACAAGCTGTCCTTAACTTGAGTTTTCAGGACACATGCTTTATCTTGCAGAGAACAGCATCTATCCTCTAAACTATAATGTCCCCAAATACTACCAGCAGATTCTTATTAAATTGCCTAATGGGAATGAACTCCCTATACCATGTAGCAGTGACCACTTTGCTCATACTTCCAGCAGTGTCTGCTCTCCTGAACACAGCTGAAAGCATAGCAAATCTGTTGATAAGTGCAAGGGCTATGGCCCTCTATTGCTCATATGTGCATCGCCATACCTGCCTCACTCACTAACATAACTCTCTGATCCTGAACCAAATCAGAACTCCCTAACTTAAAGAGTGTGTCTGCCTCATGAAACAAAGTATACAAGTAATTTAATCCTTCTCTGATGCACTGCATTGCCCAAAATGCAGACTTAAGATTATCAGCTCTGAGCCAGAATTCCTTGAGCTGCATACACTTACCACAGATGTGGTTGCTGTGACTTATGCAGGTGCTCACTGGTCCTACATACAGCTGCAACACATCACCCAGCCCTCTTCATTGTGTTTTATTTAACTAATTAGGTTAGACGTTTCAGTCAACAATTATTTGGAGTTATATTCAATAGTTTAACTCGTAAACCCTAAATACAATACAATATTTTTAGCTGCATCTTTCCAAATAAAACTCCAACTTAGTGTATTGATATTAATTTCTCAGCTGCTGCCACTGTCGCCTCCCTGCTGATGTCATTCTGGTCACTCAACAAAGTGTAACTTTTTCAAAGGATTTTTCCATGGGAACAAATGTTAAAAGTGTCAATTTCTCATCGCTTCAATTCACTCCCCCATTGATTGCAGGGGTGGTGGGGGGAGTGGGGTGGGGAGCAGTAGGGAATGCCTCAGCAATGTACCCCTTTGAGAAGCATAATTTATCTCCATAGCTCTTGGATTACCATATTATTCTGCACGGAGGGACTCCAGATGTTGCTGTCAACCTTGGTGGAAAAATGGCAGTGAACATTGACAGTTTCACTGTCGTGGATAAGGTGTAGTGGTGTATGCTAGGCTATGTCCCATAAAGAGTTAACAGTAATTGTGTGCGGTCAAAGAGGGAAGTGACATACACTTGGGATTTAAGAGTCAAAGAGGAAATAGCATGGAAAGAAATTAGTCTAAAGGAGAATTCTCATAATTGTAGAAAACTTATAATAGCTAGTGAAACAGAGTTAATGTTTCTGTTCTGAAGAAGAGTCACTGGACCTGAAAAGTTAAGTCTGTTTCTCTGTACACAGATGCTGCTAGAAGTGCTGTTTTCCAGCAATTCCTGTTTTTGTTTCACATTTGTTTCATGGTGGCTCAGTGATTAGCAGTGCTACCTCACAGCGCCAGGAATCCGTGTTTGGTTCCACTCTCGGGCAACTGTCTGTGTGGAGTTTGCACATTCTCCATGTGTCTGCATGGGTGTCCTTCAGTTTCTTCCCACAATCCAAAGATGTGCAGGTTAGTTGGATTGGCCATGCTAAATTGCATGTAGTGTTCAGGAATGTATAGATTAGGTGGGTTATAGGGGGATGGGTCTGGGTGGGATATCTGCGGGTCGGTGTGAACTTGCTGGGCTGAAGGGCCTGTTTCCACACTGTAGGGCTTTGATGATTTTCAACATCCACAGCTCTCCGGTACTTTTTTATAAAGACAGCGTCATGTAGTGAGCAGTTTTTGGGAATTATTGAAACTGCTCCAACCCAATAATGTAATTACCACCACAAATTCCAATCCATTCTCATGTACTTTATTACGAGTGCTCTATATTGTTGCACAGGTTTAACTGAATGTGTTCACCATCTAGTTAACAGCATATCCATTATGAAAAGTGCTTGTATGAATCATGACACATGTATATTTATCTTTATTTAAAGAATAAAACAACATTCTGGGTATTAAGTACCATAAATTAGAAAAACACTAAGAATGAAGTCTCTTGTAAAAATTCTGTTCCAGCAAACATTCATTTTTATTAAAAAGTGCTTCATAAATTGTTTGTAGGAGTGGAGGAAAAGGCCATCCAAAAGTTACATCGCAGTGAATTCATACTTAATAAATTGATGGGGTTTGAAGCCATTTTTAGTTATTGCTCAATGATGGCATTTTTACTATACTATATAAAATGCAATTCATTTCGATGTTAATATAAGAAGTTTAAACGCTGAATACAATGGCAGTACAACATTTTCAATAAGTGGAATATGAAAAATGTCGGCATTGTTATGAAAAGAAAATAAGAATAATGTTTTCGTAGTCGGTATACAATCATCTTGGATGCGTAACAGACCAGAGCTCACTGTCAGCAGCGAACTGGGAGTGCACTCTGCTCACTTCATTGCTTACCTTTCTACATTGGAGCTTTAGGACTTTCCAGTCCCGGATCCTGTTTGTATCCAGGCCTTGTGGTTAAGCAGAACCACAAACAAAACCACCACCCTGTTTTTGTCATGAAAAATCATTTCTAAAGTCATTTTTAGTAATCTAGCACAAATCAATTCTAATAGTCTATCAAGATCTTCTCGAGCAATCCAGTAAACCTTCTCAGAACTGTTTTCAATGCATGAACATCCTTCAGTAATTACTGTAACTAGTATGCAGTGTTCTAGTCACACCAATGCCCTGTATAACTGAAGCATAACTTCCATACTCTTCTGTTCAATTCCCCTCTCAGTTGAGCATAACATTCTATTAGCTTTCCTGACTGCTTGCTGTATTCTCTTTGTAACCCTCTGCAATTCATGCTTGAACACACCCAGGTCTCTCTGCATTTCAGACCTCTGCAATCTTTCTCCATTTAGATAACGTGTTTTTTATTCTTTCCACAAAAATAGACATTTTCACAGTTTCCCACATTGTACTCCATTTGTCAGATCTTTGCCCACTTACCTAACCTATATATTTCCTTCTGTAAGTTCCTTATGCCTGTATCTTTTCAAATTTTTATTATAACAATAGTGCGAGTAGGAAACTGCGGAGCTGTTGCAGTGAGGGGCTCACCAGGTTGTGGTGCACTCTCAGTGCTCGTATTGAGATGATGAGGGGATGCAGGAGGCAGCCTTGATGATGCTTCCTCTGAAACCTTGGTGCTCTTGGCCTGAGAGGGCGAACAGGTGGCTGCTGAGGGGACACAGCCATTTCCTCAGGGAGATGGTGCAAACCCCAGTGATACCTGCAAGACATGAGAAAGAGAAGGCATCATGGCCATTGATCAGGAATGGTGTGCTGGAAATGGGACTGTCAGCGCAGTTACTGTGAGCAGAGTGAAGAATGGGTACTTCTGTCACAATTTACAGCGAGGAGTTTAATGCCCAGAACCCCTCCACACGTATGAGCTCTCTCTGACCTGTTACGTGTTGTAATCTCCATTCATCAGAAAAATGGAGGGATTGAGATAGGTGACACTGAGTGTTAGTGCTGGTGCAGCTGGCAAAAAGTGGCGAGGTTCCCTGGGGTAATGAGTAGACAGCACAGAGGCTATGCAGAGTTAGTAATGAAGGTGGTTGTAGATGGTGGAAGTGAATGAAAAAGAATGTTGAAGACAATAGTGAGGGAGTCAGAGCATGAGCCTTGGTGGGAGGTGGGTGCAGTAGCACAGATAGAGTGAGTGCGTGGTAGCAGAGAGGAGAGTGCAGCATTTACATCGATGGAGCAGAGATGGTAATTGACCTTCTTATGGCAATCCTGGCCATTCTTTTGCACTGTGGAGATCTGGATGTATGCAGACCCAGCCTGCCAGAGCCTGGTGGTGTGGTCTCCTTTCCCTGTCTTCTGAAACTACACCCTTGACCAGGATCTGTTGGGAAATCGTGAAGCCATGTTCCCTTTTCTCAACAGCTTCAGATTCTGTTTGTCAACAAGCCGGGCAGCTTTGGAATGCCTGTTCTTATCACCATGTACTGCAGCCTTTTAAAATAGGTGAAGGCACTAGGGATGTCAGTCTTTCAGCAGATACCAGCTGGGTGGTGAATTGTTCTGAGAATGATGTATGGTTAGCTAGGAGCTAAACCAGCAGTGACATGTACTGTAGGCAGATAGAAACCAATATCTATTTCAAGCCCACCGACTCCCACAGCTACCTAGACTACACCCACCTTCTTGCAACAATGCGATCCCCTACTCTCAATTCCTCTGCCACTGCCACATCCACTCCCAAGATGGGGGATTCCACTGCTAAACATCCCAGATGTTCTCTTATTTCAAGGACTGCAACTTCCCCACCTCGGTGGTCAAAAATGCACTCAACCACATCTCTTGCATTTCCCGCACCTCTGCCCTCATATTCCCTCTCGCGACAAAACTAAAGACAGAATCCCCCTTGTCCTTACTTATCACCCCACTAACCTCTGGATTCAACATATCATTCTCCGCCACCTGCGACTGACCTCACAACCAAAAATATGTATCCCTCTCCACCAGGGACTACTCTCTCTGCAACTCCCTCAACTATTCCATTCCACACTCCCCACTAGCCCCACCACCCCCAGCACCTTTCCCTGCAAATACAGGAAATGCTACACCTGCCCCTACGCCTCCCTCCTCATCTTCATCCAAGGAACCAAAAAAACTTACACATCAGACAGAGGTTCACCTTCACATCAGCCAATGTGGCCTGTTGCATCCACTGTTCCCGATGTGGCCTCCTCTACATCGGTGCAACCAAGTGGAGGCACGAAACTGCTTTGCAGAGCATGTACACTCTGTCCACGACAAATGACAACACCTTCCAGTGACAAACTGTTTCAAATCCCCCTCCCACTCCTCAGAAAACATGTCCATCCTGGCCCTCCTCCAGTGTCACAATGACACCCCTCGGAAACTGGAGGAGCAGCACCTCATATGCTGCCTTGGGGGCCTACAACCCAATGGTCTCAATATGGACTTTATCATTTTGAAAATCTCCCATCCCCGGCCTCATCTCATAACCAACCATCCCTCTTGCCCCCACCTCCTCGACCTGACAAAACTTGCCCATCAGCTCTCCCACCTATCAGCTCCTCCCACCCCACTGACCAATCCCCACCATTGCATACCTGCACTTACATATCACCATCCCACCTACCTTCCCCAGCCCCACCCCTCCTCTCTCTATTTACTTCAGTGCACCCTTCCCCCTCCCCATTTCTGAAGAAGTGTCCCAACCCGAAATGTCAACTTGCCTGCTCCTCTGATGATGCCTGGCCCGCTGTGTCCCTCCAGCTCCACACTGTGTTATCTCTGACTCCAGCATTGGCGGTTCTTACTACCTCTAGATAGATAATACTCCAAGTTTAGTAAGATATAGCAAGAAAACTTGTTAGGTCTCACGAGAGGGAATATGAGGTGGAGGTGCGGGTAATGCAAGAGATGTGGTTGAGAGCATTTTTGACCACCGTAGTGGGGAATTTGCAGTCCTTGAAATAAGAGAATATCCGGGATGTTCAGGAGTGAAATTCTTCTAAAGAACTCAACTCAATTTGGACTTGGTAAAAACAAGTAGGATCCAGCCTGGAAGTTGCTTTATGCAACTTTTTGAATATTTTCTGAATTGAAAATGAGTTCACCATGTGATTGCTCAAAAATGAAGCCAACAATTTAATGTGTGCTTGGATTGTGTGTTATTCACTAGAAATCAAGTGTCTTTGGGGAAACAGTTAAGCAAAGTTTTTGAGAAGATAAGTGATGTTTATTGTCAAGACAATAAGTTTATTGTCTTAATCACAGAAGAAGAAATGTCTTTGTCAAGACTAAGAAATCTGTGATAATTGTTGTTTAGCAACTCTCTGTGCTTGGAGTTCTACAGATCCAAAAATCAGCATGAAGAAGATATCTCTGAAGCAGCAAAATCTCCTGAAATCCTATTCTCAGTCAAATTCCCTGGGAGCCTGGCAGAGTTTCCAAATATCAGTATTTCTGACTACCTGGTTAAACCTGAGGGAGCAAACTCAAATCTAAGTTGTTTAGAATCAAAGCTAAGTATTCACCACTAATCAACAGCAGGCTTCACTGACAGGAAAAAGTGGATGACAGAAGTCATGGCATTCCATGCTTTGTTTCCAAACCCTTGGCCAAAAGGGATTTTTTTTCTCATTTTTGCCATTTTCAAAAATGCTGTCATCTCTCCAGTGACCTGTCATTTTGTGTTATGTGTGAGCATCTGTGTGTGAAATTAAGGGGATACGGTTTTAATTCTGGATCTTAGTTTCAAGGCCAACCTGAGTTTATCACTTGCTTTACGAAAATGTTTTGTTCATAATGAATGCGTTGTTTTGAGTCCATTGAAGAAGCCTGCTAATTTTATTTTGTTGGCCACTTTGATAAATTGAATGAATAGATTTATACTAATTATGCAACTGATAGTAGTGGGTCGTAATTATCAGCACACACCTCTGGTCACAGTCATAACACTACCTACCTTGAAACCATTTTCTTGATTAAGCTATTGCTGTTATATTCACATGAGTGTCCAAATAAATAGAGCAAGTCATGCAGCACAGTAGATAACACACCTATCTCTGAGCCAGAGGATCTAGGTTCTGATCCCTTTTGGCCTCAGAAGGTGCATTCAAAACGTGGCTAAACAGGTTGACTAGCATCCTATAAATCGTTGTGATCTGCTTGATAGCAGACAATGAGAATCCAGAGTCTCCTGGTCAGTCATCCTACAGTTGCTGATGGAAAAACTACCTTATCTGGAAGTGTGGACCAATCCAAGGGAAGTCCATGGCCCACACCTTGGAAATGACAACGAGAGAAATGACAGACACATAATGAAATGGTATTAGCTAAAAAAAAGGGCTAAAGCAAAGTAGTATTGTGGTATTACATGAAAATTAGTACAGGAATAGATCATTCAGTTTAAGGCTTCAATAAGACGATGTATGAAATGATTTTAACTTCAACCCCTAATTTCAGCATATCCTGATAATCTTACGCTCCTTTGCTTAGGAAGAATCTATCGATTTCAGCCTTGAAAAAGTCAGTGACCCTTCCTTCGCTGCTTTTTGACAAAGGAAGTTCCAAAGGCTCAACATCTGAGAGAAAATAAATCTTAGTATCTCTGTCTTAAGTGGGCAAGCCCTAATTTTTAAACAATGACCCCTGTATCAAAATTATCTTTTCCATCTCTAGGTACTTA
This sequence comes from Stegostoma tigrinum, assembly GCF_030684315.1. Lineage (NCBI taxonomy): Eukaryota > Metazoa > Chordata > Chondrichthyes > Orectolobiformes > Stegostomatidae > Stegostoma > Stegostoma tigrinum. The sequence goes on from NC_081363.1 coordinate 47,171,565, forward strand.
ACTGGATGGAAAAATACTTTGAGCTCAAAGTTTAAGTACAGGTGTGGTGAACAAGAGAAAGCCCGACTTGTTTGAATCGCCTTATCACACACGTTAGAGGATAGGTATTGGTCAGTATCAGTTCCAGACTAGGTGTGGAGACTTTATTGATTTGGATTAATCCTTGAGACTGTTATTCCTTTACTTCGTGAACTCAGCAAAAACTGTGGAGCATTGTGTAAGCCATATCACTGCATGATTCACATTCATCTCTTCTAGTTAACTTCTCCCTTAATCCTTCATGTAGCTTCACATTCTTATGTTGTAACCTGCGCGATTCAGCTTGTAGAGTAATTCTGAGCTTATCTGTTGTCACAACAGTGAGAAAAATCACACCAACGTAGATTGCTGCAATCAATGAAATCTCTATCAATAACATTGGAAAGAAAATTAAATTCGAACTGAATTTGATTTGCTCTTAACTACAATTTCAAAAATAGCATTAGCTCCCCCCAACCTATTGGAAACAGTGCAACAGTGGAATAAAAATTAAATGATTTACCATCCAGTTTGCATTCATCTTAACTTCAATTTCTTATGGTGTCTGAAGTAGCCCAAGTAATTGAAGTGCTGAGATCAAGTTCTTAAGACTAACTGCAAAAAGTTCCATGCAGCACTGAATTCCCTGAAGGCTTTAAGAACCATCCATGTTGTTTGGGACTGGACTCCCCAGTAAGGGTGACCAGCTCCCCTCCTTGAAAAATATCAATGTACTAGTCGAGGTTTTACAATAACCCAGCACTTTTCATGGCCATTTCATCCAATAGACATGTTTGAAATAGATATATTCCTGATGAAAAATGGGATAAAGGGCTATGGAGAGCAGGCAGGAAAGTGGTTTTGAGACCAAGTTAAGATCAGCCATGATCATGTTCAATGGTCGAGCAGGATCAATGGGCAGAATTTCCTACTCCTGCTCCTAATTTCCACGTTCCTATGCTCGGCTAATGCCAGCCCACTAATTTAAATCTGCAATAAAAAAAAGCTTCACTCAAAGCAAACAATCATATACACGACAACTGAAGGCTTTCATTTATGTGTTGGGGCCCTTCTCTTTGGGGTGGTTCTGGTCTACACCTCCAATTTTCTTCAAATCTGAACCATTTCCTTTGGGCAGCTCTTATTGAATATCCACATTGTGTTTCTGAGGGATTCCCACCAGTAAGTGGGAGCTCATCAATGGAAAATTTGGGAATCTGTAGTGGGATTGTCAGGTTAGTTATCATCCAGCAGAGTTGCTAGTGGTATTGACACCACTTTATTAGAAAAAAAACTCAACCAGCAAAGTAGCTTGTTTCAATGTTCAATACATTTAAGACAGAACCCTGGATTTGCTTTTAGTGAACCCTTCAATAATGATGGACATAACTGTTTCACAACTTGGATAGCTCATGACATGCAAGATGAGTTGAAGAGTGCCAGTTAACATGAGAATCATCTTGGAATCATAAGTGCGTCATGTTTCAATATTTAATCGAACTCCTGCTCTACTTCCAGTGGGTGCTTGAGTTGAGGCCGCACAAAACCAGAAAAATCTTGCTTTGGTCCTGTTCAATTTGCTGCTAACAATTGACCTCAATCTCTTAAAATGAAGCAGGAGAACATGGGTCACCATCTACAAACTGACCAGTGGTCCACTTCTTACCTTGAACAGCAACAGCAATCCTAAACTGAATACAAGTGTGAAAATGAATAAATCCAAAGCTGTTAAATGAACTGCAATGGCACGGTCTCAAAATCTGTAGCAACACACCGTTCAGATCCAGCTAGTCTCAGCATTCCTCAGAGATTGGGAATCCAGCCAGAATTCCTGCTCCTGATTACTATCCCCCTCTGAAAATGCACACATGTGAATGATAGATGAGGTCAGGCTGTTGATCTACACATTCACATAAATTGCCAACGCTCACCAATGAAGAATGGTTAGTGAGCTGAGGCATAAGAAGGACACTACACGTGGTGTTATATATGGGTTTAATTCACTCCATTAAGGAGAGGAGATCAAAGGGCAAACAAGAAAAGTTGGATGGAAAAAATGTCTCTATCAATGGTCAATAGGCTGCTTCTAAATATTAATGCACTTGCCAGCCTGATATTAATATAATTTATATGATTAATTTCAAATCTATTCTAATGATGAGTGTGATTTGGTCACCTGTGCTGCTGATAGTGTAAAATTCAGGAAAAAGCCTTACAAATTTTATTTTAAACATTAAAATATGTCAATGTGTCCCTTTTATTGATTTATGATAAAATTCCATTAATTCATCCTACCAAGTCCAATTTTACATTCTTTATTTCTTTTATTTTACATGCTGTTTCATCGTGCCATTGCAGTGTAGATAAAGGGTGCATTGTGTGTGTAGACCATAGCTGCTTCTAATACCAGCGCAAGGCCATAGATCAGATAGCAGGTGTTAATTTGTTTGGGCAAGCAGATAGACTAAATTTGTTGATATTTTACTAGAAGGCTGACTAAGAGCTATTTGAACAATGTGCATTGCTAAACATAGTGGAGAGTTTTGGAATCGGACTAATTCAAAGCTACAATCCCTTGAGGTACAGAAAGAACACTTTGACCATTAAAATGAGGCCACTTTAAGTACTTCTTGTTCTCACTGGGTTTAAAAATAATTAAAAACAAAAAATAAACTCTAAGATTAGCCTGTGTTCTTTTAAAATTCTTCTCTGTGGAAATATTTACAAATTAAATGTCTTGTATTTTGCTCCTTGACTTTCAATTCCATACAGAATGGTCCCAAACTGAAATTGTATTCTTTATTTCACTAGTGTTGCCATTTTAATTTCAGTAAAACCTGCAGGAACTATTTTAGCAATGAGGAAGAATGACTATATTATCATTTTCTTCCTTGTCTTTCTTCAATCAATGCTGTACCTGAAGAATTACGGCCAGAATCAGAAACTTACTGCCAAGCCTATGCCTAGATAAGGTGCTGTGGGAGTAGCAATTTAAACTGAAGTTGACCCATCCACGATCTAGTACAATGGCTGAAAAATCAATGGACTGCTCGCTTCCCATTGTCAACTATGGTCTGTACGTATGTTTTCTCAACTAATTTTAAGTCTTTGCTTTGTTGTTGAATAAGAGACACATCTAACTGGGGTAAAAGACATATTTCATTAATCTTAAAATATCTCCGTATTTTTCAGGCCTCTGTTTTTTTTCCGCTGATGACTTAATGGTTAACATATTTAGATGGCTCTGGTCATTACATTGTTAATGTCATGCTCTGGGACTTGAGCAAGCTTTTCCCCAGCTAAAGAAACATAAATGTTCAGCTGTGATAGAAGTTTGTGAGTTCTCCTGACATAAATTAAGCTGATATCATCAGAGGACTATAAAACTGATTTATTATAAATACTGTTCTCATTTGTTTACAGCTTAAATTCTTTGGTTCTGGTCAATTAGCACATTAGCCATCTCTCAAATTGACAGGTGCTTAAAAGCATGTTACAAAAGCTTTCGAGCGTAAAAAAATGAAGTTGAATGGAAATATTTTGTGGAGAAACTAGATATAATGCAGAGAAAATAACCTACTGCTACTTCCATGATTGAAACATTTATGCCAGATGAGTGCATTTACTTTCTTGTAGAGACAGATGAGCTGTTTTTTAAAAAAGAAATCTTCCACCAATTTCCTTTATTATAAGTCAGTTATTTTGGGGGCAGGGAGTGGAGAATGGTTATTTAAAAAGCACTAAGAGTTGTCTCATTTTTGAAGACTCAGGATGCAAGACTCTTAAAGACTCTTTCTCCACCCACCTTTTCAACCATCCCCTACTACCAATTGTGCGAGGGCCAGCAGAGGTTGAAACCTGTAGATAAAGATCATTTGGGAACTAGCACTAGAATCTTAATGCTGTTTAAATTAAACTCGTTCAATGAACTGGCAAGAGACCACTTTTTTCATTAGACAATGGCATTCAATGAAAAGTTAAGGCCAGGCAGTTCTGCCTGTCATTTTGTTTTGGTTGCAAAATCACCTTATACTGTACTCTAGAGTGGAAAGACTGCATATACACATCTTATTTATTCAGCTGGATCCATCAGGCCCATGTTCCAACATATAAACAGATTTCATAAGTGGTTGCCTTTTCCCCTCCCCCGTGAGATTACCACTTAGGAAAGTGTGTGATCGAATTAATGGAAGGCCAGAAATTCCACTTTTAAGGCCAGCCCTGATAGGAACCACATTGCCATTCACTAAAAATGTTGAAGAAAAAGGTGATGGATACAAAAAGGGGTTGACAGTTATTTGACCTCAGGTCTATTATCTCATTATTGAAGCTACGAATCTAAAACATCTGGGTTCGCATTTTGAAACCTTACTCCTTTCAATCAGAAACTAATTATCTGGCCAATATAGATTAAATAGTAATCTGAAATCTACGACACATGAACTTTTCCCTTTGAGTTGTTTTGAATGCAATTTTTCTTCTCAGTAGTTTCAAGGTTGTGATAAGAAGAGGTGAATATATGCAATTAGAAATGCATCCATCACAACTGGATTTGGTACTGGGTCACACAGAACCAGAAAGGTGTGGCTTACCTGCCCCAGGGATGTGTCATTATATGTACGAATAGGTTGATTGAAAACAAATATTAAACTAGCCACTCAGTGTGACTTAACATTGGAGTTTGGGAGTTATTTAATCAAAGGAATTCAACAGAAAGGGAAAGCAACAACAATGTACATTTATATAGCAGCTCTATTGTAAAACAATCCCAGTACATTTTACAGATGTATAATTGGAAAGTACATAGCTGGTTCAATATAGAACAAAATATTAGTAAGCACAACCAAAAGCTTTTTGAAAGAGCTTGTTTTTAGGAATGATTTTAAAGATGGAAAGGGAGGGAACAGCTACGGATTTCTACAGGAAAATGCAGGTATCTAACAGAATACTCTCTAACAGGATCATTATCTGTTAAAGTTGCACTTTCACTATCTTGCGTTAGAATATGTTCCAAAATTTGATCCTGCACTGCTCCGCACAATGTCAGTAACTAAAGTAAACTGGAGAAGAACATTCTTGGGACAATGGCATTAGCTGCTTTGAATATAGATGTAAGCATCAGGACAATCCTTACTTCAAGGATTCCTGGTTGATGGCTGAAAGGGGCATCAGAGCATAACATTAATAAAATAATCTGATCCTTTTAACATTGGCATTTGTCATGCAAGTCCTAATTACATCACTGAACAAGCGAATAGAAAATAGATGTAAACATTCCACTATAACTATTAATGTAAGTGCATGTTCTCTTTTTTAAAAAGGTAACATCTAAAATAGTCATAAACCAATCCAGTATTTTTCATCCAAGAATTGTCTTAGGTGTCTAACCTTTCATCTGTGCTAGTCTTCCACCTAACTGCAACCTAAAGGCTAAACCTCTACCATATGCTGCTGTTAATGGGAACTGGCTTTTAAGCCTGACAGGTGTGACTTTGGAGGTTATAGGCACTAGCAAGATAAAAGTTTCTGTCATTACAGGCATCAACAGATCATGTTGAACTTCAGCAGTGCCCATCCTAGAAGTGGCTTTGAACCTTCAGTGCCTCCTCTCTCCCTTTGTCTCTTGAAGCACGGATGAGTTCCCTAATGGCATACGAGGACAAATTAAACAGAACCCTTTCATAGATAATGGGAACTGCAGAAGCTGGAGAATACAAGATAATGAAGTGTGGAGCTGGATGAACACAGCAGGCTAAGCAGTATCTTAGGAGCACAAAAGCTGACATTTTGGGCCTAAACCCTTCATCAGAAAAGGCCCGAAACGTCAGCTTTTGTGCTCCTAAGATGCTGCTTGGCCTGCTATGTTCATCCAGCTCCACACTTTGTTATCTAGAACCCTTTCATGCCAGTTTTTAGACGCTGATAGCTAAAATCTAGGCTTCTATCTTTTGGAGCTTTCGGGATTTGATAGCTCTCAATGGATTAGTCAGGCTGCTAACCAGCAGGTACATGCTTACAGAACTAAGTGGCATTTTGATAGATGCAAACTGCGCAATACATCCAACCTTTTCTCTCAAAGTACTATGTAGGTGGCCTGCAGGAGGTGACACTTGACTGCCCAGGTAGAATGTCCACAGATACAGCCCCTGTCAAAGAAGTCAGCCTCCTGAGGGGAGGACAACCCCTGTACAATTAATCTTTCAAAGCACAAAAACGACCAGCCACCTCTCAGGATTCTGACTTCAAATAGCACCAGGAGAGGCAGTCGAATGGGAGACAGACAAGTATGTTCAGACACCCAGAGAAACTTTCCATTGGATGGCTTGTTTGCTCACATATGAATAAATGAAAAAAGTACACAAATTTTATTCTCAATTATTTATGGAACTTGTATGGACTTATGGACCATGTTCATGGTCTGAAATACACAAAAGGGTCTGTATTGCATTCTAAAGTACCTTTAATAAAAAGCAACACAACCAAATTCAAAGAAAGCTGTCCATGCAGATCTTGCAATCTCAATGGCATGGAGAAAACTGACAAAGTCAGTGACTCACTTGTCTTGAAACATGCTGTAATTGTTGATGCCTAACCACCAGAATTGGTCAAGCACAGGAAACTGACATTCCTGCAGCGTCTGCTCAAAATTCTGTCTTTGCTGGAGGTAGGGTCAGTGTCACAGGACGTGCATGGTACAAAGATAGTGGCCCTGTACAGGAACAAGGGGGATGACAGCAAATGTAACAACTATCAGAGCATCTCTCTGGTGAGCGTGGTGGCAAAAGTACTTGACCATGTTACTCTCGTCAGGCTGGAGATCCTGGCTGAACACATTTACCCTGAATCCCAACATGGGTCTGCAATGGACTTAACTTGTGAGTCAAGCAGCTGCAAGAGTATTGCTGTGAACAAAGGAGGCCACTACAAACTGCTTTCATCAACTTCACCATGGTATTTAACCATGCAAGCAAAGAGAATCGATATCAAGATCTACAATGGTGCCAAACAGTGTTGTCTTCTTGCATAATCTTCTCTTTGATAGTGTCATATGCTTTCAGATCACCTGCAGGATCCCACAATGATGGAAAAATACTCATCTTTGCCTGAGATCCAAGGTAAAAGAGTGCATTCCCATCAAAGAATTGCATCATGGTGATGGAGCTGCATTAGTGCTCCATACTCAGGAACACGTTCAGTGAAAAATAGACCAACCCTCTTACACCCGAAAAGAGTTTGGTTTTAGCATCAGATTCAGGAAGACAAATGTCATGGTCCAGGTTGTTGCTATAGCACCATTTATCAGCATTGACAATGTGACCTTGAAAGTTGTTGACAGCTTCATATATATAGGCTCCATAATCATCACCAATTTGTCATGTGATGCAAAAATAAAAATGCACATCACAAAACTGTAATTGTTATGTTCAAGCAGAATAAGAGAGTGTGGTATAACAGCAACATGACTGAGAACACTAAACTGACAGCATACCAAGCTCGCATTTGGTGAAATGTGTAGGAGAAAGGACTAAACAAGTTTCCACCTTCTCACTCTCAGACACACTCTGATGTGATATCCTGGGGGAGGAGGCGTACTCATTCCATTAACATACTTACTGCCAATTCAACCTTGCCCACACTGAATCAGCCACGTTTATCAGATGGATAACAACCCGAATACCTTCTCCATGGGAATTAGGCCACTGGGTCACAGCATCCTGGGCATTAATACCTCTGCTACAAGGCCACATGCAAGTAAGATATAAGGACGGTAGATAGTGACATTGACAAGTGGGAAGCAGTCACTGATGGCTGGGATGTCTGGAGGTTGACTGTTTGAAAGGACACTGGAAGAGGCAAGCAGAAACAAAAAACTCAGCTGACCAAAAGTAGAGCACAGAGAAAGCAGCGGCCACCAAATCCTGTATTCACAGCCCACTATCTTCATTTACAGCAAACGTTACAGAGACTGCTGTGCCAGGGTAAGATTCATGCGTCACAAAGGCAATGTTTAACACAGAGTGGATCACCAAGAAAGAAAGCAGGCACACATACCATTTAGAAGCATACTACTGAGCCCTTTCCAATTGACCAAAGCAGCAAAAGTGTTATTGTGATCAGAGATAATGGGAACCGCAGATACTGGAGAGTCCAAGATAACAAAGTGTGAAGCTGAATGAACACAGCAGGCCAAGCAGCATCTCAGGAGCACAAAAGCTGACGTTTTGGGACTAGACCCTTCATTGTTATGGTGAAATGCCTCTGGTTTTCTCTAATATAATCTGAGGAGGAGCAAGTATCTCACTGACCAGTATACTAAAGAATGGAGCAGCTGTCGAAAAGGTAATGGAAAAATATCATCATCTAATGTTTCTTAGCCATAGTGCACCAAGGGCTGGAAACTGGGTAAACAGCCCAGGGCTGTATGTTTGACATGTAATGAACTTTGTAAATATTAACAATAATTGTTAATGGAGTATGTTAAATACAGTATTGAAAAAACTGTTTGTTGGTTTGCACCTTGCGTAGTATCAACTTTAAATGGTCATGCAATTTACCATTATAAGTTTTAGACATAAATTTTATTTAGAGTCATAGAGTTGTCCAGCATAGAAACTGACCATTCGGTCCAACTTGTCCATGCTGACCAGATATCCTGAATTACTCTAGTCCCGTTTGCCAGCAGTTGGCTCATATCCTACCAGCCTCTATCACTTCCTCTGGAAGTTCATTCTGTATACTCACTACCCTCTGCATGAAAAAGTTGCCCCTTCGGTCCCTTTTCAATCTTCCTCCTCTCACCTTAAATCTATGCACCCTAGCTTTGGATTCCCCCACCCTGGGAAAAAGACCTCGGCTATACCCTATACATGCCCCATTGATTTTATAAACCTCTATAAGGTCACCCCTCAGCCTCCAATGCTCCAGGGCAAACAGCCCCAGCCTATTCAGCCTCTCCCTATAGCTTAACCCAGGCAACATCCTCGTAAATCTCTTCTGAACCCTTTGAAGTTTCACAACACCCTACCTATAACAGGAAGATCAGAATTGCACATATTTTTCCAAAAGTGGCTGAACCAATGTCCTGTCCAGCTGCAACATGACCCCCCAACTCCTATACTCAATGCACTGACCAATAAAGGCAAGCATACCAAATGCCTTCTTCACTACCCTATCTACCTGTGATTCCACTTTCAAGAAACTATGAACTTAAACTCCAAGGACTGTTTGGCCAGCAACATTCCCCAGGACCTTCCCATTAAATGTATAAGCCCTGCCCTGATTTGCCTTTCCAAAGTCCAGCACCTGACATTTTTTCTAAATTAAACTCCATCTGCCACATGTCACACCACAGTCAGAAAACAATCGAGACATTCCTCTTTGGCCCATTGTCAATCTGATCAAGATCCTGTTGGAGCCTGAGGTAACCTTCTTCACTTTCCACTACATCTCCAATTTTTGTGTCATCTGCAAACTTACTAACCATACCTCTTATTTTCACATCCAAATTATTGATATAAATGACGAAAAGTTCTTAGCAAAGAAATGCATCACTGTTGCTCCTCAGCTTTCCTCAAAGGCAGGCCACTGTCACAGCCATGTGGGTACTTAACCAAATTTCTCAAAGACCTCATCATTGGCCAGAATTCCCAAGGATGAAGGCATCATGCAGATGTGGACAATTTTTGCATACTCTGCTCATTCTTTTCTATTTAGAAGGTGAAAGAATTAAACAGTAGAAGCTTGAACAGCAGTGCTCCATTGATTGCAATCTGTGGCTAGTGAAATGTGGTTAAATGAGATGGGTTTGTCGCACCGATTTTCTTGTTCTCACATCAAATTACTCAAAAAGTCAGGCTAGATTGAGGGCACTGAGTCTGCATTCTCTAGAATTTAGCCTGAATGAGAGGAAATCTTATAGAAACATACAAAACTCTTAAAAATGTAGAAAGCTTATGGTCTCATAGTGATAGATGCAAAAAGGATATTTCCCCTGCTTGTGGGTGTCTAAAGCTGAGCGACACATTCTCAGAATAAGTGGTGGGCCACTCGGGACTGAGATAAGGAGGAAGCTCTTCACTCAGAAGGGAGGGAAATTTCAAAATTCTCTGCCTCAGAAAGCTGTTGAAACTCAATCATCAAGATTGCTCAAGACAGAAACAATACATTTCAAGTTACTAATGATACCAGGAGATACAGGGATCATTTCAAGTGATCTCTGCTTAATGGTCACACAGATTTTACACATAGCATGCAAACAAAGGTAGATGTCACATGGCCATACAAACCTATATACTGAAGTTACTTTTCTCCAAACATCCCCATTTCATTTTAAAAAAATTAATGCATACTCTATCAATGGCAGTTATAAGTTACCCAAAATACATGGGTACAATTAAAATTATCATTAATACAACTGTATGATATCTCTAGTAGGTTCCACTCTGTCAGTTTCCACACATGCATTGCATGCTTATTTTTAAAATCATACCAGTCTCCTAATGGTACATGTGCATGTTACCATTGGTACTTTGCCCAGCATTGACTTGTTCCCAGGATGATGTTCCTTCTCCAGGGAATATCTTTCCAATGGCAGGGCAACAATTGGTGCTGATCCACTTCTGTTGCTGGGGAATATGTGAACTCAGTGACAATGGTTGTTCTTTAGTCTATCCTGGTGGTGAGATTATATCTTCTCAATCAATTGCCAGCAATGGAGAAACAGCATCTCTTGCCATACTTGGATGTCACTGATTGAGATGATACATCTGATTATTAAAGCTTGCTGCATGTAATCGAGGTGTACTCCTCAACAGAGGTCCCAAGTTAAAATCGAACAAAGAACTGTGGTTGCTGGATATCTGAAACAAGCAAAAAAGAGAAATTACTGTAGAAACCCAGCAGGTCTGGCAGCATCAGTGAAGAGAAAATAGAATCTCACGATTTGAAACATTAATTCTGGTCTCTCTCGACAGATGATGCCAGATGTTTCAGGATTTTGTATAACTTATAGAGTTGGAAGAAAGGAAACCTGACATTAGTGTGTCACAACTCAAATTAATTAAGATATAATTAGAAATGAAAAGACATTAGTTTGAAGAAAAATGGAAGATAATGAAAACTAAGGGAAGAAAAATAGAGAGACATAGAGTTTAGAAAATTTGAAAATGAATGGGAGGTATTTTCTTATGCTTGAAGTCAAACAGGTGAACTAATAAAAAATTCTGAGTAACACTGCAACACATCAGTCACTGATGCTGGCGGCTGACTGTACTATTTGGCTTCCAGAGGAGTTAATGAAAAAAGAGCATATTAAGTGGAAGTATTCATGGAGATTAAAACCAGTCTTATTATAAAAAGTTGAATCAAAGAGTTACTTTGTAAATGGAGAAGTTGTAGTGGGAGGAGTGAAACAAATTTCTGTAAAGGGAATTAGCTTTATTTTGGGAAATGGTTCAAGAATATTGGCTTAGAATATCACCAAACGTGCTTGAACAATCAGCAGAAAAGAAATTGAAATATTAGAAGAGGGATGTCTTGATTGTTTTCTGACTGTGATGTGGCTAGACGTCAGAACCATCAAATTAGATGGGAAGAAAAGGAATCTATGAAACAGGGAGGTGATTTGTATATTCAATCATTGAACATAATTTAACAAAAATAAAAGAAGGTAAAGAGAATACAGCAGTTATGTTTAGCCTGTCTTCATTAATAGAAATGCAACAAAGAAATTGCATTTGAGAGTGTTGTTCCAAACTCTTCAACATATGTCTTTCTTCTTTTCTTGTTCTTAAATGATTCAAAACAACACTGTTTCATGATGACAAATGAAAGCTTTCCACTCTATTTTATAGTATTCTTATTGTAAAGTACACATGATGATAAAATGAAATCAGTAAAATCTAATCAATCATAAAGCCTACTCATTGAATCAGGAAAAATACCGGTGTTCATCCTTGAAAAACAAAGTATTCATGAGGGCATGGAGACCACCTCAAATACCGGCTGATAAGGAATGGACTGTGATCGCTCAGGTGGAGGTTCCATCTGAGTGTCTCCGTGAAATTTTATGAGTTGCTCATGAAATTTCAATGGCAGGTCACTCAGGTGTGAAGTAAACACAGGCTGAAATATAAACACATCTTTATTAGCCAGGGCCACGTAAAAACACGTTCAAATCCTGCCAGTTATGCCATACATGTCACATAGTGGGGAAACCCTAAACCTCATTTAAAGCTGAACCTTTAATTCAGCGGCACGGTGGCTCAGTGGTTAGCCCTGCAGCCTCACAGCACCAAGGACCCGGGTTCAATTCCAGCCTCAGGCGACTGTCTGTGTGGAGTTTGCACATTCTCCCCGTGTCTGCATGGGTTTCCTCCCACAGCCCAAAGATGTGCAGGCTAGGTGGATTGGCCATGCTAAATTGCCTGTAGTGTTCAGGGATGTGCGGGCTATAAGGGGATGGGTGTGGGTGGGATGCTTCAAGGGGTGGTGTGGACTTGTTGAGCCGAAGGGCCTGTTTCCATACTGTAGGGAATCTAATCTAATTCTGATACCAGCTTTTGAAGAACAATTTAGCAAGGTCGTAATAGATAGTGTTGGGTCCCTACCTAGAATCAGGAATGGAAACCAGTGTCTTTTATTGATTATGGATGCTTCCATCAGATTTCCTGAAGCAGTGCCTTTTGGAAAAATTACTGTTAATGGTGACTTTTGCTGCCACCTCAGCTTTTCCATTTGACTGCAGATAGTGGAGCTGAATTTCTCAGTCATTTATGAAGTGACTAAATTCTTCATCCATAATTTAGGGGTCATTGTCACACATTACAAAGTTGGGAGCATTGTAACAACTGAAGTGTACTTTCAGGCATTCTATGTTGGCATTGACAATCATTGATTCCGGCTACTCCACCTCCCAGTCGGTGCAGTAGTAGTTGATGGTGACAAGATGGTTGCACATGCTAATTTGCCATTTCCACTGCCCCAGAATGTCAACCAATATCTTCCCAGATTGAAGTTGTTGAGGATGAACTTCTCATCTATGATATGGAAACACAATGGAAGGAGCCATCGCAGAGATATACAGAAATCACCAAACAAACAAAAGGCTAAACAAGAAAAATATGTGATTGAAGATGGCTGAAGTCAGGTACATTAATCATGCTGTGTATGTTCAGGAATTACAATAGGGGGAGCGGGGGCATATAAATGTACATGTTATTGTAATAAAAACTATGTCAATAGTTACATTTAAATCTGAGATTGCAATCTGAGATGCAGCGTAAAGTATAATAATCGCCTGGTTAAAATCTTATGGCTTTGTGCATATGCAGTAGTCATGCATTCACTCTAACTTCACCAGTCTGCAAATGGTATGGATAAGGCGTTGGCTTTCTGTGTGCAGAATTGTGTTAGTTACTTTGGAACACATTAAGAAGGCTGTTCACCACTCATTTCTCACATCAGTTATTGATGGGCAATAAATGCTGACCTTGCCAACAATGCTCACATCCCATGAACAAAGCAAAAACCTTTTTAAACTAAATACTCCAAACTGTTTCCTGCCATTCAAGCAATCAAGCTTCTATTAAAGGCTTAAATTGCATCAGAGATAATGGGAACTGCAGATGCTGGAGAATCCAAGATAACAAAGTGTGGAGCTGGATGAACACAGCAGGCCAAGCAGCATCTCAGGAGCACAAAATGAAGGGTCTAGGCCCGAAACGTCAGCTTTTGTGCTCCTGAGATGCTGCTTGGCCTGCTGTGTTCATCCAGCTTCACACTTTATTATCTTCTATTAAAGTCTTGTCTAGTTTGCAAGCTTTAAAGTAAACTATTTCTGGCAGCATCAGGGCACTGTGGCAATAGATCATCCCCATTTTGTGATTATTCTCAGGCACCTGCAATGCATGCAGATGCAAGTCATGGTTTTTGACCATGCTTACATTATTCACGCACATTTACATATACCACGCTAACCTCACAGCAACATGAGTGCATATCCAACAGAAGAGTTCCAAACTCAAACATTATGTATGTGGCAGAAACATGACAGAAAAAGATCATGATAAAATTATATCCCAAGTTGAATTGTATTTACGCCCAATGTTCATTGCAAAATTTGAAAGAAGTTCAGGCCTTTACTCGTTTTAGAATTAGTTTCATGCTAATATTCTCTTTGATTCCTGTGGACATTTTGCCACACCATGTTATCAGTATAGATTGTTCAAAAGGTTTTTTTTTAAAAAAATCATTGTTCAGCACATTTAATTTCCAGTACTTCAGTAATTAAAAAACAGAGTTGTTGCAATTCAGTCCACCACAGTCTGTGTTGAGGTAGCTGTTCACAGCTGGGGCAGTGCTTACGAGAGGAATAATCATTGAATCTGGGGTAGCAAAGAGAAAACTGGCAAGGTTTTCAATTCTAAATGCTGTCCAGTGGCTCCAAGTGAATTATATGTGTGGCCTTCAGGTGAAATTAACATCATACCTAGCAATTATATTCATCAAAGTTTAACATCCTGTAGGACCCACACAGAGAAAATCGATCATAGATAAGGTTCTTAATGATGATTATGCACAGATTCATAGTAAGAAGCCAAAGTATTCAAGAGGCTAATGGACGAGAGAAAATTGGCTGATAAGAAAAGGGAAAACTTAAGCTTGCCTAGATTAACTGTTTAGTTGTGTTGATTTAATAGAGCTTTGCTGTAGTTCTTTAAAGGACTACAAAATGTGTTTTGCAGCATTAAATGTTTTATCACATTAAAATCATGTTAACATTTGCATGACATTTTGGCAAAGCAACTTGGAAATATCAGGTCGTATCCTTTCAACCACAACTTCTTCTTTGAATTCTGTTTTTCATTTGTGAAAGTAGTCAAATGTGTGCTGGAATACCCCTGAGACTATAGTTCATTGTCTGACTTGGAAAACATTGCACAACTCTTAAGTATATCATACGAGATGGAAATCAAAATCCAGACAACAAAGTTTTTTTTGTACCAAAGCCCTGCTGCAATGTATTCAGAACACACTGTAATTATCCTGGTCACAACACGACCACTATCTGCAGATAATTTTATTCTAATTACTATGAGGTTACATCCTAGAAATCTAATAAAGTTCATATTTGATGATTCCATTTAAAGGTTAAAGCAAATTTGTTTGCTGCTGTACAATAAATCAGGATCAAATTGTGTAATTTGAAATCAAGCACATGGTGTTTACAAGGAATAAGTACCAAAAGAATTGATATAAGGTGTAACTTTTCACAACTTCATTTTAATTAATTCACAAGATGTGGTCATTTCTGGCTAAGCCAGCATTTACTGCCATCCCTAATTGCTCAGAGGATAGTCAAAAGGCAAGCACATTGCTGTGGGTCTGAAATCACGTGGAAGTTAGCAGATTTCCTTCCCTGAAAGACACTGGTGAATTAGATGGGCTTTTCCTGATAACAACAGTTTCAAGGCCATCCTTAGAGTTTTAACTCCAAATTCATCACCTGCATTGCTGGAATTTGAACCCAGATCCCCAGATCATTACTAGGGTCATTGAGTTATAGTCTGGCAATGACACCATTGGATCGTTGTTTTTGTTGTCAGTTGTGGGGGTGTCACAGCATTTGAGGGAGCCAAATGGGCTGATGGAATGACAGTGACAAAAGAATAATTTCAAAAGTGCACAAATACACAATCAAAAATGTTGGCTTAAGTTCCTGATTGTAGGCATTTCCTGATGTTGAGATACGCAGAGTTAGCAAAGAATTTCATTTATATATGGTCTTTCATTACATTAGGATGTTCCAAAGAACCTGACAGACAATGAAGTATTTCCCAGGTGAGATCACCGTTCTAGGAACTGTGGTCATTAACTTGGTCACAGCAATATCCAGCAAAAAGCTATGAGCTAATGATCAGTTTTTTTCGTGATGTTGATTGAAGGATGTATATTGCTCATGACACTAACTCTTCTCTGCTCTTAGAACATAGAACATAGAACATTACAGCACAGTACAGGCCCTTCGGCCCTTGATGTTGTGCCAACCTGTCATACCGATCTCAAGCCCATCTAACCTACACTAATCCATTTACGTCCATATGCTTATCCAAAGGATTCTTCTTTGAAATAATTTAGCTGTAGCCTCAATTTTATATCTCATTCATAAAGAACAGCATTTCTGACAGTTCATATCAGTACTGCACTGGAGTTTTAGCCTAGATTTTGTGTTTAAATCCCTAGATGAAGTTAAGTCAACAATCTTTCATTTCTGAACTGAGTGTCATCACTGTTGCAACAGTGAATACCAAATAAAAAAAAAGCCTCCTCTATTGTAGTTTTGTAAATTAGTAGGAATGATTTCTTAATTGAAAACAGTTTGCATGTGAGATAATAATGTCCTATTGAGAAAGACTGAACAACAAACAATTAATTAGTTGATGTAACTTCTCCATCCAATCGCATGGGAAAGAGTTCCTATTATTAAACATGCACTAATGACTGAAACTAAAACAAAGCAAAGGGAGCTAGCATGATTAAAATCTTGTGAAATTAGTTGCAAATTACAAGCAGATTAAAATGAGAGTTATTACATTAAAATTGCACAGAGCTCTGCTAAGCTGCTACAATTGACCTGTGCAATTGCAAACAAACAAATTTCACTCCTTTATTGAATCATGAATGTGAAAGACAATCAAAGCCCCAGTTATCAATATAGCAATGTATCATTTTATAATCCATTGTTAAACTTTCTCTGTTCCAAAGAATGTTTGCACTTATGAATTAATCTGTGCTAAATTCAAGCTAATCCTTTCGTTGTTGTAATTTGGAAGGACTGAGGCCACTTTCAATTCTAAATTTGTAAGCTGGTGTGTCAGTATTCAGACTTCTGGTTTAATAGATTAGTGTATGTAAGTTAAAATAGATACTTTTATGATATACCTTAAAACCCATCAAT